>NC_138741.1:17362457-18086467 GCF_965113295.1 Leuciscus leuciscus
TATATACATATACACATATACATATACACATATATATATATATATATACACATATACACACACATATATATATATATATATATATATATATATATTATATTTGATTTCTTTTTTTATATTTCGTAATAGAAATACTTCATTATCTAAAATATATTATACACTCTGAACTTGTGGTCACATGAAAATATGTAGTTTTGCACATTTCTACTAGGAGAGCACCACTAAAACAGACAAATGATAAGTTAGAAATGGCCCAGCAAAGTCTGTGAATGGAGTATTTTGTGGTTGAGGTTTGTTCCCACCCTCCTCTTTGCCCACCCAGGGTTCACACAGACACATGTTCAGATTTCTGAGAGAGCAAACTCTAATTTTAGGGTATGTACAAGAACCCTCTGCTCAAACTGGCTCTCAAAGTCAGAGTTACACATGGCACCAAGTTGTAAGGAAACAGAGAAGAAGAAGAAGAAGAAAAAAAAAAAGGAAAAAAAATTCAAACACCAAAACCGACTACAGGAAGCACATTTATGCTGAAAGGAAACGGGGTCAAAACATCACACTGCTTATTTTCCACAGGTTTGAAGTGCAAAGAGAAAACATGTCTACTGGGAGCAGAGGACAAAGACAGAGAAAAAAAGAAGTAAAATATAAATTCATTGATCAAACAGGTCATACTCATGTGATTTGGTTTGTACATTTCAGGCTGGCTATGACAAAAAAGGAAATGCTAACACAAAATTTAAAGAAGGGGTGTCCAAACTTGGTCCTGTAGGGCTACTGTCCTGCAGAGTTTAGCTCCAACACCTGCCTGATGTATCTAGTATGCCTATAGACCCTGATTAACTGGTTCAGGTGTGTTTAAATGGGGTTTGAGCTGAACTCTGCAGGACAGTGGCCCTCCAGGAGCAGGATTGGACAGCCCTGATTTAAAGGGATAGTTCATTCAAAAATGGACCCTCATGTCATTCCAACCTATATGATTTACTTTCTTTATTGTGAAATGACTTAAAGAAATTTGGTCTTTGGAGGTCCCATACACTTGCATTATATGCACTCACAAAGTTGAGGCCAAAAAATCTTGGTTTGTGTTCATCTGAAGAAAGAAAGTCATACACATCTTGAACGGCATGAGGGTAATCAAATGATGAGAGAATTTTCATTTTTGGGTGAAGTATCCCATTAAATCGTGGTCTGTTCTTCACACAACTATTGACTTGGTAGTTGAATGAACTACTTTTAGGATCCTGTGGTACTTTTGTTCCCTTTTAAGCTTTTAAAACTTAGTTAACTTTAGTTAATTGTTAACACTATAATTCTTGTCCTTTTGTGTAAGATAAAAAAAGTCACAGGTTTGGAACGACATGGAGCTGAGCAAATGGCAGAATTTTAATTTCTGTGTAAACTGTCTCTTTAAGAAACTGAGTTAGTTTTTTTCCTTCTGTCTTTAATGATTCTACATCAGAAACTCATTGGCAGCTTTACAGTATAGATGAAAGATGTGCAAGGTAGAAAGAAGGGAGGGCTGATGAATAAGAGAAGAGACCGGGAGGGAGATTTACGGGGTGAGGCTATTATGAAGCAAGCACTTGGCAGTTCATGGATTCTCTTGACCCAGTGACTCACTCTTCAGAAATGTGAGTAATGTGAGAGTTCTTTTCCTCCATTCAGCTCTGGACCCCCTGTCCAATCGCAGCCTCCCTCACGGAGCTGAAGCACACACAGTGACCATTATACTATACTACAGTAATTAAGCCTGTTACAGTTTATTTACAATACAAGACAGCATCCGGACACTAAGATCTCTAAACCACTGAAATTCATTACATGGAGTCTTAAATAATGTTTGTTTTTCCTCTCACAGGGATAATGTGAGGAGTGGTAAAACTGAAAGACTCTGGAACACTGCCCAGGAAACCATGTTTCCGCTGACGGAAACAGTTATCTCTTAAAGTCGATAAATCCACCGTGACGCGCTGGTAAGAGTTTGTTCACTGGAATAGCAGAGATTCCAAACATAGTGAAAACATGTCGTCCTTCCACTTCAGGCTGCAAAGTCTAAAAACAACCGACAGACCAATTTCCTTCGCTGACTTCCATAAGCTAAGCATTTCTCATTCTAAGCCACTTAAAGCCAGGTGCACACGTCTCGCTTTATTGCCATCTTCTGAGAACAACTTTGTGGAGCACAATTTCTCTTTCCATAATGCAATAAAACATTTCAGATAAAAACTTATTTTACATTAGTTATTGCTCTTTATAATGTTTTTTCAGGAGCTCATGTTTTGATAAGGAGAGTTTCTTTTCAATATTTGTGTTGTTTAAAGTGTTACATTTTACATTATTACATTATATTGTTGTGTACACTACCATTCTAAAGTTTGGTGTCAGTTAATTTTTAAGAAATTACTTTTACTTAGCAAGGACACATTAAATTGATCAAAAGTGACAGTAAAGACATTTATAATGTACCAAAACATTTCTGAGCGATCATGTGACACTGATGATAGAAACAAAAAGAAAACACTTATTTTAAATTGTAAGAATATATTATTTCATAACATTTACTGTTTTTAGTGTATTTTTAATCAAATAAAATTAGCCTTGGTTAGCTTCTTAAAAAAAATATAATAAATTTTTTTTTACTTAGACACCAAACTTTTTATCAGTACATGTTACATAAAATAATATTTTATTATATTATATCACATAAAATTTGATCTGGTTTAATTCTACACAATATCCTAAAACAAAAAAAATTGTGGAAATGCACACTTGCTTCCACCCATGATCTCACGGGAATCATATCGTACAATCTGACAAGCAACAATTTTAAAGGACAATAAAACTGTACAGTGTGAACCCATCTTAAAGTAGTTTGGTTTACCACTGTTACTTGTTGACAGATGAGATGTCATCTTTATTCAGTGTGAGCTAGTAGGAGCGCCGTCCCTGCATGCCTTACAGTTACACATGACAGTCGGCATGCAAACAAAAACAATCTCCATGTACCCATTAACATGACATTCAGTAACGTGAATGAACAATTTACAACTAAACAATCTGACTCAATGTTAAAACCGCATCAAAACTACGACCTTTGACCCCCCCCAAGTATCGCACATTACAGTACGACGCTGAGCACCTGGTTTGGGAGTACAGGTCAGAGCAGGCCATAGCCACATCTTTAAATCCCTGAGAGGAAAGGTCAAAGGTTAAGAGTTTAGGAAAGGGGGAGGGACTTCAGATGAGTTAGCTTTCTTCTTTTGGACTTAAAGGGTTAGTTCACCCCAAAATGAAAATTCTGTCATTAATTACTCACCCTCATGTCGTTCCAAACTCATAAGACCTTTGGTCCTTGTGACTCCAGTGATATAACCTTATTGTTATGAAGAGAAGAAATTCTTGCATATTCTCGTTGCTTCGTAACATTAAGATTGAACCACTGGAGTCACATGGACTATTTTAACAATGTCTTTACTACCTTTCTGGGCCTTGAAAGTGGTCGTTGTGTTGCTGTCTATGGAGGGCGCAGAAAGCTCTCGGATTTCATCAAAAATATCTTAATTTATGTTCTGAAGATGAACAAAGGTCTTACGAGTCTGGAAAGACATGAGGGTGAGTAATTAATGACAGAATTTTCATTTTTGGGTGAACTAGCCTTTTAACTGTGTAATGGGGAAAAAACACTAGTGTGAGAAAGAATCACTGAGGCATGAACAGAGAGATTTGAAAGTGGCTTTATCAGCTCTCAGTGTTAATGAATGGAGTAAGAGAGAGATCAAGCACGAGGGAGTTTCCGTATATTCCCAAAAACATGACCGCCGGTGAATATTCATGCAGTAAGAGCTTTAAAATAATGTGGAATGTGTGCAGTTTTAGTTTAAACTTTAACATTAGCTTATCGACTCAAATGGGTCTCATTCCTTACGATGCAGATTATTCATTTGCTGTTTTGGAAAAGATCTGCTGACAAAAATTAACCTTTTATGGTTAAAAGGGCTTATGGTTTTAAACCGTTATACTGAATAGCGGCAGACAGATATATCACATTTTATGGAAATATTGGCTTTCTTAATTTATCGATAGACAGCGTTGAGAATGCAGACGCACAGGACCTCCATTCTCTTCCTATAAATGATTAGACAAAACTTTAAAAAATAGAGAAATTAAATGGTCTAATACTTCCTCATATACTGTCGGCATTTAGCAAATAAGAATTTTTATCATTTAAACAAGTCTTTAAAGACCGAATACATATTTAGTTCATTCATTATCATTTTTAGTAAATATAAATCATTTAAATTCAAAGTTTAAAATCAAACTTCCTCTCATCAATGTGTGTAGACTATTGCACAACGAAAATGACCTCATAGAATCAAAGTGTACAAGTTGTGAATAGGTATGTACGAAGACATACAGATCTGGAATGACACGAGGGAGCAAATTACAAAAAATTTCAACAATCCCTTTAATAACAGCACTACTTTAATTAGTTAAACTAATATTTTGCTCTTCTGTCATTCTCTCTGCATCAAGACACGGTCTCTGTTTTCTGGCTGCTTTTTTTCACCTCCCCTGCATTCGTTCTGGCGTTCCTCCACTCTTCAACCCACACGCTTCTTAGTGGCTGAGCCATGGAATGTGTTTACACTGTTCATTCTCTTCTCCTCTCCTCTCCTCTCTACCCTTCAGGCTCCTATAAGCATGACATTCCTGTGCATTCGACACAGTGAGAGTGAATATGACCATGATACTCGTCAGTAAAACCCCTGCTGCTTTTAGATGCTTTGACAAAAATTGGCATTCACATTTTTGTGCCAGAAACACGCTGTCCTCTTGTCAAAGTAAACAGTCTGTGTGCTGAGAGCTGTGAGAGGACGGATCCGCTTACGGTCTGGTGGAGGAGGGGGGAAATCCTCCACGTCCATGCTGAACACGCTCTTCTGAGACACACACTGATGATCAGGGAGAGATCCTTCGCCAACTTTAACAAACCTACAGGAACAGAGAGACAGCGGTTAGCCACAGAGACAGAGTTCACCCACACACACAAACACACACACACACAAGAATGACCTCATAGCTTAAAGCAATAGCTCATCCAAAATGACAATTATGCTATTATTTACCCATCCTCCTCATGTTTGTTACAAACTCATATGATGTTGTATTTTCCAGGAACACAAAAGTTACATTTTTTAAATAATCGTTATGCAGCACTTTGCATACAATGGCAGTAATTGTGATGATCAGGGGCCATCAAGCTCCAAAAGGACAGAAAAAGCACCATGAAAGTTGATCATATGATTTCTTTGAATATTTAAATTTATATAAACATTATAAATGGGAGACACTGGGAATCATTCACTAATAATTGGGTACACTTCGCATTTTTACGCACATTTGAACTTCTCATGAAAACTCTCTGCCTAATTGAATTTGTTCTTAAAGGGATAGTTCAGCCAAAAATGATGGGTGAACTGACTGTAAGTTTGTATTTGTTTTTGAGTGCAATGCTCACATCAAAATCCAATTAACAAGCGATAGACAGAACCAAGTAACACAGATAATCTGTTACACTAGGGATGTGTGTCACAATACTGAAGTGTTGAAAAATATCTGCCCTTACTTCCATTTCACTGCAATTTTAAGGCTTTCTTTTGAATAATTTTCTTCTTTTAAAGAGGCTTTTTTCTTCTTTGTTATATCAGGACACTTTTACTTCCGTGACATTTTATGCCTCTCAAAAATATAAAAATGAATTTTAATAAAAAATAAATAAAATAAAAATCACAAACATTAAAACAAATAATAAAAGACTCATCCCGACACAGAAACAATGGGTCAACCAATGGTGTCAGTTAGGGGCGGGACTATCTGTTTTACTAAACAATAACTTTAACCCTAGAGTGTTTGGGGAAACCTGAATGGAAACAGGAATTTTTTTTAATTTTTTTTTTGGTGCACAATTACACACGCATCAGCTTTAAATGTCCAAGTTAACAAAAACTCAGCTTTAAGTTTATAAATACAAAATTAGCATACCTACCAAATTTAAATAGTTTTATTAAATGAATTTGATCTTAACTGTGCTGATAACTCGGAGCAAATCATCTCAATCTCCTCACAATTCACCAAACCATCACATCTGCTCTGACTTACCGCAGTCTTATTCAACCCTGATGACTCTCATAAGCTTAACCTTCAGTCCACAATCACTCAGAATCTGGCCTCTGTTTTTTCAATTTGCACTGATATGACTTCTGTTATCATTGCAGAACACTACACCACCAGAACATACTGGGCTAAAAATTTCTCCCCACCCTGTCAGCAAGCGGCAGAGTATATCAAAGTCAGATATGTAATCAAGTGTACCATGACATTGGAGTGACAGTTCGTCACTGTTGGCCCACTTATTACATCCAAACTGGAAACGCACGCACATGCACAGACATGAGTGACTCCGGACAATCTGTGGCAGGGAGGGATAGAAAAACTCTTTATCTTTTTCTGCAGCTCTCTCTCTCTCTCTCTCTCTCTCACACACACACACACACACACACACGCAACAGTGCTTTCCTCTCAGCTGTGTTTTCAGACGAGTGTCAGTGGAACAGTGAAGTCATTCTGTGGAATAGAGGAGTTTCTCATGAGGCTCATGTGTGTGTGTGCGACAATGAAGGTCAGCGAGAGACGAGGCGGACCGACTGACGCATGACTATTATCACACAATAAGATCCTGGCACAGACACGCAAGCTGTTCTCTCGTTATCACGGTACTTTCTACACATAAAGACTCACGAGTCACTAACAAACATGACGAGAAGAAAATCTGTTTTGCTGACAGTCATTGTAATCATTTGGAATGACAGCAAAACTACAAGTGACAGCCCAAATCAAATCAAACCAAATCACAGTTTCACACAAAAAATATTAACAAGCAAAAAGATTTCAACTTTGATATTAAGAAGAATTGTTCTTATTCTTGAGCAAATCAGCATATTAGAATGATTTCTGAAGAATCATGTCACACTGAAGACTGGAGTAATGATGCTGAAAATTCAGCTTTGCAATCATACATTTTTTATATTACTGTATGCTGCCTTGAGCATAAAAGACTACTTACCTACCAACTTTTGAACTGTAGTACACACACACACACACACACACACACACACACACACACACACACACACACACACACACACACACACACACACACACACACACACACACATTCTTGTACATCTATCTTTATGAGGACATTCATTGACACAATGCAATCTCTAGCCGCTTACCCTAACCTTACCTATCACAACTAAGTGCCTAACCCGAACCCTGACCCTTCCCTTAACCTAATTATAACCTTATCCCTAAAACAAAGTCTTGACCCTCAAACAGGCTTTTAAAGGGCTCTCAGAAAGTGAGGACCGGCCAAAATGTCCTCACTCCAATGGTCTAAAACTCAAACTGGTCCTCACAAAGATAGTTGTACAAATACACACACACACACGGCTTCAATACAGTGGCATATACCATGTATTAAACTGAGAACCCATTGTAACTCAAGGTTATGAAAGTAATTTTCTCTATGTCATTTTTTACTTCCAGAACTTGTGCACTATAACAGCATATCCTCATGACACAGTCTGTCAATGAGCGGGGAAAAAAGCCAGGATGGTGAATGCTTGTTTAGTCTACACACTCTTTGAAGCTTATCTTTTTCTCTCTCACCCCACAGACTCCATATGCCATAACAACGAAGAAAAGAGATAAGAACAGATGTCTGCCAAACTTGGAGTGGGAAAATCAGACAGACAATAAAAAATTAAGTCAAGGACCAAGTATTCTGCATGTTAACTTGTTAGCAACTACTATTTCAACCATCTAAGAGTTTGATAAAAACTCTGTAGTGTTAAAAATTTGTCCCCTGATATCAAATACTTAGATCTGACAAAACTTATCTTTATAGACATTTTGACATTTATAGAATGTATTCTTGAAAAAAAAAAAATATTCTAAATAAGGAAAAACAATAAAAAAAGAATTGTTTTTTTTAATAGTGACCTGTAGCATTCATAATTGTATTACCTTCTTATTAAAACTATAGAAATGTATAGTATAATATAACGTGATCATAATATGACTACATAAATGCGTGTGAAACAATTCCTGATCAACTGTATTTTGAGGGAAGCGAGCAAACACACACAGACACACAAAAACTGGGTTTTCATGTTTTAAACATATACATAAACATATTTATTTTTATACTGTACAAACTGTATATTCTATTCCCTAACCCTAAACACAACCCTCACAGAAAACGTTCTGCATTTTTACATAAAAATAAAAATAACATTTAGTATTTATAAGCTGTTTTCCTCATAGAGCAAACAATTTCTCCAAGGCCAACATTTCAGGTATTACGCCCCACAACACAGGGTTTACCTGGACCACGCACACACAACCAACAGGAAACAGAGCTATGACAGAATGTGCGAAGCTTGAAATAACAACACACCTGTGCAGAACAACACAAGAATCAGAGCCGTGTGTGCAGAAACACTAATTTATGGATCAACCATAACAAATCACATTTGCCTTCAGAGCATTATGACACCATGACAATATATCACTTAAATGACAGGTAGTTAACAAGAGGGAGCTTTAAATGACAAGTTTCAGAGGTCTGTGGCTTAGGAAAAGGCTGTGATGGGAGATAAATTCAATCCTACATGACAGTCTCAAGCTTTATTTCTCTGTTCTGATGACACAACAGATAGTAAATTTTGCAGACCACACTACTAAACAAATTCACAACCACACCGCTGGTGTGAAAACTATAGACACTCAAACAGCGTTCATTATAGGAATCATAAGGATATTTTAATTACAATTATATTAATAATTGTCTGAATTTTTACTTTCAATATTACCCTGAAAATGTTTTTACAAAACGCAAAAGATCAATTGTGTTTACTGGGCTTGTGCAATGTGCATGAAACATCCAGAGAGTTGGGAGTGTCAGCATTGACCATGATGAGCTGATCAATGTTTAGTTTGAGCTTGACTTCAGGGTGTGTAATTGTGCAGGGCAAGGGAAAAAACCCTGCTGTTGAAATGTGGCTTCAGGGCTTCTGCCAGTCTGCTGCTTCCTGAATCACTTCAGACATGTCTGAGAGAACGAAGTCAGTTTGTTAGTGTAATACACACCGATATGCCTCATTGCGCACATTTACCTTCATTTTTTACACAAATCTATGGAATGTGTGAGTCCAAAACCATCAGAATTCATCTTATCATGCCACACAAATTTAGTTCATACAGAGTAAACAAAGTCAAAGAGGACAACAGACATTTTTAAGTCATCGTTCACTGATAATCTTCTCCTACACCAGACGTGAGCTGCATGACACGACGCAAGTAAATATAATAGAACCCATTATAATCAGTAATGCCATCCACACTGGATGCGAAATTACGCAACATGACAGGACAAATTCCTGACAGTGAACTGATGCTCCGTTCTTTTCTGACGTACTCCAAGGAGCGCCGTGTTACTTCTGACAGGAAGGACAAATTAATTTGCAACGGTCGGTTTGCCACGTCCAGTATGGACAGTTTCCAATTCTTGCAGAACTGGGAACCGCTGCAATGGGAACAAGGGAACTGGATTTGTGTACTAATGATTCAGAGCGATTTTGTGAACTAAGATCAGACCCAAAAGAACAACTTTTGCATAATGTTCTTTTGTTTTTACGGAAAAAAGAAAGTTATACCACAACATAAAGGTGAGCGAATAATGAAGGAATTTGGGTTTTTGGGGTGAACTTTAACATAAGCAAACAACTGATCCTTAAAATCTCTATGTAGTGAAAGTAGCAGGAGCTATTTTATTCTGCATTGTGACGTACCATATAGCCTATTAAATGGATTATAAAAAAAAAAAAAAAAAAATGTTAGGGCGGGATGTGGTTCAAACCATCAATTGTTGATTGGACCAGAGAGAAGTCACCGAAAGAGTTTGAGTCCTGACTCAAGGTCTTTTCCCAATCCTGTTCCCCTCTCTCCTCCCATTGCTTCCGGTCTCCTCTATCCAATAAAGGAAAAAGGCCAAAAATAAATAATAAACAAAATTACGGGATCAAAAAATAAATAAAAAAGGAAACATACACGGATGAATGTAAACAATAAGATCAAAAACATGCATGTAGAAAATAGAATGAATTTCCATTTCATGTGAACTTTAAGGAATGACTGCCAATGGTATGTTAACATCTCACATAACACATCATCACAATAAATGCCTTAAAGTCTTACCATTGAGTCTGCAAATATGTCTAGACTGCTGTTCAGGGTCAAAAGTTTAATTCACAGTTAGAATTCCTGACAGAAGTACACTTTACAAACCACTAAATAATGACCTGGAAGAGCAAACGCCACATGCCATCCATCTATTTTCTCCTATAAACCAGCTTGAAATGTGTTAAATACGGACCTGTAAAGCAAACTATGCGACCTCAAGCAAACACACCCAATGAGAACACACACACACAGGCAGGTCAAAGCCAGTCTAAAATCCTGCTGGGTTAGACATTTAAAAAAACAGAGGATGAGGAGGCGAGAAATTAAAGGGATAGTTCACTCAAAAATTTTCACAAATGAAAACAATATTTTGAAGAATGTTGGTAACCAGACAGTTGACGGTAGCCATTGACTTCCACAGTAGGAAAAAAATATATACTACGGAAGTCAATGGCTACCATCAACTGTCTGGTTACCAACATTCTTCAAAATATCTTATTTTGTGTTCAACAGAAGAAACTCATACAGGGATGCGTTTCACAAAGCCAACAATATGGTCACAAGTTCTGTCGTTACCAATAGAGTTCAATGGAAATTGCGATCATAGTTGGTTAACAATGCTTTTGGGAAACACACACCAGGTTTGGAACAACATGAGGGTGAGTAAATTATGACAGAATTTTCATTTTTGGGTGAAATATCCCTTTAAGTTTGATGAAGTCTAACATTACACATCCATGATATACTGTTATCTGCATCACCATGCAAAAGAACAAAAGAACTGCAAATCAGATATGAAGGCTAAATAATTCGATTCTAGATTCTAAGTTCACATACATCTTTTATGTATCATTATTTACTCATCATCAAGTCATTCCAAAACTGTATGACTTCTGTGGAACACAAAAGAAGATATTTAGAAAAGTTTCTCAGTTTTTTTATAGAATGAAAGTCAGTGGAATTCAGGGCTGTTTTGGGCTCCACTGACTTTCATTATATGAAAAAAAAAAAAAAAATCTTCTAAATATCTTATATTCCACAAAATAAGAAAGTCATACAGGTTTGGAACAACATGAGAGTAAGTAAATGATGATAGAATTTTTATTTTTGAGAACTATCCCTTTAAAAGTTTCAGAGAAGGCAAGTCCGTAGTGCTTAACTGAATGAACTTTGAGAAGCTGCATCCCTCCTGGCATGTTTGGCATCTCTGTGGTTTCTCAGCGGATTTCAGTAATCCTTCACAGAACACACGAGCACATAGATGGACACGGGAGATCTAACAATTAACAAACATGGATCCCAAGTGTACTGCTTGACCACAATGTTAGATCACCCAACAAAACACCATCTGCCCTGACTCTGTTAAAACAACCCAATGAATATGAAGCAATCTACTGTAAGAGTTTTTTTCCTCTAATTTCTCTCTCCTTCTCCCACTGTTTCAAGTCCCCCCATCATAAATTCCATTTTCCTTGCAGATTCCTGAAGGAAAGCCGTGCCACTCATTCGTTCCTAAAGAGCACACTTATCAACCTCTGCACATGTGTAAGCACTACTAGAGAACAACTCAAAGAAATGTTGATTGGCTGCAAACAAATGTTCGTTTGGATGTGGATTGAACCAATGTTCAGCAAGCTTGAAAACAAAGCTTGTAATCCACAGTCTTTATTTACGGAGCAGATCACTGTGGGAGGAGAAGCCCCCTGCTCCAGTGGTGTGGCTATTTGCTAAGCAAATTGCCTGCAATCTGAGCAAATCCTGTCCTCTCCTGCGCTCTGATGCAAAGTGAGTCGGACAAGCATGGAGCCAAACAATGCAGTCGCACATGAGAGGGCTCTTCCCCCGTATCACACACACTCATCTAGGAAAAGGCCAGAGGGCCTCAGATTCCTGAAAGCACTGCAGCTCCCAGGGAAGGAAATGATGCCATAAAACTGAGAGGAAGTGGAAAAGTTTGACTAATTAAAAAGAGCATTCCTTAAATGTTTCCAAACATTTGATCCATGTTTAATGGGAGGTATGAAGCTCTGAACTGAATAACACACTGTGTGCATGAGAGCTCAGATCTTTAGAAAGGCCCTTTACTTGGGAACTGTTCGGCAACCTTCTCTCCAACAGGCACGCTCTAGTAAAGAATGCCTATATTGTGAAGGACGAAAGCTTCCAAAAATGTCAAGAATGAGTAGTCAAACTGAATTTATGTTTTCATACTGAAAAACACTATGATACGCATCTGTGGTATTCATTTTTATTTTTGGAAAAGTAAATTGATTGTTGTATTCTAGCAGGTTTTTTTTGAGCAATTAATTTCCAAGATTTTTTCAGATTTTTTCCAATTATTTCTTTAAAAGAACGGTACACTCAGTAAGTTTGTCGTCTACATTTGACAGGTTCTAATTTATCCCAGTATCAGCATCCATTAGTGTGGATGCATCTAGTGTGTGTGTGTACTATTTTTTTTTTTTTTTTTTTTCATTTCATCTGCATTTTCTTTTTTACTGCACACATCCATATAATAGATGTCATTGGTTTATAACAGATCTTTATATGGTTTGTTTGAAATTGTTTCATCGCTCCAGCGGGTGTCTTGTTCGGACATTTGGACTCATTCTGTTCAAATGATTTCTATAAAGTAAATATAGAAGTATTATTTCAGACATTCCGTCAATTACATGACAGGACGGGTTACTGTATGTGATGTCAACATTTCGGGGACCAAGAGGAGGAACCCCCTCCATTCAAAATTAAAATTAAAATTTCTAGAAGCCTGATATGATTGGAGTCTTCATCTTACATGAGTGTAAATCATATTAGTAACATTTCTCAAAAGTTTGGTTAATTTTTAAACTTTTTAATAAGTAAGAAAACATTTTTTTTTAAATGTTGTGCACCTTTAAATCACCAGAACGAGCCATTACTAGGTCATAACTGGAACGATTCATTAAACGAATCCAAGACCACATTAGAATATTTCTTTCCTAACTTTTCCAGGCTTGTAAATCACAATTTTATAATTCACTGATATTTCCAAGATGTCTTTGAACGTGCATCAGCATCACTGTACAACACGTTTTAGATTAGATTACACGATCACCAGGTATCAGGCGGTTCTTGTGAAAGCTCGATGTTTACTGAATTGTATAGATTTTTAATATAATCTAACATGACTGTGCGGAGTTGTCACTTGCCACGTAAAGCGGAATCCAACAGGAAAAGCGCAGCCGCCCCATCAGGCGCAGATGTTGAACACTTCTCAGTCTATGTTATGAAAAAGATCTGATCACTGCGACAGCGCTCAGACAATAAGTTTCATTGCAGGGTGAAATCTGCACAAGGTAAATCAGCATCACGCTGAATTTACGCGTTACAAATTACAAACTTATTTCACACATAACAGACTTTCAGTAGAAGTGTTTGGAAATTCCATACGCATGCTTTACCTACTCACCATATTTATGGATCTTTGAAGTAAATTCAGTTTAAATCCCGTCTATGGTGCGCAACACCGGTAAGTTGCAGAACAGACCCAACTTCGTAAATATTCACTGTATCATTTTTAAAGACAGTAGGCAACTTTTCCACTGCTTTTCCCAAACGCGAGCCAACCGCTCCATGTCTCCGCCCTCCACTCCGTCCTCATTGGTGGAGCCTTTTGTTGCCCGGTCTCTCATTGGTTTCAAGACACGTCAGTCAAATTTCTTGCGTTTCTCCGTGTGGATGGACACACGCGTTCCAATGTGTGTCACGTGATGCGTGTGAACTGAACCGCTCCGCTGCACCTTCTGCTTCACTCACATCCAGAGTCCCACATGAATTAGTATAAATAAATGAACGCATTTGAAAAAAGAAAGAAAATTCTTACAGTGCTTGTTGTAATAAATAGGTGAAATAAACACAGATTAAATGCAGGATCACCGCATTTCACATAATTACTTGTTTTCCTAGCGCCTAATGAAAAAAAAATTATAATCAAATCATGATTATTTTGAAGTAGGTTGTGAAACGACTCTAAATACAAAAACACACTAAGTTGTTTCATTCAGTAGTATAATATTATTCGGTTATCTTGCTCTAGCTCCGAAATCACACAATTTTTTTAAATAATTTGTTGGCAAAAAAATATTTTCGTGCTAGTAGATCCCTTTCACAAATGTCCAAAGTTACATAATACAGTTTGGCAAATATTTGCAGTGTTTTTGCGGTGCTGTACTGCAGCCTAGTGGTCACACACAAACTGCTGTATGCTTTCAAACTTTAGTTAGTGCCGAGTTGGGATCAGTGTTTACCACTCATTATTTTTACGTTAAAATTTGCATTAAATTGCTGATCCTAATTCGGTATTGTTTCCTAGGTATATTTGTTGGCTAGCCTATAGTTCTGCTGATAATAGTAATAATAGTAATAATAATAATAATAATAATAATAATTTATGTAGTAAAAAACAATAATCATTTGAACAAAACGAACAATTTGAAAGTTTAAAAAAATAACAATGTTTTGACACAAGTAGCCGAATTAAAGGGATAGTTCACTCATAAATAAAAAATCATTTATTCACCCTCAACTTGTTCCAAACCTGTATAAATGTCTTTGTTCTGCTCGAACACAGGAAGATATTTTGAAGAATGTTTGTAACCAAACTGTTGTGGGGCACCATTGACTTCCATAGTAGCCTATTTTAAAAAATCAAAAAAAAAAATCATACTATGGAAGTCAATGGTGCCCCACCACAACTCTTTGGTTGCCCATTCTTGAAAATGTATTTTGTGTTCAGCAGAGGAAAGAAACTCAAACAGGTTTGGAACAACTTGAGGGTGAGTAAATGATGACAGAATTTTCTTTCTTTTTTGGGGGTGAACTATCCCTTTAAGGGTGATTGGACTTTGAAACAGGACATTGACCCTGAAAAGCATCAAGTGACAATGACTCACACACACACACAAAAATGACAAGAGTTTGCTAGTTTTCATAAGGTCATAAAATGGTCATAACTATTTGACACAAACATTTGATGGAAACATGAATATGATGCACTACAGCAACAAAAATAACCAGTTTGGTCGATGGAACTAAAAAGGTTTGTGACCGTATTATGAAAACTAGCAAAAGCTTTCTGTCATTTTCCTTACTTCATGCATTTCAGGGTCAACGTCCTGTTTGATGCCTGCCCGTCCACCTACATGATGTCACACAAATAAGGGCATCCAATTTTGGCTCAGTTTACATAAAAGTGTATGTCACACATCCTTTCATTATAATAACTGGTTTCCTGGTCAAATGGATAGGTAGCATCTTCAGTTTTACAGAAATGTAAAAGAAGCCTTAAACAAGACGGAAATTCTGTCCCAGTCACCCTTGATTCACACTAATGAAATGGAATCCAAAACTATTGGTATCTTTGATAATTAATTGTACAGCTGATAAAACACTGGATCATTCACGTCTAAAGTTGGTAAGTGCAATCGAGTCGCACCTGCTGCATTGAACTGTAAAGTTTTAAAATGGACCACACTTCTGCAAGGCGACAAAAAGTTTCTATAGTGAGAAAACAAACAAACATATTTTGGGGTTAAACTTTTATTAGTTCTCCTTTTTTTAAACAATAAATCCTAAGAGCATCAACAGCTTATGAGCTTTGAATCTTGAATTTTAAACCTATATTTTAATCAAAACAAATGCATTTCAACAGAAATAGCACCCAATATAACACTGATTAATATTTAAATATACAACAGATTTCCAGTCAACATACTATAGTCAATTGTGGAAACACAGGCAGTAGTTTGTTGTTACAGTTTAATATTGTTGAAACTTAGAATTTGAAATTAACTATGAAATGTAACAGGAATTTACATATAAATAATTAAGCATGACTTTGGTATGCATTGTGAATTCATGAATCCTCACAACACCCTGAGCTGATACAGAGGTCAAGTACTGTTTTTTTCCTTCATTCATATCCGGCAGTAGCATTGTATGTATACATGCACATACATTTGACACTATCATGTTTTGCCTCGTCTGTTGTATTTGCTTGAAATATGCTGTATGCCATTAATGTGATTTTTTTTTATGTGAAATCTTTTTTTGCTCTTAAGCGCCTTCTAAAGAAACAAAAAATGACAAAAAAGGAAGTATCAAGTTTAACCAAAAACATATGCACTGAGGAACTCTATATCAATATCTAGTCCTCAAAATGAAATAAAACAACTCTTTTCCATCCCTTATCCTTCCCTGGTACGCACGTACACACACATTCCTTCCTTCAAAGATAATTCAGTCAGTCAGAACAAACCCTATTTATGGAGAACACAAAGAGTTTAGTCAAACATCCACAAATGCTCACTAAACGCAGCCTACAGCCATTGAACGACACCAATGCACCCTCTGAAAGAAAAATCCTTAGAAAAACAAAAAAACAAAAAAAAGGTCTGATGGCTTTGAACTGAAGTTTCCAAAGCAGATACTGAGTGACGTTTAGTGAAGTAGAGAGTGGTTGAGTTGACAGATCATGTTTGGTCATGATGCAGTTACGATTTTCTTCAAGACAATGAATTTCTGGGAGTAACAAATACGTTACAACACAACACTCTCCTGTACTGCACCTACTGCCAATGTACAAAGAGATAAGAGACTCAAACAGCCCCTCCCAAAACACTCAAACACATGTACAGTAAAAGGCTTTTTCAGGACTCCCAACTCAACGCAAACAGGAAGTAAGTTGCATGAAACAAGTTGCATGAAACGGATCTCATGATATTTACAGGCCCACAGAAGTCTCCCTGAAACATGCATCAGAATTGTAATACTTTTTTTAAAAGCTTTTTAAATAGTTAATAATAAATTAATTAAAAAAAATAATCCAATTTTAATTGTCATGATTTACTCACCTTCATGTTGTTACAAACCTGTATGACTTTCTTTGTTCTGTAAAACACAAAAGATGACATGACACAAGGCTTTTTGGTCCATAAAATAAAAGTCCACTTGAGGTCCATTGACTTTCATTGTACAGACAAAAAGAGTTCCACAGAAGAAAGCAAGTCATCCAGGTTTGGAACGACATGACGTTGATATAAAGATGACAGAATTTTCATTTTTGGGTGAACTAATCCTTTAAATATAGAAACTTTACCAACCGTGCAATCTGTGTGCTCACGTTGTAGTGGTTAGTGTAGTTGTAAGTTGTAGTAGTTAGTGCTAAACCTAAAGCTCTTAAACAAACCTTCAAACAATACACACTAAAAGCAACACAACTGCACAAAATTGCCTAATATCTCGTTTATACGTTTATAGCTGCAGTCTTCCTCAGACTGTATTTTCCATAAGGCCTTGATCTTGGCAGTAATCAGCTGGCATGGGGTTTGTGTCGTGCCTGGTCTTGGATTGGTCTGTTCTCTGGTGTGGGCATGTTGTCAAAGTTCCAGTCCACAGGTTTGAGAAGCTGCAGGGTTTTCTTATGCATCCAAATGGGGTTGAGGAAGAACGTGAGCAGGAAGAGGCCTATGAAGAACTGAAATCTCTGAAACAGAGGGATGTGTGTGTTCATCTCCTCCCAGTGATTCCAACATACCAACCACATGTAGTAGGACAGAACCATCCGGCAGTGGAACATGTGAATCATTATCCACTGGTTAGCTTTCCAGAACAGAGTTCTGGACCAGCCCGCCTTAGCAAAGAAGAGAAGGAATGTGAGAATTCATTTATAACCAAGTTCAAAACAGGGTCTTATTAATTCAAATGTGGTTTATTCATAATTAGCTTCACAGGGGGAATATCTGAATAACTGAGCTCTAATAATCTCCAAAAATAAAAAGCAAATGACAGAACAATTAAACGGTGTAGTTCATCCATAATTAAAATTGTCATCATTTACTCACCCTCACCCTCAAACCTGTATGCCTTTCTTTCTTTTGTGGAACACAAAAGAAGATATTTTGTAGAAAGTTTCATACATTTTTGTCCATACAATGAAAGTCAATAGGGTCCAAAACAACTTTTATTGTATGGATTTTTAAATTATTATTATTTTTCTTTTCTTTTTTAATCCACAGAAACTCATACAAATTAATAACAACACGAAGGTAAGTAAATGACTGAATTTTCTTTTTTGGGTGAACTATCCCTTTAAGTCACTCAGCAAGAGTGTCTTCAAACTGTTGATCCATCAAGACAATAGTTGACTTGAAAAAGAAAACGTATAGATAATATACTATCCCTTGCGCCAATGAAGAGAATGCAATGCATATTTATGTTACGAGTCCAGAGACTAGGTCTAGACATTTTTTCTTTAAAAGTCAATTTTCTTTTAACTTCTTCGCCGTCTTTGCAAGACTCTGCAAGGCGATAAGTTCACAGCTGTTCACACCGTCACAGCTTTCCTGAAGACATTGATTAGCTTGTTCAGGTGTTTGATTAGGGTTGGAGTTAAACTCTGCAGGACCGAAGTTGCCCATCCCTTGTCTAGCACCTACAACACCTTAACTGGCTAAAACTTATCAGCAAAAAAGAAAAAGTTCCTCTTTCTAAGAACAGTGTACAAATATTGCAGAACTATAAAAGTGTTCTCAGCGACCAAGCATTATAAATTGTTGAGTAGAGGAAGAAAAACATGTTTCGCCCCGGACCAAAATAGAAGTGAAACTGCACAACAGGTGAGAAAGCAGAGGCGTTTCATAAGATCACTACAGTCTTCAGACAAACAGTTTATTTGCTCCTTTGCTCACAAAAATGTTCCCTGCACAAACATTATCAATTAACAAACTGCACTAAATCTCACAAACTGATTAAGTTTTCAAGAAAAAACATTTTCTCTTGACTGTTGCGTCTCACCTTAAGCAGCATCCAGGAGATGCAGGTGAAGGGTGTGCTCATCTCCATCAGCAGGGTTACCATAGGCAAGAAATGACCCAGCCTGTCCCACACAACCGCCCCAACAAACCCTGACAGGGCAAAGAAGTGGTGCACCGCTAACGACAGATCGAAGGACCGGAACACCGCGCTTGACCCATGAAGGGCCACATTTTCAAACAGAAAAAAGCCAGTAGCGGACAGCACGTTGAACCATGACCAGTCCTCCTGTCCGAGAATCTTATCAGAAAAGACAGCGGAGTCCTCCATGAGCGCTCGAAGCCCTGCCACCATGCTTTGGATGCCAAACACAGCCCGTGTCGCAGCTAGATCCCAGAAGACCTTGAAGCAAAGATAAAGATTGTAATGTTAGGAAAATAATCCAAATGGCAGAATATCATATTATCAACAAAAACTGAATCTTTTATGAAAAGCCAACCATTACATTAACATATTAATGGGCACCTTTTCTTTGGCTGACAATGAGCGGTAAGTGCAAAACAGCAGTTTAGACAGGATGTGACAGAGGATGAAGATGAAGGTGTAGAAGATGAAGCTCAGGCAGATGACTTTCAGTCGAATGTCCATGGAGGAGTAGTCCATGTGACCCGAGGACAGTATTAAGTTATCGGGCTGGGAAGACATTGCTCAGATTTCACAGTCAGTTCCTATGGAACCAATTACTAGTCTAGAAAGAGAAAAACAATAATTACATTATACAGACACACCCTCTGTCCCATTTATCTGCATTACTCACTAACAGAAAATGCTCTGCCCTTTACTGCCGTATGGAACCGAATCTTGACCTTAAACACCATGTGGAGTAAAAAGTAGATGGTGGAGACTAAACATCATTCATATGTTCAGTCTGCTCTCAGATGTAACGTTATGCTTTCTACAGCTCATTTAACGTTACTAACTAAACATCTTTTCGACGTTACAAGTTTCTGCTTAGTCTGTTGTTTTTAAAAGTGTGTTGTCTTTGTTCTTACCTCTTGTAGACGAAATAATGGCCAAGAAACTCATTCTTTCCTGCGTATGAAAGAGTTAAACTAATAATGTTTTCTTTTGACACGAGCTCGACAATAACATTGCTCACATTCCTTCACCGGCGTTCTCCCACACTGTCTGCTTCTTCACATTCAAATGCCCCATAGACCGACAGACATCACGTGACGGACACCATCTAGTCACATGACTATAAACGCTGCTCTGTCGCCGTCTGCTGGAAGGAAAAGGCAGAAATAGAATTAAGTGCGATTTTTCATAATTTATTTTATTTTCCATTATGAATTAGGCTACCCATAAACATTCAAGGATTTATTTTCTTCCAGAAACATTAAATTAATAAATGTTAAATTAAAGTGTCACTTACGTATGTTTCATTTTGATTTCATTATATTGAATTCACTTTAAGTTGAAATACTTTCCCCATTTTTAAATATATCTACATATATTATAGTATATAGTTAATACATTCAAATTAATATTTCGATATTTAATTTTATTAAGTAAAAAAAATTACGGTGGAAATTGTGTAGTGCTGTATTGCAAATCTCTTTGATGGATATATTGCTTTGAACTTATTTAGTTAATGTGTTTAGTCAGATTAGATTTTTATTTATTTATTTATTTTTACTCAGATCAGGGTTTCAATTTGAGATAATTTTTATGTTTTGTCAAAACCGGCAATAAAACAACTCTGAGACAATTCTGTTAGGAAAAGTTAAAATCATTGTGTTGATAATGTTTTGTTGTGTTAAAGTAATTCAGTTAATTCAAGACAATCCACATAACTCATTTCCTTCAAAAATTTAATGACTGAATTATTTACAATGTATGATCATAGCAATAATCAAGTCATGAAAAGAAACACAAATAATCCAGATGACCAAGAACAAAAAGTCAAATTCGTAACACAAATTAATAACACAATTTAAACATTTCATGAATACATACAAAATAAAATAAACTGATAAATGTAACAATAAACAACATTCAAAAAAGGGATTTGGAAAAGCAATGAAGCAGAAAAACCCACATTCAGCATCAGAATGGTGCATGCCACCCAAAGAAACTCAACTCAAGGAAGAGCAGAAAAAAAGTTTTGCTTCAACAAAGGATCAATTATGTATTTATATTATATATATATATATATAACTATTTATATAATTCTGTACAAATAATGAATATTTGGTATTATATTCACCCTTCATATAGATATGATATACAGTTTAATAAATTAAAATATTCTCAGCTAAACAACTACCTTTTTCATTTATTATTTTCACTAAGATTTTATAATCTTTTCACATTCTGAGATCCAGGATTAGTCCAGTCCCAAGAAGAAGAAACCAAGAACTGGGGCATCTCAGTCCGCGCCGGTACCAAAGGCCCGTTGGCTGTTTTTCAAATACTGTGGTTCGGAGGGTAAATCATTTTGAATGAATCATTTCTTTTTGATAAATACTGACATACTGTATGATTTAGATGGAAATAAATGAAGCAAATGTACAAATGAGTAGCGTAAATGTACATGAGGTTAAACAAGATGACCACCCAGTGCAACCCTGTTGAGGAAAATATGGCCATCATACAAACAAATCAACATTTGATAATTGACTCCACTTTAAAAGGTCGGGAAGTGAGCATTTTATTCTTCCAGGAGGTTTATTAAAGGTCAGCTCACCATAACGCTTTCAGACTGTCATGATGAAACATGGGGAAGATGGTGTGTGTGTGTGAGGATCTATAAACAGCAGAAGCTGTTCTAACATGTGGCACATAAGCATATTTGGCATATAAACACTGCCTGCATTACTGGCATGTTTGCATATTGATAATTGAGCAGGTTAATCAGAAAGGACAGCTGCCACACTGCAGGACCGGATAATCAACCATAATTACTCATGATACAGAGAAAAAAAGAAAAGTACCATAAAACATGATTTAAAATAATCATCTCAGAATCCATTCACTTCGCCATAATGAAAAATTAAATATCATATAATCAGGATGAACAAACAATGACCAACTATATCTTAAGCAAACTTTAACAAAGATTAATAAATGCTGCAAAATATATTGCTCATTGTTAGTTAATGCATTAACTAATGTTAACAAATGAGACCTTATTTTAAAGTGTAACCCATCAGTTTAGAGTGTATTTCAACAGTCTTGACTAGTTTGTAAGGCCAGGAAAGCGTCAGCAATGACCTTTGGATTTCTGTAAACGCTGAGGGCCACGAGTCACACCGTAATTTGCCCAGAACTTGTTTCAAATAATGACTAGCAAAATAATCAATCAAAACTTTTGTTGGTGTAAAATGAGAGCTAGTACACTGTATCGTGACTTTAGATGCAATTTACAACTTAAACGTTGTGTTTTGGCTCACGTTTCAAGAAAATACTTCCAAAATTTCCTCTAACGTGAAGTCATCTTCCTCGATTACAAGCCTCTCTTGGATGAAATGCTGTAATTGTGTTTGAAATAAGCAGAAAAGTACAGAGCGCAGAGAAATTAAAAGAAAATATTTGCTCCTAAAGGAAAGCTCTTCTCAAGGTCATCTCGTGAAGGAAATTGAGAATATAAAGCTACAAGGAATTCGTGTGGAATTTATCAAACTAATCTCCTCTAATCTTTGGCCTCTTCGCCTTTTATGACGCCAAGGCAAAAACCACAGAAAGTGGGGGAAACAGTTTGACATTTGAAATGAAATGTGACCGTGCTTGATAGACAGTCCATATCTGTAATGATATGTTGTGGATAAAATATGGCAATTAAAAAAAAAGTGTTACAGCTGAACTGCTGGATGTTTAAGCAGAAACTAAAATCTCAGGAACAGAAAGTGGGTATCTTTAGTGATATATTCTGAATGAAACCTACATTTTAAAACAAATTCAATGATTGTATAACAATCCAAAGCAGCATCGACCTTCGGTTTTGATCATCCAATATAATCAACCATCCTCCTGTGTACTGAAGTCACCTGTTCGGACAAATGCCATCAAATAGACTCAAGAACAGTTCTACTTTGATTATAGGGTTAAATTGAACTTATCATTCTGCACACTCTCACAGATGTGTGGTATTTGGACCGCAGGCAGTCTAATAGATAAAACATATATCACCAACCGCCAAGCCATCTAGATAATTATGGGAACACCCGACATCTCCTTCAACCGAGACAGAATCATTGATTCTCTGTCAAGACATACAGAAAGAACATAAAAAGAAGTTTTTTTAGTTTTTTTTTGCGCAGAACATGGGTCAGATGCTTGATAACAGCATATGGAGAGAAAAATGGTTCAGTAAAAATAAATGCAAACTGATGAATGACCATGTGAGGCATGAAAACATTCAGAGACCTGAAACGATAAATCGATAGTCTCACAAAACCTTGCAATTCAACTGCAACAATATCTTTTAGAACTTCATTTCCCTTGGAAATACATACAAACATACATTTAGAAGAAGAAAGTGCAAAAATGCATTTTTGAACCTTTACATTGTTGAATTTAGGGTTTAAGCAATTGCACCCAAAATCCTACAGTAATTCCTCTAGAATGACATAAACCATAAACATCAAATATGTAGTAGTGTGACAGCTGTATATTATATATCAGTAAGTAGGAGAATAATAAAAACGAATCTCTAATCTCTCTGACAGTGTAAACCCTCAGGCTGAGATTTAAGTTTGCCCATAACAGTGTGACCAACAATGTTTTTTAAAAGGCTGTGATTGTGACTGTCCGCTCTGGCCTACGGCTTCAGTCTAAAATGTATGATTGAGGTATTTCAGCACTGGCACTTACATAAATGCTCACAAGAGAGTTCATGAGAAAAATACTATGAACTTCACTGGGAAGAGAGAAAAAAGAAAAGAAAAAAAAAGATAAAGAGAGAGAGAGAGAAATGAAATGTAACCATGGAAATATAAAGCTACAAAACTTGAATGGATGGAACCAGATGGAACCGGACCTAAAGACTTTTCTTCAGGTTTCTTCATTTAATGAAAATAAATAAATAGTTTAGATTTGAGGCATAAAAATGCAATTTTTTCCATTTTGAAAGTGCTAAATGGATGTCATAAAGACAAAGGGATCATCAGATTGGACTTGATATTCCGCTGTGATTAAAGCTTAAATCTAAAGTTTTGCTTTATCAAGCAATGTCATTTTCACGTGGGTCTACAATTGCGATATGTTGTGCAATATGTTTATTTTGGTGAAGTATGTTTCCCTAAACAGGATAAACTTCACATGGATGTTTTAGGCAGTTCTGAAACAAGTTACAAAACCCTTTTGACACTTTTGACAGGTACGAAACCCTTGTTTCTTTTGATTCGCTTGATGAATGTATTGTGATAGTTCGAACTGGCTCTGTTACTGAGAATGATGATGATGGTATTATAAAGGTGTTCCCTGTGACTCTCAGAGCCGTGTTTGGGCCTCCGGTATATAGATCTCGATGCTGTCGGCCCGCTCTGATGCTGAGTTTTGGCGGAATGAAGCAGCGCGTTTGGCCGCCATTAGGCGCCGTCGTGCCTCCAGTCTCTGACGATCAGGGAGATCCAAAGATTTTTCCCTCGTCACACTCTTACGCAATGTCTTCTTTGGTACTGGCGGCGGGAGCTGGAACAACAACAAATAATATCCGAACACAAGATATGAATGTACAAATAAATGTGTGTCAGGTAATATCTGCAGCAGACTAGAGATATAGATACATTACATATTTGATTGAATTAATAAACTATACACTACTGTTCAAAAGTTTGCACCAAGACTGCAAACTGAAATATTGCGGGGGGGTTTTACCCTTTAAAACAACTGTTTTCTATTTTAATATATTTTAAAATGTAATCTATTCCTATGATGGCAAAGCTGAATTACTGAAAACAGTTGCACTCCTTAAAGGGATAGTTCACCCTAAAATGAAAATTAAGTCATCATTTACTCACCCTGGTGTTGTTCTAATGCCATATTCCTTTATTTATTTTTCAGACCACAAAATGAGATTTTTTTTAAAATTTCCTTCTCACACTCGTCCATACAATGGTAGTTAATAGAGTGCCGCAGGGATGACTTCAAAACCTGGAATACTAATTCGCCAGTTTCCTCTTATCTAGTTACCTATTAGAATTTTTAATTTATTTTTAATAAACATTACAACTTCAAAATTTGTGTTTTCAATATGGGTGTGTGTAATTTACGTTTTAGAGCATCAGTATCGTCAAGTTATGTTCACCATAGACCTTATTTTACTCATAAATTGAAAAACCCATTGGAACATTTTTAGGTGACCAGGGGTGAATTGTTCTTCCGGGTTTTGACTGTAGTGCTAATAGAGTCTAACGAACGCATAGCCGTTCACAGAAGACTAAAAACAGAAACCTTTTAATGCATTCTGGCCGTTCATTTACGCGACAATGGCGTTTTGATGGCCTGAGAGCACAAACTTTGAAATAGGATTTAAAGTGCACATTTTTGAAAACCAGTTTTGAAAGCAATAGCGTTATCATCTCTGTGTAAACTTCAAAAACGTGAATCTGTGAAAGTGGTGATGGCGCATTTGAATACGTATGTGCGTGGTCGCGTAGTCTTTCTTAACAAAATTACATTGCCAATTACTTGTCTGGGATGCATAATACAGCATACAGTTTTATTTAATAAATATTCACTTTAATTTTTAACCCTGATCATCTTCATCTTCATTGGACTTTAATATAGCGTTACAATCATATACCCCTTAGAACATTTGGAATATATGAGACGTGTAGCATCGGACCATTTTGTGATACTTTTGTGTCTTTTTTAAAAGCTTGATGCTGGTCGCTATTCACAGCCATTATATGGACGATTGTGAGTGGAACATTGTTTTTTAATTTCTCGTATTGTGTTCTGAAAAAGAAAGAACATCATACTGCACTTAAACAACACTAGAGTGAGTAAATTATGACTTCATTCTAATTTTAGGGTGAATTACCCCTATATTTTTTTGGAAACTGTGATTTAAAAAACTCAAGATTCTTTGATGACTAGAAAGCTAAAAAAAAAAAAAAACAGCATCTTGAGATAGATTTTTTGTAACATAATTAATGTATAAAAAAATCTTACTGACCCCAAATTTTTGAACAGTAGTATATGTGCCAATAAAAATTTTTTTATCAGTCCAATCAGAAGCATGAAATTAGGTTTGATGACCATCAAAAGTCCTTTAACCAATCAGTTCTCACCTTCTTCACAGGACTCTCAATAAGCCTCCAATCGTTGGACTTGATCTTCTGCAGCTCATTGAATTTGGAGGTAACATCATCGATGGAGAGCTGCAGCAGGTCCCAGAACCCGGCCAGGTCCTGAGAGGTGGGCCGAGGCATGGCACTGGGGTCCTGCAACAAAAAGTTGACAAACATATAATAATAATAAATAATAATAAACTGAAACATACTTTTTCTAATTAAAAAATTACCAAATACTTTTCCTTCTCCATTTGCTGATGGAGTTTGCATGAGTGAACTGCATAATGACATTTTTGTTTTTTAAACTCAAGTTATAAATGTATAAACAAAAGCATTTGGCAAATACATAAAGAAAACTAATTTAAATGCTTTATTAATGCCATTTAAACATGGCATTTATCAAATTATTATGTACTGTTTTGTGAAATTTTATTTTTAATATGAATTTTTAAAAATTGAACATGCTAATTTAATTATTTACATTTTTATTTGCAATTAAATGCATTGATAATAGATTTCTTCATTTAAATTTGTTACACTTTAGATCACTAGTTGCTTATTAGCATGCATATTACTTGTATATTGGCTGTTTATTAGTACTTATAAAGCATATATTAATGCCTCATTCTGCATGACCATATTTTAGATCCCTTAAACCTACCCCATACCTAAACAACCACTACAGCATCTACCTTACTTACTATCAAACTATTATAAGTTTATTGAAGGAAAATAGTGAATATGTGTTCCATAATCTTTGTAAAGTGTTTCCATTACTTTTAAGTGGCACATCTAATCCTCCACAGATTGCACAGCTTTATAATGTGTACAGATTTCAGGGCTGAAAACTGTAAGAGCTTGAAGTCAAGCTGAAGTGTTACCATTTTTATTTGATGCAATGACTACATTTTTTATTATTTGTTGTTATTTCATAAATCTGTATGTGGCCTAATCAACCACTGTGAGTGTATGCCACTGAATAGAGTATTTTATTCAGGAGAATTTAGGTTGTTTTCTAAAACATTGCTCTACTTTGTATGCCACAGTACTTGGTCATTTATGTTCTCTGCATGCCTGGCTCAGATCAGCTGATGTGCTGCTGTGTATCATATCTAATAAATATGACAGCAGAACAAAAGGCCGTCAAGTACACCACAATTACTCCAGCACAGACAGCCCCCGTGGAAGTGCAGTGGTGTGTCGTGGGAAGAGCTGCCGTGAGTACAAAGCGCAGCACAATAACATAAATAGAACACAAACTCATGTACAAATTGGCATATGTGCACTGATGTTACTTACTAGGTTCTGCTGGCAAAGCCAATAAAATTGCTGGAATTTCTGGGACATCAAGAGCTGTGCGCTTCCTACAGCACTCCGGATCTTCCCCAGGACTAATGCACAAACAGGGAAAGAGAGATAAATATTTAATAATCATGAGAGCTATTGAAAATCTCACACATTTATACAGTTAATAGATTTCATAAAGTGTCTACCAGCGAACTTGCACATGATCATGCATATGTTTCTGCTAGAAAGCAGAAAATGCGAAATCTGTAAGTATTCATGTAGGCAAAAAGTACACAACTGTTCAAAAGTTAGGGGTCAGTAAGATTTGATAGATAATACTTTTAGATAATACTTGTATTTAGCAGGGATGCATTAAATTGATAAAATTGACAGTAAAGACATTTATAGTGTTATAAAAGATTTCTATTTCAAATAAATGCTGTTCTTCTGAGTCCTACATTTTTTTTAATCATGGTTTACATAAAATATTAAGCAGCACAACTGAAATGTTTCTCGAGCACCAAATCAGCATATTAGAATGATTTGAGTAATGATGCTGAAAATTCAGCTTTGCCATCAAAGGAATAAATTACATTTTAAACTATATTAAAATAGTTTTTATATTAAAAATGTTTTTAACATATATTTTTTTACAAAATAAGCCAATCTTGGTTGACAAAAACTGACCACAAACTTCTGAAAGACAGTGTACTACATTAGCTGTTTTCAAGTGTAAGTGCTGTAGGTAACAAGAAAGTTGTTGCTTATGGAGAAATTGTACTTAACACCCAATTAAATGGTCTTCATGGATTTTAAACCAGCTTAACCTAGTTTGTTGGTGTTAGCTGGTCTCGCAGTCTTGGGTACTTTTCAGCTGGTCAGGCTGGGAGACCAGTTGGCCGACCAGCAAAACGCAAACTGGAAAGCCATGTTAAACCATCTGAGATCAGTAAACCAGCTTTTTCAACAGGGTCAAAGTACAATGGGAACATGACAGATGCAGTGTGTAGTAATTGTGACTGCCAAGAAGCAAGCTCTTCTTCAAATTCAAGAATCTGAAAGTATGTAAATACTCTCATGAACTCCACAACACAGGTGATTCACACTTTCACACTCATACTCCAATCCATTCTTACGCATTGATTTCTGTGCATTGTCTCTCTCAGTCTGTTGTTCAGAGTCTCAGCGCTGCTCTGAGCTCTTTGCCATGGAAACTTGACAGATGTTGACAGAAATAATTGCTCACATGGCAGCACTCTCAGTGTGAGGCTCTAATAACCTGGAGCTCTGCAAAAACGTTTCATGGTTAAATGTGACACTTCTTTGGATTCATACCTGACACTTTGAAACCTGGAGCCAAACTCTCCAACAAAAAAATATTATAATATAAAGAATTAACGGCTCATAAAATCGGGGCTCTGTTAACTCACTTTCTTCTGACATATCGTTCTCTTCCGCCTCTCCCTCCAGCTCTTTGCACCACCCCTCCATCTTTTTCGTCTCCGTGTGCAGCAGCTGCATGAACCAGCTTCCGTCCCTCCTGCATGAGGGCGATGCTCTTCCTGAATCAGAAGGTTGGGGCGGCGTCACTGTAACCGCCACGGTGGCGACAGGTTCCCGTGGCGAGGGCTCCAGCCAGGGCTCGGGGCTACGCTGGGGACTCGGAGGCTCCGTGGGGGTGCGGTAGTCCTCACGGTAGCTGAAGAGACCCTGAGTGCGGACGGTCCGTACGGCGCCGTACTGCGTAGGGGTGCTGGGCTCGCTGTGACGCTGGAAACCTCCGCCAAACTGAAGACCTTTATCCTCCATTAAAGGAAAACCCTCCAACTCCAGATCAGCCTGAACGGCGGCGGTGACACTGTTGGACCGCTTAAATCGGCCCTGTCTGTATAAGAGAGAAAGATCTCAAATGAGACAGTATTTCACACTCAGAGACAACAACATTTCACACTCAGCTAGTACTTCAGCGGTTCGCACCTCACAAACCGTTCAGACATAGAGATAAAACAGATGTGCTCTGTATTTACCGTCTCTCGTCTTCCACTTGAATCCCAACAGACTGATACTCTCGAGAGCCTTTGCTTTCACACTCAGAATCAGTCGCTGCTTCCACCTACAATGACAAAACAGACCTTTAACTGATGATTATTGACCATGTTCATACTTATAATGCTTCATCACAAATGATTTGATAAGCATTACTATTGTGATCTATAAATTGTGCAGAATATTAAATCCTCAAACTAGTATTTCAAAGTTTACATCAAATTTTTAACTCTGTATTTATAATTTAGTGTCAGACTTTTGCATCCCATTGTATGTGCACATGAATGGGGTAGCCACTGATCATAAAATTGTAAGTTCAGTCCCAAGTCACGAACCAGTGCAACCTGCTAATGCAAAAAAAATAACAGCTCAGTGTGATATACCAGGCTGAGTCTACAGAAACTTAGAGATAAAAACTGCACACCCACATAGTTTCAAGTCCACAAGTAACTCAATAAATAATGCATAATGTGCTATCCAAACATTTCAAAAAGAGTAGGAGAGGCTCATTTTTAAATAATTGTATTCATTATGTAATCTGGCATAATAAATAAGAAGGTTTTAAACATTGATTTAGTGAAAAATTCTCTTTCAAGTACAAAAAAATGCCCCATGCCCAGTCAAGAGCCACTGAGGAAGCTGGTGGAAACTCAAGCCAGGAGGTAATAAACTATGAGAAATGCATTAAACTCTTGAGAAACTTAGAGTGACTGTTTTGGAGTGAGAGTTGTTTAGTCAAGTGAACCGTAGGTCCAAACAGCAGCACAGACAGAATATTTTAAATAATTGTGTCTGTATGTGTGTACATATACATTTACAGTACACTATATATTGCCTATGTAATAATGCATTAAACTGAGACTAAAGACTTTTGAATTGATACAAAAAAAAGGCCAATTTCAAATAAATGCTGTTCTTTAGAACTTTCTATTCATAAAAGAATATGACTGTATCATGTTTTTCACAAAAAACGTTTACAAAAATATTAAGCAGCACAACTGTTTTCGACACTGATCATAAGAAATGTTTCTTAAGCACCAAATCAGCATATTAGAATGATTTCTGAAAGATCATGTGACACTGAAGCCTTGAGTAATGATGCTGAAATTCAGCTCGTTATTTTAAAATTGTAATATTTCACAATGTTATGATTTTTACTGTATTTTGACCAAATGCAGCCTTTGGTGAGCAGAAGAAACACTCTTACCAACCCCAAACATTTGAACAGTAGTATGTATTATTGATTTTATTTTAAATAATTAAGCAGTTATTTCTAACAATTATCACTAAATGACAATTAAAATGATCTGTAGGCCATTATAATACATTCCTGAGATGGTAAATACATTTAATTAGCTAAAAAGACATTCTGTAATAACTTGAATAACTGTAATAACAAACTGAAGGTCAATCTTTCAGGTATATCAAAAAAAGATGTCTGTTGCTTAGAAGTGTCTGTCACTACTAAGAACATCAGACCATCTGAAGAAAGTGTGACTCACACAAGCGCTGGAGAAGGACAGGAAGGGAAGGGTGACCTCACAATCAGAGAACAAGATGATTCACATCACAGATCAGACAAATCAGCTGTCCCTGATCTAACGGTCTGACCACTGAGAACGTCAAAAAGCAGGAAGGCTGAGCACAGGAATTCTGTTTGAGTGAGTCAGACTGTCAGGCATGAAAGAACGAGGGTCAGGGTATGAGGTTTCTTCAGACACAATTCACTCCATAGGGATTACGGCTAGGTGAGCAGTGCTTCCCTCCACTGTTTGATAATGTGTGAGGTAGAGCACACTGTGGTCTCGGTTGCTTCATAGATACAAAACTGTATTTTGGACTGCAGCACTCTGGAGTGTCACTTCATTCATTGTGTCACATTTAAACAAATCTCAAAACTTGTGTGGTAAAGGTGCAAAGGGTTGACAGTAACCAGGGGCTGTCAGTGTCAAAGTAAAAAAGGATAAAAAAAGCACCATAAAAGCAGTTCATATGACTCATGCACTATATTCAAAGTCTTCTGAAGTCATTTGATAACTTTATGTGAGGAAGAAAATGACAAGAAAGCAATTCAGGTGACTTGGAATCAGTGTTAATCTTGTCGATAAATAAGTAAAGTTGCGATGTAACAGAACATTTACATTTACATTTAGTCATTTAGCAGACGCCTTTATCCAAGGCGACTTACAAATTAGGACTAAATTCAGCGAGTCATCATAAAGTGCTCAAAATACGAAGTTCAGGTATTATTCAGAGTAGCATAAGCCTGATAAGTGGTGTTTCGAAGGGAAAGGAATTTTTTTTTCTTTTTTTTTTTCTTTTTTCTATAAGGTTAAGTGCTCACGGAAGAGATTGGTTTTCAGCTGTTTTTTGAATGTTGTCAAAAAGACAGAAGTAGCAACAGATCTTTTCATCCATATTGTGATGTAGATCTGAGTAAAACGGCTTATCAAAAAAATTTTAATAATAATCCATCAGTTGTTGATTGGATGGAGGCAGTTGCTCCATGGGTTGACCCTGGAGGAGGTGTTAGTGAGGCCAGCAGGGGGTGCCGGGGACACTATACTGTACCAAGCACAGTCCTACGGAAGAGACATTAAACCCAGGTCCTGGCTCTCTGTGGTCATTAAAAATCCTATGGCACTTCTCGTAAAGAGTAGGGGTGAAACCCCGGTGTCCTGGCCAAGTATCCTGGCGCACTGGCGCTGTTGTTCTGTGGCTGCCGTCGCATCATCCAAGTGGATGCTACACACTGGTGGTGGTTGAGGAGAGACACCCTCATTTGACTGTAAAATGCTTTGGGTGAACAGTAAAGTGCTATTTAAATGCCTCATTCATTAAATAGTCAACTACTGTATAATTAGATACCATTTTTGTCAGAATAAAACGGCCTAAAATGAATTAATATGTTGAAGACAATTGGACAAAATCTAAAGGCTATTTTCATCAAAAGTTAATGTACAAAAAAGCGATTTACTTTTGATGCTCCACCAAAAAGTAAAAGTATGGATTTGTTGTGACAAGAGGCTGAGTAAATAATGGCTCAATATTCATTATTGGGTGATATATTCCTTTACTAAACGACAGGAATGAGTCAACGCAAAGTGAATTTTGAATAAATTGAATGATTTCCAGCTAGGAAGGAATGATTTCAAACTAGGAACCAGGAAATAGTGGATTATCATCAGTAGACTGGCCGGGGAAATGAGTTTCAGTCAGGCAGGATAAAAAAGGGAGATGACAACTGACGTCAGCTTGCTTTTCTTTTCCTGTCGATCTGACCACTTTCATGACACAATCCAACACAGCTCACAAACTACAACCCCTCTGCATCTACCAGAAAGGATACACCAAGACTTTCCTCTCTGCACAATCTGAAAAATATTCACATAATATTGATGTTTAGTGTGGTATTTCTAAATTCTACACCAGTCTATCACGCGTCGTTCAACTAAACAGGTATCATACCCCAAAATCACACCATTGGTTGATCAAATTTTACTACGTCAAGTCAAAAGTGCCATAGAGACACTGTGTTTACAGTCTCCACAGAAATCATCCGATGAATGCTTACTTAGATTTGTCTCCATACATTAAGATAGAATGTCAAATTACACACATCACATTCTCACTTATATGACGTGCAGTTTAATAGAGCATATTGACCAGTGTACTCCCAACATAAACAGGATTCAAGTTTAAAGCTTGGCAAGTGCCATGTTTAATTAAAGATTGGTTTTGGAGAAGAAAAAAAAGGTAAATAAACCACAGGCTGGTCACTTTATTAGAAAATGCAACATGATGCATGATTAAATCCAGACGTATTAAATCAACTCAAATCAAAGACATGTAAACTAATAAAGTCAATCTGTTGTGACTCTCGAAATCTTTCAATCGCTTTTACCATAGTAGAAAATTTACCAACATAAGTTTTTAGTTTTGTAATTTAACTATTTTCATGGTGAGAAACTGCTAAAAACAACAACTATAAATGTACTTAGTTGTTCTCCAGAACTATGTGGGATATTCCTCAAATTAAGCTGGCAAAACAGCTGTTTTTGTAACAGATTTTGTTTCAATTGCCCTGTCCCAAATAGCACACTTCATGTGCACTTGCGGTTTTGTGAACTTACAATGGCCGTCACGTATGCATGTACTTTAAGTCCACAAGACTGTAGGGTGTCCCGTTTGTCATTTTAGGTTTCAGAGGGGTGCTTTCGAGCGCTCCCTTTGCCAATATGCGCCTTCGATACGCACTTTTCTAGAGCCAACGAAACCCGCAGACTTCGAAAGTGTGGACTCGAAGGAAGATCGCGAGGGCTTAGTGTTCCATTTGGGACAGGGCCATTGAACAACAGAGACGGGCTCATCTTGTGCAGTGAGTGACAGAGACTTGTGCTGTATATGCAAGGAAAACTGCTAAATAATTGCAGTCTGGCGGGCAAACACATTTTATTATAAAAATAATAATGCAAAATTCTGTTTCATGCTCGGTAATAAATATTTATGGACTCAATTCACCCCTATTGGCAGTTAATTGTGCTCCCTCTACGCATAACCTCTAGGGGGCAGTGTGGACAATGAATGGAGAACAGATGCACCAAAGGGCTGAGGGAGGCAAACCCATTTAACATTATTAGGACATGATCTCAACACAGATATTCACAAGGCAAAGTCAGATAACTGCTGGCGAGAGACAGCAAGAGAGAAAGGGAGGGAGGACGAAAGAGATAGAGATGGGGAAATAGGGAGATTAAGGGAAGAAGAGAGAGGGAGAGCCCATTCAGTGAAGCCTGAGTTGAATGTTAATTAATGGATTGCGGTATGATGACTCACAGGAAGCTATTTTTAGCATGACAACACAGACTGGAGGTGTATGGGTTTGTATACACTTCAGTGTTTGGACTTCAAAATAACCTACATTGCTTTGGTTAGGTAAGATTCAGTTTGCATGAGTGCTTGTGGGTTACATTTATCATTAGTCAGCACATTCAAGAATATTTTGCTCACAACAGACAGACGGGGGCTCAAAACAGCAGAGAAGTGGTAAGAAAAGGCAGCTTTCTATTCAGACCAGTTAAAGCTGAAGTCACTGAGAAGAACTGCAAAAAAGAAACAAACAAAAAACAATGACTGTCTGCAAACAGTGTTTTCCAAACACCCTCCATTTACCATTGGTCAACAAAACGGGGAGCCCCGCCCCCAAAACTGAAAAACTGAAAGAATTGTTTCAAGACCACCTAAAGACTTCTCAATGAAATTAACCTATGAATGGCTTACCTGTGGTTGTCTGAATATTAAACAGGGAAAAGATAAAGCTTTTATAATGTATATAATATATAAACACTGTATATATATATATATATTTCACTCAAAAATGATAATTTCAATGAAAAATGAAAGTTCCAAATCTATATGACACCGTGTCTACTCCGGACGTGAGCGGCACAATGCGACGTTACAAAAGACTATCGAATCCGTTATAATCAGTGATGTTGTCTACACTGGACAACATTCCTGATTCCCCGACAAATCCCCGACAGTAAACTGATGCCTCGTTCTATTTATGACGTACCCCAAGCACTTGCAATACTTCTCATAGGAAGGACAAATGGATTTGAAACAGTCGCTTTGTCGTGTCCAGTGTAGACACAGTTTTACTTTCTTCTGTGGAACACAAAAGAAGATATTTTGAAAATGTCTTCTTTTTTTTGATGCAGGATCTTCACACTTCACCTGTATTCCTATTGAAGACCTTGGTGTTTTTAGGTACTCTTCCGCCCTGGACACCAGCACAGCTTTATCACAGGTCATTACTGAGCTGTGGCTGTCTGTGGAGGGGTGTCTCTTTCCTGCCATCGCCATGGCAGCCGCTTCCATGGCAATAGTGACGGCCTTGGCGCTGTCCAGACTGTCAGTGGAGTTATAAAGTGCTCGACCCAAACTCAGACTCAACCCATCAGAACCCCAGAGGCCTGTGGGATAAGCATAAAGAGAAGATGAGGACATATAAAGAGACAGTGAGGTTGTGAATGATGCAATGTTCAGATTTAAAGGAAATTTCCTTAAAAATGAAAGAAATATATTAGTGAAAAAAATTATACCTTTATTGCGTATCAACGTGATTTTAGTATGAAGGAAATCGCTTACTAGCCTTTACGTTAAATTTTACAACTTCGTTACCTGGACAACATAAAGGCTAAAAACCTAAAATGATAAGAACATTACAGCTCAAATTTTAATGTAAGTGCTTTTATTAAATGATAAAGCTTCACAGTTTCCCCAAATTTTCCTTTTTGCTTTATATATTACAAATGCCTCACTATAATCAACTATAGCCATGTTTTTTGTTTTTTTTAAAGCAAGGGGTGGGTGGAATTATTTTGTGTGGTGATCAACATTACACCACAAATGCTGTCGATTGAGCTTAACTTGTATTTCTATCATGGCAACTCTCAGAGAGATTGGCATGGTAATGGTAATGGATATGGTAATGTAAATGTATTTGGTCTTGGCGGTATAGATCTGCCACACAGAGGAAGTACTGAGACTTGCTACTGCCAAAACTTTCACAAACATGCTGCTTTGTGAGCATGTAAGACATGCTGCAGCTGCACATGTAACATACAATAAATAACCACCGCAGCAGATCTATACAGGTGGAGCTGGGGAAGGTGGAGGGTTTCTGAAAGCACGCTGCAGACTTGCAAACACTACCCGTATATGAATGTTGTGCCGCAGCTCATTGGCCGCTGATGCAACAGCAACCAATCAGCTGCGCTATGTAGATAATGATGTGATCCCTACCAAATTAGTTAAGGACCTATCAGCCTGCGCCATCTAGAGTTTCATGCCAGGTTGGTATTAAACCTGGACGTTCCCTCATTGTTTGCATAGTCAGAAGTATGGTAAACGCATGTAGTATTTAGTTGTTATAATACAGAGTTGTTATTGTAAACTAAAACTAAAACTATTAAAATTTGTATTCGGGTAACTGAAATAAAGCTAAAATAAAATATTAGATGAAAAACGTAAACTTAAAAAATAAATTTAAGTTGAAGTACTAAAATTACAAAAATAAATAAATTTAAAAAAATGTAAAGCTATGTAAGATTTTTATAAAATGAATAGAAAAAACATAAAATCACACAACAAAATTACAAAAAATTTACATTAAAGCTTATAATAAAATAATAAAAAGCTAATAAATAATACTACAATAGCACTGTCCACCTCTGGCCAGCTGTCCCTCGTGGTAGGCATCCTGCGTGGACTCTGTGCTGCTCTGCGCTGTGATGGAGATGAGGGGTTTCGAGGTGGAACGAGGGGGCACGGGTGGAGGGGTCCTCTTATAGGTGGGTGTACTGGGTGTGTAGGTGACCGCTGTTAGAGGGAGAGGTTTAAAGTCAAATATCTCCTGTATATCAACATGATGGTACCAAATATTCAAGATCGGAGGTAGACCAAATGTAAAACTTTAAGAAACGGCCAACACCAAATTAATCGGCAACTATTCTGAATATTGAACATATTGTAGTACAAAAATCTTTAGCGCTGATAACTCATTCAAAATGTGTCATAAATGAGTCTACCGACGTAATTATAGCTAGTTATATATATACATAATTATAACAAAAACTCCCTCTTCATTAATAAGGGAGAAAAACAGTGAGAAATGGCACTCTGATTACTCTTGTAAACAGACTGTGAACCCTGCCATGCGTTCTGATGAGCAAAAGGTTATCCACAAATCTTTTTCTGCTCTAATCCACACAGCTGGACCAGGCAGATAAATGGATCTTGGATTTGGATGCGTCCTCTAATTGAGTTAAGTGTTTCGAGGAGAAAGTGAAATATGCACAACCATTCAAAAGTTTGGGGTCAGTCTGTTTTTGTTTTCCTTTCTTTCTTTTAAAAAAAATAAATTGACAGAAAAGACATTTAAAATGTATTCATCAAAGAATCCTGAACAAAATGTATTAAACCCTGCTAAACCACGTCTCATCACATCAGCCAGCTTTAAAAAGTCACAGAAAGGTCATGTGAACAACTGAATCAGAAAGACTGCTTGAATGAAAGAGAGATAAGGAGAGATTGAAAGAGAAAGATGGATCGTATAAAAAAGTGGTAGTGGAAGAGAGAGCGAGGGAGCGAGAGAGAGAGAGAGAGAGAGAGAGGGAGTGAGAGAGAGAGAGAGAGCGAGGGAGCGAGAGAGAGAGAGAGAGAGAGAGAGAGAGAGAGAGAGAGAGAGAGAGAGAGAGAGAGTGAAGGGCCGAGAATGAATGAGAAAGGAGAAGGAGAGAGCGGAGTGATTCAGCAGCACTGGTACAAAAATAGATGTTACAGCCAAACAAATAACGCAACAGGGACTCATAACTCTCTCTGTGCCGCCTGTTTTATCAAATGAGCTAAGAGTGATGACACCGTGCTTTCATCGTTACGAAGAGAGAGGAAGGGAGGAAGGGGGAAATGAGAGAGAACGAGTTTGTGAGAGTGCTTCACACTGACTAAACTAGTGATTACAAGGTTGCAAAAGAACAGTGTTAAAGTTAGTGACACTCATCTTGTTTTAAGTTTGATGCACTCAAGAATCATTAGACAGCTGTAAATGGTGAAATTTAGGCAAGGGAGACCTGACCAATCACAATTCAGTATCCAAATACCACAGTGACATCACTGTCAGTTAGAATATGAATGCTGAACATTCTTATCAATAGTCTGGAGAGTGCAAAAGTCGGGTCCCGGAAGTAAACATTTTTTTGGACAGTGGATTTTTTGTTTTTGTTTTGAAGCCATCAGTCCGCAATAAATAAATAAAATAATTGATTGATTATTAAATGATTCCTGGTGAAAAGCGATATAACCCATGATCCTGCAAGAAAATCCACCAGAAATTTTCCACCAATCAGAGAACAACAAATCTTGCCAAAATAATTCTTCATGGAAGTGTGTGGGAACACTCCCAAGAATTATTTTGACTAATTATTTTGGCACCATGAATGGCATAGTCTATCTTTATAATCAACATCTTTAAATCAAAAGTTTTTATATTTATCCATGGTTTTTACTTTGATTATATCATTCATAATAATTCATGGGATTATAAGTCTTTCCCTCATTAAAGACTTTTTATTTATTTAATTTTTGCTTCAAATTTACGTTTGTAATGCTGTGATTCACCTCTTAGCTGGTTAGTTTGGTTTGTGGCTTTTAACTCTTAAACAAAGGCTGTTTTAAAATTCAGAATAGGCACAATGATATACAGTATTTGATTAAGTTGATGCAGGTACTTGAACATGAACCCTATTGAAGGATGAATTATGCTGAGTTAAAGCTATAATGTAAAGATGAGTGGTGTCTGTACCTGGTGGCTGTTGGGAAGGACGGTCCACACTGCCTGAAGAAGGGAGATGGAACTGAATTCCTATAAGCAAACATACACATAAACCTTTTGAAGCCAGACCACACTCACACACAGACATACAGACACAAACATACAGTACATACATACATACAACATTTTGAGCTCAGTACACATACATCAAAACTGAATTTTGCATCATGGGATTGACAGGTAAACAGGTAGTTTACAGTTAGAAAATAAAAATTAATAACAAAACACCTGATGAAAAGTGATCATCTTTTGAATAATAATAATAACAATAAAAAAATCTTCCACTGTGTATTTAAGAGACCACATACATCAGACCCAAAACCACACAAAAAAATAAAAAAATAAAAATCACTCAACCTAAACTAAACATCTGTGTTTTAGTCAGAAAGCTAAAAAGTTTAGAAATGAAATCATAATGTTGAAACTGAATGCTGCAATCTCATGAAAACTGCATGAGTTCAGTGCTGCTTCCAGAACCTTCTGATCACTTGTTCTTTTGTGTAATGTCACATTGAATGATTTGCAATTACATCTAAAGTGTTACTGCTTGTGGTAATTTGATCAGCTATAAACTTGTCTACCTGTAGGGCCTTTATTATAGGAAATTAATATTATTATTACATCAGATCAAGTAGTATAATAAGGCTTACAAACAAAAGGATGCGTACATGTGAGAACTGAGCAGAGAGAGGTACTGTAGCTTACAACAAAGTGTTTAAAAACACCCCTGGTTCAGAGTCCACTATGCAACGGCCTAAAACAGTTGATGTTCTGATGTAAAAGTTCTTGTTTTATTATTTAATGAAATTAATAACATTCACTTAGTTACAGATCATCATGATTGCAGACATTTAAGTTGATCTCAGAAAAACCAACAATCAGCTGACAGAAGTGAAGATACAGAGAGATAAAGAGGCTCGTTTTCACATGGTTTTTCAGGCTTCAAGATCTCTGTGGTTAATATTCGAAACCTTAAAGTCCAGGTGGTTTCATTCTGAAATTTTGAAGCCATTAGGAAAGAGAGAGAAAAAAAAAATCACAGTGGCACAACAATATTGAGGCTGGGTGGTTAAAAGCCCACATTCATGAGCCAGACAAGGCACACAATGCACAAGCAGCCAATGAAATGTGCAGTACCAGGAAACCCCTCAAAGAAACACTGCTTTTACTACACTTAAATGACCCATAAGGCTCTGTCAGGTATTTCCAACCCACTGAAAAGACTTGCAATGACTTAATATAGTGGGGATGGGACCAATGAGCATCTTAATGTGTTTATTTGTTTTGCTACAGTCAGTTTTGTCCTGCACTTTAAGCACCTGTGGGTCTGTTCTAGATATGCATGTAAAACCCACTTTTATTACTTAAGAAATAGCTCTCCAGCACAGCAGAGGGCAATGTGTGGACAATGCTTAAAATAAGGCCTGAGAGCTCCGGTATGAATAAAGGAAGACCTGTTAGCAATGGCTAAATCCCAATGCGCATGCTAATTGTATGATATAGTATATAAGATAAAGATTAGTGTCCACTGAATCACAAAATTGCATACTATTTCTAGTGAATGTTCAAAATATGCATCTGCCTGTGCTTTGTAGGTTAATATTTCCCACAACCTCTTGCGCTACACAAGAAAATCGTGGTCGCCGTTTGTAATGACTCTTTGATGCTGTATTAAGACCATTTTATGACCATACTGTATACATAGTTGTGGTATGCGAACTGGGAATTAGCCAAGATTTCCATTCTAACATTGAATATTTACAGATTAAAGATATGATGCCAAATTTAATTTGTAGGGAAACACATTTAAAGTCTTTATAAGCTTTTAAAACCACCCAATATTTGCACTGTTCTCAAAACTCACTGTAAATGTCTGTCAGTTGGCTGGCTGACTAACAAAAAAGCAGAGAGCCCTGAAAGTCCAGGCTTTAAATAAATAAACAAGCAAATAAATCTAAACATAATTAGATGCATTAGCTACAACCACTTGATTAAAAAATACTTTTCACTACTACTAATAATGTAAAACTGCAATCTCAACTACATTAACTACTTCAAGAACTACTTCAGTTTTAGTATGACTCTGTCATACTAATTAGATGTAAACTGTTGCTAATAATTAGAATGCTAATAGTTTATCACTGTATCCGGTTTCAAAATTTCCTCTGATTGTCAGATACAAGGTCATTGCATTACATTTGTCGATACAAACCAAATCTTAATTGTTAGAGATTGCCTTTTGTATTTTCTTTAGTACCCTGATATTCCCTCGCATACATGTACATAATATTCTTAATAATACAAACAGACTGCTGATTTGACATTAATAGCTTCAGTCACCATATCGGCACAAATAAACTGGCATCTTGTTTTGAAGATGGGGAGCTCTCATAGCAGTTAATGAGAGCTGCGTGTGTCATGTTATTCATATTTGCAGGAAAGATCACTGGATACAATAGGCTGTACATTTAAAATAATACACGGAATCACTGGGGAATATATTATATGTGGAAATAATAAGGATGCACAGTATTTTGTATCTCATTTATAATAATAGGTGTGGATTTGCAAGATTAGCATCGATTTGTAAGATAATTAATTTTGTTTAAAAGGTTACAACTAACTGTACAAGTATACCAGTTACCTCAAAGTGCGTGTTTATACCACAGGTCTTCATTCCTTACCCATATGCAATTTTGTGGTCTGCAGATCTATATCCCATTACACATCCCATGTTCATGTAATCCCAGCAGATTAACAGAGCGTCAAACATCAGTAACCAAATTCCTTAAATGTAATTCACCTTAAGAAATATCCATTTAATATCTGATATATTTCCACATATTATGAATATACCCAGAATCCAAAAATATCACATTCAACATGTCCTATTTCCCCACCAGATCTCTATAAGATTTGAGCAAAAAAAAAAGAACAAAAAAAAAGAAAAGAAACAGTAGTCACTTTCACAGAGTTTCGTAACATAGACGTTGTATCTTTGAAAATTTCACAGTACTAATCTGTCCTCCACTTTAACAGTGAGACTTTGGCTCTGAAGACATTGAGTAAAATGGAATAAAGGATGCCATCATTCATACCAGAGAAACAACCACTATATTACATTCAGAGAAAAAAAAGATTATTAAAATCCTTAAGATGTATACAAGCGATATGCAGTTGTTTCAGGTCTTTGGTCGACATCCACTTTATACTCTTTGTTCCATCTGAAAAAGTATTCTCCCTACCCCCCCATCCTCTCAGAGCATGACCAAGGAACAAATTTCTGGTTTAACCGGGACCAGTTCATACAGAGATTTATTTTACAGTTTACTCTGTATTTCTAAAGTTCATTGGAGAGAGAGTCTTGACTGGAAATCTTCGTTCTCTGCCAAAAAACAATCACAGTATTTACTAAAATACATTTCAGTCTCTGTAAAGCCAGAGAGTGTCCCTGGAGAGGAGTGAAGTTCAAGGTGACTCACCAGTTTTGCAGTATAAATAGGTGCTGAATATCTGAAGTACACTAATGCAGTCCCACTGCTGTCATCAGACATATTTTAGCTACAACCCCTCTCATGACTTCATCCATGCCTTAATTGTAACAATGTCTTATCCCTTCTACTTTTTCCCTTTTAACACTCTCTACTTCGCATTCTCTCTTATATAATCAAACACAAATTGGGGGAGACAGACCTGTAAACATCTTGCTACATAACCTAACAGTCTTATATTCTGTCTATAAATATTATATATGATTTTCTATTGCACACCCCGTGTAGCTCCATGCACTTTTTGGTGAGCTCAGAGTGACAGTGACATATAAGACATCACTGAATTGTTTGAGTATTTCTTGTGGTAAATTTCCATACTGGCACTCCGTGACATTGGCTGCCGGCCACGTGCTTTCCGCTGCCATCGAATCCATAGGAAATCCCTACCGGATAGTGAATGAGAAGGGCTGCTTATGGCTGCTGTTCCCTTTGGTGACCCATTATCACTTGTTTCGCTCTTAGATACGTCTAAAGCTGACTGGAGCTCCAACAGGGATAAATTGAAGGGGTGCACAGTCGCTGGGTCTATGGTAGCAAGTCCAGGTGGATTCAGCTCATGGGACGTTGGTTCATCCATGCTAGTGACTTCGGGATCAAACGTATCTGACTCAACTGAGCACAGAACGGCAGAGTAGAGAGTCTCAGACTCCAGGTGAGCTGATTCCACAGTGTCTGGATGTATTGGGAAATGTATCATTGGGTAAGGAGAATCAACATTCTGGCCTTCTTCTTCTTCAGAGCAGGACTCTGGGATGTTAATGGCACTACCTTCTTCAGCAAAAACCATGAATGTTTCCTTTTTGGACCACAAAACAAGAGCCTGAGTGTCTAGTTCATGTGCAGCTGGCTTTTGACAAGTAGGAAAATGAGGTTCAGGACTTGTTGGGTTTGATATGTCAGACTCTGTTCGGGATTCAGGCTCTGGAGTGGCAGGTTGGAGATAAATGGTGTCCAGTAGTTCTGGAAAGGGTGGTTCTTGTTCTGTAGACTCACAGGAATATTCATAGACAGTTTCTGGGGTTGGAGGATTTGGCAGAGCCAGATCTACAGGACCTGGGCTTTGAGAGCCAGAAACATTGAGCTCAAGAGATTCTAAACTTGGCCATTTTAAGTCATGAAGATTCATAGAATCTGGGGTCATTGGACTCAGGACAACAGAGTCCAATTCTAGTGATGTGAAGTCCATAGGTTCTTCGTCTGTATGACTCAACAATAATGGTTGCATGGATTCTAGAACTGACTGTTCCTGTGTAGACGTGCTACCAAGGTCCATTGTATATGGACCAGGTTGTTCCGGAGATTCTTGAGAGGGCCGATCAAGAGATTCTTGGGGGGGAGAGCCAATATCATCCGGATCCAGTTTAGGCCACTGCAAACTGGCCAGGTTCACTAGTTCTACGTTTGTGAAGTCTAAAACAATGGATTCCACATGCTCAGGAGTTGATGACTTCGTAAAGCAATACGGTTCTACCTCTGGCACTGGTTCTGGGGGATCTGGAGGAGTCATTGAGTCCGAATCTATATCAGGCCAACAAAGTGACGCCACATCAACAGGATCTGGAGGGGTAAGATTAGCAAAAGTAGGGTCATCAATCTCTGCTAATTCAGAGTTGGGGTCAGTTTGAAAAAATGGTGAAGAGGCCGAGATGTGCAGGACATTTTTATCTGCAGGTTCTGAGGGAGACATGGAAAAAACATCGGGATCAACTGGTGAGGGGCAGTTAACCGCTGCGTCTGCCGTGTTCTGTCGCACCAGTGTCTTGCTTCCTGCCTGGGTGCTGACAGACACTTGAGGAGCAGCTGTCTGGGTTTCTCTTACCCAGCTCGGTGACCAGGTGCTGTAATGTTGCGTAAAGGTGGAAAAGTTCATGTTAAAGGCTCTGAGCTCTGTGCACAGATCCTTTCTGAGATCGGCTAACTCCTTACGCATGGCTGACACATCATCCCTCCACTGCTGGCTGATGGCCAGGGCTAGATCTGCCGTCTCCTGGACACTTGACTGAACAGGGCGCGGCCTGATGGGTGCACTCGTTTTCAGCGGGGGTAACGAGGGAGACGTGGTGGGTGAGCTATTACCATAAAGGGTGCTGGATTCATCTCCTCTCCCACGGAAGCCTGTATCCCCACAGGCCATGGAGGTTAAGTCTGGCCCCTCGCTGAGTAAATTGTCCTCATTAAGCAAACCAGTGCCCTCCAGCACATCATTTCCCTCTGGAAGAAAAATATAAAAATGCCAGTGTATATAATGTGCCCAGTGGTGAGGCCAGCTGGGGATTTGTGCTGTTTGCAGGCTCCATTTAGAGTTCAACCAAACATGTGTGAGCCAAAATCAGTTTCAGGCCAGATCAGGGTTAAATCTTTTTTGTGTGAATGATGTTATCACACAGGTCAGATAAAAATGTTAACAGTCCATTGCAGGGATATGGGAATTAATTATTTATAAGAAAAAGAGAAGTATGTACACACTTTAAATGGAAGGGCTTTGTAAAATTGTACAAATTGTTTTGAGGTTTGCTCAGTATGCAACAAACGCAATCTCAACTCCCTGTTTTTAGGTGACGGGAGCTAGTTATTGTGAGTTATTGTGATCACGCTAGCAAATAGATCCCATTTTGACTCACAGCTCTGTTATTACTCTGCCTTCTCACTCCATACGTTATTTGCATATTCATCTCTCAAAGCACAAAACAGAGAACTGAAGCCTGAGGACACCTGCAGGGGATAATAACAACGGCATCTCATAGAGCATTACCAGGTCCCTCTGACAGAGCAGGTCTGTGCTTTGTGCCTTGAAAGGAGGCAATTGCGAGCAAAAGCTTTCCGTTTCTTTTTTTTTGTGTGTGTGTGTCTCAACAAAGCAGGTATGAACCCTATTGAACATGAGCGGTCCAATGACCAGGTCTTTACTGGGGGAATCATTGTCTTCAACCGGTACCTCGACACACAAACAGCCAAATTCAAACAAAAAATTAGCTCATTGCTTTATCAATAGTTTAACACATGCAATTTTTGTGATCAGTGATTGTATTCTTTGAAATATTCCTTGCCCAGTCACTGTTGCAAAATATATATGAGACTTACTATAATGGATTTAGTCAAATTAAGCTCAAAATCAAGTGTTTTTAAAGAGATTCCCTTTGTGAGAAAGCCAATATTGCTCGTTATACTGCAAGCATATTTCAGTGAGAAGGCAGTGCAAAAAAAACGCCAGAGCATATTTACTACATATTTTCTGTCAAAATGTTTTGGCCTTAATTCACAATAACACTTAATTATATTTATTTAGGAGGCTTGTTTCACCACTGACCCTTAAACCGCCTGAAAACTCAAACGCTCAAGCACGGCTTCAGTTGCGGACCCTGTAGGAGAGAGAACTCAAAACTGATACGTTTAAAACCAGCTTCCACAGCCGGAAGAGAAAGTGAGAGGGAAAGAGAGAGAGAGAGGTAGAGACTAGGAGATGTGCGAGAGTGAGAAACAGAAAGCCCACAGAGTGACAATCATCCGACTGAGAAACATTTTGGGATCGCAATACACACCACCTTGTGTCTCCATCATTGTTTTTCACCCCCTCCCTGTCTGTTAGCCAAGAGTCAACTGAGGCAGAAAATAGGACAAGGTAGAGATCCAAATTGAAAATCTTGAGAGACAAAACACACAGTGGAAGAATAAAAAAGGTCATATCTTAATTTGGACACAATATTACAAAAAAAAAAATTGGATGTTTCACTTTTCACCATTTTATTTTTTGCCACAATATTTGGGGATTGAATTCAATAGGGTTCATATTCTTATGCTCTGAGGCACACCAGCACTTACCTCTGGGTTTTGAAGCCTTACACAAAACAATCACTCTGCAGTAAGCAGTTCACATGCATGCATGCCATGCTACATGTAAAACGATGCATTCATTCAGAAATAACCATTTGAACAGCTTTTCCACTGATCTGAATCTAACTGGGAAACACCATACTCTTCAATGCTTTCATAGGGTTCAACATTTACGCTCTTAATAATTAAGTCATGCAAATTTTATATTCATGAAATTCATGAAATTATGTAATCACTGAGCTAAGCACTTTTGTTTTCAAACTGACATTTTCTTAATTAAATTGCTCATTCATCGTTTTGAAGGTTACAATTGTATTACCAGAAACTGTATTCATAAAAACTGATTCAGGTATGCCTTAAAGCTTTTAAGATCAGAATCAGACTATGTAAAATCAGTAAATATGTAAAAAGTTACTTATCAGTTGGCCATTAACTTTAATAGGACATGTGAGTCAAATTGTAAATAGCAAAAGAACCGTCAATTGTAATATATATATATATATATATATATATATATATATATCATTCACAGCTTTTGAACTATTTTTGTATTGTTAAAGGCAAACCTAAGTCACTGAATACAGTAAGTAAGTTATCTGGAATACTGCTACTGCCACAACTCCTGCTTTGAGACAAACACAAGCCGAGACCAGACAAAAGTGTGCATGGTTATCCACAAGGAAAGCCCACTTACCTGTGGTCGACCTGATGGTGGAGGTTACAGTTGATGATGTCATGGAGGGGACGCAGTCATCGTCCTGTGAGAATCCAGCCTGGATGGCTCGCAGGTAACTGTGGCTGCGTGTCCTGAAACAGCCCGGCAAGTCCAAAGCATCCATTGCCTGAGACTCCACCTCGCTGAACACGGATTCACACACCGACTCAAACTGTCCATTAACCTCGGTCTCGCTCACCTGCAGAAACAGAAAAACCGAGTCAATATATCTCAGCATGTTTCTTCTAACCATCCACCCTTACTTTTTTCATCTGGCTGCTTTCTTCCATTTTCATGGCTTTATTTGCTGTTAGGCCTATGTTTATCCCTCAGTCCCAGTGTTCAGTCTAATCTTATCTACACAGGACTGTACAGTACGTGAGATAAAAATTGTGATATTGTCACGGCAGAATCTCTGCAGATCAAACATTAAGTCTTCCTGCAGAAGACGGAGGAAATGAAATGCTTTCTTTAAATCCTTCCCATTCCTGAGCAATAACTGGTTAGATCGACTTGAAAAATCTGAGATGAGCATCTTTGTGATAAAGCGATATATCTAGTCAAGCTGAACTTGCCTGATAGGATTCTTACTAGCCATCAGATTCCCATTTAGCAATCTCTAAAATCCAAGATTGCCATCAAGTTCCATTGAAAGGGAATTATCCTCTAATGACCACAGCAAGCCACTGATGGTGCTTAGAAATCCAGAGCGAGCGAGCGTGTGTGCAAAATGAGGGTCCGAAGAAATAAAAACCATGTTGTAAGACCTCAAGACAAATCAATACAACCCACATTACTTTACTTTCAGAGAGATTTAGATGTTAGAGGCTGATAAATCTGGCTATTTAGAAACAGACAAACACGATAACACTATATTGTATATAAATGGGAAAATGGGGCCTAAATCCTCCGTAAGTGTTGTATTTTTCTGCACTGTTGACGAGTGTGAAAAACCCTAGATTACTTTAAGCTATGTGAAGCCGAGCAGATGTGATTCTCACCTGGCTGACTTGGCTGACGCAACTGGCCTGGCTCAGGGTGCTGACCGCTCTCATGTAGCTCTGGTTCCTGGAGCGGAACTTCGGCGAGTTGTAGTTGGGAGATGGTTCCAGTGTGATGCTGGGATGGATTTCCCTAGAGGTCTGAAGATGGTAGCTTTGACTATACAGTGAGACATGCAGTGAAGATGACAATGAAAGGAAGAGAAGGTAATAAAAAAGAAAGTGAATTATATACTCTATCTATCTATCTATCTATCTATCTATCTATCTATCTATCTATCTATCTATCTATCTATCTATCTATCTATCTATCCATCCATCTACCTATCTTATCATCTAATAACAACTAAGGATTAATACATAAAGGATCATGTAACAACTTTTACATAATTTATCTATTTCATTTACAGCCATCCTCTCTTTCTGATTCAATGCAAACTAAAAATGGCATTTCGATTGGCTGTGCTGAAGCATCCAATCAATGCCGGAAAATTAAGCACAATGCAAATTAGAGGCTACTTAATGAGCCACTGTACCTGTGCAATACTCAATACTACCAAGAAAAAATACAACATCACATGACTCCCCAAAAGAGAAAGACAGAGGAAAGGAAAAAAAGAGTAATGCTATTTCACAAAAGTTACTCAAAATACCTTTAAAGAGATTGTATAAAGAGTTATAAAATTAGTTTTGAGTTGTCTTTACTGAATAACTTTTATATAATGACTTTTATTGTCTAAGCATGCATCAAAGTCTACACTACCTTTGCAAGTTTTGAGCAGCTAAGTGTGTGTCTGCTCATATTCACCTTAAATCTGCGGTGATATTGGTGAGGTATTTGACCATGTCCCGGCTTGACTTGTCCAAACGGTACGAGCTGTGAACAGAGGTGAAAGACTTTTAAGGGTTGAAAGAAGGATTGAATGACACACCAACAAGTTGATTAGAAAATCTAAATGGTGAAAGTAACAGTTAATAAAATAGTTTCAAACTCTGGTTGTGTCTGTCGGAGTTTGGGATTAGTTAAATAATCTTTCCTGCACAATTCACACTGCAGCTATTCCCCTCTAGGAATATAATCACACTTTCTCCCACTCTCTCTCAACTCCAATCTCCTGAGATCTGCAGAAATGTGCACACAAACACATTCCTGAACCCTCAGTGTAGATCGTGGTGACATTTCTGCTGTGAGATTCTGCTGGACAAGTAAGAAACAGACCACACAAGCAAAGCTCAAATGATTACCATTCAGCTATTGTTTAGTTGCTGGAGAGCCAACTGACAAAACCAAGGCTCATTCGAATCTGAGATCTTAGTAAGAAAAGATGGTTGGAGTGTTTGCTGATGAAGTTACAGAGCGTGAAGAGACTCTTCAGGACGCAGGGACGGATTTGACGCTGCTGTTGGTGATGCTTGAGCTCGGAGCTCTAAAAATCAATACAATCAATGTGTCCCCCTCGGTTTGCACGGTGTGAGTCCTTCTCTGCTGCTGCGGGGGACATTTCTAAGGCTCTGCCTCATGCTGTAACTACAACACACTTTGAACCTCCACAGTTAAACTGCAGAGGGCAGATGTTCAGCATGTGTAAGCTCATCTCTGCAGGGAGTTTCATTAGAGCTGTATCACGTATTAAGTTATTTTGAATCTTTTTTTAAAAAGAAGAGGAAAACGATGCATTAATTTGCCAACACAATGAACTTTTCTCAATGTTCCCAGCAGGTTGTTAAAAATCTAAGCATATTACAAATATACTGGGAGATTGCAAAGGACTCTAAAGCAGTTATGAGTGGGTTGCACTCATTTCATGGTGCCATTCGAGACCACTGCACTTTACAGTGCTGTATTGAACTGATGATCTTAACACTGATTGGTGATGAGCTCAGTGTATCTTTTCATTTTGCTGAGCTTCTGCTAGCTGTGTGTCGTCAGCACCCTCTTACAGTCTTCCTATATTCTCTGGGGATTTCCAACAGCGGGTCTCGGCCACGCAGAGATAAATGATGCTGTTTTAAGTGATCAGCTTGCATGCACTCTAAAAGCTTAGCATGCTTTGATATGTTGTCACTGCATCATGATATCCCTTGCCCTGCCAAATCTGCACTGTTCCATCAGAATGTACTGCTGTTCTTTCCTTAGTGGAAAATGTAGCATTCGATCTGTTCTAAAACATAGTGAGCCAACCTCCAGCATTTTACTGTTTGTAAGACTGCAAAGTTGTTCTAAAAGGATTGGCTAAAGATATTGCAACATTTTATACCTTTTAAAATGGAAAAACAAAAACAAATTATAAATGCAATTTTTATAATTAAAAACATAAAAAAATTAATAAAGTCAAATCAATGGGCAAATCAAGGCTCCAAAAATATAGAAATATATTGACAGACTCTGTATATTTTTGGAGCCGTGGTGTTCCGACTTTTATTTATGTGTTTACTATAATTAATAACATAACAGAGACAATATTGGGTAAATATATATAGGGTACAACAGGGCTAAAGGCACAACGGGGTAAAAAGCACATTTGACTTTATTCTCTTTTAAACCCCAAACCTCTTTTAAATTCTGCTCAGTACTTTTCTTTTGTACATTTTGTACTTTTAGTACTTCTCAGTACCAACCGCTTTTGATTTTTTCTTTAATTTGGCTGATTCTTGACGCGATCGCTAACAGCAATGCAAAGTTGATTGTGCGCTAATTTGATCTAATATTTGATGTTTTTAAAAAATGTTTTTAAAAGATTTATGTAACAAATGAGAAGTGCTAAAAAATATTGTCTATATCTTGTTAATGTTTTTTTGTTTTTTTAGGTAATTAAAGCAACAGTTTTTCAATAATGGAAGGATATGTAAAAGTATGGTATTTGGGGTAAAAGGCACCCCTGCTGTTGGGGCTAAAAGCACGATAATTAATATGATAATAAATAGCTGCCTGACTTTTCCTTTGGTTGACATAACATGGTAAGATTCAGATGGTAAATATATATCAAATTGGGTGTCTACCTTAGAGATAATCACCATATTTATAATGAAATCATAGTATTTAAAAATATGATATTAATCATTTCATGTGAATAAAATATCATCTGTATTTTCTACTACTGTAAAGCTTTATTAAATTATTGAGAGAATGCTTTCAGAATCTTTTTTTTTAAATAATTTTGTTTCTGTATTATTTTAAATGAACTTATTTTAATGACAGTATATTTTTTGTACAAAAATGAATTATTTTATTTATCAAAATAAACCAAAAATAGTACAAACTTTGCTAAAGTGATTGTTTTGAACAAGTATTAACTTAGACATTATTAATGCCTTTGTCACTTGATCCTTCAGAAATGATTCTAATATTCTGAATAAGTGCTCAAAGTTTTTTTTATTATTAATGTTGAAAACAGTTGTGCTGCCTAATATTTTGTGAACACCACTATTATTTAAATTAAGGATTCTTTGATGAATAGAAAGTTCAGAAAAACAGCATTTTTTAGAAACATAATTTTTCATGTAAGAATGCAAAAGTCTTTACTGTCCCTTCTGAGCAATGTAATATGTCCTTGTTGAATAAAACTATTAATTTCTTTAAGTGCAAGGTTTTGAAACAGAGACATTTGCTGCTTCCGAAAGCTTAGGCGGCTGATTTGCCTTGCTGCCTTAATCAGGCATGACTATGAAGGCAGCGTTTGCGCATGAAGATACTTCACAAAACTGATTTCAGACAAACTTCAGAGACAGCGTAAAGTTTTAATGATCTACAACAAAATAGAGAGAGCTTTGGTGATAACTAAGCGAATATTTAATTACTATAACAGTAATTTCACGCAAGAAATTACATCAAAAGTGGGACAAATATTGGTACAAAATGTTCATTTACACAAACTGACCACCAACCGCATATTGTCAGATGCCATATTTATTTTTTAGCTGAACTGTCACGGGATTGAATGCTCAGGATTGTGGGATATCAAAGGCAGAAAATTATTCATCTATGCTGTTTTCAAAAATCCATTAGATAAAGGTATCTCAGTAGACAGGATACTTTGAGTAGAGCAATCACTGAATTCAGACCTGTCTTATTGCCGTCCTACCACTGTATTCGGACGCAGCCATTGAGTCCAGCGTATCAGTAATCTAAAATCAGTAAGGGCAATCAGAAATGCTTAAGCATGCATCACACAAGATGGAAGATCAACAAGAGCATATTTAGGCAGATTGCTGGCCTACAACATCATCCTGCACATGTTGTTTGGAGCTGATCAGATGGCCTGTTGAATCTTAAGCTTGTCTTCTCAAGTCTGATTTTCATAACAGAAAGCAACAGTGGGTGACTCATTTCCTCTAGATTCAATAGCTCAGTTTGGATAGACAATAAGTGCCAGAACACGGCCTAACATTTAGTTTGTTTGTGCAGAATCATTTCTTGAGTGACTGCTGAGACGTGGACCAAAGGATCTCCAAAAGGAATGAGCATTCATTTTAGATCACAGTGAACTCATACTAAACTAACAGAATGAGAGTTTAACACAATGATATCACAGTGGTCTCATATGGTGAGTTCACAGCATGAGTGCACTGTGAACTCACATTGTGATCACAGTTTGCGTGTATCCCGTAAGTTCACAGTTTGAGCATATAGTGAGTGGGCTGTGACCTCACATTGTGACCACATCAGTATCCTGGGAGCTCATGGTGAGATCACTGTGAGATTAAATGGTTGACTGGGTTGGCTTTCTGCTGCGCATGAAGAAAGTTTTACAGATAAATATATTCTTCTTGGTAGAGATTAATTTCAACACGTTTAAACATAAATCACAGTCACGTACTTAAAGTCCCCCTGTGGTAAAAATCCAGCTTTTAATGTTGTTTATATGTCTATGTGGTGTTTTAAATAAGCTTTAAGACAAACCATGTGCAAATTCATGTCAACACCATTCTGAGTATTTTCTCCTTAAAACTGCAGTGAACCAAAGACAGTCTCAAAAACACAGTTTTGAAATTGCTGATGTTTCTGACGTCACAAACTACCTTGTTACCAATCAGGTCAACGTGTGATCGTCAATGAGTAGATCTCTGAACTGGTGCGAGTGAGTGGAGGTGAGGCTAATTTGCATATCCATAGAACCGTGTAAACTAAATGAGGCAAGGGTGTAGAGGTACATTCAAGCTATTTTAAGGCATGAAGAATTTTTTTTCAAGGAAAAAACTTTTGTAAACTTTTTGTAATTTTGACGATCAAAGATGAGTTTTAAGGGATCAAATTATTGGGGGACTTTAAGACAGATTTTAACACTTTTTATACTTAGATCTAATCATCTTACCCATAAAGATATGAATTGCTTCTTTTCTAAAAATGGCAACAAAAAACAACTCTCTGGAGAATGAATGAGGTCTACTTTTATTAAAGGGACTGTGAAATTCTTAAAAGTAGCCAGTGCTAATAATTTCTTACCTGAATGTGACGCTAACTTACAGTGTAGCTAGAAATAATGGGACACATCTTTATGTGGAATCCCTGCCACCTTACAATCTTAATACTGTATAAATATACTTTTTCATGAAACATGATGAATGCACTGTTCCATAATACATGATGAATGCACTGTTCCATGCACCTACTCAAGGGAAGAGCTCATTTGATGTGCTACACTCTCTTTCATTAGATGTACTTTGAGAGAGGCAGTCTTGCCAAATTTATAACATCATGTTTCAGAGCTCTGCATAATGGTGTACAGCCCCTGTAATACAGAGCAGAAAATAATCCTCACGTCTGGGGGAGAACAAAGGCACCAGGTGGTATTGTGCGAGAGAGCGAGTGCAGTGTAACAGGAATATCCCAAATTCAATGCTGGCAGAAAATGGTACAATATCTGGAATGTTTACAAAAACTAGGATAAAAATATTCAAAACTTTAACTTCTTAGTGTGCTTGAAATGTATACACGTGAAACCAAAAGAATGTGACTTTTTTTGTTCGCAGATATTCCTGAAAGTTTAGCTTATTTATGATGTATATTTAGCATCTGGCATTCAATATTCAGTGCCTGACATGACCAGCAGACTGTAGAAGGCTCTTGACTTAGTCAGAGATGTCTGACTCACACTTGCTTTCTATAATAAACAGGATTGCTTTTTGATATGAAGAACGCAGATGCAGAGAGTTCAGTTGCAGCAGGTGTCAGTGTGTACTGAATCACTTTCAGCAGCTTATATGATTATATGCGTGTTTGTCATCTTAATTGCTTCAATTTTTCACTCAAATGTACCGGTATTGCTAAATGCCGGTTTCAAGAGGTAAACCAGCCTGTCCCGTTTTCATACCGAGAGAGTCTATAATGTTCAATCTGTGATGTGACTGCAAATCTTTCATGATGGCTCATAAAAACTCATTTGCATATTCAACAAAAAGGATCTCACATGTCGCAGAATGTGGGCCTCTGTGATTGGGGATAAATAACTGGTTAATGATTGCATGCCTGTTTCCTGCTTTATGACTTTGTGCATTAATCACTCTAATCTCTGATTAGATGGGCTTTCTAATGAGATTCATGGGCTGATCAAAGTTCCTACCTCTGGTCTGAAAGTTGTCTCTGCAGCACGGATTTGACGAGCGCGTCGGGTCGCACGCTTTTCTGCGGGGAGTTTTTAGGGCTGCCGTCAGAGTCTCCGCTGTCCTGATCGCCCATGGCTTTAACATAACTGCTGCTCCGCATCCTTCTGCATGGGATCTCCTCATCTCTCCCTCCCCATTCATCCTGAGGGACCTGTGCGTACACACATACTGTTTTCATATAACAGATATATAATCATAAGTTATTAAAGCATAGACACACCTACCCCACATAAATACATATTGTCAAAAAATACTGCATGTTGGACAGAAGGATAAGAAAGATAGAGTTGTTAGAAAATCTGTTCCCTAGTACCTCTGTTCACCTACTATTTGTTAAGAAAAAAAACCTTTTTGTTTTTGACCCTTTTCTGTCAAGGCTCGGGTTTGATCGCTCTTTTTGTTCTCTTTTCTCGTTTTATTTCTGTCTCTTCCGCATGTGACCGTGCTCAGCTGATCGCATTCTGCAATTAGCCTGTTTGCCTCCTGGAAATCTCTGGTCTTGGACAGTTCTCCTGGTTTTGACCATTAGACCTGGTTCTTCTGGTTTTGGAGTCTGGGTTATCAGTACACTGCTTGTCTGCTTGGACTGTCTTGCCATTCTGATTATCAGCCTGATCTAAACTGTGAGCTCGGATAGGCCTCTTGTTTGATCTCTCTGTTCGTCTGACCTCGACTCTCGCCTCACGATTGGATAATATATATGCTGATGGACTGATCTGGATTTCGACCCCAGCCTGTTTGACTTTCCCTTTGCCCACAGCCCAGAGTTGGTTCTGAGAACTTTAAGTGAAAATGGAGCATCTTAAAAAGTAGATATGTCTGTTTACGAAGCAGTCAGCAAGACCAAGAAAATAAGAACAGCGTATGCAGTAAACGGCCGGATGCTCATTAAAACAGAGTCCAACACAATTCATTGCCAACACCGCTAACATGGTGACATTGTCACGACTGTTATCCATCACCTATACTGGCTGACATTTAATTCTTGGCACTTTCCCCAAGAACATCTTCACAGAAACCACTTATCACAGACTATCTTTACATGTGGACAGTGACTGAGTAATATTACCATTGTTGTCATGATCTCTCTTCTTGTGAATGGACAATGTCTCATTGAGATCTGATAAGTGACTGAACGATCACATGTCAGAAACAAGGCACTGACACATTTAGGATGTGTCATTCTTTCACACTAGCAGAGAACAATTTTGTCACCTAGCAACCGTTCTCATCCTCATAACCTTCATAACACTACTTTACATTAGTACTCTGAAAACATCCTCTTAGAACAACACATCTCCACATTTTTATAGGCCAAGAGATGAATTCATTATAAAATAGTGACAGAAGAACTCTACAGTGCTCTAACAGCAATAGTTTTTACTCCTGTTGTTCAAAACTCTTTTTTCAGTGGAACATAAAAGGAGGATCTGGAAGAACTGTGCTGGTCACTCTTTTCCATGTCACTACATTGAACGGAGACCGGAGATTTCAAAGCTTTCAAAAGGAACTCAAAATCACCATAAAAGTGATCCATATGACATTCCAAGTAATTCTATAGGTTTGAATAAAAAGCAATCTTAAATTTAATTTGCTATTCAATGAAGATCTTCTTGGAACATTCATAAAAGTTCAAACAATTTATACTATTCAAAAGTTTGGGGTAAGATTTAAAAAAAAAGAAGAAATTAATACTTGTGACAAGCAAGGCAGGTGGCGTGACTGATAATGAGCGTCACCTGCGCACCGCACCTTCCTCGTATCTCTCACAGAGGAGCTACGGAAGCATAAAAGGAGGGCCGTCGACAGTGAAGGACGAAAGAGGACCAGGCCTGGACTTTACATTACGTTTTGTTTATGTGTGTGCAGCAGTCGTCCCTGAGGGGCTATCGCTTTTACTTTCATTTTGTTGTTTGTTTATTTTGGAATTAATTAAAGTATGTGAAATGTTTGCCGGTTCCCACCTCCTTCTTCCCTTATCAACATACCTTTTTACAATACTTTTTTTTTTTTAGGTGCTGTTCTTTTGAACTTTCATCAAATAATCCTGAACTGTTTACAACATTAATAATAATAAGAAATGTTTTTTGAGCAACAAATCAGCATATTAGAATGACTGGATTAATGATGCTGAAAATAAACCTTTGTCATTACATGAATAAATGTAAACAAATATATATATTCAGATAGAAAACAGTTATTTTAAATTGTTATAATACTGTATTTCACAATATTACTGTTTTTACTGTATACAATCAAATAAATGCAGCATAAGAGTCTTTCAAAAACATTTTTAAAAAGTTTACTGAATCACTGATCTGGTCACAGTGGTTAACAGCTCACTGGAGGTGATGATTATTATTGACTTAAATTTTGGTCGACAAGCACAATTCTTAAAATTTGTATTTTCTACTACAGAAAGAAAGTCAAACAAGTTTGGTATGACATGAGGGTGAGTAAATGACAATTATAGATAATTATTTTAACATAAAAAAAAATAGTGCTTCAAAGCACACAATTGTTAGTGAATGCAACACATTTCATTTACGATTTGAATCAAGTGAACCACAGTATACAGTTGTAATCAAAATCATTCAACTCCCATTGCAAATCAGGTTTATTGGCAAAATGTACAGACTTTCAGCTGTTTGCAATGAACAAATCAAAATAGCTGTTTGCAATGAACAAATCAAAATAGCTCAACACAACAAATGTTTCAAGTGGTTTCCCCAAATTCAATTGAAAATGCCACTTTTAATGACTTCTGCAGTCTCAAAATTATTCAACCCCTTCATGGCAAGCATCTTTAGTACTTAGTAGAACACCCTTTTGTTGTTATGACTACTTCAATGAATCCATCTTGCCTTCCACATACTGCAGGTTTCCAGTGCCAGAGGATGCAAAGCAGCCACAGAGCATCACTGAGCCCCACCATGCTTAACTGTAGACAGTGTTCTTTTCAGCATATGCTTCATTCTTCTTCCTCCAGACATACCACTGATCCATAGGGACGAAACGTTCCAGTTTTGTTTCATCGCTCCACAGATCACAGAATCCCAAAACTTATGTGTATTATTTATATGATTTTGAGCAAATTGGAGCCGACTTTCTAGTGTCAGCTTTTGGGTCAGTAGTGGTGCACGTCTTGGAGTTATGACATGCGTTTAGTACGCGCCTTACTGTGTAAGCTGAAACCTCAGTGCCTGTTGCCACCAAGTCTTGCCGCAGGTCTTTTGGAGTCACTCAAGGGTTTTTCTGAACCTGCCTTCTCAGAAAACTGGTTGCAGCAGTTGATAGCTTCCTTTTTCTACCCCATCCAGGAAGTGTTACCACTTTTGCTTAAACTTTGAACTTGCAAACAATGCTTCCAACGTTGTCTCTAGGAACATTTAGTGCCTTTGCTATCTTTTTGTATCCTGTTCCTTGTTTCTGAAAGGCGATGATATCTTCTCTTAACTTTTTGGACCATTCTTTTGACTTCTGGCCATATTTCTAACATGCAGTCAAACGTGACACTCAACAAACCTAACCAGTTCAGATATTTCATGTGTTCTAGCTCGAGCACACCTGGTGCAATTAATGAAGCCCTTGAGACAACACCTGTTTTGAGGATTTGTGCTCTTTTGAGGGCTGCAGAAGTCATTAAAAGTTGCATTTTCAGTTGAATTTGGGGAAACCACTTGAAACATTTGTTGTGTCAAGCTATTTCCATTACTTTTGTTTGATTTGTTTATTGCAAACAGCTGAAAGTCTGAAAATGTTGCCAATAGAACTGATTTGCAATAGGGGTTGAATAATTTTGATTACAACTGTATGACATTTAAAATAAAACAGCTTTATTAACTCTGTGACTGTGTGTCCTTTTACCAAAACCTTTTGTTTATCAGCCAGCCTCTCGTCCTGGTCACAGGGGCACATTTCAATGGCCTTGTGGTCTTTAGCATTCTGCAAGAAGAATTATTCTGATCCAGGAGTCAATGAAAATTAGTAAATGTCACAGACACCCTTGTACACACACCCACACACATAATCCATAGAAGTCTTTAGGTTAATTAAGTCTTGAAGGAGATTGATATTTTTAGACATTTAATTAACCAAAAACGCCAGAGGACAGACACAATCTGTGGTGTAAAACTCTTGATAAATCACTGAGATTTGAGTCCCGCTCCCCCAGTATGGATGGCCTGTATGACCAGGGCTGTAAACAGTGTGACATATAGGCTATGTCGCACGTGCCATGAAAAAATGCGATGAATAAATTTGCCACAGCAGCATGCGTACGATACAGTTTTGCATGTATGTGAGACAGAGCCATTTGTTGTGTGCTCGTTTGTGTGCACGATTAACCGAAATAGCGATTTGGAGTGTTATCATGGAATTGCAAAGGCAGTGATTTTTGATTAAATATATGCACAGCGTGTTTCATGGTGAAGTGCAGTACTGGTCAGGGCAGATTGATTGTTTCATGTAAATGCTGCTCCTTCTCTACAAGTTTGTGTCACACATGCATTTGAAAAGCAAATGTACAGATTCAAAACATCTTTCCAAACTGATACTTGTACAAAAACTGTTTTCCAACAAAAGTTTTTGTACTTTTTTTTACATGTTTTTACTGCAAACTCACTTCATAACGTCGAGTGTTTGAAATAACTTCCTTTTTTGATCTGACATGGCTTCATATCATAGAATGAGGATGAAGTGATGAAGTCACAGTGATGAAGTCTAGGTTGATTGCATTATAAATATACTTTATTCTTATGAAAATACCAGAGATGTCTAAAACAACACAGATAAACCATATATTGTTGCAATCGTATGTTTATTGTCTTCATGTTTCATCAGTCAAAATGTCTTTATCTGCGTTTTATTCTGCTACAGCGATATTTGGATGCCTTTGTCCATTTAAGGGGTTTCCTGAAACGTCATACGTTTTATGACTTCTATGAGTCTCACTTGTGGACGCAAGGGCGTCCTTCGGCTACCAGTATGAAAGAAACAGACTGCTCACATTCACACTATTTATAGAGAACAGGAGTTTTTTTCTCTCAGTGGATACTTTCCTCTCAAAAATTAAGAAATTGCTATCACAGATTTTTGTCATTATAATTTATAATAAAACAATAGACCTTTCTAATGAAGAGGTATTTAAAGTGCTCAACCAAAACGGATGGATGTATTTTTTGGATAGTGATTATTGATATTGGCCAATAATATTTTTTACTTAATGTTAAGCAAGATGTGTTATGTTCCTGCAGACAGTAGTCTATAGTAACAAAATGTTTGTCTGAAGATATTTCTTGTTAAGGTTCGTATTTGTTGTGCCCTGTATGGAACATTGTCCTTTGTCAGTCACATGCCTGTTCATATGATGAACTGCACTACTTGTGGTTGCTTTCAGAGATGGTAATAAACATTTTATAATTGTGCTACAATTGTGTGGCCTGTGCTACAAAACTTTTTCTGTAGCACCAATGCTATATGCAAAAAAAGTTCAAAGTTAAAGTACAGCCCTACGTATGACCATACAGACCTGCGTATGACTTGTACCATGTGACAGAAAAAAATTAGTTTTTATTATTAATGCTATTATTATATAATTTTAAGATATTGCTACACTGAAACCAGATGACTTCATTTGTTTAAGATTAAGATTATGAATTTGTTATGATTAAACGTATAATTATTCTTAATATATATCAAGACCCAAATAAAAAGAAAAATGTAAAAAGATTACGTTTAATTTGTAAAGTAGCCTACTTAATTTACTGGATTACATAAATACTAAATACTACTGAATTTCCAGGAAAAAACTGCATATTATAATTTGTTATTATTATTTGAAGATACTCCAGTATATATACTACTGTGGTCAGTAAGTTTTTTTAATTTTTTTTTTTTTATAAATGTATACTTTTAGTCAGCAAGGACACATTAACCAAAGGAAACAGTAAAGTCATTTAAATTGTTTAAAAAAAAAGATTTTTTTTTAAAAAAATTTCTCCAATCAAATAAATGTTTCTTGAACAACAAAGCAGCAGAAATTATTAAAATGATATGAAAGATCATGAGACACAGAAGACTGGAGTAGTTCAGCTTTGCCATCACAGGAATAAATTACATTTTAAATTATATTTAAATAGAAAACAGATGATCACATTTTTTACCAAATAAAAGCAGCATAAGAAACTTATTTCAAAAACATTAAAAAAAATGACTGACCACAAACTCATACTACAATAATATTTCCCTTATAAGACATTTAAATCACAAAATACAAAATACTGCAGTGGTGAAACAACAAGCACTGAATGTCAATACATGGGATTGAATTCCTTTTTTGCTCTAATTCAGTTTAAGCCATTTCAACAAGTTCAATATTAAAGCTAATTTACGTGTTTGTTTACGTGTTTGTTTTTTGAACAAGTGTATCTGATTATCTTGTCTGAAAGATCAAACACGTTTAAGCTCATTTAGAGGACAAACAGCAACACAAATAGCATCTGCTGTCACCAACATTCCCTAACCCATCTACACACACACACACACACACACACACACACACACACACACACACACACACACACACACACACACACACACATAAACACACTCCAGCTTTTCCTGACCTCTTTAGTTGTCTGACTCTCACAATTTATTGAGTTGTTGTCGAGACAGTCTCTTTGAGTCTCTCTGTGTGTGTGTGTGTGTGTGTGTGTGCGCTTTTTGGCTCCTGCTGTCTTATTAATTGGTTATTAGATTCACCTCTACTGACCTATCAGAAAATCTATTAAAATACAATCCTCTCTTCTTTAGAGGCAGTTGAAGAATACAGAGTGATGGAACAAGGTGGAATCATAATGAGAAGAGTAAACTATGTGTCAAAGTTTTAAAGAGTTTGCGATTAGACGCTGCAAGTCTTAGTTCAAGTTTATGCGCAAATGCGAACTTCACGTCAGATTCATAGTTCATGCAAGCAAACGGCAAGCATGGACATTATGTATGCTCAGATAAAGGTGTATTCTCGTCACAAAGGACTTGAAAGGTCATAAGGAAGATTCAAAGACTTTTTCCCTTTCTCGCAGCATGCAGCCAACGAGTTTTCACGGTGAATTTGGAGAAAAGTCATAAATCATATTCCAGAGGGGCCAGTGTCACCCAGTGTCACCCCGTGCTACCCCTCTAGACACGCCCCTTATGTTATTATGAGCAATTTCAATGTTTTACATAATTTACAATGTTTCCACATACAGGAATACAATCAAAAATGACATGTGAAAAACCATGTCAGAATTATTGTTGTTTCAAGTTAGTTCTTTATATTCAAGATATGATGTAGGCTATTGTGCACTGCTGCAATTTATATAAAAACACATTATCATTGTGAATGCTTATTTTAGTTTTTTTTTTTTTAAGCAATCCATCTAATTTGTGGTTTTCAAAAGTTATTGCCAGTTACACAGCCAAACAACAATGTTAAGGAATCCAGAATTAGAAACACTTACTAGCAACCAATATTACAGCAACTTGAATATTAATATAATATTAATAATATATTATTAATATTATTAATATAATAATATAAAAGTTTGTGGTCAGTAAGATTTTTTCATGTTTTTGGAAGAAGTCTTTATTTGATAAAAAAAACAGTAAAAACAGTAATATTGTGAAATATCATTACAATTTAAAATAACTTATTTCTTATTGGTATCAATGTTGAAAACAGTTGTGCTAATTAACAACAATGTGACTTAAGAGTATGCAGTATATATGAATGGGTCATTATTACAGTTTTATTAGGACACAGAGCTAAGGATATCAACATGGTGGTAGCTGATTATCACCATAAAAGTCATACTGAAATATTTAAAATTAACACTACTAACAGTGAAATCAGTTGCTACGCTTACATGCATCTTAATAATCCGTTTGTAATCCGACTGAGAGTTCATAGGGAATGAAAAGCCTTAATGTAAACACCTCATTAGGGAATAATCCGATTCTGATTAAGCTTGAAAGAGGTGGTGCAGATCTGTCAAATGATCTAAGGAAAAACACTTTTTTAACCAACAATAATCAAGCAACTTAATTTTTTTAAGATACTTGATATAAATATAAATAGGATGTTAGGTAGTTACATTCAAAATCTACGTGAACCCACTTAATTTTAGGGGCCAGTGTGAATGTTCATAACATTCAAACAGAGCGCAACTGGAACTGCTATCCAGCGAGGATTCTGTCCACAATGAACTGCTGTCCTCCTCATAACATGATTGATGATTTATGTAAGAAGTGTTGAAACGTGGAGGAAACCCTTGCCAAAAGTCCTCTCATAAGCAATTTAGCATTGATTTTTATCCAAATCACAATCTCAGCTAATGATTGAATCTACTCACGACATGCAATCCATGATGAAACACACACCAAAAATAGCTGCTTTACTGCTATCGTTCGGCTGGCAGTGTTCAGGACACAGGGCTATCAGAGTGAAGGGGCGAACGTCCCTCCCGGAGAGTTTGCGTCACAGCTGGCTGCATCGATAACAGCAGCCAAAAATAGCACCAGCGTGATAGACGGTGCAGGCTATTTTTGTTGGGGTCGAGAGAAACTATTAAACGCCTGACCCAGAGATGCATCACAGTCATTGACTGCTGGATGGTTTCTGTCCCCTTTCTGCAGGCGGATGTTTAATCCATTTCGGCATATTTGAAATACAAACACACTTAAGCTAATTGGTGTGCTAAGAAAGACAGATGGGAAGAGTTGTTTTCATCCCTCAGTGAAAGTCCACATTTTTGTCACAGAAGCATTTGAGCTGAAATTAGAATTAGGAGTGATTACTGATGAAAACCAATTAGCTTTTTTGAAAAATGAATGATGAAAGTTTTCCACTTGGCTAAAAGAAAAATGTGTCTTGTTTTGAGCATTTTGCATATTGTGTGACCTGTAAAGGTACAATTTTGTCTTTATATGAAGGTTGCTGTCAATAAATCAACCATCTCCATAACAATCTTAACCAAAATGGTATTGACAAATTGGATTTAGACATATGGACACAAGAAGTATATATCCAGATGAAGGGTGGGCACAATTTCTGCACACTAATCAACAGACTTTCTGTTTTTTACCATCACAACCTACACAACTATTAACCTCACTGACCAATGAAAGTATCAGCATAAAAGTAGCAGATTCACTTCAGGATAATATCAGGCACATTAATCTTCTGTCACTGCCATTGTTGACAAAAATGCATAGGATATAGACTCAGAGTTGTCTAAGTTTACTCAATGGGACCTGAATTACATCTCCACAAGCCTCCAAAACGTAAGACTAAAAATATTGATTTAGGTTCTTTCTGGGAACTCTGGATTCTTTCTTTCCCTGAGGAAACACTCAGATCCATCCATTCATTAATTATCTCAATGGGGCCATAAGCCTCACTGCTTCTGCTGTGCTATTGCATAAGTCCAGGACTGGTAGATTCTGCTGTGTCAGCAGATGTTTACTGAGGGTTTTTCATTGTTCCTGCTGATCTAACTGCTTGAGTCAGACCCCTGCAACACTAACTAGTTCTGACAGACCAGCATATGTTGTGTTTTGGATGCTGGTCTCTCAACCTGGTTACATAAATCTATATCGGTCAACTATCTTCACCAGCTAAAGGCAAATGCTGGGCCTTTAAATGCATCCTGTTTCAGTCCCAAAATATGTTTGCAAAGACTTTTTGATGACTTTTCACAGTCTTTTCAAAGGTTGCATAAATGCAATCCAATAATCAATCTTAACTATATTAGACTACAATACTAAAGATTTTGAAAACACACTGTTATTAATTCATTAATATTTCGAATTTAAGAATACTATTGATAAAATTAATTCATTTAAAAATAAAAAAAATAAAAAATCACTCAGATTAATTTCAGACTCTGAATTATACTGGTTGTTCGGTATGTTTTAAACTCACTAAAAATAACTCATTAGAATCATTAGTTTAGAAATCAGACTTCATTGGTTGTGCTGTATGTTTTTGATCCACTAAAAGGAACTGGCACATACTGTATAAGAGTAATTTGTTAAGGAATCCAATATTTTGGACAGTAGATTCTGTCAGCTTTGGCAGAACATGGCATGAATTTGGCATGTGAGAGAACCATTAACACAACCAAGTCCGGCATACAACACCGGACAAAAAGACTGTCATTTCAAATTGATTTAAAATTACAAGGTCAAAAAAAAAATCATCATGCATGAATTAATCGTTCACAATTAGGTCAATGTCATGAGTTTAGAAAATAGAGTGAATTTTCATTTTACTGTCAACTTAAAAAAAAATGGAACCAGTTCAGAATAAGAATAAAGCATTATCCTAATTTAAAGTGAGGCTGAAACAAGTCAAATTCTAACATGAGATGAATTAACTACTAAAGCATTATCACTGTCCTCTTTAAAGGTACACTGTGTCGTTTTTTAAGTATTTTATTAGCTAAAATCAATGTCTTTATTCATAAATATGTCCTCATTGGTGTAAAATTACCTGATTTATCTGACTTATCCTCGTAAGAGAAGAATTTCTTATCTTCATTTACATGGGATGGGTGAGTCCATGGAGGCTTCCATGTCATTCCGCCATCTTGAAAAACTATGATAGCAGAGAGGGACAAAAAGCACTAGCCTACCTCAACGCGTTTTTGTTCAGAGCCAGCGTGACTGAAACCAGCTGAAACGGACAAGGAGATCAGTGAGAGGCGCTTGTCACTGCCCCGGCAAATTTGAATGGCTGGACCATAGTTATTTTGAGCCACAGGAGAAGGAATCCTCGTCGCCAAAAAAGCAAAACATTTAATTTGAAAGGAAATGTGACCGGCGAATTAAAAAAGCGAGGGTAAATATCAGGATAGCTTTTCCCAGGTGGAAAGAGCTAATGAAGGAGAAAGACTTTGAAAGAGATGCTGAAGTTGCCTGCTTTCTTCTCAACAGGTAAGTCAATGTTACAGTCTAAATTACAAGCTTTTTTTCATTGCTTGGTTGTGTAATTCATTATATAGGCAGCATAACAGTAGAACATGTATAGTTAAACTCGATGAAATGCTATTGGAAGATATGTTGTCATAGCTTCTTGGTACATAACGGCTACCGTAGTTGCAACACGCATTTGAAAAAGTGAGGCGCTAGAGAGCACTATTCGTTTGAATGCAAAATACAATTTCACCGCTAGATGGGAGAAATTCCTACAGTGTACCTTTAAAGTAGATCTAGTACTATTAAAACAGCATGGGCATGTACTAAAACACAATAATGGACAAGCAATTTCCAGAAGTATTCGCATAGTAGCTGTACTCTGCTGTGACAGATATGTGATTCATTTCAGCAATTTTGGAAACGGATTGCATTTTGCTACAATGCTAACCTGTGACAATCCAGCATCCATACATAGGATAAACAGGCCTAATTGAACAAATGAACTAGAAAACAGCAAGAAGCTATTTACAGTGGTCTGACAGCACCATGAATAATGAATCCCGACGAAATGTGATGCATTCGGAAAATCACGCATTTGCACAGAAAGATCAATGCTAATCAATATGACTCATTGTTTGCAATAATTCTGTACATAAACAACAGGAACAAACTGGTCTATTCAGAGTGAAAAGACCAATAAATCTGCCTCTCAATTTAGCACATTAGCACCTAACAACAACAACAACAACAACAACACACACACACACACACACACACACACACACACACACACATACATACACTTCAATCAGGCTATATTCTCCATCAGCGAAAACAAACATATTCCCATCTATGTAACAACCCTTTCAGTGGACTATTACTTTTGACTCTGCTGGGAACCCTCTGAATGCTAAACAACAATCTACAGGCACCAATAAGCCATGGATCAGAAAGCAGCCACACAGAGGTTCGTTTTAAAAACGAATAGCATTACTCCCCACACAGATGCAAACACTGAAACTGATCTTAGAGCAGTGGTTCTCATACTCCAAGGGGACCCTATTGTTCACTTCAATATTCAAATGCTTCTTCCAGGTGTTTCCATGATTCTTCTAGGTGTTTATCATTTTTTTCTGAATAAAAATTAAGGACACATTTTTTTTATCACAAAATAAAATATGTTTGTACTTGGCAAACATGTATGCTCATAAATAAAAATGGCCATGGAGATTTTTCTAGGTTTAGAATCACTCTTTTATAATTAGGCTACCTCATTCAGTATGTCCAGGTTTTTCTAGATTTTGGGAATCCTGGTTCTTCAAGGAAAAAAAGTTTTTGTGGAGGTGAATTTAAAATAAGAAATGCCTTGCGTTTTAGTTGTTGTAGTTTACTTTAATTAAAATTTATTGAGGCCCCCTTGGAAGTTTGCTGAGGTCCCATGGTTGAGAACCAATGTCCTCACCAGCAGTCACATCTCCATGAAAGAGATCTCACCTGCAAATAATGACAAGGCCTCATGGAGGACTTCAGATCTTGAGGCATGGTCGGTTTCTCTAAGTTTAGGGAAGATTTGCGATAGGCTTCTTTAGCCTGGCTGACGGTTAGCGTTGACCAAGAGCTGCGCTTCATAAATTTGCCCTCCGGGGCCATAGCGATACTCTCGCATGCCGAACATTTTACGTCGTTGTTGCTTTTGGAGGTCTTGAGAGAAAGGTCGCCAAAGTGCCCATGGTCTGGATAACAGTGAGTAATATGATCTCCGTGGTGCCGACTCATGATGCTGGGAGTCCGGTAGGTGCTGTCGCTGTCCAAGTTGTCATCAGAACTCCACCAGCCAGCTATCCCTGAGCGTTGCTTGGAGTCTGACTTGCGTTCCTTGCTCTTACTCCGTTTGCTGTGTTTGTGATTTCCATGGTGATGTCCGTGATGGTGGTGGTGGTGATGTCCGCTGTCTGAGCGAGAGTCTCCCTTGGTGCCATTCATCTTAGATGACCCCTCGAGCGAGTGGGATTTGGTGAAGAGCTTCTGGACGGAGTGCACCAGGTGGCGGATGCGCCCAGGACTCTCGTTGCGCTGCTCGCTGCTCGTGGTGGTGGCGGACGTGCGCTGGTACTGCAGCGTGTGGAAACCGTCTCTATGAATCGGCAACTGCTTCTCAAATTGGTCGAGGAGGTTCGCGGGAATACGGTTCATCTTCCCGGACCCGCCGCCCCCACCGCCGCCAACACTGACACCGACCCCTCCACCGCCGTTGCCACCGTGAGAAGTGGAGCCGTCATCCCGCGAGCCGTCGTGGTGTGAACTGTAGTGCATTCTGGGAAAGGTGCTGCTGGAAACGTGGTCAGATGCCATGGAAACGGGCATCACCATGCACTCTGAGTGGATGGAGCTGCGGGGCGAGCAGCGGTGCGGATCCAGAGGGAAGCTCTCGGTCGGACTGAGCAGGTAGGGAGAGCGAGGGTCGGGGCCGACATGCTGCAAGTGATCAAGGGACTGATCGCAGTCTGGCAGCCCACAGGTGTGTCCTGATGTGAAGGTGAGCTGAGGACGGCCGCTTGATAAACCTTTCATATTCCTAGGAGGGGAGGGGTAGCTGTCTTCATCGAAGTACGGCGGTGGAGACCATGAATCTAGCTGATCTATGAAAGACAAAGAGAGGAAAAGATAAGAGAGAGTGAGTGAGTGTGGCATTCAGCATCAGTTTAGAACTTGTTCAACCTTTCTGCAAACTAAATTCCGGGACATTTCCCCATGGGCATGTAGGAAGCACTAATAGATTTTTGCAAAACAGTGTGGTGGGATTCAAAAAAGCGGATTTATAAATCACTGAGTTTTCCTGAATTCAAGAGATCCTCTTGAACCTCTGTACAGTCATGGAAAACCCAACACTTGAATGAATGGAATGAAATCAAGTTGTCTGGACAAAAGCACATCCCATAGCCCTCCGCCGATCCTCCCCATCTGGTACTGCCAGGCCTTACAAGGACAGAGTTGCAAGCCTTGCCATTTATCCAATGCAAAGTAAAATAATAGCCTATCATTTCAGAACCGCTGGGCCATCCGTCAAAGCCGGCTCTGGAGAGAGAGGGAGCACTTTGAGGTGCTTCAGCGGTTGTCCTTGAGAGACATTGCTCAGAGATTAAAACCACATTCACTGTGATCTTTCATCACAGTCACATATGGGCAGCTTGCCGCTATCTTCATCAGAGCTAAGGCTCAGAGATGCTGTTTTTCACATCCAGCCATTTGCCCTTTCTGACACGACTATTTCATGCTGCTGGATCATATGTCATTTCACACAGGTGATTAATGGGAATTTTCATGTGGTGAAAATACAGGGTAATGCATATTAAAATAAAGGTCATTTTGCAATTGATGAGGAAAAAAATACTGTCACAGAACATGTCAGGTTTAATTAGTTTTACTTCTTAAATTCATTCTGTTTGAATCTCTGGGATATTTTTAACAATTTTAAAGTTTTATTTTGTATCAGAGTGAAAAAACATAATTTGGCAAATATTCACATTATGTGCAAGTATGCTTATGTAATGCATTTAACCTCCTATTTGATCTACATAGGTATTAAAGCTGTTTAAAAACAAAACAAAGCGAGCCAAATTATCCCTGGTAATGTTCTATTAAGTGTTACAAGCTGGTACAGACTTCTTAATGACCACAAGAGTCAAACATGGTAACAGTATCATGGTCAGTACATAGTCAGACAGAAGATTATTTCCCTTAATTTTTAGCGTTACATTCATGTGGGTTGTGCCATGGCCAACTGAATATTACTCACTTTATCTCAATAACTTCACTCACACAACATAAATTAATCATACTGTAGCTGATTATAAACTGAATTTCTACAATGGAATCGATAGCTGAAAGATTTCAGGGTCAGTACATGCCCAAGACAGCTGCAATATCGGCCAGTGCAACACAAAATTACTGAGTGTTCACTTACATCTCTCTTGAAACAAGAATACACTACCTTTTAAAAGTTTAAAGAAATAACACTTTTATTCAGCAAGAATGCTTTAAATTGATCAAAATTGAAGTAAAAGACATTCATAATGATACAAAAAATTATATTCACCATATAATCACATAAAAACATATAATCCTGGGAAAAAAAAACGTACCAACTCCAAACATTTGAATAGTGTATTTCTAACAAACACACAGACTCCAGAAAAGAAGAATGTACGCATATCTGATTCACACTGGCAGCAAGAAACTGGGTCCAAGACAAAAGCAAAAACATCTTGGTGTGAATTTGGAAAGCAACCAATTCAAAAATTCTCCCTTGTGTTTAATTAGAGCACAAACAGAGTACTGACCCATAAGGAGATCTTTAGCTCAGGTCAGCACACACCATAATGATGCCCAAGTCCATCTTGATTGAAGAGGACCTGAAGGAGAATGTCAAGTTTGTTTATTCTGAGTGTGTGAAAGAATATTCTAGAGTGATAGCGAATCACAAAGAGGCACTTCATTAAAATTAAACTTTGTGAGAGGCTGAACAACACAGAGAATCGCATTAAAGCAAAGCCAGAAAAAAACGTTCTATTTGGATCAACATCTGTAAACACCAGCCAATACAGCCGCTTGATTACGTTCTTCCAAAGGTTAAAAGCAAAGAACCTTCAAGGAATCAGATTTGTTCATCAGAAAATCGAAGCAATGCGACTGTGTCCTTAACTCCCAGAAGGCTCTGTAATAAACCACACTGTTACATTTCTGAATCTGAGGGGACAGATAAAACTGACAGGACCAGAATGGTTCTGGTCTCATTGGAGATGTAATAGTCTTGCAGCAGCCTGTTGTTGGTTATTTCTCCTTCATCCAAATCCAACACAACTACAGTGAAATATCTGGAGACAACAACAGAGAAGCACAGATTGCAGACTGAAATTAACAAAGCACAAAGTCCATGCCAAAGGGAGTGAATCTCTCCAACAACAACAAAAAAAAAAACCTGCCTTGAACGCCTCATTTGTAGCCCTGCTATTATTTCCATAATGTAGCTACGTCACCATGTAACCCATTTTGCATAATACATTACCGCCTATTGACTATTTACTGTAAAAAAATAATAATAGTTGAGATAACTTAAAAAAATAAGGCAACCTATTGCATTCAACTTTTTAAGTTATTTCTAACAAACTAATTAGCTCCAGTTAAAGTCAACTTTAAAACGTTTGTTCATGAAATTATTGATCTTAAAACTTCTTGTCAAGGCACCTAAAAATGTTTAGCAATGCATGCAGCTATAATCATTGTTTTTTCATCGCCGTGTTTTATTTTCAAGGTTAGCTACACAATATGAACATCATTTGCCTCTTAAACTAGAGGAATACATTTTACCCATTTCATTCTGCAGGCAAATAAATTGCATAAGTTGCAATAAGAAGCAAGCACATATAGCCTACCTCAACACACAAATCTCAAACATGGTGATGATCAAAAACTGTAATTCAGTAAAAAAATGAACTCTGAACCATATGACAGCTAAATAAAGGTGTAGCTGTAAGGCTGTCGAGGAAATGCTGTTTTTGAAACACATCATTGCATGGACTTCCTAAGAATGTAAGAGAGGTATAAAATAAAAAATATATATATTGTGAAATGTTGCACATGTGACGGTGGTTCGGATTTGGGCAAAACTGACATAATAGTTAGCGTAGTTACAGTAGTATTTACAGTGCCTCCAGAGATGAAACATTACGGTTATGGTACATATCCGATATATATGTATATATAGTATGTGTTTGTATCTGTGTGTATTAATTGCCTGGTTAACTAAATGTAAATAATCTATAACAACCTACATCTACACATCTATTACAACAAAACACAGATTTAACTCTCACAAACTTAAAGAGCAACATAACAGTAAGTTACTTGGTTTACTGTAAGTCAAGTCACATATGACCAAAAGTAGACTGTTAATGTAGTAACCCTGAGTGAGTGAGCAGAGTTCTGACTCATCACTGACTTATTCGTGAACCAATCTGACCGATTCGTTAAGAGGAACTGGCTCGAAAGAATCATTCATTCGTGAATCGGACTACAGGGCTCATGCTGCATGTTTGTTGCTTGGTGAGTAAGAACCAGTTCTCGATTTCCAATTGTATAAATGAAACAACAGGGTATTTACCAGGTTAACTGTTGAAAACTTAGAAAATAAGGCCTTATTCTTGCCCATGTATTCTGATATGGGCCTTCCTGTGATGGCTGGAGAGGGCTCTTGATCTCAGTACGGGTTCAGAGGAGGTCATCAGAGGCTCTAGATGTTTGTGTGAGTGTTATGGCACTGCTCGCCGGTGCTCTACAGCCTCAAGCATTTCCTGTCACCTCATCTCATGATTTCAGTATTCTTACCCTGGACGGTCCCTGCTGAATAAATACGGCTTACTGCAGCATCCTGCTTACTAACAGCATGAGTGCAATCAGCCACAGGCGCCTTCACATCTCTCCCTCTTTCTCTTTCTCTTGTCTCTCTGCAGGGGGCAGCAGGTAGAAGCTTTATTTTGCTGACTCTGTCGCTACAGCAGCGCTAGTGAAGATAAATGATCCATCCACCACATTAACACTAGAGAAAGGACCTGATGGAACTGTTAAAACCGCACAGCCACGACAACAGCCCTGACAAAACAAGTGAGCTCCCTATAGACTACATAGGGACCATTCTTGCCATAAAGGATCCTCATAAGTGAACCCACTAGACTCACAACTGATTTAAATGGATTTTGATGTTAGCAGCATAAGTAATAACATGAGCATAAAAATACATCACACAAAGTATTGTGTAAAGTAATATTTTTTACTACATTTTTGACAAACTTTTCCAGAATTAAAAAAAAATATATATGTCTTTTTTTGTGTTGAAAAGAAAAAGGTTTATATGTAAGATTATATATATTTATGTCTGCCATCATCTCAGACCTTATTACAATGCATTCTGGGATTACATGCAATGCTGCTTTAGAATTTGCCTAAAATTAGGTATCTTAAGAGGCAGAATAATTATGTGTAAGAAACCATATGAATGCAGGAGATATCTCTCTTTTGTCACTCCAACATGCTTCATTAAGCAGAATGTTCCCACAATGTCCTACGTTGTTCCAGCTTGACAATTAATCCTCCAATTAATCACCCCCCTCAAAAGTGATTGCCACAGCAGTCCTTTTCTTGCGTCTCAAACAATCTCACTTCATATGAACTCACTTTTAGAGAGCAAGGACATCATTCTCTCCTGCCCAGGAGAGTGAGAGATTCCTAGAGTCTGATAAGCCCAGTGAGTTCCTGTTAAATGCTTATCGTTAAGGAGTGAATTAGCATTACTGTGACGAGGGCTATTATCTGTGCCTGGTTCTGCTCAGCGTGGTAAAACATGCCAATTACAGCAGACTAAAGACAAATATTTGGCAAATAGACAGGTTTATGGACTATAAAAATTCTAGAAAATTTGAAAGCACCATTTGTAAAAATTAACAAATCAATGCTCACTCAGTTACACTGATACTGATTTTCAGTGACAAAGCAACAAGAAGTCAATCGTTTTCAATGAAAGCTGATTTCTGTCAACATTAGTGACTGCTGGGTACTGACATATGCAGTTATTTGAGATTAACAAGTAAGCAAATCAGCAAATTATGCAATTATTTTGATTCATTTTAATCGATTAACAGCCTTAATTAAAATGAATAAAATATACTTTTAATTAGGACTGTTATTCAGTTGCTGAATAAATACTGAAAAACATTAAAATGTGTCTTTGTAAAATTCTGTGAGGTGAAATGTGTTTCATATCATGACGCTAAACCCGTAGCTGGTGGGTCCACACAATGCAAACACAGAAATACATGAAAAGAACACAGAACAGTTTGCTATAGGAAATCATTCAGGAGTAACTAATTTATGTGACATTCAAAGGCAGACTCCCAGGCAAATCTTTAAAGGTAAAAAAAAGAAAACTGCACAAAAAAATTTGCAGTTGCCACAGTAACCAGTACATAAAGTGTCTTCAGCTGTGTCATGTGACAGAAACGGTTTCAGATCTTTGCAGAAATGCCATCAATTCATTAAGTATTAATGATACAAAGGTAGTGAAGTCAGAACCCAAAAGAGGGATGTTTTACAGATCCATGCACCTACTGTACAATATTTCACATTTTTAAACCTAAAAAGTCAAAAACTTGCAAATACTGCTTATCTCAGCTCTTCAGCAAAGTTATTTACCATATCACATTAAAAAAAGCTAACAATCACATCACTAGCATCACAGTTGGGGATGTCCCTAAGGATTTCACCAAGTAACCATCATATATCAGGCGTACCACGTGCCCCAAACCAGATCCAACTAGTTATGACTTCATTCTCAATATTAATTGGCATGGAAATCCACCACTTAAATTGCAAACATATCTAAAACTTGTAAGAAAATAATGTACATTCTTGAAACTTAAAGGAGCTGTATGTAAGAAATGTATTTCAATGAATCATAAAATGGCCCTGATATGTCACTAGACATTAAGAAATCATGTTCATTTCAAATACTTATATCACTGACAACAGTAGTCCGGCCAGGATATTGTCATTTAAAAAGTGAAGTTGCAGCCCTCAACTGATGTTGATGTTGTCATCTTGTGTTTTGGCCTGAAGCTCCACCCTCCGGCTATCTACCAATCACGAAGTCAGTACTGTTTCGGCATCCGGGTTGCCAGCTCAGCTCTAGTTACCACAGCTGCAGCTACAAACGTTCGTGCTGGATCCTGCAGCCTATCTGGCAACCTCGAGTCAGGGGAGAGGGGGAGGGGATACACCGCTCTACAGTAATTTGAAAGTGATTGCAGTACCAGTTTTGGCCACAATCTTACATACGGCTCCTTTAAAGCTGTGTAAAAGCAGCTTGCTATACATTTCCAGGACCATGGACAGCACCCCACCATTTAAGCTTGATTTCATAACAACCACTGCAACTACTGTACTTTAAAAGCTCTATTGTAATCATTTAGAGTTCAATGAGAACAATGCACTGTGAAATCTTTGTAATGCATCTAATATCTATAACCAAACTAATAAGAGATCAAGCAGAGATGATCAACATCCCTGGTCTCACTCAGATGATCTGACATCTCAAAATATCTAAATACCTACAAAATGCCTACACTACAATTAAAAATTATTAAGTTGCAATCAAAACAAATGGTACCTCTGAATGAATGTCAGTTTAAAAAGAAGATACAAATACAGACGCATAAACAAAGGTAAGCAAGCAAACAACATGCATACCAACAAACAAGGGTACACATAAGCAACCAGTAAAAAGTAAACACACACACAAGCACACTATAATAGAGTTTATATTTGTACCTGGAGGAAATGTGAAATCTTGTTAGATTAAGTGCCGTGTCTATTTTACTGCCTGTTTACTGACACAGAGATCAAGGCAACACAATTGACCTTAACCTCAGGACACACTAAACCAATCACAACAAAGAGAATTTACACATTAAACCAATCATGGCAAAAACAAATAAATACTAAACTTACAAAAGCAAAGAGACTCTGCTGCACACAACAAACACAGAACGCAAACTCTTCTTGATCTAAGCTGTGTCAAGCAAAGGACTGTCAGTGCACAAACTGAATTTATCTGTGTAATTTTAGATTTCTAGATCCAGCAACCTTTTCATAAAGGCTCCCAAAGGGTAAAAACAACCACCATAACCCAGAACTGATGATTCACTAAGCACTTTGGGGCAACCTTATGACGCTTCTCTTTAAAATGAATCTTTAATTCATTATTTATTAAAACACACACTCAGATGCACACACACACATTTATCCGTGTTGCACACACTCTCTGAAGCTAATGTACTGGTTTTATCTGAGTATGTTGTGCTTCTTTCAGAGGAAGCTGTCATAACATTGTACTTCTTGCTCTACAACAACAGTTTCACAGTATTTTTAAGGGGGCTGAAGATAAGAGCAGAATCCACTTTTGCTCAGCTTCAGTGACAATATTTCTACAACTTCTTATAAGATAAGTCTTTAACAAAGTTTTCGGTAGCACTTTATTTTACAGTCCCATTTTGCATTAACATAATATGTACTTACTGTAGTAATGACACTAACTGAACGTGATACTAAACCTGAACCTACCCCTAAACCTTAACTTAACCCATGTAGTTACCTTACATTACTCAGTACTTTTGTGGGTAAGTACACTGTAAGTATACATTGAAAGTGCACGTACAATAGTGCAACCAAGTTTTACAACCCCTAAGGGGTCTGTCTGTGGTACTGCAGAGGGTAAAAAATCCAATATTAAGCTAAACAAATGCATTATAAATGCATTATTAAATACAATATTAATTTAATTTTCAAATAAAGTATAGACTCATACAAAATAATGCCTCATGGTCCACTAGAAGTGTGTGGTGGTGTTTGTGTCTACAGAGACACTGCCCTGTTCCTGTATGTTCTTATTTTCTTCTTTTATTCCTGTGTTCGGGATGTTTCTGAGCTGCAGTGGATGTGTAGCCCCAGCGAATAACGACGCATGGCGCAGGCGAGGGTGAGACTTTTTCGTCTGGAAGCACCTCTAAAAGTCATCGTGCCTCAACACAAAAACAGTTCGCTAATGTTTCTATTGCTTTGTTGACTGCTATCTGTAACTCGACAGATTACTAGGCATTGTAATTACGTTTTTATATTGACCATTTTTGATCATTTTCACAATAATTTCATGGCCACCAGAAAATTTTGTTAAATGAATATCTGAACATGCAATATATCAAAAGAAAGAACAGACCCTCAGCTTTTAAACAAAAAAACTGTTTTATTCTAGCATCATCCATTCTTTTTATCAACACTTGAATGTGGGTTTCATAAAAAGCAACGTTTTGAGCAAAAAAGCAGAGAAAATCGTGTTTTTGTCAAAGACTATATCTAGATCGGATACAGAACGATGATCAAAATGTAGACGGAGTAGATCGAGTCCATCAACTCCCCCTAATGCTTACACAGTCCTGTAGCTAATCCTGGGTCGACATTTCATTCAGTAACATTACGCAGTTTTGATTTATATGCTGTTTAATGTTGATGATTGCATTATTTTATATATGCTTATGATTACATAGGATAACGCTCGTTTCTGCATCTTCTTTGCATGTGTTTTAATCAGGAGATTCAGTACTCTTTCAGAAGATGTGTCATAGTGCCCCCCTACCGTATAACAGTGAAAACACGGAAAGCTGGAAAATTATGTCAATGGCGGGGAAAGTCACTGCATTTAGATCCTCCTTTCTGTAATTTCTGGACTGCCTCATAACAATCATTAGTCATCAAACTATTAGCGTAATTGTTATTTGATATAGCTACACAAAAAAAATGCTATTTATGCATGATAAACACAATATAAAAAACTTTGCAAATTTGCTTATCACTCATCGCCGGTAGTTTAAGTCGTTTGGGCTGCGTCCTGATTTTGACGAGTTAGATGCTTTCCTGGGTCAACATATTTTGTTGGTCCTGGAACAACGTTCCTGTCCGAAGATGTAATCCTAACCATATCCCTACCCCTAAACCTAACCCTACCCATAAGTTATCCCTAAAATCAGAGGGAAATGATAGGTGATTAACACGGCAGTTGACCCTGGTTGTAAGCCTAAACTTGACATAAACTGTAAACTTGTCCCTCAAATCTGATTGGTTGATTGGAATGTTGTTCCAGGATCAACAACGATGTTGATCCAGGAACATGTTGCACTTGTTGAAATCAGGTTCTGCTATGCAACTGATCAGGGGAGAAGGCTTGCACTTCTCACTTCGCACTTACAAACAGTAACTGAAAATCTGGCATAATGCACCTTTAAGCAAGTGCAAGTATATGACTCTCTACATCACTAATAATTATTTTAATGGCATAGCAGTATAAATAATATAAGTGTGTGAATACATTAATATGGTACTTTATTTGTGTTATTATAGGCCAGGCTTAAAATGCAACACTCAATTTCACACAATATGTAATGAGGGTCACTGCTCTTTGGCTCTTCTCACCAAGGGATCCTTGAAAAGCTTGACAAGGGTAAAGACCCTGTATTATAAATTTAGTGTGGTTCAGTTGATAATTGACATGCTTGAGTGACCATGACTCTAGACGCCTCCACTCATGATACTCAATGCAGACATGCATTTGTCCTGTGCACTCTGTCATTAGCTATCAGTTCGAATGAAGGCCAAATGAAAGGTAAAGGCTGATGAGAGCATTCTCTCACAGAATGAGAGTCACTATAATGAGGCAGCATCACACATTTGCATCTCTTCTGATTTAGGGTGAGTTTAGTAATTACAAAACATCTGCTGCCTTCTACCAGGCTGATTGAAGTCTCTCTGATGTCTTTTTTCACCCTCATTTGCATTTGTAACACCAAGGCCAACTGGGAGTCTGATGATGACCTCACTTCCTGTCAAATTATGATTGCCCTTCAAAGTTGTTACTGTCCTTTACTAGATTTTTTTGTTTTAGCTGGGCGTGTAGATCTATCGATCTATCCATCCTTCCATCCATCTGTACTACTGTTCAAAAGTTTGGGTTCAGTAAGACATTTTTCGAAAGAAATGACTACTTTTATTCGGCAAGGACGCATTCAATTGATCAAAAGTGACAGTAAAGACATTTATAATTTTACAAAAGATTTCTATTTCAAATTGATTCTGGTCTTCTGAACTTTCTATCTATCCATCACAGGAATAAAAGACATTTTTAAATATATATAAGAATATTTCACAATTTTATCATTTTTACAGTATTTTTGATCAAATAAATGCAGTCTTGGTGAGCAAGAGACTGAAAAACATGAAACATTCTTACAGACCCCCGAATTTTATCTAGGGCCTATCTACCAACGCATCCATCCACTTTCAAAAGTCATAGGCTACAGGGGTGCGTTTCCAGAACAACGACGTAACTCGCCGCTTAACTACCATAGCTACCATTAACTACCAACTACCAAACTACCATTTTGAAGAAATCAACTAGCTAGTCATGACTGTTTCCCAAAACCGTATTGGTCGCAAAGTGGTCGTTCAACCACGTTATTTTATGACGTAGTGCTCGTGGTGGAGTAATAACTTCTTTTAATGAATCTGTTTGAGATCGAATTAACGCTAGATGTTTTGCTATAAATTACAGACATGGCATCTGAGGACTATTTCACATTTTTCTCAGTTATTTTGCTTTATTTCCAGATTCAATCATAGGCTCGTTCTTACATAGGCCTAATAGCCTAGAGCACGTTCGCACATGCGCACTCTTCAAAAACGGTGCTTTAAATCTCTTAAACTAAAAGACGTAAATGACATTTGTATGTATTCTAAATAAAAGACACAGGTTGTACTGAATGTCAGCTTGCTTATTTTGCTCAAGATAAGGATTTATTTAGTCCACATGTCATGCAAACTAGAAACTATGCTTCTAACCACAGGTGGAGAGCTGTCGTTCCAACTACACAACTTTGCGATGCTGTTTGCGAATGTTCGTTAGAACGATGGTTTCGGGAAACACTGACTCGTTGAACTATGTTGATAATGACGGAACTTCCGAACATAGTTGGCTAAATGATGCTTTTGGGAAACGCACCCCAGGATGACATTTTATATAATTATAACTAATGACTAGAAATCAATTTACACATTTAAAAGCTAAGAAAAAATAAATGTATTTAACTTAAAAGTTATATATTTTCAGATAGATCTGATTACTAGATGCTACTCAAGAACATCTCATTCGTCAAAACTGCTGGTATACAGGAACAGATTTAAGGATGTAGTACCAGAGAAACATTTATTACAAATTACTGGTGGTGTACTTGAATTACCAGAAAATATATTAAGCACGATTCCCTCCACAGTCAATCTAATGCAATTTAATACTTAATTATGTTTGGCCTGTCATATTTGATGCTGGATGAATCTGGGTGAACACTGGCAGCAGTGAGAGACAGACCCGCTACAGCTCACCCGCTCAGGGCAGCTCTCTTATCAAACATAGAGCCTCATAAATGGAAAGCCCTGAATCTGTGAAGCCCTGATAGTGCAGACAGAATGGATGCAGATGCCATAAGAGGAAGAAATGGTTGCTAACAAATCAAACTACAGCATTTGAGCCCATACAGACAATAAAACATTGCTTCATCTTCCTCCATAAGAAGCATATGATTGTATTGGCTGTGCAAATATTGATTGTGTACAGTTTCTGGTTTTATTTATTGACTGTGTGTGTTCCTGCTGATGACTTAATCTCTCATAGATGGCCTGTGGTTGAGGTCACATGACACACACTAAGGACCTTTGTATCAGGCAATGAACACACACACATACACACACACAAATAAAGCTTTACATGTCTCACACACACACTGAAGGGTCTGGTCTGTTGTTACCGCTGGACATTTTCTGTGCTCAGCACACTTAGTCTTTGATAATCGCCTGGCTGACAGCAAAACGCTAAAAGCAAAATGAAGAGGTCAAATAAAGGGGGAACTCAAATACACACTGATAAACTCACAAGTGCGAAATTTAAAAGCATTGAAGTCCAGTTCAGATGACTGTTAAATATCTTAGAACACGGATGATAAAATAAAACGTGGATTATCCCTAAAAAGTGTACCTTTTGAAAAGGTACCGCCACAGTGACAGCTTTTGTACCTTTTTTTCTGAGAGTGCTTTTTACCACTTATTTTGTATAAAAAGGACCAACAAATAGTGAATAAAAATGTAAAACATAACAAATAACCAGGAAAGTACAAACCGACTTTCTTTGTTCCCTCCCTTCCCTTTAAGTTTTAAAATGTGAGTCTGAGCATGCAGATAACTGGAGCAATTTGAAAAGGGGAAAAAAAGAAAATGCAGGTGCAGATGCAGATGCATGTAGGTACTAATCAACTAATAATTCTGGTCAACACCGAAAAGCTGATAATTATTGTCATGTTATGGCCAATGGCCAGTTAAATGGCTGACATTAAAACATTTGACTATTTTGGTAATTAAATAAAAAATTAAACACAAAAAACTAAACAAAAATCAATTGTGTTGAATGCTACATGTGAATTTATGCATCACAGCATTATTAAATACAACATGAAAAATTGATATTTATTTTGAGATTTGCTAAAGATTACTAATCAAAATTATGTGTTTTTAAAGATTAACTTTAAAAGTGTCAGATGACATGAAATTTGATCTAAATGTAAAAATAGAGAAAATAAGCATGCACAATTAAATATATAATATCTACCAACACCAGTAAATAAATAAAAAAACGAATGGCTGTTAATCACTGATATATTGTGCATCCATGCATTTCTTAATGAGAATCATTTTAATTTGACTACCAATTATTGAGGCTCTGGAGAACTAGAGACTAGAAAAGAAACTAGCTGAAAGATAGAGAGATCAGGATAAAGAGCAGTGACCTTTATGAGCAATGAGAAGTATTTTTCCTTTTATCCAAGTGACTTAGTCCGCCTGTAATACAGAGCCGGTCCTCTTGGAGCAACCAGAGGTTAACTGCCTTGCTTAGGGGCACAGTGGTGGTACAGTATCTTATGAATCTCCCCTTATGGGGACTGAACCTACAACCTTTGATTTATATGCCTACATCTTTAACTTCAAAGCCATAGAAATGTGTGTGTTTTTAAGAACCTCTTGGCAATGTAAAAAAAAAAAAAAAAGATTGTAATTTTAACTGTACAAGACTGTAAAAATGTGACAGTAAAAACCTTTTAATTGGTAAAATAGTAAGTTCCTATACTATATGGGGAAAAAATGTAATAGATCTAAACTTACATTTCATGCAATTTTACAATAAAATACTGTTAAAGGAACAAATCTTTTCCCACACAAATTTCCAGTGTGATCTTTCACATTTTTTGATTTTATAATTATGTTTCTTAGTTTTTTCTAATCAGTAAGGTACATTAGGGTTTTGTTACATATTATAATGTTGTTTAATTAATGTTGATTGCAATGTTTTGAGTGTCTTGTGTGTGTTTTCAGGATGACGTTTTGTTTCTGTGTGCATGACTGTGCACAGTGTGCAGCTTTTATATTTTTTTTATTAGTATTAAATTCAGCTTCTGGAAATGCTACTTGTGATGAACATTAATTCATCATGTGGATTTCTCTTTACCAAATCTTCATATATATTATGAATATATCTATATTTTCTACAGCAATCTACACTCACCTAAAGGATTATTAGGAACACCTGTTCAATTTCTCATTAATGCAATTATCTAATCAACCAATCACATGTAAGTTGCTTCAATGCATTTAGGGGTGTGGTCCTGGTCAAGACAATCTCCTGAACTCCAAACTGAATGTCAGAATGGGAAAGAAAGGTGATTTAAGTAATTTTGAGCGTGGCATGGTTGTTGGTGCCAGACGGGCCGGTTTGAGTATTTCACAATCTGCTCAGTTACTGGGATTTTCACGCACAACCATTTCTAGGGTTTACAAAGAATGGTGTGAAAAGGGAAAAACATCCAGTATGCGGCAGTCCTGTGGGCGAAAATGCCTTGTTGATGCTAGAGGTCAGAGGAGAATGGGCCGACTGATTCAAGCTGATAGAAGAGCAACTTTGACTGAAATAACCACTCGTTACAACCGAGGTATGCAGCAAAGCATTTGTGAAGCCACAACACGCACAACCTTGAGGCGGATGGGCTACAACAGCAGAAGACCCCACCGGGTACCACTCATCTCCACTACAAATAGGAAAAAGAGGCTACAATATGCACAAGCTCACCAAAATTGGACAGTTGAAGACTGGAAAAATGTTGCCTGGTCTGATGAGTCTCGATTTCTGTTGAGACATTCAGATGGTAGAGTCAGAATTTGGCGTAAACAGAATGAGAACATGGATCCATCATGCCTTGTTACCACTGTGCAGGCTGGTGGTGGTGGTGTAATGGTGTGGGGGATGTTTTCTTGGCACACTTTAGGCCCCTTAGTGCCAATTGGGCATCGTTTAAATGCCACGGCCTACCTGAGCATTGTTTCTGATCATGTCCATCCCTTTATGACCACCATGTACCCATCCTCTGATGGCTACTTCCAGCAGGATAATGCACCATGTCACAAAGCTCGAATAATTTCAAATTGGTTTCTTGAACATGACAATGAGTTCACTGTACTAAAATGGCCCCCACAGTCACCAGATCTCAACCCAATAGAGCATCTTTGGGATGTGGTGGAACGGGAGCTTCGTGCCCTGGATGTACATCCCACAAATCTCCATCAACTGCAAGATGCTATCCTATCAATATGGGCCAACATTTCTAAAGAATGCTTTCAGCACCTTGTTGAATCAATGCCACGTAGAATTAAGGCAGTTCTGAAGGCGAAAGGGGGTCAAACACAGTATTAGTATGGTGTTCCTAATAATCCTTTAGGTGAGTGTATATCGATCTTCGATCGATCTAAAACGATCTATATCTATATCTAGCAAATCTTCTATATATTATATATTAGTATTAAACTCAACTTCTGGAAATGCTACTTGTGATGAACATTAATTCATCATGTGGTTTTCTCTTTACCATCAGTATTATCAGTATTATAATGGTAGCCTAGATGTCATGTCGGTATAAGTAAAACAGATTTTATTCACAATGTGGGCTTTTTAATTCAGCAGAAAAGACTGTTGGATTTACCCATTCAAAATGTGTGGGTTTTTTTTGTAAGTTACAGTTTAATTAGTTTTTTATTTTACAGATTTATTTATACAGAATTATTCTGGCAACCACAGCTGCCAGTTTTATTTTATTTTTATTTTTTATTTAATAAAAACAACGGATTTTGTTATACAGTGTATGTACCCACCTACTGCACTTCTCTTCCCTACATGTCTCTGGTAAGGGTTGAAATAACTATATAACTATATGTTTAGAAATGACAGGTCAAAATTGGTTCTGTGTGCACCCAATTGTCGAGACGTGTATACTGTATGTCTCTCAAGAGAAATTAAAAAACAAAGTTTACTCCAAGACAAGAAGAAGTGATGCATGGGCATAAAAGTCTGTATGGTGAGTGCAGACTGTTGGACATCATCGCTCAAATAAACCTATGCAACAGTTTTCACATGTCCCAACTATTTCCAAAACTCTCCAACAAATTAAGTACAATATAAGCATGCCGATAAGGTACAATAAGGTATCTTATAATATTACTCCAATCTTCAGTGTCACATGATCCTTCAGAAATCATTCTAGTATGCTGATTTGATGCTCAAGAAACATTTCTTATTATTATCAATGTTGAAATTGAATGTGCCCATTCTAAATATTTGATATAAATATGTATTTAAATATAATAATATATATATATATATATATTTTTTTTTTTTTTTGAATTTACTGACACCAAACTTTTGAATGGTTGTGTGTGTATATGTATATTTATTCTGCACTATGAAAACCCACATCATTCAATCACTAAAATAAGTGATATAGGCAAAAGTTATTAAGAGTTATGAATTTTGAGCATGCCACTAAAGTTGCCCCTGGAGCTGAAATCATTGTTGTAGTACTTGATGGAGGCCTGTATGAGCTAACTGTATGAGTTTGCCCTGCAGCCTGGACTTATTAAAGGAATTGGCTCTCCATATGTGAATATCTAAAGTAGGACTGTGTGATCCCAGTAAAAGCACAAGGTTCCTGTGCCCATCAACAGCTGTGTGTATGTAATTTCAAACATATATTTAATTCAACAGATTAATTCAAAAACAAACAAGTCATTCATGTAGAATTGTGCAAGTTCTCAGGAAATACAAAAAAACAGCAGATGTTTTTTCCACCCCCATTTTGTCAACTGGTTTTGTCAAGCTATAGAAAAACATAACAAACACCAAAAATAAACTGATTATGGGTTTCAAGAACGTCCTTATGCCATTTTAATTGTGTATGGCCATTAGTCATTTTACACATTAATTAACTGAGATCATTTTTCCGCCTCCCTTTCTCTCCTTGATGAACATGATTGACAATAAAGAATATGCTATTTGCAGTCAGCAATGACAAGTTCACTCCATGAGCAAAAGTGATCAATAACGGGGTTTATTCAGATAAAATGAGAAGTATTCAGCTGGTCATGATCTCAACATGACGGCCTCCATTAGGCGACCCCCTCCATCTAAAATATATTAGTTTACTGATATGACAGGAGTCATAATCTCATGTGAGAGAGAGTACATCATTTTAGACATTTTTTTAAAGGACTATTATTTTTTAAATAACACTTAGTTATATAGGAAAAAAGGGAAAAAAAAATGTCACTGCAAAGAAGAATAAAATGTGTATCCAATTAAGGCTAAATCAAAAATCACTGCTTCTGTCTTGCAAGTTAGAGCCAGTGCTATTCGCCAAACAGATTTTTTAATGTTGACCGCTATACTCAAGGGTCTTTAACCTGCTGTCAACATTTAAAACATGTCCCATCAGGCTTCGCTCCTTTGTGGGCAACAAATGTCATTTGGATGGTGGCCCTTGTGTGACATTTGTCACAGCGGCACCTCTGCACTGATTGCATTGGGGATCCCAGAACTGCCATGATCCAATCCCAAGACTTCATCTCTACAGCTCTGAAAATTACACCAGTAGAAAACCCTTAAGGGGAAAGTAAACATGTTTATGTGAGCTTATAATGATGTTCTATTAACAAAGTTCGGGAGGAGCACGTTCAGATTATCTAGCCAATCAGTGCGAGAGGAGGCTTATATATAGAGCCGACACAGCTCTGTTCCATGACAGTTTTTCCACCCCAACTCCTCACTCTCGATTATTCCTATCCAAATACGCATATTTTGTACTGATTACAGTATATGTAAGTGTGAACTACAAAAATAACCACACACACACACATACATATAAACAAATGTTTAATTTATAGAAAGTATAGTTTTAATAGTTATTTTTAATTTATATTTAATTTATATATATATGCGCACAACACTGGTGTTGCATCTTGTAAAATTCCACCCATAAACAATGTTTATCCTTGTATACTAAATAAAACTTAAATATTAAAAAATTTGAGCAGTGAATGTTTCAGAACCATTGATGCTGCATGACTCTTAGAACCGAGATAGCATCAACTTTCTCTCTACAACACGTCACCTTCAGTTGGCCTCAAAAGCAAACCTCAATCCATTCATGCAGGCATGTCAACCAGCAGCGGAGGGGTTGAGAGATCGATGTTTGAGATGCATGTGTAATCTTCGTCTCACCGTGTGGGACAGATATGTCTCAGCAGAGTACAGAGCTGGATAGATTCAATTATAGGAGCAGCACTGAGGAAAAACAGCTGTCTGGCTAGTACGGCCCAAATCTGGTTAAAACCCATTAGACGGCACAACTGGAAAGGTCAGTGATAGCATCAGAGAACGTCTCCTCTCTCTGACAGAGAAAAATGCATCATATGAAGTAGTGTTGTCACGATACTGGAATGCCCAACTACGATACGATACCTTGAAAAAGATCATTATTCGATACCATTTTCGATACTACGGGGAAAACTGCCATATATTCTCACATATATAAAATTTGTTGTTATCTCATAATGTTTTTGATAATTTGGGTAATTTTGTTGCAACAAACAGCTTACACACAGAACAGTGAGGCTTTATTTGAATCATTGAACTAAATTTACAACTAAACAGACAGTAGTAAAATAAGAATATTAAACAAATTGCAAATGATAGCACAAATAAATAAAATAGAATAAAGAGTCAAATGAAAGACATATTTTCACATCAGTTTTTCAGGTGAGTCTAACAGTAGTTTCATGTAAGAAATACTACAGAAATAAAACTAATAAAAAAAATACAGATTAATGCTTACAATTAAAGTTACAAGAGTTATTACGTCAAGAGTAAAGAGTGACTTTCTTTTGTCTTTTGTTCTCTGATTAACAGGACAGACAGCAGCAGGATTATTAGGCTTTAAGAGCTTAAGCACGGATCCAATGGAATGTTACAAAACCGACTGTATATACCTGAATACTCTGCAAGACAGGCTTTCTGACATAATTTTGTGTGTATTTGACCGTTTAAGCGCATTTGGCCACAAAAAATAAGTCAATATGATACTCGCGAGCTGTTTGAGAGGCGGCTGTGAGCACCACTTATAGTTCATTGGAGCGCGCGCTTTTGGTGTGAGGGCGAAACTTGCGGGAATGATTCAATTGGAGCAAATTATACGAGTGACGGTGCGTAAATTCTATGAATTAAAACCGTAAAGTGACAGGAGACGGTTGTGTGTCAATTCGTCATCGGAGAGAAGTGAGAGTGAACGCGCAGTAACGGTGTATTGATACTGCAGAAAGGAGTATTGGAACGTTTCAAATATTTTCGTATCGATACATATCGAAATATCGATTTCTTTACAACACTTATAGGAAGAAAATATTTCTCCTTATTCCTTCAAGATTTAGCATATGTACTTCTCTGTAAAAAAGCTAAACAAGTCATGAACAGTTAATATTTGAAAATTATATAAAATTTGTTTAAAGATGCACCAATATTCAAATTCTGTCCCAAAACCAATTATACTTTCTACTTTGCCAAAAAAAAAAAAAAAAGTAATAATAATAATAAAAACAAATGTTACTGTTCAAGTGAATTTAGGCATCACAGTATTATAATATACAGTATGGAAAATGGATATTCATTTGCTAAAGATTACATCTCCAAAAACAAAATCTCTAAAATAACTGCCAATAATGTATTGAGAATCCCTTGTTGCACTTATCTAATACAACGCTTCCCAAAGAGCGCAAGCTCTGATCTTAGAGGTTTCATGAGGGCATCCCTGAACAAGACAACTGACAATCCCTTGGTGTATAAGGTACATGTGGGTGGCCTTCAGCCTTCATAAGTTTCAATGGCAATGGAGTACCGGTGGGCAAAAAACTAAATCAAATCTCAAGGAAATAGAGAGAGCTTGAAGCAAGTGAAAGCAAAGCATGGTTGATGTCGCATGCACAAGCCACTGGCATCTCAGACTGCTGTAGGAACTCTGCCACGGTGAATACAACTAGCAGACGCATATACTTACACATTTTTGACTTCAACTCATATCAGGATTTGAGCAAGTTCTTGCTTTAGAGGCCAAGCTTAACTCTCTCTCTTAACTCTATCTGCCAATTCAGCATAAAGTCAGGTTCAAAATAAATATTACCCTGAGAACCGAAAACTGTGTAAAGCCAGCCAATCGAATTGTATATTGAGATTTTACCTTTTGTGTGTACAGTATGTATCAGACGGTCAGATGCTGAGATTAGGGAATTGCAACTGAAATAATATGTGCACTTTATTGTCCTTTATGACAAAAAACTATATTTTCAAACAAAAATGGACAAAAATATATATATTGCTAATATATTAAATATATATATTTAATAATATAAAATAAATATGTTTTTGATTAGTTTTATTTGTGTAAATTTCCTTATATTTGGGCAATTTTATATATATATATTAAAAATTTTTTAATTTAAACTGAACAAAATGTATTGGAAAAAAACTTTAAAAAACTACAATTTTAATTATTGTCCCTTGATGTAGATTTTGTAATATACAATACCGTTTCCAGAAGAGTTGGGCCATTTTGTAAAATGCAATAAAATCAAGATTCTGTGATTTGTTCATTTTATTTTAACGTTATTTAACTGACAAAAGTACAAACAAAAGATTTTCAATATTTTCACTGACCAACTTAATTGTATTTTGCAAATATAAAAAAAATTTGACTTAAATGGCTACAAAACACTCCAAAAAGGTTGGGACAGAGGCATGTTTACCACTTTGTCACAACACCTTTCCTTTTATTTTCACTTTTTAATCATTTGAAAACTGACGATACTACTGTAATTCTTGCAGTTTTGCAAGTTGCATTTTTGCCCAATCATGCCTGATACAAGACAGCTGCTCAACAGTCTGTGGTCAGGTCATCGTTGTCTGATTCTCCTTTTCATGATGGGCCAAACAGTACATTTTCAATAACCGACAGATCTGGACTGCAGGCTGGCCATTCAAGCACATCCACTCTATTGTGTAGATTGTCTAAGAAACCCCTCTGTTGTAGCTTGTGCAGAATGAGGCCTGGCATTGTCTTCCTTCCCAGGCAAGATGTAATCTTGATGGCAGCAGTGTTGGGAAAGTTCACTTTCTACATGAACTAGTTCAAAGTTCCGTTCACAAATTTTAAAATGAACTAGTTCAGTTCATTGTTCAAACTTAAACATTTTGAACTAAAGTTCACAGTTTCAAAAAATGAACTAGTTCAGTTCTTTTTTTCCATATGTTGCTGCGAGCTATTATTTTTCAAAATTATTGCCACAGCCCATATAAAACCACAGACAGCAATTATGTTATCAGTTTTAACACTGAAACTATGCGTCAGATTTCATCTTCATATCCAATTTTAAAATCCTTATCCAACCAGGGTTTACATAGCATTGAGGGTAGGGTTGCCAACTAAACAAATGCGGGACAATCGTGCATGGTTCTTTACAGGAAAATGAGGGACACTCAAAATATTTGTAGGCTATAGGCTAGGCCAACATAACACAGTAGGCCTATGTCATTTCAGGTTCGTATGTGTTTAAAAGGTTTTCAGACAACACATTTGTTTTGATTAAAGTCATATTACACACAAACCATAGTTCAAAATAATAGTATTTCAATCTGAAATAGAAAGCTTTTGTAATTATACACTAGCCTACTTTTAAAGAAATTAAAGAAATGAATAGCCTACTTTTATTCAGCAAGTACATTTATAATGTTACGTTTTTTTTTTATTTCGGATAAATTTACTTTGAACCTTTTATTCATTTATTTCATTATTCATCATTCATCATTTTTTTTTATTATTAATAATAATCAGAAATGTTTCTTGGCCAGCAAATCACATCAGTATATTATTCCCTCAGGACGATTTCATGCTTTCTTGCGTGGCTGGATGTATGTTGGACTCACAATAATCACGTTGTTTGAATTCGTCAAAACTGATTTGCCGAAATCAAAACCCAGTCGGACAGTGAAAGGGATTTGCCGGTAGCGCGAGTCCGGATCGAAGCGACCAGACAGCGGAGGATTCTGTGCGCAAATCAAACAATGATTTGTCCCAAAATAATAATTAATTCTCAATTTAGAGTTTGTTATTCGTATGGTCTGGTGCGCGTGAGTGTGGACTGAGATTGGATGATGACCGGTGTCGTGATCAAGTGTTGCTGTTGTATCAGATTCAGTCATACATCAGTGGTTAGATCAGCGTCAATAAACGGGACAACGGAGGTTCCGAACGGAACGGGACAAATACATTTCTATAGAAATCTTGCACCATTATGAACGAAGTTAAACTGAGAGAGCGTGCCGTTCACAGCCACCAGAATGAACGAGTTCACAGTAACGTTCATCAGGCAGTAATAGAGTACGTTCAGTTCACGTTCGCCCAAAATATGAACGAGTTCATGAACTATCGTTCAATGAACGCGTTCAGGCACAACACTGGATGGCAGTATATATCTCTGTACAATTCCAATATACGTCTCCACGTCCGTGGTACCTTCACACATATGCAAGTCACCCATACCGCTTGCACTGATGCACCCCCATACCATGACAGCTTTTGCACCTGTCACTGATGAAAGTCTAGATGGTCCTCGTCTTTATGACTGAGAACTCGATGACCGTTTTTTCCAAAAACAAGCTGAAATGTGGGCTCCTCTGACCACAGAACACATTTCCAATATATTTTAGACCATCTGAGATGAGCTTGGGCCCAGTGAACTTGGTGACATCTCTGCATAGAATTGATGTATAGCCCTCTCCTTGCGTAACAGAGATTCAAGTTGCATATCTTGATGCAGCGGCAGACTGTGTTAAGTAACAACGGTTTTCCAAAGAACTCCCGAGCCCATGAGGCTATATTTAACATAGTAGCATGATGGTTTCTCATGCAATGCCGTCTAAGGGCTTGAAGGTCACACACATTCAACAGAGGTCTCCTGCCTTGCCCTACACAGACTAAGATTTCTCTAGATTCCCTGAATCTTTTCACAGTATTATGTATGGTAAATGGTGAAATAAAGACCTAAATACTTTGCAGTCTTGCATTGAGAAATGTGATTTTTGAATTGTTTGACAATTCTCTTATGACATTTGGCACAAATTGGTGATCAGTGAACCATCTTTGCTTGTAAAGACTGAGCCATTGGTGAATGCTCCTTTTATACCCAAACACGATACCCTCACCCATTAACAATTCACCTGCAATTGTGGACTGTTTCAAAACAGTTTAACTTGGTTATTCTGCAGATCTTTTCACTTTTATTTTGCCTCTGTCCCAACTTTTTTGGACTGTGTTGCAGCCATCAAAACGTGTTTATATTTACAAAATACAAATAAGTTGATTGAGTACAATTAAGTTGACAATAGACATTTTTCTTTGTACTTTTGTCAGTTAAAGGGGTGGTTGATTATGATTTCACTTTTCTAACTTTAGTTAGTGTGTAATGTTGCTGTTTGAGCATAAACAACATCTGCAAAGTTACAATGCTCAAAGTTCAAAGCAAAGGGAGGGCAAAAATCTAAAAAAAGATTTTTTTAAGGACTGGTAGGGACTACACAACATTCCTCCCGGGTTAGTGACATCATCAACCCTAGAATTTACATAAACCCCGCCCCCTGAACAAGATTTATAGATTATCAAGACAGAATATGCTAATCGATGACTAGAACAGATCAGCTACATAAATTCATCAACTAACCATTCAGAAATGTCCTGTTGCATTCTACATGTTGTCACTTCTTCTTGAGTCTCTCCATCATTGACTCTGTTGACATCATCTGACTCCAGTTTGAACATAAAAGGCTAAAAGTTTTTGAAATTTTCAGTGCATGTCCACCCTCTGTGCCGGGAGCAGCAGCTCATTTGCATTTAAAGGAACAGACACAAAACAGTGCGTTTTTGCCCACCCTCAAAAAGTGACAACTTTAACATGATATATAAAAATATCTGTGGGGAATTTTGAGCTAAAACTTCACATACACACTCTGGGGACATCAAAGACATAATTTACATCTTGTGAAAAGGGCATTATACCACCCCTTTAAATAAAGGTTAACAAATACCACATTATTGATTTTATTGCATTTTACAAAATGTCCCAATGTTTCTGGAAATGAGATTATATTTTGGCATTTGAAGTTTTAAACAAACTATATTTTCAAAAAATATATTTGCTTAAGCTATGTCGTTTATAGCATTTATTTTGTCCAGAAAAACAAAAACAAAATTGATGTATGGTAATAGGTCTTGCGGAATACTAGTACAAAAAAGTACCACAAATGTAAAATAGCCTGATAATATTATGCACATTTCGGCACCTGACTACATTGTGCTGCTATTTAGCACAGTTCTGCAGTTCAGACAGTGTGACATAAAGCATGAAAGCTAAGGTAACATTTAGGGGTGTAATAATGCATTAATGGATCGAAGCAGTACATTTAACAAGCCAGTCCTATTAAGAACATAAATGTAAATGTGTTGTCAATTCAAACGAACAAAAAAAAATTCCGTTTAGCAGTTTTAAAAAAGTAAATAATGTGCTCAAAACAAGAGGTCAGAGTGGCTGCAGTGCATTACATATACCTTTTTCAGCGAAGAGAGACTTTCAGTGACATTTTACAGAGGTGACTTTGCTTCTACTCAGCTCTGTTTTGCACCTTTAATGATCTGTGAATGTTCTCTACCGCTACTGAATTCACATCCCTATTCCAGAGATACTCCAATCTTCTCATTTTCATTCTCTTTGTGTAATGCATGGGAACTTTCTGACTTTAAAACTGCAGGAAATGAATGCAAGTTGCACATAAGGTGAACCTACAATACAATATTACATACTTTGTGTACTGTATGCACATTGAACAATATTAAAATTGATATTCAAACACATCTCTCTCTCTGACCTTACACAGTCATGCTGTGACATTCATGCATCAATGCAGATATTAAGGACTATTCTAAACAAACAGAAAGAAATGTAAGCGATCACACCTTCTCATCATATATTGTTTTGATGGTAGCAACAGCATTTATCAGGTGCATCTAAACTCTATATATCATGTTATATTTCATATACTGCACTCACTTTGCATACTATAATATCTATACATTTCAGATTTTCTGCATGTAATTTGCCAAACATTCCTTCAAATCTTTTAAATAAATCCATTATTCATATTTTTACTCATTGTCTACTTGATTTTACATGGATCAGTAAGACTGCTCAACAGGAGTGCAGAGATTGAGAGATTTCCCAGAGACAAAGCACTATGCAGTTAAAAGCTGGTACAGAACATAAACCTCTTAAATAGATTAGTAAAAGTCAAGGTTTGCTGTAAAAGCTATAAAACTGGCCTATAAGACAAAACTCACTCTATGAGCACATGAGTTTATGGTCAGATGTATCCCTGAACTTGATTTTAGTCCCCAGTTGGTATTTGGCAGACATCTTGTCCATCTCCCCTCTAATCAATGTAAATGGATTTTTAAAATTAAAAATCTATGCTGCCCAATTCAGTGTGAGTTGATGTATCTCCCCACAGAGGGACTGTGCATTAGTGCATAATACCATTACAGACAGCTGTGGGGCAAGAAAAGACTGGTGGGACTTGCTTAGATATCATGTGAGGACAGGGCAGAAACCAGACCACTATCTGCCTCCTTATTACTGTCTGCATGATGACTAACGAGAATGCCAGATTTTATCCTCATCACTGGGGTTTATGGGGTTTCACAGAGTTATGACAAGACACTAATGTCCATTACTGCCTACTGTCCACTGAAGAACACTGGACATTTGACAGTCTACACTCTCAGAAAAAAAGGATCAGTTAGGTTCTATTGTATATACAAACCTATACATTTTAAAGAAGCCTTTATGGCAAAAAGGTTCTATTTAAGATTCTTTTTAATGTTTAATGGGTTATTTCAATCTTTTCTAGTGATAGCGTGTTTACAAGCTGTTTAATTCATAGAAATGAATTGAAACAAATTAATTAAAACTAAATCTGTAAAATCTGTCATAGGCCATGTATTAAAACAGTCACATGTTTCATTCCTGAATGAATAAATGTTTTTTGTACAAATCGCATGAGCCAATGATTTAAAGACTCACACATTATGGAATATGTAAGTTTCGCCGCTAGAGGTCGCTTATTCAAAACAATAACAAAGGTTTAGCTTGATGACGCCATGAATGAGCATGGAATCATGAACCTCCATTGTCAATAAAAAGCAATCTGACGGGACTCAAGGCAGAAATCATGTTCATGGATGAGCTAATGTATTCAAGTTTTATTACCATACTGTTGTATGAAGTAGGACGGGCCGAGAGTGGAACTTGGCCGGTGGAGCGAATGCTAATGAGAGACACCTGCGTGACATGTCAGCCTCGAGTCCCATGGAGGAGCTCCAGAAGGATATAAGAAGGAATGATGGCAGTGAAGGGTCGAGAGAGGACCAGGTATGGGACATTTTACGTTGCTGTTTTTATTATGCTTATATGCCGTAGTTGTATGCTTTTGATATGTTGTTTATGTCTATTGCAATTAAAGTTATGTTTAATGTTTAATGCAGAATGCTGCCTCCTTCTTCCCTGAACTTGAACTTTGTTCCAGTTACGTTTGATCACTTAAATTCACATTATTTTAACTCATTCTAATGAAATAGCCACGAGTGCTGAAATACAGGTCAATTTATTAGACAAATTAAAATTGTGGGGTAACACAGCACTGTTTTACTTGGTCAAAAGAATAATACTAAAATACATTAGAGTGTGTTGAAAGTTATGTTATAACGTTACTCTGTGCATAAGCTCGGTGGCTGGTGGTATGATACACTTTTCGCACATTGCAGTAAGCTAGATCGATAGAATATCATATTAATAAAAGATGGATGACTTGTGTTGCTAATTGGGGTGCAGATCATTTTAAAATATATTGTACGGTGGAGAAAATGCGGTATTACTGTTACTAGCTCTTTTTGATTATGCCATGTTATCTTAGGCATGGTACATACATGTTACTCGCAGTAAATAAAAGAAAACAAGAGATTCAAACAATAAGACTAACCATGTTGCGCTAGTATATAACAATGATTAGATTTCTGTCGATAAAGGTATCCAAACAGTTACTTACCTGTCTAATAAAACACATAGGGCCCTATTTTAACGATCTGAAACGCAAGTATCAAACGGTAAACGCAAGTAACTTTGTGGGTGGATCTCGGGCGCTGTTGCTATTATACCGGCGGGATAAATGACTCTTGCACCTGACGCAAATCTAAAATGGGTTGGTCTGAAGTAGCTACATTACTCATAGGTGTGGTTTGGGTGTAACGTGCAATAAACCAATCACAGCGTCATCTCACATTCCCTTTAAAAGCAGGCGCACTTGTTCCATGGCGGATTACTATTATAACGACGGATTTGCCAGGCGCGTGCCAGGAGCAGTTCACAGCCGAGGAGACCGACATTCTCGTCAGGGCCATAAAAGACAGAGAAGTGACATTGTATGAGCATGGGAGAAACCCACCCAAATAAGCTTCGGTTAAACAGGCGTATAAAAATTTGGGTAAATGTGTAAGCTAGATTTATGCTTATTTTTTCAAATCTTCATGGACACCACAATTATTTCCCTCGTGTGGAATATTTTTTCTTGTAATTATGTATGGTTTGTAAAAATGGCAATTGCTGCGTCTGTGTAGATGAGAGAAGCAAAGTGTATGAGCGTTGTGCACACGCTACATTATGGCCAAGCATGCGCCCTTAAAATAGCATCTGAATAAAGAAGTTTTTCCTGGTCTGTGGCGGAATTGTTTTCTGAAACTGCAAAATAGCACCAGGGAATGTTTGCGCCGGAACACGCCGCCTCTTTTCGCTGAATCGCCCCCGGGAGCGGAAGTTCATTTCCTAATTTACCGACGTGCGTCTGTGGAGGGAAAAGTCCGCTGTGCATCGGGTGCAAAATAGGAATGATACTAAAGTCAATTGCGCTGGGTGCAAGATAGGGCCCATAATATATTAAAGCATCTCTGGTGTTTTAATGGTTTTTACGGAAGTAGGACTGGAAATTGAGGGAAACGCAGATCTGACGTCATTGACAAGCGACGCAATGACATGGGCCGTTACACTAGTTAAAATTGTGAATTTATCTGGATTTAAACATTGTTGGAAACATTTGTGATAATATAAGTACACAATTGAACAAAATACAGACCCCTTCCAAAAAATTTGAATATCATGGAAAAGTTTATTTCCATAATTCCATTAAAAACGTTAAACTTCCATAGATTATAGATTCAGGGCCCACAACTTAAACGATTTCAAGTATTTAGTTGTTTATTTGTACATAATTTGGGCTTCCAGCTCATTAAAACCCACGAAAACAGGATTTCAAAAAATTTGAATATTACATGAAATCACACAGTAATCACACAGTGATACCATGGTCATTGAACCAGGTTTTGGGTTATTTTGGCAGTGTGGGCAGGTGCAAATCCTGCTGGAAAATGACTGTATGTCCTTTTTTTAAAGACAGAAAAGTCCATATCGGGAAGAAGTTAGTGTCAAGTCTTGAGTGCCATCTTGTTTTCCTGCCAATAAATTCAATAAAGGGCCCTGTGGTTCACGCGCACAGAGAGTGTGAACCAGCTCTGGAGCTGGGTCAGGATAAAAACCTTGTTTACAGTGAAGACACACGTCTCCCCTGGCAACACAGCGGGCAAGAATTCTGCCAGCACAACAAAAAAGCAAAGTGATGAGACACTTAAAGATCTCATAAATTAAAAATAAGAAAAAAATAAGAGGAAAAGGGAATCTTTATGGCTTTAATTGAGCTCTCTCTCACACGCACACAAACCCACGAAGCCACACAACCCCTCCTTCTGCGTACTTGCTTCTCAATATTCTAAAATCACTCAAGCAGAAGGATCTGTGAAATCTAGTTGGACTCTTGTGAATCGATTTCAAACATGATGCTCAGTGAAGTGAATAAAAATTTTCCATACAGACATTAGCTGATGCTTCTCTCTCATACTGTATTTTATCACTGTCATGTAACAAAGGAAAACAATTTCCATCAGAGAACATTAAATAACTACAGCGAGAACCAGAAACATGTTCATTTGAATATTTAATTATTATGTAGCAGGTTTAATTTCCTTTCTGATTGCTCTCTGCAGTTTATCAGAAAGCACTCTGGTAACAGTAATGCTGAATGAACTACGATGAACTAACCTTGATCATTCAACAGCACAGCACTTCTAATGTTCAAGTTCACGTTCAAATTCAACAAGGTTATATACAAGAGAGTGTTCAGGAATGAGGGATGAAAATGTAATCAGAGTCTGTCGTTCTAATTGGATTGTGGTGTGCAATTTAATGCAGAAACAATAAAGTCATAGGCTCTGTATACTTTCGATTGATATTACTAAATAAATATGAAAATGTCTGTGGTGTTGTCAACTATAATGTTTTGACTACATAATGAGGCTGGGTTGGTTTATATTTGCTGCATAACTGGATGAACAAATGGCACAAAGAAAACGGATACAGTTTGACCCAGATTAAGGTTGGATCGATAGCAAAACATTGGCTGTGATACAATACCAGCCTTTGTATCGATACTAAATCGGTCAAGTGATAGCAAAGACAAATTATATTACAAATGTTAAAAAATTTCAAATAAATGCTGTTCTTTGAAACGTTTTATAAATCAAAGAATCCTAAAAAAAAGTACAGTATCGCAGTTTACACAAAAAGATTAGGCAGAAGACGCTTTTGTCACGATCCCCAGCTGGAGTTCCCTTGTTGTTTGCCTGTGTTTTGACCTTTGCCTGTTTTTTGGATTACAATTGTGCATTACCCTTTTAATAAATACTGCATTTGGATCCTCAACGCTTCTGTTTCAGAGAAGTATATGTCAGCTTTTCATCATTGATAATAAGAAATGTTTTTTTAAGCACTAAATCAGTATATCAGAATGATCTCTGAAGGACATTTTTCAGTAGCAATTTTCAGTAGCTATTTCTTCGCCATCACAGGAACAAATTTCATTTGATAAAATATATAAATAGAAAGTAGAAATGATAAATTGTATTAATATTCAATATTACTGTTTTTTTGATGAAGATGAACGAATGTCTTACGGGTTTGGAACGACATGAGGGTGAGTAATAATAGAATTTTCATTTTTGGGTGAAATAGGGCCTAAGCTATCCCTTTAACGTCAACCTTTATGCTTAATATGTGCCAATGCTCACCAGAATGTAAGATACAGTATAGAGCTAAATGTTAATACTGTTGACTGGTTTGTTCAGGAACCAAAATATGCAAAATTGTGATAACGTACTACTGAACATAGCACATACTTCTGCAGTTATAGATTTCTTCCAGCTGTTTAACTCTGACCAACGCAGGCTCTATGCCTCCAAAACGTCTCTGCTGCCACTTGGATAAAAAGCAGGTTTTGATGACTGTTTGGATTAAGATGTTGTTGCCTCTAGCTTGGCAAACTGTCATCCTGTATCTCATTCTCTATATGCTTTTAGAATAATTATCCAACTCTTCTTCAATATCATCTTTTACACTTTCCCTCCCTCTTTCTTGAGAGGCTGTTAAGGGCAAATATTCACAATATATGTATTATGACTTTATAGTAATGATATATAAAACTACAACATAACTTGACTACATTCATAACAAAACTACACATTAAAATGTTTTAGTAAAAATATAGGTAGGAAAATGCAATTTAAATGCAGTTTATTATCAGGTTTAATTATATTGGTGCCCTTTATTTAAAACCATATCAGGTCAACAAAAGAATTTATAAAATACTGATACATTTTCAATGGGGCCAAGCCCCATTTCCAACTCCGACACTGTATACTTTATTTACTGAGCTGAAGCCACATAATTTACTTGTAAATGGCTGTCCATGTTTCTTAGCAGTTTTTTTAAGTAAAAACACTTTGGTCACACTTTACAGTAGTTTAATTCTCACTATTAACTATTACTTTTGCCTCAATAAACTCCTCTTATTAATAGTCAGTAAGGGAGTTGTTAAGTTTAGGTGTCGGGTAAAATGTAGATGTAGAATATGGTCATGCAGAATAAGGAATTATGTGCTTAATTAGCAATAAACAGCCAATATGCATGCTAATAAGCAACTAGTGAGATTTGGACATTAAACTAAAGTGTAACCAAAACTTTTTCTTATTAGAAAATATTTTTTCAGTCTTTGTTGTTATGTCATATTATATAATTTTGCCTATTTTTGTAAAGAGCAAATGAAAAGGTGCATTACAAATAAAATGTATTACTATTATTATTATTAGCCAAATTATGGAAGTTTGCTTCCGCCACTGATTAAAAAATAAAAAAGGCCTGCATTGCTACCACAGAAACCGAAAATTCTCGGGCCAGCAGCATGTGTCCAAATTTCTATCTTAACCGTTCTATTTCATCAGAAATGATCTGAAAACAGGGCTTTAAGTGTAAAATACCGAACTTGTCCTTTAAGCTGGACTATGACACTATTTTCTTCTAGAAACAAACTTTGTTTGTAAAAAAAAAAAACTTTCACTGTAAAGCTGCTTTGAAACAATATGTATTGTAAAAAGCGCTTTTATCTCACAATTCAGACGTTTTTTCTCACAACTGGAAGTTTACATCTCGCAATTCTGACTTTTTTTTCTCACAACTGCATGATATAAACTTGCAATTGTGAGTTATAAAGCTAGCAATGGCAAGTTAATGTCAATGCGAAGTCAATTGCATGATAAGACCAGAGAAACAAGCGTGCAGCCATCTTTAGTATATTGTCAGTGAACTTCCGTTTTTGAGGTAGCTTTGTATTTCTATGGCATCGCTGAGGAATTAGCTGATGAAGTGGATTTACTTTTTGTAGAGTTAAGGAAAGTTATCAGGAGCACTGTAATGTTTGAAGAAGATGTCTTAACAAATATCAGTAGACCGGGAAGATTTTAAAATGAGCAGTTTATTTATTAATGCATAAGATTGCAGTGGAAATACAAACAAGTGCAGCGTTGAAAAGGGGCGGGGCTACATAAGGTCTGTACATAGATGAGAGTCACGAGACTGGACAAAACACAAAAGAAACAAGAATACTTAAATACAAGGAACAAACAAAGGGAACTAATAAGGACACAGCTGAACAGAATGACTAATTAAATGAGTAACCAAGGACACAAACTAGTGGCGGGAAACTGAGAACAAACGAGACAGGAAACTGATGAATGCAAACTAAAAGTGTAATGAATGTAAATTCCATGTCGCCTAAATTAAACTAACTGAACATTTGTTTAATAGCTAGTTTATATCTTGCGATCCTGACTTTCTTTCTCGCACTTGCGAATTTATCTCGCAATTCTGAGAATTATTATTATTATTATTATTTCAATTATGAGATTAAAAGTCTTTTCTTGTCTTAGAAAACCCGCGCTGTATGAACGGAACCAGACTGGACAACTATACAGTGGGAGTTTATGCTATGACGTTACTTTTTTACGCTGCACAAACACCGTGTGTTGCATATTTTCGTTAGCCTGGAAATCCAGACCTAAATTTAAAAGATTAATGGTCTGGCGTCGACTAATGAAAATCGCCCAGCTCGAGGGGCGGCACCAAGCATGCATTTGAAAATCTCTCTGCACGCAATTGGATAACACTACGACCAATCACAACAATAAACCCCATACGCTTAGCTACCAGCGGAGTTAACTGGTAGATTATACTCTTACCGTATCCGGTCGGCAAAACAGCAAAACGTCCTTCTTGCAAAGGAACGATTCAAGCGGCATCTTCTGTTCCTCTTTTAGATAAAAAGCCAAGTCTAACTCGCTCATTGTAGCGGGCAAAGCCGTTTCAAACAATTGGTATTCATCCATAGCCATCTTGCAATGTTTACTAATGACTTCGCCGTCACAGCGCTGTCGTCATCTGTTTAGCTCGCCTCTGGCCCGCCTATATCAGATAACCCGATGTGATTGGTGCAGCTCAGATCGAGGGGCATATTTAATGAGCATCATTACTCGACACCAGAGTAACTCGCTGAGCAAATTCAACTTGTGCTCTCGCGAGAACTCTGGATTACCAGGGTATTTTTTAATGTGTGATTTCGGTAACTTCCAGCGATGGCGAAATGAGCTGTGTGTCATCATAAGGTTTTAGATCCAGTTACTGTTATACACAGGAGCTGCTCCCGTCAGTTTTGTGTTCTACACACGACTCAAATGTTCTGTTCTCCACCCGGATATAAAAGCTGCTGTCGCTTCATGAAGATTTGACGGATGAACTTGGGGTAGGGCTGAACGATAATGGTTAAATCTTTACGGTCTGTCGGTTAAACTGATAATCATTATTTTGCTCACATTATAACCGCGATAGATCATATCATAGCCTATAGACCGCAAAGAACAAAATACTCGTTTTTTTCTCTTTCTTTTTGCCATTTTCATCTTTGAAATGGCTATAAGCACTGCAAACTGGTAAAACCTTTAAAAAGCTTATTCTCTCAAAAGCTAAAATGTGAGAAAGTGAAATGTTTTATATTAATTTCCAATAAACAACTTTTGCTATGTACCGTGATTCGTGATTCGAGAAGTGCATTAATTCACCATCCATGATCGAAAAAAGAAAACCATTAATCGTTTAAAAAAAAAAAATTTTTTAGCACTGTGTCTGATCTTACCAGATAAATATGTAGGCCTATGACAATGTATAGCAGATAAATCTGTGTGGAATATGGTGAGTAAAGAAATATTACTCTTAGTGAAGCCTAACACAGCAAAAGCATAATCACTGTCATGTTTCAACACCTCAATCACTAAAACAAATCCAGCACTAATTCACATTAAAACAACATGCAAAACACAAAGTCTGGATAAGGAACCTCAGGTCAGATCAAAGGGAAGCACAGGATGATATAAAAAAAATTGAAAAAGAAAGAAAGAAAGGAAAGTGATGAGTAAATGAAAGCAGATTAGCAGGTCTTCTGTTCAATTTGTTTGTGAATCAGTCACGTTAGCAGCGGTGAAGCAGAGAGAGACACAGCCTCGTTTCTACTGAAGCACAGCCAGCTGTGATGATGCAAGCAGCGAGGAATCACAACACAATTGACCGCCAGCGGCTCAGCATCATGATGAATTTAAGCATTTAAGCATAAAAAGTGCATGTGCTTTCTGAACTCCCCACCGTGCCATTAGAGCCCACAAACACAGTCTGGGTTAAGTGTTAACTACCACACACACAGTTCTGGAGATGAGGAACACACTCACCTTCGGTCTCACCACACAATGTGCACTGTGACTCTACAGAATAAAAAATAAAAAAAAGAGAGAGAGAGTGAACTTTGTGCAAACTCTTACATACCCAGAGTGATATGTTGATGGCATTATAGTGTGAGGACAATCTCCTTGTTGAACATTTAAAACCCTTAAAATGACATTTTTCATGATTGGGTGTCTTCGACTAGGCACTTTTAAAGTATCCAAGGGGTTGATTTATTTTTAGAGCTTGGTTTTAAATTTAAACCATTAGCAATATAGAGCACACTCGGAATCTGATATCATATCTTCATATAAATTAAATGCATAACCCAAATTACTGTATAAATAAATGCATATTTTTGAAGTTTTATGAATGTCCAAATATCATAAAAATATAAATGATTAAAACTATGATAATTTGAACAGTAAAATAATCACTTTTAATAAAAAAAATTAATTAGTAAGTTAGTGTGAGATTTGAGACCAAGTGAAGAAAATAAATATGTACGGTATAGTATATGCACATAACTGCATGCATATACTGTATTTCAGTGGACAAAATAAATAAAACTAGAGAGAGAAAATGTGTGTTTACCAAGACTGTTTTAAGTGCCCATAGCTGAAATAATAAACAAACACCCAATTATTCATACAGTAATTAAGCATTATTCCATTAAAAAATCAGTTAGTCTCTGCGTTAGGAAATCTCAGGATTTCCCTACTGTTAAATCAGTCTGCATTCTTAAATGTATTCTCTTACCAGTAAAGTATTTTGGTAAAATATTTTGTACTCCATAATCATTATATCTGTGGCCTCAATGTGCAAAATCACAAACAAATACTTTTGGGTTCAATTACAATCTACTTTCTGAACACTAAATACACAGGCTTACACACACAAACACATTTTTGCAGCTGAAATGCAAACAAAACATAACTAAAGCAAAACTCCAATATAAATGCATGCAATTTACAATATATCCAAATAACATTACAGTCTTTTCTTAAAAATGTTTAAGATTCTTAGCTAAATATATAAAATACTTTTTTTTTTTTTTTCAAGAAAACAACTCTATTCATCTGTAAAACATGGGCTCTTCAAAAGAGTATGCCATAAAAAATGTAACACTATACAAATTCTGTCATGTAGCCTCTCAATTAAATTAAAAAGAACCACTATAGTATAAAAGACCTTGCGGCGCTACAGCAGAGATTTAAATAGTCATTCTGCTGTGTTGAATGGATGATTCAGTGAGTATATGATTAGTATTCATTCTATAGTCTATTTAAGCCATATTCCCATGCCGTTAATTAAGAAACAACTGACATTTGTTCATAATCATGTTGAGAGATGTGAACAGGCAACAAACTCAACAGACCAATCTTCTCATCAAGTGACTTGTGTTTCTGGCAGACTCCAAATATATACAATCCAGTCCAAACGTCATAAATGATGCCTTAACTGGGGACATGATTTAGTATCATTCCAAACACAAATGCCCAAAAATTACTTTGGCCAATGCAGTGAAAATCCATTTATTCCTTTCTGGGCCTTTATTGGCATGATGACTGGAGCTTTTAATTCCTGAAGTTATTAAACTCCCTCTCTGAAAGTGAACCAATACAACCTCAGTCTATACAGTGACACCACATAGGGGTGAATTCAGGTTGATTGGGACACTTTTTCCCAGTCATCTCAATGGCAAAAAGTGTTCCACTCAACCTGACTTCACCCTATTTGCCGTGTTACTCCTCCACATTTTGAAAGAAGTTTAATTAGGACTTAACAGTAGCTAGAATTGGACGCCAAAATAACATGCGCGAACTGGCTTAGCGTTTCAGTTCATTCCACAATGAAGCATTCCATAATTAACACCAGTATTTGCATATTAGCCTTGTGAGCTCACACTCTCTGCTTTAGTTGGCGTAGTGTTATAAGTGGGAGTGTCAGTGGTGATAATTAGCTTTTCTGTTCTGGTCTTTTTTCACAGGCACACAGAGGCTTTTCTTTGGCTCTGTGAGGAGACGGAGTGTTAATGCCCGATTATATCATTATAGAACGATTCTAAATACTATTTTTTGTGAACTCCAAATCTCATTTGATGAGGTCATGAGAAACAAATTGATTAACATGAGCAGAATCATGTACAGAGATAAACGAGTCAGCCTATAGTTAATAGAGGTCAGTTCAAAGATGATCAGTGCAGATACAATATATTGACAAGCTTCCTGGCTTGTGTAAACACACAGAAACGCACATACGTACGCCTGTTACTCTATTTAGATTACTATTGATTTCAGTTTCTGCACTCCAAAATAATCCCTCTTGTGCTTGGCTAACTGCTCCTGCAGGAGCTGACAAAGCACTTCTGTACTTTCAGATAGCATCAGACTTTATGAAGACTGTTAGCACTCAGTCTATCATAAGCACTCTGCTTGTAAGAGCTCTCGTTCCCCAAGAGTAAAACAGATAACAACATACCAAGTGTGCAAAAGGATGAGAGAATATACAGCATTCAGACTAATAGCACGTGTATTAACGATTTTTTTTACTTTAATACTTTTTAGACAAAATATTGCCATTACCGTGTCAAATTTTGCTCTGGCAGCAATAAAAGTTCTAAACATAGCCACGGTGAAATTAACAGTCGCACATCAAACAGCACAGTGGTGTTTTGTTCCTGAATAAATCCATTCAGTGGCTGCGTCCAAAATCGCATACTCTCTTGAGTAAGTACTTGTTTTGTCATTACTTCACTACCACAAAAAAAAGTATGTTCTATATAGAAGGAATGTGTGTAGTATGAATGTACTGTAGTCTGGACATACAACATTCACCATGTTATCATTTTCATTTGAATCTTTTTGAATCTCGCCAGTAGTAGTAGGTCATCCGGGTATTTTTGCCTATTCTTTTATGAGGACTGTGAATACTTCTTTTGTCACATCGGCCTACTGTTTTTCGCCTACTAAAACAGTAGTAGGGAAGTATGCAATTTTTGGATGCACCCAGTGACTCTTGAATGAATCAGCGTTGTTGCATGAATCGGTTGAGTGAATAAGTCAACGACTCACTCATAACTTGTTTTGTTTCTGAATGAATCAAGTGTTTTGAACGTAACCTGCAGAAAGTCACTTACTGTAATCTACAGTGTTAATGTATCTAGTTATATGCCACCCTTTCTTTCATCTCACATGATCAATTAATTTAATCCCAAATTAATTAACCCTGTCTAGGTTTATTTCGCAATCATCAGCTGCATTATCCCTTACTGCAAAGTTTAAATTTTAAAGTACACCTGCATTTCTGCTCTAAGCTGCAGACTCGGAAGAACAAACATCTCATATTTACCTCAGTATTTCCTCTGGGGCAAAATATTCTAAATCAGCATGAAGACCCAACATTAAGGATCCCAGTGGTGCCATTATCTGCTACTAGTCTGCCAGAGTAAATCATTCAAGGCACCTGACAATACAGTTCGATTTCAGAAGACCCAGTGTTCAATAAGGCCAAGCTCAGTATGGGACTACATTTAGAAAAATCGAGAGAGCAGTTTTGATAAAGCTATCAACTAATTGACACAACAAGGGACATTCTGTCATATCATTACACCACTAGAGCTCCAGACAGAGGACTTGCCAGTTTCTTCAAGAGGGCGAAGCTGGAAAATCTGTACATCTGCTCTTAGCCTTTAACAGTGTTTTAACAGAGCTTATCTTTTTTTCCCATGCATGCAAAGTTATCTCTTTCATCGTTACTAAGCTGCTCTTAGCAGATTAACAGCTGAAAATTATGAATCTACTAATAAGCAAATTAGTTAAAAACCTTGTTTTTTGTGCATTCAAATGGTACTTTTTCAGATTTTTATGGCATAATTTTATCCTTAAGAAAATACTGTAAATACTGTATGTGTTTCTTCACAAACTTTGTCTCAGAGGTTGTTTTTTTGTTGTTGTTTTTTATTGTATAACATTTTAATAGGAATTTAATCAAATACATTTAATCAAATAAATTATAACTATTATTCAATATTTTTCTTTTTATCAAGCGTAGCGTCAGTTCTGGCAGGTCATGTTAGTCAAGCTCGCATCAGCTGACTCTCAGCTGATCCACGTCTACCTATAGGAATACGACGCCTATCACTGTATACATATACAAGCTCCTTCAGTATTATCAACAGCTACCGCGTTTCTCAGGAGCTAATTACCCTCCTCCATATTATGCAATTTTGTGTTTATTTAGGATATGTGTAATGTTAGCTATGCATTAGGAAGACAAAGCAACATGCCATTTTAATCCCCTTTTTTTATGTCATTAACATCACAGAAAGCTGTTAAACACAATACATCGTTTCAGTTACTCTATTTATTAACGCTCTAATAATACAACAGACCATAAACCAATGTAAAATAATCAAATAAATAAAAAACAGATAAAAAAATTATAACAAATGAGATAAACCACACAAAGAAAAACAAATGTGATGAAACAGGTGTGATAATAATGACACTGTGGTAACAATATTCATGACATTCCGGGAAAAAAGGACCAAAATAACAGATACATTAACATTGAAAACTAGAGAGATTGGGTAAAGTGTTGTGGCGAGCAGGACGAGGCCGTGAGAGAGACAAAATAAAGTATGAACCTCATCTCTTACACTAGAGCAAGACATGGGTTCTTGACTGGGCTGTTCCTCTTTTCCATTAACCATTTGCCTTAAAACAAGGTGCGACAAGTACAGAACAAAATCATTACCTCTCACAGAAGACAGAACTACTAAAGTTCTAAAATTGAGAAGTGTGAGCGTGTGTATTTTGAAAGTGTGAAGGAAGGGTGTTAGACTGTTGATTATTTTTTGTTCTTTTATATTTTTTTCCACGCTCTCAGAGGCACAGAACAGACTTGTCATAAATTAACATCCAGCATCTTAAAATAAACTTGGAAAGATCACATAATACACAGAAGAGCACACACAGACAGGAAAACAGTTATTGTTCCTCTGCATGTGACCTTTTGTGTACCCTGAATGTAAACATAATCAAGTGTTGTTATCTACCATACAGGTCTCATGCATTTGGGTATTTGAATTAGTTTAAAAGCTTCCAGCATTTACCCCAATCTCCATTTAATCTAATTTGAAGGGTATCCAGCAAAGTAAATGTTGTTTTAGATGATGCTGAAGATTCTCCACATTTCTTTAAAAGCTGTTTTGTAATGGACCTGTTTTCCATCAAACCTCTTTGATATTGTAACAAGCCTGAGATTGGCAGAAATGTAAATGCCTGAAAAGGAAAACATTAAAAATGCCTCTTACAAAAATGTATTGTCATAGTACCATTGTACATTGCACTCCTATACTTTAATGCCGACTGATTAATGATTGATTTAATATACCATGATATGCAAAGGTACTTCAAAAGAATACCATGGTACTGTATTATAGATGCATTAAAATGTCTGTGCCTTTAAACAGAATATGTTATCAGGTAAGTTGCTATAACATATCGACTTGAACTAACCTCCTTAGAAAAATTCTCTTTGATCGGTTGCCGTAATTATCATTATAGAAGCTGCATATAAACAAATATGCATACTTCTGTACCATATAGTAACTGATTACATGTAATCTGGGTTCCGTAATCAGATAAAAAAAAAAAAATAGTACTTGTAATTATATTACATTTTAAAATACTTGACTACAGTTACTTTTTTATTGATTGCATGATTACCTGTTATTCTTCTCACAAGATTCCCCCTACTACTTCTTTTTTATCTTTTAGATTTTCCTTTTTTTTTTAAGTCTACTACTTGTATGTGTTCAGAAGGTCTTCCAGGTTTGTGGAATTGCACACACAGACCAGCCACTAGTCATGTGTCTGTCACTAAAAACTGAGACCCACACAGTATTTGATCACTGGATTTACTGAAATCATTTCACTTTTAAGAAGTGTTTTCTTAACATTGCATATCTAATCAACTCCTGATGAACATATGAATTATCATTTGAGTTATCACTCTGTGAGTCATTTAACCTTGTATTGCTTTCTTTAGAAGGCTTTTGTATTTCAAACACTTTAAAATGTACAAATACATTTTTGTCAGCTGAACTTCTTTGACCTAATACATTTACTTGAAGTACCCCTGAGATTTTAATTGAATAAGTTAGGTCAATAATAATATTAAACCAATAAAAATGTGTAATGTAATGGATTGTTACTAAATACAATTTTTGTCACGTCATTTGGAATCAGTAACCGATTACAATGTGTATTCTACCCAGCACTGGCGAAAAACAGTATGTATAAATAGTAGTTTGTCCAAATTCACAGTATTCATAAAAAAGTATAGGCAAAAAGTACCCGGATTACGAAAAACAGTATATGCAAAAAGTAAGTATGTCCAAATTCACAGTATTCATAAAACAGTAAGCAAAACCCGTATTACCTACAACCTATACCTCTGAAGAGATTCTGCATTCAATGGAGAATACTGTCCAACTGAATGGCAGTGAAGCAACTGACGCTGTAGGCAATATAGTATTGTAATATTGCAAAAAATGTGATAATCCAAAAGAGTAAAATAAGCATATTTAGTGAGTGAGTTTCCCCCAAAAAAGCCAAACTTTAGAAAAAACATGAAACGTGTAATGTGTTAAGAAAAATCTAAATAATCAACAGAATATTCTTATTACATACACATTCGTGCCATACTGTATAGATCATAGTTAATAACAGTTGCAAATTAAGTACTTATTCAAAAGAAGTACCTCTTCAGAGAGAATGCGACTTCGGATGCAATTAAATAGAAAATGCCACTTGCATTTACATTATAAAAGAATCATGAAAATAGATAAATATAAAACTTAGGAGTAGACCGAAATGGATTGCTGTAATCAACACTTTTATCAATTAGTAACCTATATCAGCTGTAATCGTAATCTCGTTTATTTATTGATTAACCGTGCAGCCCTATTGTGTGGTGAGTAAATGAAGTGCAGCTGTAGTCCTGAGAAATTCTCTGAGCTTGGAGGACTGATGAAATTCTTCACGGATGAACACCCTCATGTATTATAAGAGAATCTTTCATGAAGCGTTTGTTCTGCGGCCTCTCCTTTCCACAGCCCTTAATGATGTTCTCTCACTGCACTCCTCCTCTCTTCTCTTCCTGTGGCCTTCCCTTTCTATCATTTTTCTCACTATCTCTATTTCACCCCTTTCTTCTTTACTTCCTTGCTCCCTCTCTCTTTCATTCTTTCTCTCTGTTTTCATGAATAGGCTCACTGAGGCGTCAAGTGCAGGACTAGGTCTGTACAGACCTCAAAGACAGGAAGAGAGAGATGACAGATGAGGAGGAGGAGAGTGAGAGAGTTTGGGTTGACATGAAGGGTCATTGCAGTGCTCTCCTCTGAACTGTGAACATTCAGTGCTGATGGCAATGACAAAGTGACATAGTTCATAATGCTATATGAACATCTGGAAAGGAGATTTCTTGTTTCGAGATTATTTCCAAACTGGCTCCTTGCATTTATCAGTCAATCAGTGGTGCTATTGTAAAGACATGAAGGAGAATTAATGACTAAATTATTTTAATGAGTCCAACAATATTATAATCCATTGTAATTAACGGCAAGTTAGGCTTTTTTTTTTATTGAAAACTGAAATCTCTATAAATTATTCCATAATTTGTATTTTTCTAAAAGGATAGTTCACCCAAAAATAAAAAATAAAGATATTTTGAAGAATGTTTCAACTGGAAGACAGTGGGATCCAAAACAACATTTTTGTCCATTGTATTGGAAGATTTTCCCCTAAATATTCTTTAGGGAAATTTTACATTTTACAAAAGATAGAAATGAAAACAGGCTTGAAATGACGCAAGAATGAGTAAATAATTGCAAAATTTTCAGTTTTGGGTGAATTATCCCTTTGACTCGGAATGATGGAGAATATCCTCTCATTGTTTACTCACCCTCATGTTGATTCTGAGAAATATACTGGCCGATCTTTTTAATGCAAAGGTATCCATGAGATATATTTTTTTAAATCAACTAACGTAAAAAAATTGAGTCAGATCTTTTCAATTAATCATTTGATCTGATTCACCAAACCAAGTTCTTGAGTTTGACTCAGTAACTCACTGCAATTTTGAAGTTAACAGCTCATCGTGGAACAACATGAGGGTGAATAAACGATGAAAGCATTTTCATTTTCAGATGAACTATCCATAAAAGTTTTCTAAAAGAAAAGAAAAACTTACTGTTTTTTATTTATTTGCCCCAAAAACGAAGTCAATTGCAAAACAAATACACCATTACATATAACGTAAAATAACATACTGTATGCTATCGATGGCTGGTACAAACCAACTTGATTATGATTCCCCAAAATATAGGCACTCTACTGACATCTAAATGTCACATGTAACCGACTGGGCTTAACTCGCAATGAGTCAAAGTGGTGAGTGAAAAGCCTAACAGATAATGACAATGAGGAATGCCATCTGTGCAGTGCCTCCTTGAGCTGCTGGTGTTGCATCAGATGTTCTTTACAGGTGAGACATTACTAACAGAATGTACAGCAAGAGCACAGCCTGGCAAATCAACTGCTGCCATGGATACAGGGACTTCTGCAATCTCAGACAGACAGTTAGCTAAGACTGGCGTTTATATGATTCCCTAGTATGGTTTCATTAGTAGAGAGAGACAGAGAGAGAGAGAGCAGATGTTTGTGCACAGTGAAATGTGACTTACTGTCAAACCTGCTATCAGTCTCTCATTCCCCCCTTAGTGTTCTGAGCTGGAGTTCTGGTCCAGTCACACACTCAGACAGCTGCAGGCGTGTGTGTGTGCCGGCTTAATGCCTGTCATTTATTTAATAAGTTGCTGGTGATTATGAGACAGGCCCGGGAGAAATCTGACAGGAACGAGGGTGCTGTTCTTCCCCGAACCCTAAAGTTACGGGAACACTCCAGAGGAATAAAGACACACATCTTCCTGCTCTGGACTCGTGTGTGCTTGTGACTGTGTGGTAGATATAAAATGAAACAGGGTGAAAAAGAAAATGAGAGAAAGATGGAAGGATGATTAGAAAATTGAGAGGTCTTATTCCCTTCCTGTTCCTGCAGTTATTACTTGTTAAGTAGCCATGTATATGTGGGATAATGCAGTCAGTCTGTCACTATTGCTAAATAAATTCATTCATGGTTATTTTTCATTATGATCGCTAAGATATATACTTTACTTGCTGTATACTGTATATACTGTACAACAAACAAATGCTGCTTTCACATACTTCATTTCTTTTCAATGGAATCAGAGGCATCTTATGATGACTCAAAATAACTTACTGTAGTAAAAAGGATTTTAGTGCTGTATTATGAACAATATTAATTTAAATATTTGTTGAGAATAAAACCTTAAATGGAAGCTAAGGAATCCCCAGTCCAAAAACTGAAAACATTGATCGGAGGAACAAGGAACTGATATGAGATACAAAGAGCTGGATAAGAGCTTAAAATAAAGGAAAAAGTTACAATATAGCTAAATATGTTAGATAGTCCATGGAAAAAGTACACTGTAAAAAAACTTTTTATATAAGTTATAGCCTACAAGATTTAACTCCGTTTTTAAGTCAGTTTAATGTATATTAAGTTGAAATGACTTAAACATCAAAGTAGATTGTGTAACTTATTGCAGATTAATAATAATACACTACCGTTCAAACATTTGGGGCCAGTATAGATTTTTTTAAATGTTTAAGAAAGAAGTCTCTTATACTCAACAAGACTGCATTTATTTATTTATGATTAAAAACAACAGTAATGTTGTAAAATGTTTACTACAATTATTACTATAGTCTTCAGTGTCACATGATCCTTCAGAAATCATTGTAATTTACTGATTTGGTGCGCAAGAAACATTTCTTATTATCAATACAGAAAACAGTTGTGCTGGAAACTGTGATACAATTTTTTTTCAAAGTTCAAAAAGACATTAATTTGAAATAGAAATGTTTGTATCATTATACATGTCTTTTGATCAATTTAACCCTCTGGTGCTGTTAAAAATGTTTTACTTTTTTCGGAATGGTACGAGACTTGGTAAAGGTTTTGGCACTTGTGTTCACACATAAAAATCATGGACATGATTCAAAAAGGGTAAATGGTCCTGAAAAAAATAGTCACACTTGTATTGTTCGCATCAAAAAATGACCGCATTGGAAATGAATGGGGGTGAATTTCATCTATTGGAAACGTTTGGCACTGCGCATAAACTTATTCTTACTGAAAGCAAATTTATATATGAGATATCAAGCTCAAATTTGGAAAACAGCTTGTTTAGATTTATGGCTTTGATTTTCTCACAGGTTTAGAGTAAAACGTGTTTCGGAAAATATATCTTTCATATACAAATTTTAAATATATATTTTTAATAACAATAAATGTGTTGGGAATTCCATGTCCATCCTCAAAAAGTGAATAAATGGATTATAAGTCAAGTCAAGTCAAGTCAAGTTTATTTGTATAGCGCTTTTCACAATACAGATTGTATCAAAGCAGCTTCACAGTATTAAATTAAAATAATACAACAAAGTTTGTTTCAAGAGGAATTTATTGATTGATAAAATTAAATTAAATATCCCCAAAATATCCCCAACTGAGCAAGCCAAAGGCAACAGTGGCAAGGAACCGAAAAACTTCATCAAGTGACCTAATGGTGTCCTAAAACTCCATCAGGTGACCTTATTATAACTACAGCATAAATGTACTTTAGTACCATAAAATCTGCTAAAAATACAAAATATTAAATAAAAAACATTATCAAACTAAATATAGCCTAGTACAATCATTTCATTGAAATAAAATAAAAAATCAGTCATTTTTGACTGACAAGTGAACAGTACTAGAGGGTTAATGCATCTTTGGTGAAAAAAGTATTCATTTAATTACTGTTACATTGTTATGGACTGTTTAGTCTTACAAGTAATACAAAATAATTTTGGCTTAAATCAATATTTCATATCCATGTATGTATTATAAGCAGCTACAGTATGTAATAAGTGGGATAGCATACAGTTAAGACTGTACCTCGTTTCTTACAAATTTTATGTGCCCTAAAGAAGAATGCAAAGAAACGTCCCAAAAATGTCAATTACCTCCATTAAATATGCAGCACCTCTGTTAAGGCAGCATTAACAGCAGGATTTCTTCATGAAAAAGTCAAAAAACAATCCTCCATCTGCTCACATACTTTCCCTCTCCAAACGCTGTCCACTCATTCAAAGACTCGCAGTAATGATTAATTGGCAGAACGCACTAGACTTTCAGCTAATGCACCTGCTACCCCTGACTGTGTCAGAAAGAGAGAACAGCGGGCACCAGATGTGAAGCCTGCGTCCACCCAAACTTACAGCATCATTTTAGACTGACCCACTTTCAGTTTTGAACTGTAATTGCTGCTTGGAAAAAATAATCACATCCAAAGATGTCATAAATAATTCGTATTATTTGCTGAGAGAGAGAATGTGTGTCTAAAACCCCAATATCTAAACTGATCTGAACGTTCCCTCACTATTTATTCATTGTAAACGAAAGGAAAGCCATTGAAGAAACTGTGAATCAAACATAATTGTTTAGTGATGTTCAGTTGCCAAGCAACAACTCCTACATGCATCAACACTGTACCAATGACAATCTGAATGGAGAACTACAGAAAATGAAGAAACTGTTAGCATGATTCTAGTAGAGAAAATGTATTAAACAAAATCAATATCAGAATAAAATGTCTAAAGTTATCAATCTCATTCTCAGCTATTTAATGGAACAGTTTAATGGAAAAGTTTAAATGTTCTCACCTTCATGTCATTCCAAGCTAGTAGGCTTATGCTGTTATGTTACACATAAAGCATTTTGAAAAAAATTGCAAATGGAGAAAATTGTCAGTGAAATATCTGTTCCTCACTTAAAGCTACAGTATCATATGGCTTAAAATATTTCAAATAAAACATGAATCATATGGTACTTTTATAGGGTTTTTTTTTTGGAGCTTGACAGCCCATAGACACTACGAACTGTCATAGTATGGAAAATATGTATGTGAATTTTTTTTTAATTCTCTTGTGAAAGAATGACAGAAATGTTGGCTGAACCCTTTAATATAATGTCAGCAAGTTAGTTCACTGTTAAAGGAATAGTTCAGTCAAAAATGAAAATTATCCCATAATTTACTCACCCTCAAGTCAACCTAGATGTTTATGACTTTCTTCTCTCAGCCGAACACAATCGTTATACATATACGTCGGGTCAGAGGTCACCCTTCCGCCAGAACTTAACTCTCTCCTGAACGCGCGGACGGCTATTGCCGGAAGCCAGTGATTATAGTTTATAAAGTTTTAAATATGGATATTTTTTTCTTACAGAAACACATCGCTTTGCTTCAGAATAATTTTTTTTATGATGGATGGATGCGCTTTTTGGAGCTTTAAAAACTCGATTCTATTCAGTGCCATTACAGAGCTGGGAATCTGATTGTGTTCGGCTGAAAGAAGAAAGTCATATACACCTAGGATGACTTGAGGGTGAGAAAATTATGGGATGTTTTTCAGTTTTGAGTGAACCATTCCTTTAACTGCATATAAATGCATGTGGAATTGTACACAGTACTTGCAGGTTTGTATTTGTTCTCAGGGGAGTTTTATTATTTTATTTTTTGAGAACTCTCAACCATCACTAATTGCACCCTCCACTGAGCCTTTCTGCAGCTTTTAAGCAAGAAAACATCACAGGCATCACAAGTTTCCAGAAAACAGGCCAGAGGCAGATGATGGGGGATGCTGTGTGCGTTCTCCTCACAAATCTCAATTGATCAGCCTTATGCTTGAATTTTGTTCTCTGTCTATGTTCAGAACTCATCTGAACAAGTATGGAGTCAATATAATGCCATATAGTTTTCCATAAGAATAAAGTATCGCAAAAGAAAATAAAGTTTTGCAAAACAAAAATATTTTTCTCTTCAAAGTGTTTCTCTTCATGGCGCTTTTTTAACGTGGGGGTGGAGTCAAAAAACCCCGCAAAGCCACATCATCATCAGGAGACGCAGATCGCAACAGTTCAAGTCACCATGGCAGAGCAGAGGCATGCAGGTGGATTCCAGGTATGTACAGTTGATTGTTTCCCTTTATTTCACAAACATTAAAACGTGCATTGTTTTGTTTTTTTAAACTAAATGCGAGTAGTATTAACGGCGTTTGCCAAAGTTTAATTGCTGGTGGCGGTCTTTTCATCACGAGTGCTTTGTCATGCACAGGTGTACGGGAATGGTGACTTGCCGTGAAGGCCTTATTGTGCCCTTTATTCCCTGCTGTCACGTCTCGGCTCCTTTATCCTGAACTCAGATGCTGCTGACTACTCAGATCGCTCTTGGTGTATTTTGTTAAATGGTGTAATTGTTGTTGTCTACATTAAATGTTATTGATGGCTTGTTCTTTGAGCTTTTTTATAGTCTCTTCTTATCTTTAATAAAATTTATATTTTTCTGTGTCCACGTCTCCCGCCGATTCACTGTGAACTAACCTGTGTTGCCTTAATAGCACATTTAATTTAGTATTGTCCCTGGCAAGATTCCAGGGTGGCGTAGTCGCTAGCTGTCAATCTTCAATCCCTCCGTGTATCGCCACATATACATTTCATAACTAATTGAAGACACTGTTATTTTGTAGGTCGGTGTGCACAATGATGCCACCAGGGTTGAATTGGGGCGAATGGTAATGGAGAGACTGCTCTCCAAACTCCAATGTGCAGCGAGTCGCCAGCCGCTGGACTTAGATTACTTGCAATTTATATGCAGTCATGAACTTCTTTTCATTACATCCATCCATAATCAAATTACAATCCCAGACGGACTCCTTAATGAACTATCCAACTTAAAAAACAGTGGAGAGGCAAGTGGAAAACAACAGTGTACCCATAACTGCCCTTGAAGTACAATTTGGAGTGAAGGGACCTCCTATAGGGACTTTGTAGTGTAAGAATATCATAACCAATAAAAGTAAACAAAGTAATCAATCAACAGCATAAAAGCGGATATCTAGCAGATGCAAACTTTTTCCAACATGTTTTCACGACCGCTTAACTGATCCCTAACTTCTTAAACTTTGGCAAACGCCGTTAATACTACTCGCATTTAGTAAAAAAAAAAACAATATGCACATTTTAATGTTAGTGAAATAAAGGGAAACAATCAACTGTACATACCTGGAATCCACCTGCATGCCTCTGCTCTGCCATGGTGACTTGAACTGTTGCGATCTGCGTCTCCTGATGATGACGTGGCTTCGCAGGGTTTCTTGACTCCACCCCCAACAGAGCCATGAAGAGAAACACAGAGAAAAGTGAAGCGCAAAGGAAAAACGGTATTGCGAGCACACAGTCTTGACTGAAACGCAGAATAAAAGCAGCGTTGCAAATAACTTAGTAAGTGCGAGTATGGAAAATATGTTGCAGAGAAAAAATAGGATTACAGCTGTCATTGATTTTTGCAATTAATTATATCTTTCTTTTTGCAGTACTTTATTTCATTTTGCAATTCTTTATTTTTGTTTGCAAAATTTTTTTTTTTTTTTGCTCAATACTTTATTTTTGTTTTGCAAAACTTTATTTTCTTTTGCGATACTTTATTCTTTTGCAAAACTATGTGGCATTATATTGACTCCATAGACAAGAACCTGAGCTTCGGATGTCATTCGAATTTAGCAGGGCGTCAATAAAGAGCTCTAAAGTGCTCTCTCACCTAATAACAGACTCTATGTTAAACAAGGGTAGAACAGCCATCTGAGACTCTCTCAGTCCTTAGTAGCCTAGCAACCAACGCCAACACAGTTTGCCATTCAGACCAATGCGTACAGCTTATGGAAGTCCTTAAGTCATTCGTAGGTGAGGGGAACTGTGTCTCATTACCTCAGGCGAAGAACGAGGTGTAACCTGAAAGTATGTTTGTGCAAGTGCTTACCTTTCACATGAATGGGTCAAGATGCAAACACAATAAACCAACAAAAAAAGTGTTAAGATGAACGTTTCTGATCTAGTTGCCATGGTGATGTTCAGAGCTGAGGTGTTCCTGAATGTTAAGCATCTCCCATTGCATATGCTAATTTAATATGATAACACACAAATGCTATATGCTAATTCCTCAAAAGAAGCCTCGCAGACCTGATCTGAATCCTGCATGTTTAATAAAAGATCTCTTCATCTTCTCAGATCACTGTTTGTGCCAAACATCTTCATGCCTGAGGGAGCTGGACCTGAGCCAGAGGTTAAATTCAACCTGTGTTAGGCTGCCATTACAAGAAACATTAAAGTGAAGTTCAGCTAACAGCCAGCGGCAACTGGATTTGCACAGCACTTTACAGCTCCATCACACAATTCAGCAGAGATCCACAGTGCAGCAAAGCTGGAGAAGCTTCAAGGAGGGATTTGCCAGGAAAGGAGATGGTTTTATCTGGTATACTGTGCGAGAAAGATAAGCTCAATGTATATTGCACATTTAAGGATACTGTATATACATACAATATACTGTAGTATATGCACAGCTGTTTGGCTCAAACTGTTCTGAGTAAAACATTATTGATGAAGGCATGGCAATGAATCAAAAATGTAAACCAATCAGAAACACCGATCCAGAGCTGTCACACTGGTTTTCAGACAATTTCAGACTATCTATTTAGACCCAAGGTTTGGCTTGTTAGTACGGCCCAATCTGCAGGGTTGTGCAAAATTCAGAATGGAAGAATTGACTCTTTTTCACATCTTGATTTGGAATGTGAATGTAACAAAGTTGGATTCCAGAAGTAAAAATCCCATTTATTTTCTCCATAGGGGACTTGATTTTTTACAATAACTTATAAACCTTTAAAGCCAGACCTTCTGCGAGCTCTGAGGTTGGTAATCAAAAGTATATGGTTTTGTTGAAGCCATCAGCCCACATTATTTAAGCTTCACTTTTAAATAATCATGCTGAACAGCAGAGGTGGAAAGAGTACTGAAAATTTGTACTCAAGTACAAGTACCGTTACATTGCTGAAATAATACTCAATTACAAGTAAAAGTACTGGTGTCAAAAAAGTAATTAAGTAAAAGTACAAATTACTCTTCTCAAAAACTACTCGGAGTACTAGTTACTAATTACTTTTTAGCTGGCGATAGTTAATGCATTACCAATAAAAATATACAACCAAATCATAGATTTATGTAGAAAATAGCTACTTTTAACACATTTTTACCTTATTGTCGAAGGACATTAATTAGTGGATACTGGAATTTCTAACTTCAATATGACACCTTGAAATATGTCAATATTCAGTAGGCCTAGCCTATAATTTTTAATACCATCGGGAAAACTACTACATACTAAATATTTTAATATCTACATTTTTGTCCATCCATTTTGTCAAGGCAATCATTATTTTCAAGCATTGAAAAGCACAACACTCATTGTAACAGTAATCTATTTGAATGGAAAAGTTTAATTCAAGTCTTCTGAAGAGACAGGTCCACTTTATAAGGAGAGATTTTAATTCAGGCTTTTGTTTACATATTTAAACATTGATCAATAACCATTACAATAATCTAATATTTACTCACTCAGTGTATTTGTCTTTACAATAGGGTAACGTGAACTGTTGCAATAGCTCACACACAGCACGAGGAAGCTTGATTTCAATTCAAACTGAATTTAATTTGCAAAAAGACTAGATTTTTCATAACTTTTGACAGCGTTTAATTCAAGAGCATGGAGAGATTGGAGCTGGACGTCATTTGAGTCTGCAGTGAGAACCACTTGGAGAGATTCGCGATTACACATGATATGACACACAGTCCGAGAGCGCACACTCAATATCCGAGTCCAGTTCATTCGTAGCCTACATTTGAGAGCTCGCGTCCAGTTTTCTGCGATTACATGAATGTGCCCTTGCGTTATAATATTGTTCGTGACATTTGCCATTAAAATATGCCATAGAAACTTGCAGGTATTAATAAAATTATGCGTAATAGGCCTACCTGCAATCCCGCGCTGAGGGGAGGCGGGTGTGTCAAACTCGCTGTCGTTGAGATGAGAGAATGAGAACACGCAGCTGGTATCGTATTGGTGTATAGGCCAAAATGAGTATTGATAGATATTTCAGTATTGATATGTATCAAAATATAGATATTTTGACAGTACTACTATGTAGTTTGTTGTTCCAAACTTTCAGTCCAGCCATTAATCACTCTGAGCTCCTCACCTCCTTCATGATCAGCTCTTCAAAACCTGCTGCGACTGCGGCGGCTTTCATTCAATCCAAATATCAGGGGTTTTATTGGTCCGTTTACGATCGAATATTTTTATTGGCTACCGAAATGCCATTCAAAGATTTGAATATCAATTAAAATTGTACTCAGTAACGAAATGTGATTTTACAAGTAGCGAAGTAGATTACTTAGCTTAATATGTACTTGAGTACAAGTAAAATTACAGATTTAAAAATATACTCAAAAAAGTACAAGTACCCAAAAAAACGACTTAATTACAGTAACGTGAGTAGTTGTAATTCGTTACTTCCACCTCTGCTGAACAGTGAAGTCCTGGTGAAAAACTACACTACCCATGATTCAGCAAAGAAGTCTCCACCAGAATTAAAAGAAGCAAAAATTGTCAAAATAAATGTTAGTGCCCGTCCACTCCCATGAAGCACTCCTCGTGCTATGTAAGCATATTTAGCATTTATATGCATATTTTGCAATAAACATAAATTGTGATTTGTTTTTTTTATTAAATGGTGTTATTCCCAATGCTTTGTGGGATTGTGGTTCTGTCCCTCATTAAAGCCTTTAATTCTCATTTCTTATGTGATTCCTTGCTTCCTAACTCCAACCCCCTTAGGATGCGATGACAGGATGCAAGGAAAGGAAATGAGAATGGTAGAATTGAAGGAAAGCTTATTGGAACATTGAAATATTCTTGATCACTCAAGCGTCACTTGTCCCTGTTTTAAAAGTTCAGTATTAATAAAGCAGGATGCCCTGTTGAAATATTTGAGATGTATGGTTTATTTAAATTTCAAATGTAAAAAATAGATTTTTTTTTAATTATTGTGACAGATGTGAAGGGAAGGAGAATTTATACATGCGTCAGCTTTTTCGACAAGAAAGATTTCGCTATAGGACCCTTGCATCCTTGCTTATAGCTCCTCTGGAAGCTTCCTCACTCCTCGTTCCTCATCAAGGTGCAACTAAAGAATTGATATGTCCTTCAAGATGGCTTACTTTGATCGGTTTCCGAATCCCAGGCTGGAGGACGGAGGAACGAGGAAACAAGGAAGGATCCATTTGAATATTGATAAGTACCCACGGTCTTGTACCTTTGTCTTTTTGTCCGATATTCCAAATACCTTTTTTGTTTCAAATTAAAGTTTGCAACGCTAACACTGAATGCTTTAATAAATCGGGCCCACATGGTACTGGACATATTACAAAAGAGTTGTGCACTAGCACTGAGAGAGCTCCAAACCCAGCGCACACACAGCTCTGTGTTGTGGGTGTCTCCCGCTGTCGGTACAGATGTTCAACAGGCTGATATCAGTGAGCCCTGTGTGGATACAAAGCTACTCAAGTGCAGTGAGCCATACATTCCTCTAGTTGACCTTAATCCACCCGCCTGCTTAAACACACGTGTGGGTATGTAAAGATCAAATACCTACGTATATGCTTTCTAACAAGCCCAAGTGCATAAGTACAGTACATACAGCATATTGACTGGTGGCTCACAGAAATATATACAGTATAAGAAAAATAAATAAATATACAGTATGTGGATATATACATGAATGTTGCACAGGTGCAATGTATATACTTTTTTAATGTTGAAAAGAAGCCCATTTTTTAAATGTTGAAAAGAAAGCCACACACAAATGGCTTCTTTTCACCATTAAAAAAAGAACATTGAAAGAACATTCAATGTTCTTTTCAAAATTCATGATCTCGATCCCTAATTTTCTCCCCATTATTTCCTGTCCTCTCTTACAATTTCCTATACATAGAACATACTTTTTTTTTTTTTTTTTTTATTATTGTGAAGTTCTTTCCATAGAATCACATTTCTATGTGATCAGAACTGTCAAGCCCGGGAAAAAAACGGGGGGGGAAAAAACACTATACAAGTTTGATAAAAGTAGCGACTTTAGATTTGAATTTGTACGGTGCTGTTATACTGTGTTTTTTTTAGTCCTTTTTTGGAGCTTGTCAGCCTCTGGTCACTATGAACTGTTCTTGTATGTCAAGAGCCGCATGCAATTTCAACAATTCTAAGCATTTCTACCTGGAGTGTGTTCAATGGAAAACATAACAGCGGTTGTGGAACAACATGAGGTCGTGAGTGAATAACGAAATTTTCATTTCTGGGCGAACTATTCCCTTGATAATAGTCAGAATTATTTACATAATGTAACATAATGTAACAGATTAAGCATGCATTATACTTGTGACACATATAAAAGAACCTCACCAAAAACAATGCCGTAAAAACTTTCTGATCTACCACTGTGCAATGATATTAGCTGGAAACCTGTTAAGTGTAACAGCATCCATTAGCCTGGGTCCTGCAGTGGTTCTGGTAGAACAGGCAGCATCTGTGTGTGCTCAGACACATCCAAGAGGACATGGAGAGATTAGCAGTCTTTGCTCTGCCATGATTAGTGCTAACAGCCATGCGGCAGCACACAAGCCTAGCATCTGTTCCTTACAACAGCACTCCATTCAGCTTCAGCTGGATTCATTAAAAGGGGGTTTCTTCATCATTTACTCTGGCCCGAGCATCAAAAGCTTTTCTTGAAGCCTGATTCAACTATGACAACTATGGCTTTCTGCAGACCATATCACTTGGTCATAACATGATTTAAAGCCCTTCTCAGTGGGAGTGGATAAGAAAACAAATGGAGTCAAGGTATCTTTTCAAAGAGCATGTGGTGCAGTTTGAGCCTGGTCACTGATATTAATTTTCCATTTGAAAGGATAAAAAAAATATGAAATTATATAGTCATATCAAACTACTTTAAAAAAAGAGCAGAACAGGATTATTGACATCCAGGGGCCCCAAACAGTGACATGTTTCCATCACAGTTTTACAGAATCACTAGTAAAATCATAATAATGGTTCTTAGACTCATCTCATCTTTTGATTATATTAGTTTTATAGGTAGGGATGCGCTGATATTACAATTCCGATAATTATTTTCTTGCTATGACCAATAACTAATAAATGGCTGATATTAAAATTCTATAATTTTGATAAATAATTTAAATATAAAACCAAAAAATTTTAATAGTTGCTAAATATTACATATAAAAGTATGTGTTTTCATCTAAGTGAGCGTTAGATGATGGCAAATTTAATCTAAATGGAAAAAAACGTGGTGTGAATATTTAAATATTCCATATGATCTGATAGACCAACAGACAGACAGAGATAGATAGATAAAATAAATATAGGCTATAACCAATATGGAACCAAAATATAATGTAGTCCAAGCTCTCTTTGTACATACAGAGAAAAAGTTCCTTGTTCTACACATTTCAGTATTGATGGAAGATAATATCGTCAATTTACTTAATATCAAACATTATACTATATGAAATATCACAAAATTTTGGATGAAACTGCTTTGTTGATTATAAAGACTATGCAGTTTCACACATCTGTTATGAACGTTGTTTCAGCTGGTTCTTCCTGCAACGACTGACGCAGCATTTTTTCAGAGTGGCGTTCTTACATTCTCAATTAAGACTCCAAGGAGGTTCCTCACTGCACCAAACTCATATCAGCTCAAACAGCTCCTCGGGGAGCTCATGCCACCCTCCCAGTGGCCACATGTTATGGAAGGCATAAAACTGTAAAGGCTAAAAACTTGTAAACTCATCTGCCTGGCTGTCTTCTGCCTTTCATGTTCACAAATTAAATTTATGTTCATGGTAGATGCTTTCTTATCAAAGTGAAGCACAAGAAAGAAGTACAAGTAGTTAAAAACAAAGCTGGGAATTTTCACAATTTTATTTAGTTGCTGCAATTAAGGTATTTCAGATAATTAATAATATATAGTAAATTAAGTTACCAACAATCTTTAAAAAAAAAATACACCTCCTTTCTATATAAATTAGACACAGAGATGTAAAAATGGCTTACATCAAAAAGATCATAATTATTTTCAATTTAGGCATCATATTATAATGTACATGAAAATGATCATTATGTTTTAGATTTGCTAATATGGTGACAATATATTTTACATCAAAAAATTCAACCAAAACTACTGTATACAAGTGAAGTACTAAGACAGAGTTATCATATCACGGAATATCATTATGTACACAGCAGTGAGAAAATTGCAGTGCTGTTAGAGGAATTTGGCAGACCCATAAGTAGGCTATTTTAGTAGGTCAGTAAGTTCAACTTGAAAATGTAAGCCTGCTTTTAACTGTCATTGTCTGATTAGTGTTCTGAAATGTAACCAGAGCACAGCAAATCCATCATTCCTGTTTTTGACAGAGAAGGAGATTAGAGGAGAGGTGGGATGTGTCACAAAATTAGTGGTTTTTAAATTACAAATGCTACGTGCTGAATTGCCTTTTGCAGATTGTTTTGCAAAAAACAACAAGAAAACAAGTTTTCTCTCAATGCAAGAACTTCCTTAAGTTGTGACACGTTTATCTTCAACAGAGCTGAAAGCAGTGAGATATTTTTCCCCCTCATTTGAAGGGACATGGAGGAGAAGCGTGTCAGATTATATCAACATCCTATTGTGCCTGTTACCAGTGCAAACTTTTCCCTAGAGTCACACAACCATCCAGAAGACAGAACGGCCCACAGCCGGGTCACACACACATCAATAAAATCAGCATCTGAAAAGAGGTCAAAATAAGCTTGATTTGATAATCAGAAATGACTTCAATCCACTAGCATCCAAGACACCGTCAACCGTTAGCTGAAACCTTATCTGAACTGAAGCATTTCTGAACAGCTCAGGCTGATTTATTGGCATAATCAGCAGTGTTACAAATGACACATGCACTAAACTAAAGAGTTAATCACTCTATCATGCATTCCCGAGGATCTAACATGATCTATTTGGCCCTTGCAAGGTCAACAGAAAGCTGTCATCCAGCACAGCCCCAGAGCCCTAATAAATGTCTCAATTTATCAGTCTTCAGCGTAACTGTGTGGGTGTGTATGTGCTCTCTGGAAGGCTGCAAGCTGCTGCTTCTCTGCGTCCGTTAGTATTTGCCTGTTTCATAAACATGGCCATGTGGCTCTCACTGTGCTGCTGCTGCCCCACGCGGCAAACCACTCAGCCTCTTATTTCCCAGCATGCATCTGGCAGCCGTCACAAACTATCTCAGTGAGGGGAGCTCGGAGTGAGATGCCAGAATGCGAGCCAACTTGCTTGTCCTCCTGACTTTCACAAGGAGATACATTTATATATTTATGCTGTTAAACTCTTAGCTCACAAATACATAACACTGGTTCAAAAGTGTCTGTGTGTGACGATAATAACTGGGATGAGGATGATGACTTCTCAGATGAAGACGAATTTGTAAACTGTCATAGCGTGCCTGGATTAAGAAAGAGACAGCAGTTCTCAATAACTGTAATAAAAAATAAAACAAAACATTTCATGTTTATGTGCACAGAAACGGTTCTCACACAAAATGTATACTAGAACAGGAGTGTATACACATAAATCACACAAATGTATTGATAATACACATAGATTTATTCAAATGTTGATTAACCCGAATTATTCTAAATGATGGAGCACGCGGCTGTGGTTAATTTGCATAATACGTGGCCAAATTCTTCTATATCTGCCCATAAGAGCTTTCAGCACAACCTGTACAGTCATTCATCACTCTTAAAATAAAATCTTTACACTCCGTGCCCCAGCGAACACTCTTTACATATGCCTGGAGTACAAGTGAGCGCTGTCCCATCCCAGATTGAGCTGTAAAGGACATCATTTTTGAGAAAAGATATATTGTAGAGTCACTTAATTATTCAGTAAAAAAAAAAAAAAAATGTGTCATTATAATAGCATATATTTCTGCTAAATACATTAAATTAAATTGTTTGCGGTTTTAGTTGGCTGGCTCTACATTTTAGGGGTTGATAAGAGGTAAGATCAAAAGTCTCACGCTCACCAAGCGTGAGCTTAATTTAATTTTAAGAATAATTTTAAAAAGAGTAATATTGTGAAATAATATTACAAATTAAATTTCTTCAAGATTTATTATTCAAATCCCTTCAAAATAAAGTGCAAGTTATAGGGAAAACTTAATAAAGTACTTGTAACTTAAATGTTAAGTAAAGTGCAAACTTACAGATGAGTCATGATTCTGACAGCATTCGCACAAGGTCTTCCGCAAAAATACACTCATATGCACATTTAGTGAATGAGACCCAGTGAGAGTAAATCTATCGTAGCTGTTGAGGCATGTGTTGTCTCTGAAAAACAAATCAGAGCAGAATCAAATTTTAGATGCCCTGAGACAGATGACATGCGAGAACAGAATAATTAGTCATGAGAATAACTGCCTTGGGAAAAGCGGTAATTACAGAGAAAGACCAAAATATCCCCCAATGTGCGGGAAAACTACGTAAATATTTAAGCAAAATAGATTTGTCAGTTTGACTAATTTAAAAAAAGGACTATACCTCAGTTTAGTTGGGCTCCTGCAGCCTTTATTGGATAAAGGATATGTGTGGTGTCTGTCAGGAGTTAGTAAACAGCAATAAAGCACAAGAGACAGGAGTAGCGAACTTCATCCATCTTGTTTACTCATTTCACTCCATGCATCTAACACCACACAATAGCCTACTTCAAAATAGTAGTCAAAAATGTACAATTCACTTACGAATACAACATTTTCCCCTCTTTTAAAGGGGATGTATAATGCTATTTCATGCATTATGACTTATTTAAAGAGCCAAATACACTCCTTCAGGATTCATATAAGTTTCGGAACGTTTTTTCCCCCGAGTATGGCCCTGTATGACGTCTTAAAGGGTGGAATTCCTTGTTTGGGCACTTCCCCTGGAAGAGCACATGCACACATCAACCAGAGCGAGAGCAAGAGTCACTAGAATGAATGAATGAATGAATGAGGCATTTATATACATCGCTTTCATATGTACTCCTGTATACCCAAAGCACTGTACAATCATGTCAGGGGATCTCTCCTCAACCACCACCAGTGTGCAGCATCCACTTGGATGATGCGACGGTAGCCACAGTACAACGGCGCCAGTGCGCTCACCTCACACCACATATAGGTGGAGAGGAGAGAGAGTGTTAGAGCCGAACGTGCTTTGTTCGGGTTACGGAAGCCGTCGGCAGCGCTGTCCTTTTGTTTTTAGACCACGAAATCAGTGTGTTTTTGGTTGTGAGGGAAAGATAACCTTGTTCGGCTTCCCAAAGAACCCAGCATTAGGGGAACAGTGGATACAGTTAGTTTTTCCAGGGCAGCAATGGAGTTGTGCAAGTGTGGATTTGCAGATCATTTGAAACTGAAAGATGGAGCGATAAAAGGTCACGGTCATGAGTCGGAATTGCAGACGGTAAGTAACGTCAAATGTCTGTGTTTTGTTGGCAATTGGCACGTAAGTGCATATAATGTAAACAACACGAACGTATAGTGAATCAAAAGTTATCCAGGGATAGTGTGTGACTCTTTAGCTCCGCCTACAGCAAGCCTCCAGGAGCTCGGCTGTTTTCGGAAAGAATCGGTACAGTGTATCTGTCTTTAATAAATCTGATAAAACTAATGTGTAGTGAGCAGTGTTCTCAGCCGGAGTTGTTGGTGTGCATGAAAACGCAGTGAGATGGAAAGCATTCCATGTCTTTCCATCACTAAGAATGCATGTACCCACACTCAGTCTTTTGGCAACCCGGAAAAAGATCAGTAAACTATCTGTGTCACTTAGGAACATGCAACGGTTTCCATACCCTCACTTTATCCCCCTCATGGAAACAAAGAGTGCGAGCAGTGCGCTTGGCATCGGTGTATTTGTTCATTTTGTGTTGCAGCTGCGTAACCCTTCGGCAAACAGTCATGTCAGTTGGCGGGTGCACAGGAGCAGATGGCAAAATAGTCAGCCTTGTGCACATTTGCCTGCCATACAGGAGCTGAAAGGGTGAAGTACCAGTTGCAGCATGTGGAGTGGCACAGTACACCTGCAAAAAGTTAGTTACCACAGGTTTCCATGGCTTTTGTTGCTGGATGGCCATTTGGACAGTGTGCTTGAGCACAGAGTTGAACCTCTCTACAGCACCATTAGATGTAGGGTAGTAAAGAGAGGAACGTACAACATCAAGAACCTGAGTATCCATCACTGGCCTCCGATAGAGATCACAAAGGCGTGGTTTGGTTCTCACCTCTCCCTGATGTCCTTCGTGCACATGGAGACCAGCACAGATTGAAGAGCAGCAAGTGCAACCAGCCATGAGCCTCGGACGATAAAGTTGTCCTTCGCAGACAGTTCTAGTCGCAGTTTATAGCATGGCAACATCTCAACGTCCAGTCCCTTGGGTGAAGGAGGCCAACCATTAGAAATCTGTGTACAAAGTTTGGTTAGAGCAGGACAAGAAGCACATGTAGCATCAGCAGAAGACAGAGAATTACAGGCAGCAGATAGAAAAGCAACAGACTCCTCATCAACAGGAACTGGAGCTACAGCATTATCTGCAGGAGAAGCAGGTAAGGGCAAACCTGACAGATAAACAGCAGGGGCATTTTAAATAGCCTTTGAAGATCCTCCGCTGAAACAGTATGACTTAAGAACAACAGGTTGGTTTGTCACATAAAGTGACACTTGTCTTCATTGAGCTGCAAGCCAGCAGCTTTTAGTCGTAGTAAGACCGCTTGAAGTGCTGTTTCATGCATGATATGTCATGTCAGACGATGATAATGTCGTCCAGGTAATTTTCAACCCCTGACAAGCCAGTCAGGATGATGATCATCATCTTCTGAAATGCCGCAGGCAATGAAGCAGAGAGAATGAATCTGTAAGGAACACGGAAAAATGGAACAGTCCGCCATGAGTAATAAAGGCTGTGAGGTCACGTGAGGTCAGTGAACTGAAAGATTGGCACAGGAGAAGCAAGCACAGGAAGAAAATTAGGAGATAGGACTTGATTGTTTTCAGTCCTCACATGCAGTGCAGATATTAGATCCCTCCCCATGAGTCGTGTCCCTTTGTCCACGATGAAGAACATCGCAGGAACTTAGTGGTCATGTAGGGAAACGTTCGCTGACAAACATCCAGCCATTGGAATTTGGGTTTTTGAATAGATCACAAGCCTTTGCAGATTCAAGCGGTAGCAGATTCAATCTGGCTTGCTATCGTAACAGCTCTGTCCAGTGTGAGATCAGTTTCTAGTAAAAGTCTTTCACGTATTAGTGGACTAAGCGCGTTCTCTACTAACTGATTGCAAATCATTTCATCAGTATTGGCAGCGAATTCACATGAAACAACAAGCTCTCGCAAAGCTACAGCGTGCTGTAAAATGGTCTCGTGAGGCGCATGAAAGCGGTTATGGAAGGTGGAAAAAACTAAAAACGATACTAACGGTTACGTCCTGTGATGTATTTTGTACTGTTTTGTGGGCAGTTATGTGTTTTTGTTTTTTTCTGTTATGTTTTCCTTTTCTTTTCTCTTCTATGCTGCTGCTCTAACAGGAGCTGATTGTTAGCTTTTGTTACTATGTTAGCTTTTGGCACGGAGTAGGAATTCAATGCATCCTTATACGTCGTACCCATGTTAGGCAATGAGTAGAAAATCTGTTGTCTCTGTGCCAAGGCAGAAAAGCAGTACAGCTCGCCATCTTTCGTCCAGGCATGTCCTGTAGCATCAATAAAATATTTTCAAATATTTTCAAATAAATGAAACGGCATAGCAGGCTCACCAGGACAAAGCAGGTTAGCAACGGTTATCTTTGTGACCAAAAAATGCCTAATCCTCGATGCCAATTTGCAGTATCTGTCAGAAGTTAATAAGCACTAAAAAGCACATGAGACAGGAGTAGCGAGCTTCTTCCATCTTGTTTACTCATTTCAATTCCGTTCTCCACACATCACTTCAAAATAGTAGTCAACAATGTACGATTCACTTATGAACACACTAATATGATTGTCTGCAAAACTGTGTGGGACAATTTTCTTTCTTGCTCTGAAGCATGTCAAATAACTATTTTCTTGCTGCCTGCGTTTACACTGACAGAAGAGAAACTGTATTACAACCAGACTCTAAATTTGACAAAGAACATTTTCAGGAAAAACTATGAGAGGGAGATGGCATTTACTTTATTCTTACTCTTGAGGTGTCAAACAGCAATCTTTCGTGCCTGAACACTTCAGTATACTGGAGGAAGTGTATATTACTGTGGTCTAAAATGCAGCTCAGGTTCCAATATGGCTAGGGTCAGATTACCAGTATATGGCCAAGACCATTACAGCCACATCGATTGCTTTGACAGTGCTTCTATTGATATGGTGTTTTACTCCACTTTCAATATGTCTCACAAGTTTTATATATTATCAGCCAGTGTCTGTGTGTTAAAGACCGTTTGGAGTCCTTTGGGGCCATGAACATTTTTTATCTACTGTAAATAGATTTTCAACTAACAATTGCGTGGTATCTCTTAATAAAACATATGTTAGGGCCTCCACCATTAAATATGTTGTATCGGTTACACTTTATTTTAAAGTGTCTGTGTTACAGTAAAATTATACATTTAAGTACTGAGTAATTATACTGTAATTAACTATATGTACTTATTTTAGGGTTAGGATTAGGGTTTGGTTAAAGGTTAGTTGCATATGATTATGCATAAGATTTTGATATTACTACAGCTACTACATGTAACGTGTAATAAGATGTGTAAAGTGTTACCATTATATCCATCGGTATGCCCAAATACTGTGTGCTATTAATGGACTCCAGATCATTAAAAAAAAAACGGTCTTTAGTGAACTGTAATTACAACAATTTAAGTGTAGCATTCTAAGCCAGCGGGCTAACGGTCAGATAATTGGTATATTATCAACTCGTTAAGCTCAGAGCTTGTTAAACCCCATGAAATCGATTGACAAGCACAGATTTCCTTAATTTGTTGATGTATTTCCTATTGAAACAAGAAGTTGGGATGATACATCAAATGAGAGGTATTTTCATAACAGAAATTAAGAATAAAAATACTATTCTGAATTGAACTGAGAAATCTTTTTAAATTCCAATACAATTCCTGAATTTGAATTTAATTTAAACTAGGGATGCACAGATGTATCGACCAATAATCAGTATCAGAAAGATACAGTACAACAAAAATATCTCTCTCATGTTATCACTCAATCAGTGTTTCAGTCATGAAAAGACATTAATAAAACAGCTTATGTACATGTCACTTAATGTTACATTTACCTCAAGAAAGGTATCAAGTGTTTAAAGTTTGTTAGTTAGTTAGTTAACTATAAAAAAACACTAGAGAGATTATTAACGTTGTTTAAAAAAGAAACAATATTGAATCAAATTGTGTGTAATACCGTAAACCGTAATATTTTCAGAAATTGTTATCGTCTAAAGCGCAAGCATTGCAAATTCAATAGCTAATGGTAAAATAGCATTCAAAAATTTAAATGAAAAATAATTCATACAGCACAAAAGCAAGATATTACTACCAAAATATCTGTATAGATTAGTAGATATCTTTCTGAATAATTGGATATTGCATCTGCTCAGAAATGTTGCATCCTTAATTTTAACTGAGGTAGCAAAAAGGACTGGAATTTGAATGTAAGGAAGTAGAATGGAAATGAAAACTTCCAAAATCTTTACAATTTGAAATTAAAAATCTCATTTTTAATAAGAAAAGCAAAGTTTATCAGGACTAACCTTGAATGTTGGCTTTAAAATGTTTTGTTTATGGATGGATGGATGGATGGATGGATGGATGGATGGATGGATGGATGGATGGATGGATGGATGGATGGATGGATGGATGGATGGATGGATGGATGGATGGATGGATGGATGGATGGATGGATGGATGGATGGATGGATGGATGGATGGATGGATGGATGGATGGATGGATGGATGGATGGATGGATGGATGGATGGATGGATGGATGGATGATAAACAGATGCTGTGTGTGCTGGATGTGTGACCAATATTATTTGGTCTTCTTTCCTGGAACAGAAATATTGTACATTTTAAATGTGTATACCAATATGTGAAGTACACTAGTACATAGATGACCAAAAAGCTAGACTAAAAATTGATTAAAAGGCTCTTTAGCATCAGCTGAAATACATCACAATGTATTATGCTTGCTTGTTTTAATGACTGAAAGGTCTTTCTGAGGATAAAAGCAGTCACCTATGTGCTTTATCTATTTATACAATTACAACAGCAGCATATAATATCGAGTCGTGAGAGAGAGAGAGAGAGAGAAAAACTCAAAATAATAAGAGCTCTTACACAGATTCATTTGAGAGTCGAAAAAGCACTCCGAATACATCAGAATATATATATCACAGCATGTTAAGTTCAGTGATTTTCCGACAGCCGTGCTTCTGTCATGAACAAACAAAATGTAGGGCAAATAAGCCCCCAAATCCATACTGATTCTGAAGTTCTGCTGATGGCATTTTTGCTACATTCAACAAAGTAACTTCCTCTAAACTACACTGCATGCCCTCATCAGTGCCCCATCATCCTTTACTCTCTGGGTGCTGTCTGGTGGATTCACAGTGTGCCAGTGAGAGGGTGAAGAGAGTGTGGGGGGGCGTATAAGTGCCAGAGAATATCCCTTTGGTCCTCAGGGTGGGCAGCAATGAGAGTCTGAAAAATAAAACAGTAGAGGCCAAAGCCATCTATCATGTTTTATGAACTAAAGTCACTGTTTTCTAATGGCATAATTATTATGTTTCTTTTGTCGACTCGAGATACAATCATTTAAATGGAAACTGCCATGAAAACTTGATTTCAAACACATTTCATTTGTTTGACATATTTTCTACGACAGGATTACATTTATTCAAATATGCGCTACCGTTCAAAGGTTTGGGGGCGTTAATATTTGTTAATGTTTTTGAAAGTCTCTAATACTCTCTGATACCTAACAAGGATCCATTTATTTGTATAAAAATGTATAATGGCAAAGCTGAATTTTCAGCATCATTACTCCAGTCTTCAGTGTCACATGATCCTTCAGAAATCATTCTAATATGCTGATTTGCTGCTCAAGAAACATTTCTTATTGTTATCAATGGTGAAAATAGTAGAGCTGCTTAATATTTTTTGGAAACCGTGAAATAAGATTATTTGAGGAATAGAAAGTTCATAAGAACAGCAATTATCTGAACTAGAAATCTTTTCTAACAATGAAAAAAAAAATCTATTTAATGTAACTTTGCTGCTACAATTAATAAAAAAAAAATATTGACCCCAAACTTTTGAATTATAGTAAATATTAAATAACTATGTCTATGTCAAATGCATTATATTTAACTTATTATTAAGTGCATACACTGTATGTATCATTATATTAACAATTTTAGCGATATGCTCTTCACTGAAGTTTGAAAGCTTAAAAAAAAAAAAAAAAAGTGTCTAAAAACGGCCCATTGCGACTTACGACTCGTTTAGATGGAGCGCATCACATATTATCTATTAATATTTTTTACTTAATATAACCTGCATTCATCGTGGCATTACATAATCAGGAACATCCTGCTAGTTTAAAATGTATTTTACTTTTTTATTTAATATTTTCTTTCCGGGTGAAAAGAAATGCGAGGTCATGTCAAAGTGTTTTCAAGCTAATGCTATGCTAATGCTCAAGGGTGAATGAGAGATTTTCCTGCATCATTAGTCGCCCCGTAGGACCGAGAGATTATACACAGAAAAACAAGCTCCTGTCTCTGCACACACACACACACACACACACACACACCCACCCACACACATCTCTCTCCCTCTCTTCTCCAATGCGCGCAAGGATGTGTGACTTTCCCACCCACTCTTTCGTTCTGTCTCTCTGTCACCTCCTCTTCTCTCTGCATGGAAGAGAAAGAGTTTGGCTTGCAGCATCTCTCAGATGCACATACAGCACATGCTGATACACACACACATGCATCTAGAGAAACACACTCTTCTGCCCCGTTCATGCACACACCCACACACCAGTATGCGGTAAGTCCTAAGAAGTAGCATCGCGGCTCGGCACGTATGCAGAACCATGCGAGAATCGCAGACTCTGCTGCCTAGCTACATCTCCATGGCAACAAGAGCAGCACAGCCCTGTGTAGCACCGTCAAATAACAGGAATGTAATCTTCGCTAGAGAGAGAGAGTAAGAAACTGAGATGTGTTTTTCCATTTCTGAGAGGAACAGAACTGATTACCCGATTCCTCTCATCTCTGAGTCATTGTGGGGGACAGACCTGTCCTAACCTATCCCCTCTTCCTCTCTTTTGCGCGCGCTTTCAAGCCGTCTCTTTCTTTTTCTCGCGCTATTCACAGTTTAACTCACTTTCTCGCAGCACAGTTACAGTAGAGTGACGTCCTTGAGGAGGCAGATTCCATCAATTCTAAGAGTGTTTTAAACGGAGCCTCGAAAAGAGCTTTCTCAGATAACATTCTGTTCCCACAGCTCTCGTGTGCGTCAGAACTTCGACTCATCACCTGCTTTTGGTCAAAGTCTCTTCCTCCTCTCACCATTTCTGTAGAAGAAGTCTGCGGGAGTCTGAGCGTGTTTGAGCGTATTTCTTTTACACCATCAAAGCGTCCTGCTGTGCTTCTGTTGTCTTAGACGTTTGATTTTAAAGGGATAGTTCAGCCAAAAATGAACATTCTGTCATCATTTACTCACCCTCATGTCATTCCAAACCTGTTTGACTTTCTTTTTTTCTGTGGAGCGTAAAAGGAAAAATGTTGATGAATGTACTTGCCACTCATTGCTACGAAAGTGAATGGGAAATTGAGCCGTTGAGTTCCAAAAGGGCAAAAAAAGTACCATAAAGTTTCATAAAGAGACTAATCCTAACTTTATTTTAATTCTGTACAATTAAATGTAATTATTCAAGAGATGCACAAATACTACAATTCTGGTCAAAACCAATAAGCCAATTCTTATTTTCATGCTATGGCTGATAAATGGTAAATGAACGATATTAAAACTGTATTTTGTCTAAATGAATTAAAAATAAAACATTAAAAATAAAATAAACCGTAAATGCCACAAGTCAATTTAGCAATTCCAACATTATACTGTACAGTATGAAAAATGTATATTCATTTAGAGATGTGTGACACATCACTGAGAGTGAGACACACTTATCCATTAATAATGATGTGCTCGAGGACACTGGGATGTGACAGGGAACAAACACTATGTGTGTGTGTGTGTGTGTGTGTGTGTGTGTGTGTGTGTGTGTGTGTGTGTGTGTGTGTGTGTGTGTGTGTGTGTGTGTGTGTGTGTGTGTGTGTGTGTGTGTGTGTGTGTGTGTGTGTGTGTGTGTGTGTGTGTGTGTGTGTGTGTGTGTGTGTGTGTGTGTGTGTGTGTGTGTGTGTGTGTGTGTGTGTGTGTTTGTTTAACCTACATTGTGGTGGTAGATTCACTATTTACCACAAGGATAGTAAAACCTGAAATCACCTACATTGTGGCGGCCAGCCAATGGTACCCATGACGGAAATGGATTAATAAACGTATTAAATTATACTTATTTGAAAATGTAAAAATGGTGAAAGTTTTCTGTGATGAGTAGGTTTAGGGGATAGAATATACAGTTTGTACAGTATAAAAATCATTATGTCTATGGAATGACCCCATAAAACACGGAAACCCAACGTGTGTGCGTGTGTGTGTGTGTGTGTGTGTGTGTGTGTGTGTGGGTGTGTGTACATATGATGACAATTTTGTATACAAGGTCTGCTAATAGCCATTAGGTAGCCTACTAAATATACAACTAAATATATATTGTAATGTATACTAAATACATTGGTAACATCAAAACAGCGTGTGGAAGTGGTGTATTTAAATCGTGAGACCAAAATATTTGTTTTCCTAATCAGTCTATTTTTGTATTGTTTTCCAGTAAAAATAACTAGCTAAACATCTTTAAAATAAGATAAAACTGTTTAAAAATATGACAATTTGTGTAAGAAACTTGGATGATACTTGTTTTCAAAGATTATTAGAATAATAATTGTATTAATATATTTAAGTATATTTTTCTTACTTGTTTTAGCTCACTAAATGCAGAAAACAAAAACAAAAACAAACAAAAAAGAAAATAATAATTAAATAATAAAAAATAATTTTAAAGAGTAATTTTAAAATGTAAGATAATAAAAAATGTAAAGAATACAATTTTAAATAAAGTAAGTTTTTCTTGATTTCAAAACTTTTTTACTGGAAAACAACACAAAGAAAATTTCATACCCTATTTTAGGAGGTTCTTTTGCTTTTGTTGGCTTTAAAGGCCTTTGGTAAAAGTGATATGGAACTGTTATACGGTCAAGACCTGCCTACTTTAGCTGTGCGTTTCCTTAAAAAGAATTGCACACCTTAAAACATTTGTCAACCAATCAGATTCAAGCATTCAACAGCCCCATATTATAATAATCTATAATCACTATAAACACACACACACACACACACACTGCAGTTCAGAGTAATCCAGGAATGAAAACATTGATCTGTCTTTGCCACTTGATCAAATATATGACAACTCTCACTGAAACAAGTTTGAATTCCCCAGTCCTCATATCTATGTTTGAGTGACAGAACTACAGAGAATACAGAGCGTGTATATATGTGTGTGTGGGTGCGTGAGTGTGTGTGTGACACCTAAAGAGAGAGGAGAGGAGGGGGAATGCACTGCAGGAGCAAGTGTTTAGACCTGCAGTGATTCCTCTTTCATTCCCTCTCTGTCTCTCTGCTGATATATATGCTAGGACATTGACAGAAAGTGCAGTAAATTCTCTGAGGGCAATAGCCAGGAGCACACATACACACACACACAAACAGGCACACACACATACAATAAAAGTCCCGTTTGAGTGAGGTTCATCTCTGGTTATTAGCATAGATCCACTTAATGTGTCAGTAATGGGAGAAAAAGACCGGCTCATGAAATATCTCTCTTAATTTATACAAACTTACACACATAAACTCAAAGATGTGCTTCCCTGAGTCCAATCACCCACACACATGGATGAAGTCTTGCAGCCAGTATATTATGAATAAACTCCTCACCCACGGCTCAGAGTCTGTTACGTGACCCTGTAGAGGACGCCCCTCTTTCACGAGCAAAAACTGCTTATATAAAGTCACCAAACCCACTCCCAGAATGCCCCAGAATAGGCTCACGAGTCGAAAAGCATCAAAATTTCCCATTCAAGACTGGCAGAAAGTGCAAGTATTCTACACTCAGACCAAAGGGGGTATGACAGGAACCTGTGGGAACCAAAAAAAGAAGCACTTCCTGCTGAAATAAATGTCATTCACACCACACGTCCCGTTTCTGAACATCTAGCGTCCCAAACAAGCTGCCCACCAACCCTACAAGTCCCGAACCTGTTCCAAATGATTATCTCTTCTGAGCAAGCGCAAGTGTTTCGGAGGTCCTGGTTTCTGAACGTGAGATTAGATGAAGGGACTCACGTCTGCCTACCTGTCAGGTGACGAATGAGTCCGTTTGGCTGTGTTCAACTCGATCACAGACAGGCACACGGTCATGGGTGTGGAGAGCTCTCACTCTTTCTGTTTGACTCACTGCAGTACGCTTGGCTCTTCTGTCACACACATAGTGTCGTCCTTTCCCCTCGATCCGTCCTCTTTCATTCAGGCACTCCAAGCATGATTTTAAAAAAATGTGCAGAAAAATAAAAAAAAAAGGCAGGGAGGATGCGATGCCCTCCACGGAGAAGTAGCAGTTGGCTGAGCGAAGCGCTCTCTACTGCAGCACCACGCAGGAGACACACACACACACACACACACACACACACACTCCACACACGCTCTGACTGATCTACTGAAACACAGCCACAATGAAAACCTGGAGATGGAGTCTAGGAATGGTGGCCAGGATCTTTGGTTCTCGTTTAATTTGATTTGGTTCCTCCCCTCCTATCTTTCTCTCTCTTAGAAAGCTCTATAATTTTATGCCCACTCAAGACATGTCTCACTCTTTCTTTTTGTTCTTAAATGTGACCGTCCCCTCTGAGAGCAAACCACAAGTGACATTGCTTCCATCCTAGTCCAAACATGGGCAACTTCCTAAAGTCGAGTGTCATGATAACATTCGGAAAGGGGGCGTTTTGAGGGAAGAGAGAAAGAGAGAAAGAGTTGGAGCCTGTATCTGTGCCACTGAACATGAAGGAAAAACAGCTGAACGGAGACAGGCATTTAGACCAGATTTGGTGTCCAAGGGGGCAGTTTACAGTAGTCCGGCCAGAGGCATGAAGATGATATGAATTCATAAATTATGGCTCTGCCAATACAAATGATTAAGCAATGAATCACAATTGTATTTCTCGGCATTGATACTTTAGAAGAGACAATTAATTTTTTTTTTTCATTTATTAATGTGTGTATTCACATTTTCTATGGCTCAGTGAATGAAGATGCAGGCTGTCGATTCGAATGAAAGATTCTAAATGTAATTTAAATTGTGAAAGAAACAGTTTTCAAGTTCTGAACATTTTCTTTAAAAAGAAACACCATGGCAAGAAATATTTAACATTCTATTTCATGGCCACTAACAAAAAATTGTGACATTTAATTTGCGAAGATGTTCAGATGTCAGATGTTCTTGCTTATATTGAGGAACAAGAACATTTTTATAAAATTATAGTTATACTATTATTTCAGTACCAGCTTGTAATTGATTACTGATTTAAGCTGATAATTATTTTCATGTTATGGCCGATAAATTCTTGATATTAAATTCTTTATTATTTATTATTATTATGTCTAAATAAATTTCAAAGAAAACACATAAAATGAAATTCTATTTTGTGTTCATATTTTAAAAATAAAAATAAAGTGAATTTAGATATCACAATATTATAATATACAGTATGAAAAATAGATAGATTTGCTAGAGATTACATTTAACAGTGTTATTAAACTATTAGTGTTTTTAAAGATTAACTTTAAGTGAGCGTTAGATGATGGCAAAATAATCAAAATGTAAAAATATGGAAAATTAGCATGTAAAATGTATCAAATATATTTATTTATTTTAAAAAAATCACCAATGGCCCCCATTTATCGTGCATCACTAACTTTGTGGAGGTCGATTAAATGATAATAGGTGACATACCAGATACAGATTCTGAGATTTTCACTCAGTGTCACTCATCATTATCATGATGATAATATAAATATTAATGCAAAACAATGATGATTTTCAGACAGGAATGTTGTTCCAGGATCAACAAAATATGTTGACCCATGAAAGCATCTAACTCTGCAAAATCTGGACGTGCCCCACACACACACACACACACACACACACACACATTCCTCAAGGCTTCCTTTCATGATTAAAATTGAGTGACAGTTAAAGTGACTGACGTCCTGCCAATCCAGGCATGTGCTCGGGCCAAGAGACCAGCGTGTGCTGTTAACATGCAAATGTAGCAACCCAGGCCATATTTACAATCTGAATCTGCACTCTCTGCAGGCTTGACTTAGCACACTGATCCAAACTCATCCTGGGACTATAAATTATAACAGGAGGAAAAGCAGTAGATTATTTTGAGTATGTGGTGCATTTCAGAAATCAGAAAGATGCCCTGAGTCACTAGCAGACTTACTGATTAAATACATCAATGATAACATTGTAATCATTGCTCTCTATCAGCTTCTTTGTTTATTCAATACGCATTGAAATATTTATTTAGAGCATCGACACTCATTAATAGTAAGGAGTTGTTGAACTCTGTATCAGGAGGTAGATAACAAGACCTCTACAGTTTTCACTACCATTGAAAGTGACTGAATTGTATCATTGCATTAAGTTGAACTCAATGTAACTTGTTGCTCATTAGAGTTCAGGTAGAATAGGAGAGCTGTTTGGTAGACCAGTGTTAGTAGAGGAGAGGTAGAGGACAGTTAGTAAAAAAAAATGTCATTAGAAAAGCATTAGTAGAAGAGTGATAAGATAGTGTCTTACCAATTTTTCAGCTGATTTTTAATCTTAAAAACATTCGCATAATTGTTTATTAATCAAAGGGTGTTGGTGCACGCAACTGTGTCTGTCAGCGGGTGAGCATTAACAACCCTGCCAACTCAATTCCCTGCTGAGTTAATGGCCCTCCCAATTCTGTTCACAGACTCTGAGAACAACCAACCAGTTCTCTGGGCAATTCAGAAGTGGATTGAGAATTTTTTTATGTTTTAATTCAATTCCTGAATCTGAATTGTATTTGAATTGGCATAGCAAATCAGAACCAGAATAGAAACACAAACTTAAATTTAAAGGAGTAGAATAAGTGTAATTTTTAATAAGAAAGAGGAAAGTTTGTCGACAAAGTTCGTATACTGTCTAGAAAGTCTTGTTTGAAAGTTTTGGTTTGAAAGCTTATAGGCATAATAGGCCTTATAGAAAGACAGGCAAGTTTATTACGAACATTTAAAGGGGTACTTTACCACTGGAAAATGGGCTTTCAATAAAACATGGCTCCCTATACAGTAAAAAGATGGGAAAAAAAATTTAATCGGTGCTACCTGACAAGAAAAAACAGAGAAAAAAGGCTGTTGTTTTCCTTTTTGCCAAATAGGAAGGAAAACTTCAACACCCATAATGCACTGGGCATGTTGCCATCAAAGGCCACTCCCAGCAGTCGGCTATGGATACGCTTACCAGAGTCAAATACCGCCTTGCTTTAGTAAGAAATAATACTTAGCAAACTTTTAGTCTTAATGGTGTTGACTTGTATTGTTCCCCAGTGCAAGAATTCAAAGAGTAAACATTTAGTGGGAGTAAATTACTTTCGGTTTCCAGTGAAGGATTCAATGCTTTATAGGCAGTGGCTAAAGGCTGCAAAGAATCGTAAATACGGAGAGAAAGCCATGACAGAAAATCTGAAAAACATCTGTGATTGTTGTCAACATTTCAAACTGGATGACCATGAACACAGGCCACACGAAGGAAAAAACTTAAAGGGACATTGTGTAGGAATTTCTCCCATCTAGTGGTGAAATTGTATTTTGCATTCAAACGAATAATGCTCTCCAGCGCCTCACTTTTTCAAATGCGCGTTGCATCTACGGTAGCCGTTATGTACCTAAAAGCTATGACAGGATGTCTTATAATAGCACTTCGAGTTTTTCTTCGGGTGAACATGTTTGTTATTTAAAACAAACTGAAACTTGAAACAACGAAAAAAAGAATGTTACAGTATGAACTACTGACTGTCAAAAACATTAACTATGGTAATTAGTAGAAATGCCTTCTTTACTCGTTATATTTTTTGAAGTATGTGCATTGTTAGATATCATCATCATCAGAGCCTTCTCTAACGTTACTTTACTCAATAGCTGCTATTCATCAAAGAGCCTGTTTAACTTTTAACTATAAATGTTCGACTGTCTATATAATAAAGTACACAACCAAGCAATGAAAAAAAAGCTTGTAATTAAGACTGTAACATTGACTTACCTGTCGAGAAGAAAGCAGGCAACTTCAGGGTCTCTTTTGAAAGCTTTCTCCTGCATTAGCTATCCTGACAGTAACCCTTGTTTTTGTAATCTCCGGTCACGTTTCCTTTTACGATCTATTTTGGACTTTTTCGACGACGAGGACTCCTTATCCTGTGACTCATATGTATGTATGAATGAACGGTGTATAAATAACCGTGCAGTGCAGCCTTTTAAACTTGCCGCGGCAGTGACAAGCGCCTCTCACTTCTCTGCTCCTCCGCTTCTGCTGGCTTCAGTCACGTGACGCTGGCTCTAAACGAAACGCGTTGTGGAAACGCGTTGGCCTAGTACTTTTTGTCCCTCTCTGCTATTATAGTTTTTCAAGATGGCGGAACTACATGGAAGCCTCCGTGGACTTACCCGTCCCATGTATATAAAGATAATAAATTCTTCGTTTACGAGGATTAGTCTGAACATTGGCATAGGTATTTGTACACCATTGAGGGCATATTTATGAATAAAAATATAGATTTTAGATAATAAAATACCTAAAAAGCTACACATTGTCCCTTTAAAGAAATTGCCGTTCTGTCAGTTTTGCCCAATCCCCTGGAGCAAAAATAAGCAATGATGGACAACCTGTCACTCATATGATCACAGCAATAGCAAACCACAACGATCTAATGACCCAATCAATTCCAGATGGACAAAATCAAGCCCTGCCCAACATTTTTGTCTTGTTAAAGAATCCATTTCACTTGGATATACTTCACAATAGGGAAGAAAAGACTATCGCAACTTCCATCTCATGTCGACTTGAGCAAGCAAGCCAATTCTTAAATCTGAATTCTGTACAACCTAGCAATCAAGATGGAATTCAAACTTCAACTTAAAGGCACATACCACAAACTCTTTACATCTGTTGATCCATCATGGAATCATTTTGCTGGAGTTCATCTAAATTAATTGATCAATAAATCTGTCTGTTATCTTTTTCTCATTGTAGCTGGCAAGAGCTCCAGCACATGAAACACTTTCTGTGGCAAGCCCCGAAGGGACAAATACACATCACACACCTTCACAAAGCAAAGTCACTCTATGAATTCTACAATTCTTCACATTTGCATAGCACAGCTGCTCAAAGTTTCACATTGATTTTCTGCCAAAAATTGGAACATTGCAGTACATGACCAGGAATCTGTAAGAAATGTCAGCGACAACATTTGATTAGTCTGGCTTTGTTTTGATTTTTTGGCAAATGCATTTCAGTCTGAATGTTTAGATTGGATTTCAAGTAGTTTTTTCAACATTCAGGACATGATGTGACTAACTTCATACACAAAAAGTGACAGTGCATACAGTTGAGTCTGAATTCACTCATACGTTGTGACAATATACTAAACAGTGAATGAGTATGCAAGTAGTTTCAGACAAAAAATATGTATGAATACATACACACTAAATCATTAAAAAAAGAATGCAATGAACTAAAATTAAAATGAACTAAATTAATTATGCCCCCCTGACCGTATAAATTCCCTGTACTAATTTGCACTTACCAAGAACTAACAGAGCGGTTAACACAGAACACATCAAGATAGATATTAGCATCAGCAAAAACAAATCAGTTTTCCATCCTTTTTTCCACAACAGCAAAAGTCTCTTAGCATCATATTGACGACACTTACATCATTATATAGAAACTGATTTAGATGTGTCAGATATTGATTTCATCAATTGAAAAATAACAGCTCTGACAGTCAGTCCGACAGATCAGTTTTAAAAAACAAATCAGATTTATGTGCAGAATGAACAAAGCCTCGGGCAAAGAATACCAGCTAAAAACTTTTTAGGGAAAAAAATTTATTGGGAAGAATGGATGAATTAGGAAAATAAAACCCTTACGCTTTCTTTGATAATCACTCTCTTTCTAGTCGCTACTGTACACTCAACCTTTTTCTTGGCTCGATCTCCTGTGACAGTGTGGACCCCAGAAACAAACCTCTGATCATTTACTGTACTTCCAACCTACTGTTGGCTAGCATTTCTCACAGTCTTGTGGCGTAGCAGCGTAAAGGGGATATTCCAGCAGAGAGGACAGAATAGTACGAACAATAGAAAATGGAGGCCTTAGGCACAATGACAAAGAGGAAAGAATGACTTCTCCACATGAACGAGCAAGCACAGAGACAGTAGCAATTCAGTTCGGCATGTTTCAATTTCAAGGTGTATTAGCCTAAAGTTTCAAATTTAAAGCTTAATAACTTGTATGCATCTGTAAAGACATGCTAGCCGTGTATATCCTGGACGGACACCATCTGCTCCTCCTGCCTCTGTGAAAACCTGAATGAACCTGAGGCCGTGAAATACCGATGTTCTAACCTCACCTCACCTCACTAGCGCATTATTACAGTATTTGTGTATCTGCCTAACCTTTTCAGGAGCTTTGTAAACAATTCTCCTTTTTCAAATGGCAACGAAGCTCTCAGCTTCAATTATTTTTCCTATTCAAATAACACAATTCTGCCAGGACCACATCGTAAGCGGATAATTCACACGTGCCTCAAAGCGGACATGCAGTGATGTATAACTGCGACATCTGACTTCAAGGGCTAGTTAAACAGTTTTCCCACACACACAATATGTACGGGTTTAGCACTTGTAGTGCTACGAATACTGATTAGAACCAAAGAAGCTCTCTTTAAGTCTTACTTAAACACATTTATTTATTTATCTATTTATTTAATTAGGGAGATATCACTCTCTGTTGAAAGTCACCTTAATGAGAGGGATAAATTGAAATCCGTTCAAATTTTCTTCATGGTTAACAATGCAAGAAATTAGCGAATGCAATTACTTTCAAGCACAGTTTGATTACCGGGAAATAAATGGATACTGAATACCAACATATTCACAAATTCCTATCAGGAGGCCACCTAGCTCATTCACATCTGAAAGGCCTTCGCTATATCTCAAAACCCAATGAACATCAACAACAACAAAAAAATCAATACATGAAAATTATTGTGTTAAAGTCAGTGATCCTGATTTCAGATGATGGTTTGAGGCTTTAGCTCACAAAGGGAGCTTAAGATTAATGAACATCCAACAGGATGGCTCCTCTGACTTCATTAGGGAGTCTGTGATGCAGCAAACGGCATCGTTTTATGATATTTACCCCCACATCTGGCGCCATGACAGCCTGATGGATTATGGTTAGTGTGTTTATCCTGACAGGGGACATTAAAACGAGAGTTTATTTGTTTATTTGGCACTGGTTTGAATCTTTTTATGTGTTTGCATATGGGATCGACAGGTCTAAGGAATCATATTATTCCAGTTCACTGCAGGACTTCTAGCTCAGTGCTGCTCAGCCTTTTTGACTTGAAAGCCCTCCGTAATCCAACACAATATTCAAAGTATAAACACAAATATATGCAAATATGCTATTATATTTCCAGTATTGCTGGCTTTAATAAGGACAAAGCTGCTTGTTTTCAAACTTTTTTATTGATATATTGAATCTATTAATGTGTTAAATTCATTTAAAACAGTAAATAAATTAACCATGATTTATTTTGTGATTCCAGAAGTTGTTCTGCAATCCAAAACTGTATGTTGTTCAATAAAAACAATAGTTATTGAGGGAAAATAAAAAGAAATACATTTATTTTTGTGTGTTCATTTTTAGCATTTTAATTTAGATTAGTGATAGTTTTTATATATTAATAGTAATTAATTCATTTAAATACTTTTTAAATCAATGTAAATAAAGTTTGCTGAGGCACACTAGTTAAGAACCACTGCTCTTGTTGTTGGTTGTTGTCTAAGTATGGAGAAAAACTCCCAAACATCGGAACGCATGAAGAAGCCTTTGAAACATAAGCTTATGCAACTTACAGAATATGGAACCTACTGAGGATCCATTAAAATCAACAAAACCATGAAGTGTGAAATGAAAATATAAGGTTTCCGCTATTGCATCAGCACACAACTGAAAGGTTCCCCTTTGAAATCACTTCATATTCTAAACCCCTAGTTCCTAAAAGAAAAGAGCACTTTGTGTGTCTGCCCAGATAAAAAATTAAAGTGACTTCAGTGTATTCTTGTAAAATGTTCTTGAGTATATTGTTTTAGGACAGGATCCACACAAGACTGACATTTGATTGTAGTGAGGCAAACTCTCTAAAGTTCAGAGAGAGTATTGACCTTCAGAAGTCTGCTCTGGGAAAGAGGTACGTTGTTCGAATGCAAAGCAAGATACATCCTCAGTCTTGATCCTTCCTGCTTACATTTGTTCAAGCTTATTACTGCTTCTCTTGAATGATTCCAGGGATTATCGCTGAACTACACATGCCATGCATGGTTTCAAACAGAGAAAAAAAACCAACGTAGTCAAGAATCTTCTCCATTTATTTGGCACCACCATCTGATTTTCTGTCACCTCGGAAGACAATAGACATTTCCATACTGACTCACTATCTAGAGGTCAACTAGAATGGAAAAAGTAATTATGTTAAAGTAATTGTAGATGATTGCTTTGAGGAATCCTCACACTTAGAAGGGCTCACGACTGAATAAAATGAAAAAAATTGCAACAATAATTTAAAAGTTGTAGTCTGGACAACTTTGTTTATTTAAATGCGGTTTCGTCCAATATCATCTTGTGAAGTGCTGTTTATTACATCTTTACACAACAATAAAAGTTCTTTATTGGCATTTATGGTTCCATGAAGAACCTTTAACTTCCAGGGAACCTTTCCATTGCACAAAAAGTTCTTTATAATGGAAAAGGTTCTTTAGATTATTAAAACGTTCTACACACTAAGAGGAAAATGGTTCTATTATTAACTGTTCACTGAAAAGTTCTTTCTGCATTTTTAAGAGTGTGTCAAAAAAGAACAGAGCTGTGATGCTTGATTCGTGACTCTAGTTATGAACTGTAATTTCTTTGTAATGATTCTGTCAAAAAGAGTCACAAAACATTCTCACACTAGCACATGAGTTAGCGCTTTGAATTAGACTGTCAGAGAGTGAATTATTTAGAAGTATTAGTTCCTAACTGAATCGTGAATCATTTTTCTGTCCGATTCAAAATTATGTATTTAAAGATACATATTTTCAATAGTGGTCTGTTGCAATAAATGGTTAAATTGGTGCAAATGGCATTCAAATATTACACAACAAATTTTTAGCGGTCACCTTTTAGCTTATAGGTCCAATCATAAGGTTGAATCAAAGAGAAAAAAAACTGTAAGGTAGGTGAAATTTGATTCATAATCAACAAAATATTAGACTTTTTCCAGACAGGCAGAAACAAACATTCTTGCAAAACACAGTGACATTTATAAATACAGTAGTGATATATTACAAACATAAATATGTATTTTCTAAAATCAAGATCACTACAATGACAGCATCAAATAGGAACTAATGTGCTTCTGAACAACCATCTTTATTCAGCAATTCTGTCAACTAAAAATGATTTGGCTCTCAAATGTCAGATCTGCTTACATTATAGGAGCCAATGGCTCCCCAAATCATTTTCTAGTCTGGAATCCTGCTTAGATTCCTTTCGGCCTCTCCCTCTTCGTCATCTTCATCACCACCCACAATGTTTCAAAACACTGGTGACCTGTGTAACATATCGCTTTGCATCTGAAAGATCAAGCTTGGTTTCTATGACAACCGATACACAAATGGCCATGGTGATTGGTGATGTTATAAGCTGGTTCTTATCTAGAGATTCAGGTTTGACTTTCCAGTAGTACATGAGGTTAAGCAGTTGTTATAAAAAAAAAAATTAAAAAAGGAAAAAAGAATGAAAGTGGATGAGACATCCACCGTTTTGATGAGTGCTGAACAGGTCTTAACGGGGACGATTAAAATGTAAAGACTTAGTTGTTGATTTAAGAACAATTAATTGTAATTATTTAAAAAGGTGGACATATACGCATGGAAACATTTTGTACTATATGAATATGCTTACTTTCCATTACTTTGTTATAGAACCCATTTTCCCTGAGAACAGTTCAAGTTCCCACAATCCTCGCTGCCCTGAGGAGAGGAGAGCCCTTGGTCTATGAGAACCTGATTAAAAATATAAACCTTTAAAGTGATTTAATTATAGAGCTGTGATGGATCATTACAGATCCTCTTTGTGTAATTTGACATTAAACTGGTAAAACGAGTCTACAGCACCATCTATTGGTATTAATGGCCATAACAGGAGATGGCAGCTGCCAATATTTTGCAGTCTATAAGCAAGACAGATCAGGTCATTCCTCTGAGGGGCTCATTTGTGCTTGATGAATTCATGATACCACCATGTCCTAATCTTAGAAATAGCCTAAACACACATACAAACAATATCTAAACCTTTATTATTTATTAGTTTGAAACTGTTTTAATACATATTTGATTTAACAGAATAAGAAACTAAAATATGCATTAACCTCACTGATGAAACATCAGGAAAGAAACATACACTTAAAGTAGTTATTGAACCAAAATTGACAGTTATGTCAAAAATAATACATTGTTGATTATTTTCCATGAAATCCCTTAATACGGTAATTCTAATTAATAAAACATTTCAGCTGAAACCTGTTACCTGTAATTTTTCATTTATCAGTAATTCAAGACAGTGACCAAACAGTCAACTTCAAATTGTTCCTCTTAGCAGCAGGAAAACCAAAACAGTTATTTACACACTTTCTATGCCTTGTTAATAATGCTATCACTGTAGTTTTAGCTTGAAGTGTTTATTGGACGAAAGTCACAACATCTGGCCAATCATAATACAATTATAATCTTGTCTCTATTTTTTTATTAATTGTGCAGCTCTAATTTACCGTATTTAGCCTATTTAACCTAGTTCAAATGTTTGGGGTCAGTACGATTTTTAAACGTTTTTGAAAGGAGTCTCTTATGCTCACAAAGTCAGTAGACAGTAGAAGTGTAAAATTACACTTTAAAATAATAATATAAAAATAATAATAATAATTTAAAATAACTGTTTTCTATTCTAATCTATTTGAAAATATATTCCTGTGATGCAAAGCTGAATTTTCAGCATCATTACTCCAGTCTCCATGTCACATGATCCCTCAAAAATCATTCTAATATGCTGATTTTGGGTTCAAGTATTTCTTATTATTTCAGTGTTGAAAACCCTTGTGCTGTTTACATTTTTATTTTTTGGAAACCATGATACTTTTTTTCAGGAATGTTTGATGAACAGAAAATTCAAGAGAACAGCATTTATTTGAAATAGACTTTTGTAACATTGTAAATGTCTTTTCTGTCACTTTTGACCAATTTATAACAACCTTGCTGAATAAACGTATAATTTTCTTTCAACAAAAAAATAATCTTACCGACTGCAAACTTTTTGAAATTAGTGTATGTCATATCGTCACCTTCCTAAAATAATTGCCGAAGTCATTTTTTGACAAAAATGATTTTTTTTTTTTTTGCGTAAGTCATCTCCTCATAATGCTGGCCACCTCTGGTAAAATCGCCCGCATCCTCAGTTGAACAGATCATGCAGTTCTACCCCTGTAGTATAATGGCCTATGTCAAGAGTGTGACTTAGGCCGTTTTATTATGCCTAAGTCAAAAGACAATGAGACTTAGGCAATTTTACAAGCTTTTCAAGATGGCAGCTGCATCAAGAAGAACAAAAATCTACTCAACCTCTGAAGTTATTTTTCAGTTTTTTGTTTTCTGAGAAATCTGAAAAAATGATTTTAGGAAGGTGATGATATTACAGATATAAAATGGGTTAGAAATGTGAATTCAAGACTTTAAACTCCTAATTTCATCTTAAATTATTGTGTAAATTTCAAAGTTCACCCATTAAACTATATAAGCTTTAGTTTACCATATTAAATGCTCATGTATTTTCACACATTGAAGAAGCCATGATATCACAGTCAAATTGTAGATGTCCTTTGTATAGTACGGGTGAAAGGAACTATATGTGCACATCTGTGTTTGTTTTTGTGCGTGGGTGCATGCGTCTCTCTGCGTGTGTGCATCTGTGTTTGTGTGTGTGCATCTGCTTGAAGTTTTGGCCGCAGCTGAAGTGGTCTATGGCGAGCAGTGACTGAAGTGGAATCCTGCGCTCTCCAGGCCCTACACCTTCTAATAACAGCCATCTGTCTTCATGACTGTCTGCTCAACAAGCTCAGGGGAAGGAGGAAGAGAGAAATAAGAGTTTGGGTGGATGCATTTTCAGAAATTATACAAAGCAATATTTGTTCGTTTTGTCTTCTTTATATTGGTCAGAGTAGAGAAAGGGCAAAGATGTTTATAAATGATTAAACTATTTACTGTGCAACACTTAACAATAAGGATATTTTTCTGCAGGCACGTTTAGTTTAGCAGTTTAAATTGTTTCTTTCCTTCCCATTATTCTCTCTGGCACCACCATTTAAATAGTTTAAATAATTAAAAAATATATATTTAATTTTTTTAATATATTTTCCTTATATTATTATTATTAAATACAATAAATTATTAAATAAAAGTTGTAATAAATTACAAAGATTTTAAGTAAAATTTTTAAGCAATTATAGAAGTGACAGCAATTAACTCCATGATGGCTACAAATCCTTAGACAACCTTCAAGAATCATTTCCAAGTTCAACATATTCAAAAGTTTGTCAGTATGTTTTTGTTTTGTGCCGATGTTACAAAAGATTTCTATTTCAAATAAATACTGTGTTTTTGAATTTTCCATTAATCAAATAATAGCATGCATCACGGTTTCCACAACAATTTCAAACAGCACAAAAGTTGTCATCATTGATAATAATAAGAAATGTTTCTAGAGCCGCAAAGCAGCATAGAATGTCTCTGAAGGATCATGTGACACTGAAGACATTTACAAAAAATAGAAAACAGTTATTTTAAATTGTAATAATTTTGCAACTTATTTGTGTTTTTACTGTATTTGATCAAATAAATTCAGCCCCAAACTCTGAAAGGTAGTGTATTTAGTGTCGTGACATGTTTAAATCAAAATAACTCAATAACTTGGTTGGGCAAGTGACAGTTCCAACACTGACCCAAATCATTCTCACACTAGCCCCTAGTCATCAGTCATCCTTCCTTATTGATGTGACCTTCAAGTTCTATGAACAGATCATGCTGATCCATTTATCAAACTTCTTACTGTAACCACTAAACCTCCCAGACTGTCCCATGTTTCCCTGATTTACATATCCAACTAGAAACCAACAACATGTGATCCTTTATAATGGATTAGTAAATACGCGCAACCGCAGAATTTCCCTTGTCCTCGGCGAACAGCTCTCGGGGGTCAGCAGTGCTGATGAGCTGTGTGATGGGGTCCTGAGCTCTCTGGCCATGCCGTTCAAGGTCAGATCAGGTCTGAGCGCTGACTCAGACAGGTCAAACACACAGCAGAACCATATCAAGCTCTCCACCATCTAATTTCCTGTGCAGCACAGTCATTTCCTTTCCCCCGCTTCCATTCTATCTCCTCCTCTCCCTCATGTTTGCAAACCATCCTATCCCCTCTGTGTAGGTGTGTGCAGTGCCACCCACATCCCCTCTCTGCATGTGTATTATGCATAGACGAATAATACAATTTTCATCACAAAAGAATAGTGTTGTCCAAAAATATTGATATTTTGATATGTATCAATACTGAAATATCTGAAACAGTTCCAATACTCCATTTATACAACGATACCAAACTGCGCATTCTCACACTCTCTTCTTTCCGACAGAGAATTGACGAACACTTGCATTCCGTCACTCACTCGTCTCATTCGCTCCGGTTAAATAGTGCTTGTATTTCGCATAATTTTTTGTCATTCCCCCAGGTTTCGTGCTCACATCAAAAGCGCACGCACCACTGATCTAGCGCGCTCTCATAAAGCCGCCTCTCAAACAACTCGCGAGTGCCAAATGTACCTCTTTTTCTTGGCTTATTGCGCTTAAACAGTCAAATACATACAAAATTATGTCAAAATATTCAGGGTATATTCAGTATTCAGGTAAATACAGTCGGTTTTGGAATGTAAATAGTTTTTTTTTTTAAATCGCATGTTGTGTAACAGTATATTGGATCTGTGCAGTAGCTCTTAAAGTGTCAAGTTATACAAAGAGCAAAAGACAGAGAAAATCATTTGCTGCTCTTGACTGAATAACTTTTGTAACTTTAATTGTAAGCATTAATCTGTATTTAATTTTTACATTGAATTACTTACATTTCTGTAGTGTTTCTTAGCTGAAAACTACTGTTAGACCTGACAAAACTTAAAGCCATGTTTATTTATTTCGTCTCTTTATTCTATTGTATTTATTTGTGCTATCGTTTACAATTTGTTTATTTGTCCTTATTTTATTACTGACTGTTTACTTGTCTTTTTTTTTAAATGTACTTTTACAATTCAAATAAAGCCTGTGCTGTGTGTAAGCTATTACAACCAAATTACTCAAACTATCAAAAAATTATGAGATAATAATAAATGATCTGTATGGCGGTATTCATGGCAGTTTTCCCAGTGGTATCAAAAAATGGTATCATATCAAGTTCCAGTATCGTGAAAAGTCTACAAGAGAAGATGACACAGAAAGCCTACTTCACATTTTAAAGCACACACACTTTCGTTTGCTTTCATTTGCTGAGCACTGGCCACTCACTGCATATAGCGAGTGTCACTTCATGCACACCATTCTGTCTTCACCTCTTCACCTCAATATAATGCTCTCATCCTCCCATCAAATCAGAGGAATCAACTACTCCTCAGACAATGCACCTTTTCTCACCCCTCACTCTTCACTTTTTTCCACTCTCGTTTCATTTTATTTACTCATTTTCTCAGAAACTACTCAGACCGGCTTTTGTAAGTTTGTAAGTGTACATTTCATCAACAATACACTGAATTAATTATTGATGTGATGTATATGCTACTGTACTACTACTAATAATTGACAAAATAAACTTTTAGCATGTTACATCCACCAGCTGGAGTGTCCTTGATTTCCACCAGAGGGCACTCCTTCCGTCTTGGTTATCTCACCATGGACTACACATCCCACAACCCATTGCCTGGATTCATTTTGCCTGATTAGATCCACCTGTGTCTCATTTTTCTTGTTAATCCTGGCTATATAAACTAATGCTGCGTCTCATTTCGCCTACTTATATTACGCCCTAAAAGTATGTACTCTTTTTGTGAAGAAAAAGTGCATACTTTTGAGTGTGTAGCAGAAGAGTAGAGAAGCTTTGGGACATACTATCACGTCATACAATTGCGTCTTTAACGGTTGCTCTCTGTCGCTTAGTTATACGCACCCTGTCACGCAAACCGACCTGTCAATCATCTTGTCAAAGATAAAATCCTCCACATTTCATTTCCTACCGTATCGGAGAGAAATGCAGTAGCACGTTGATCTGCAGTCGCAGGTCTTTCATGCAGAGAACTCTGCATAATGATGCATTTAAAAGTGAATGGCCAGACGGATCTTTATAAAAGTCCACATTGTAATTGCAGATGAAATATAACATGGATAACAATAAATAAATATTTTTCTATCAGGTTAAACTTTGATTAGTCATTCAAACCTTTATCTAAACCTCTCACCGTCGGTCACGCATATCCGCCATGTTTTGTAGTTTTTTAACACTTTTTACTCGTGTTTGTAGATCCTCCTCCAAAGCGCAATGGGTTGTGGGCAATATTAGCCTTTAGAGCAGGGATGGGCAACTTCGGTCCTGGAGGGCCACTGTCCTACAGAGTTTAGCTTCAACCCTAATCAAACACACCTGAACAAGCTAATCAAGGTCCTCAGGATTACTGGAAAATTACAGGCAGGTGATTTTTTCAGGGTTGGAGCTAAACTCTGTAGGACAGTGGCCCTCCAGGACCGAAGTTGCCCATCCCTGCTTTAGAGTGAGCACGAATCCACACTTCGAAAATCACCGAAAAGAGCAGACCATCCAGGGACTTCTGTCATACTCTTTTCAACATACTATGCTTTGGGACACACTTATTTTATTCTCACATACTGTTTAGGATGGATAGTATAAACATTGAGACGCAGGGCCTGTGTTTTCTATCATTCATTACAAATCTTGTTAAGCGTCACTGCATTTCTGAGTGTTATCCTGGTTCCCTGTGTCTTAGACCAAGTTTTATGTATGCCCGTGGTTTTGACCTTATACTTGTTTAAAGCTACACTGTGTGATATTTTCCCCCATCTAGCGGTGAAATTGTATATGACTACCCATTGAATATTAGTTTCTGTTCCTTTCAATTTCGAGGGCGTTTTAACTCCTACGGTGGCCGTATTATTCCAAGATTAACATGGCTTCCAGTTCGACTTCGTCCATGAGTGTTCCTTCAAGTGATGAGGTTACTTTAGAAAACTATTACAAAGTGCATTTAGTTATTTAGTCAGTTAACATGTAATACGTCTAATAACAATAATACGTCTAAAATGAATAAAACTACAGGACAGATGTCAGGAGGTAAACGTCACCCTTGGAATCGGCTATCCCAGCATAATCAGACGTTACATTATGTACAAAGTAAAAGCAATTTAAAATAACTAAAATTTACAGTGTCTTTTTTTATATAGCTTAAAAAATTGCGCCTTTAAAATTATTCATCACCTGTGATCCGTCGCAGCACAGATTTATGTTACAAGGTAAACAATACTTTTTCACCATTGACACGAGGAAAAGTAACGCAAGTTATACTAGTGGTCGTTCTGGCGTTATGCACAACCATGGTTAGACAAGCAACTATAAAACTTCGAATTTACACAAATAGGCTGAATTACCTGTCGAGAAGAAAGCAGGCAACTTTGGCGTCCGTTTTTAAAATCTTTGCTCCTCATGAGCTCTTTCCATCTGGGAAAAGTTACTCCAATATTGACTTTGGTCTTGCTGATTTGCCTGTCGCGTTGACGTTTTAATTCACTCTTTCGCTTCCTTGGCGACTCTGCTACATGTCCTCGAAAATAGGCGTGATCCTCCATCTTCAGCAATCTTGCAAATCTGCCGGCAGTCGCGAGTAATCTCCCCTCGCATTCGTCACGGTGACACTGAGGGTGTACTCACACTAGGCACGGTTGCCATGAACCGGGCCCGAGTACGATTGTCCCCCCTCCCCACTCCCCCTCTGGCCTGCACTCACATAGGGTTTCAGCATTCGTGCCGGAGCACGCTTACTTCATTATGGTGCGACCAGTGGTGTAGTCTGGTTTTTTGTAGTGAGTATACTCTAAGGGTGTACTCACACTAGGCACGGTTGCCATGAACCGGGCCCGAGTACGATTGTCCCCCCTCCCCACTCCCCCTCTGGCCTGCACTCACATAGGGTTTCAGCATTCGTGCCGGAGCACGCTTACTTCATTATGGTGCGACCAGTGGTGTAGTCTAGTTTTTTGTAGTGAGTATACTCTAATATAACACCCCCAGCCCAATTTCTTCAAGTTATACAGAACTTTTATTTTGACAGGTTGTCGTAAAGACATAACAGTTTCTGTGTGTATATGAAACGAATGAATGACGATAGTTTTATCAAATGAAATGGTGAAATTCTCATCAAGTGACTCTCATAGCAGCTCTGCGATGAAATGCACATGTGTAGCCTACATCATGTCTCAATACAGTGAAACGCTGAAAACACCACGATCGTGAGCAAGGCCGCCTTAATGCACGGGCTTACCTGGGCTGAAGCCCAGGGGCCTCCCAAGTTCAGGGGCCTCCCATGTTCAGGTTCATGATGAGCTGAAAAGGTCATTTTGTTTTAACTTGTCAGATTTTGTCGCTGTATGTCGCTAGTCGCTTGTGGGCGTTGGTAGTGCTGTCGCTCTAATGTTATTGTTAAGGTGCGTTCACACCAAACGCGAATAGAGCGTCTGGCGCGAGTGATTTCAGTGTTGTAAAGACGCGTTTACGTGCGTCTAGAGGTCCCGCGGCGCGAATGAGGCGAGACTGCTCGTCTGGCCACATCTATACAAAACACCACCACAAGTGATATTATACAACTATATCATTTTAATTTGACTAGGAATTAGGCTCAAAAGAAACAGTATGCTGTTGGGAGAGTGTTTTTATATCTACCACACAGCAGTGTTCAGGGATTAAATCATTTACTAGATTAACGATCGATCAATCTACAAATTAAACTCACTCATACTGTAATCAATTACTAAAACGTCATCCGAATTTGACAAATAGGCTAATACATTTTCTTGTCCCTAATAGTCAACATAATGCACTGTAAAATGAACTGCAGCAGTGCTAAACTTGCATCATAAAACTACAACACTCGAACTATAAATGTATGAATTAAACTCACTGAGACTGTCGACAGTTTCTTTTCCATGCATCATTTTATTATATCCATGTTTGTGGTTAGTTACAGTCAAATCATATAAAACAGTGAAATCGCCCTTGAACTCTTCGGTCTTGCCGATTCACATGCAATTTCACTCGAGACGGTGACGGGAGCTGAGCTCCACTGAAAGGCTTCTTTCCTATTGGTCGTCGCTCGCGAAAATCGCTTCTCATTTGCATAAAGTTGAAATTTAGTTGCTGTGTGTGGTTGTTAAATAAAGTGTCTTGTGTTTATGTGCTCAGTGATATGTTAATAACAATATTAAAATGAAAAACAATATTTTAAAAAATCACTGTTGTAGGTCTCGAAAGAAACTAATGCATTTTGTGATGTAGATTACCTATAGATAGGCTATTACACTTTTTTTAAATGAGACTCTTTAAATCGAGGGGATGGGGGCCTACAAAACCTCTCAGCCCCGGGGCCTAACATTAGGTTAAGGCGGCTCTGATCGTGAGTCACGCGTGCTTCTGTGTGTGTGTGTGTGTGTGTGTGTGTGTAGTGGAGCATACACTGAGCGCTCCATCCCAGAGACGCGTAGAACAATTGCAGTCTCTTTTAGCTTTAATATTCATAGACACTAGTCCATATCGAGATTTGATTCATTGTACAGCAGCTACTTTTGATTTATTCATTCAAAAATAGCCTAATTCCGAGACGTTCTGCTTTATATAGCAAGTTCCATTTGTGACTGGATTCCGCGATTCGATCCGTCGCTTCGCAAACACAGACGGGGTGAATTTATGAATGAAAGTGTGAAAGTTCTGACACAAAACGAAGTTGATACGTATCCTCACGCTTTTTTTAAGTGGGTATACGCAAATCCTTGGCCTTTTCTAGTGGGTATTGTTATGTTCTGCCTTCTGTTATTCAAGAAGTCACGCATGAACATTTGTGCTGCTAGCTTCTGTGAGCTGCAAGCTATCTTTATTTTATGAACAGCCACCACATGGTATGTTCAACAACATTGTCTGTACTTGTTCGTCTATCAACAACCTGTAGAATCACACAGAAGGAAAGGCTATACTGCCACCTTGTGTTTACTCACTAGAATGCCTATCATTACATCCCCTTTCCAAAGTTATAAAACAAAGGTTAATTAAACAGCTCTTTTTTTTAACTTAACTTTTAACTTTTGCTTGCAATAAAACCTTACGACCATGCAAAAGGTCAACATGTTGTACAATACAAGTACCTCATAAAGAAATAACAAAAACAAGGCACTCTACTCTAAACAACAATGTAAAGCATCATACTTTTTCAATAAGTCTCTCAGGTGGTTTTCTAGGTCTAGTAGACCTTCTGATTGGTTCAGTCATTTGAGAGGCTGTGGTATTAGGCTCAGCTTGGTGTGCATTTGGTGTATCACTTTGTTTTTCAGATTCAGCTTCACCGTCTTTGTCAGTGTCCTCATGAGTCTTTAACAGACTCCTCCTGTTTCTCCTCACTTTATGTCCATCCTCCGTTTCCACAACGTAAGATCTAGGTCCGACTTCACTGAGCACGGTAGCTTTTCTGTCCCAGCAATTAGGTCCCTCGATTCTCACAGTGTCCTTTTCACAAAGAGGTTCCAGACCTTTTGTAGCTCTGTCATAGGCCATTTTTTGTCTGATTTTGAGTCTCTTTTTGTTGTTAATCCAGTTGTTATTGTCTCGTCCTGGTTGCAATTGCGGTAGTGTGGTGCGGAGCTTGCGACACATAAGTAGCTCAGCAGGGGACGCTCCACACTCCAGAGGTGCAGCTCTGTAGCTTAGTAAAGCAAGGTGAGGATCAGTCTTACCGTCCTTGGCTTTCTTCAGTAGTCTCTTAACAATTTGTACTCCCTTTTCAGCCTGACCATTGGCTTGTGGGTACAATGGGCTTGAGGTAACATGCTTGAATCCGTAGTGCTTCGCAAACTCTTTAAACTCTCCACAGTCATACTGCGGACCATTGTCACTCACAACACATTGTGGGATTCCGTGTCTGGCAAAGAACCCTTTCATGTGCCCTATAACAGACTGTGCTGTGGTGCTGGAGAGTTGCGCAATCTCAGGGTAGTTCGAGTAATAGTCTATAACAAGAAGATAGTCCTTGCCATACAGATGAAATAAATCTGTGCCCACCTTTTGCCAAGGAGCAGTGGGAAGGTCGGCCACCAGCATTGGCTCCTTGACCTGTTTGTAGTGGTGTCTGAGGCAGATGTCACATTTCTCAATCATTTCCTCTATGTCTTTGTTGATACCTGGCCAGTAGATGGCTTCACGTGCTCTTCTCTTACATTTTTCCACTCCCAGGTGTCCTTCATGAAGACGCTGAAGCATGTCCTTGCGCATGGTCTGTGGGATCACAATCCTGTTCTTTCTCAGCAGGAGTCCTTTTGACATACACAGCTCTGCCCGCACCGGGAAAAACTGTGGGCAAACTCCTTTCGACCAGCCGTTGTTTACACAGTGAGACACTTTGTGTAGCATAGAGTCTTTTGCTGTCTCTTTAACAATCTGCTGCAGCATGATGTCTGATGCTGGCAGTGAGGCAGTGACCATATTAATGTGTGTTTCAGCATCTTCTGCTGCGGTGTTCTCAGCTGTGCCACTGCTGAGTTCTGGTGCTCTAGAAAGTGTGTCAGCAAGCACTATGTATTTACCTGGCGTGTATATTAGGTCAAAGTCATAGCGCTGCAATGTCATCATCATGCGTTGTATTCTGGGCGACATGTCATTGAGATTCTTTTTACGGATTGATATTAGTGGTTTATGATCAGTTTCTGCTGTGAATGTGGGCAGTCCATAAACATAAGTGTGAAATTTCCCACACCCAAACACTAGGCCCAGCGTCTCCTTTTCAATCTGAGCATAGCGTTTTTCAGTCTCTGTCATTGATCTCGATGCATATGCTACAGGTTGCCACTTTTCTTCATTCATTTGTAGCAATACGGCCCCTAGTCCGTCTTTTGATGCATCAGTGGAGATTTTGGTTGGTTTTGTTGGATCAAAGTAGGTTAAAACTGGTTCAGCAGTCACAGTTCTCTTCAGTTCTTTCCATTCTTTTTCATGTTTTGTTGTCCACTCAAACGCAACGTTGTGATGCAGCAGTTCTCTGAGGCATTTCGTTTTTGAGGAGAGGTTGGGAATGAACTTACCCAGAAAGTTAACCATCCCCATTGCTCGCAAAACTCCTTTTTTATCAGTTGGAGCTGGCATATTCAGTATGGCTTGCACTTTTGTTTTGTCTGGGAGCACGCCGTTTGCTGTGAGCTTGTCTCCTAAGAATGTCATTTCTGTCACTCCAACAAGACATTTCTCTCTTTTAAGTTTTAGTCCATACTTTTTCACTCTCTTTAACAGCTTCTCAAGTCTCTCATCATGTTGTTGTTTTGTGTTTCCCCAGACAACTAAGTCATCAATGTACACTCGTGTTCCTTCCAGACCCTCTATGATTGACTCCATAGCTCTGTGAAAGATCTCTGGCGCTGACTTGATGCCAAATGGAAGCCTCAGAAAACAGTAACGCCCAAATGGTGTGTTAAATGTGGTGTACCTGCTGCTTTCTGGGTCCAGTTTCAGCTGCCAAAATCCATGCGAGGCGTCTAATTTGCTGAAGTACTTTGCACCGGCCATGTCACTCAGAATTTCTTCTCTTTTTGGGATTTGATAATGTTCTCTTTTAATATTTTCATTCAAATCTTTAGGATCTAGGCAGACACGTAACTCAGGGGAGTTTCTTTTTTTAACACATGTGATGGAATTAACCCAGTCTGTGGGCTCTTCCACTCGCTCGATGACTCCCATCTGTGTCATTCTGTTCAGTTCCTTTTTAAGTCCTGCTTTAAGAGGTGCTGGCACTCTCCTTGGGGCATGCACTACAGGTTTAGCATCTTCCTTGAGCTGTATTTTGTAAGTGTAAGGTAGTGTACCATGTCCTTTAAAGACAGTTGCATATTTGTTCACAATACTTGTACTACCTTCGCTTTGTGACAGCCTTTTGATTTGATTGTCTATTTTTATGTTGTCACTGTTGATCTGGTAAATCCTTTTGACTAGTCCAAGATCTTCAGATGCTTTGTCTCCAAGGATCGACTCGTGTCCACTTGGCACTATTGTAAACATCAAGTTGTGTTGTCTGCCTTTTGCAGTCACTTTGAGCTTACAACCACCCTTCGTTTTTATTGGCTGATTGTTGTATGCTTTTAATGACATTGCTTTGTCTGCAACTCTTTTTGGTATCTCCGCAAGAGCTTTCAGATCATTTTCATTAATCAAGTTGGCTTTGGCTCCAGTGTCGATTTTGAAGGTTACTAGTGTCCCATTGACTAACAGAGGTGCAGTCCATTTGTCATCTTTTACTGCATGTACAGCATGCTCTGTGTCACTTGCATTTTGGGGCTGCACATAGTTTTTCTCACACGACACCATTTTGATGAAAAATGTCTCGCTCAAATCATCACTGTCATCTGTGTCTTCCTGCACTGCGTGTATCTTTTTTCTGGTATGACACATTTTCGCATAGTGATTTAGCTTTTTACACTTTGCACACGTTTTCCCAAATGCAGGGCATTGTCTCGGTCTGTGCGTTTCACCACACTTCTTACAGTCAAACTGTGTTTGATCATCGTCTTTGTTTTTGACTTTTTGTTTAAACTTGAACCGTGATTTTCCTTTCATTTTCACTACGTTCACGGACTCGCTTTCTTGGTCATATGGCGCCGCTTGAAAAGTAAGAGCGTGTTGCTTTGCCAGCTCATTAGCTTGACATATTTTTATTGCACTTTCCAGTGTAAGATCCGCTTCCCTCAACAGCTTTTCTCTTAGCTTCTTTTCATTTGTCCCAAATACAATCTGATCCCTTATCATTGAGTTTTTTAGATCACCAAAGTTGCAGGACTGAGCTTTTATTTTGAGATCAGTGAGATAATTATCAAACGACTCACCAGACTGTTGGAGACGAGAACGAAATACATATCTCTCGTAAGTTTCATTTTTCTTCGAAAGACAGTGTTCATCAAATTTCTTTAGGACCTCGTCAAACTTGTCTTTATCGTCGGGTTCCTCATATACAAAGGTGTTGAATACTTCAATAGCCTCCGCTCCGGCAATGGTTAGCAAAAGGGCTATTTTTCTTTCTTCCGCCCGACGATCAACTCCAACCGCGGCAATGTAGAGCTGAAATTGTTGCTTGAAAGTTCGCCAGTTCGCGTCCACATTCCCCGTCATTTTCAGCGGAGTTGGTGGTTTTACAGCGTCCATCTTGCATCAGTTCTTTTCTTGACCCGACTCCTGGTACCATGTTATGTTCTGCCTTCTGTTATTCAAGAAGTCACGCATGAACATTTGTGCTGCTAGCTTCTGTGAGCTGCAAGCTATCTTTATTTTATGAACAGCCACCACATGGTATGTTCAACAACATTGTCTGTACTTGTTCGTCTATCAACAACCTGTAGAATCACACAGAAGGAAAGGCTATACTGCCACCTTGTGTTTACTCACTAGAATGCCTATCATTACAGGTATACGGCGTATACCTGCGTATCACGTAGACTACACCACTGGGTGCGACGGTTTCGGGATAAACAGGAAGAGCGGCGCTCTCACTGAACACAATGGAGTCCAGCACGGTTAGCGCTCACACTGCATGCGAACCGCGCCCGAGTCCAACTGAACCGTGCTCTGGCCCACCTCTTCCAAGCGGGCCAGGGCCGGTGTTGTGCCGAATTTCGACTCCCTGCCAAATTATTACCCCCCTCGTTGAAGTCAGTACCTGATTGCCTAATCCTAACCCCACCCCTAATCCTAACCCCTCCCCCACAACTAATCTAAAGCTACCAATACTAGGGGGGTAATAATTTGGCGGGGGTAGAAATTCGGCACGACACCGGCTAATCGAGCCGCGCCCGGGCACGGTTCGGAGCACTCACACTAGTCAAACGAACCGCGCTTTGGTGGCCAAACGCACTCGGGCACGGTTCAAACTGGCTAGTGTGAGTACACCCTGAGTGTAAAACGCGAAAGGCGAAGCTTGAATTTCCAGGTATGTCCCTCTTTGGCGAATGTATTTTCAAGATGGAGGCGCAACATGGCTGCCGCCATTCGAGCGACTCGCTCGTATGTATTATAAATGGCAGATTTTACGCTTACGAGAATACTTTATTAGTTGGTGGAAGTAATTACACATGAATGAGCACATATACTTTTGATAGAACAAAGTGTTTTTTGCTAAGAATCAACTTAAAAAGTTACAGAGTGTAGCTTTAAGGGATTATGATTATGGATTACCTTCAATAAGGCTGCGTTTGGATATTCAACCTTAAGTATCGGGGCAGTTCGTGACAATATACACATTTAAAATGTACAATTTTAACTCTTAAAATCTGTAAATCATGCAACTCACATTCGGATAGTAATGACACAAACATATGTTTGTATAGTAGGCTACACACGCATGAATGTCAATGTAGAATGTATAAAAAGGGTTGAAACACACAAGGCTTAAACTTTTTGTCATATGCACCAACTAACCCTTACACTATCAATGAAATAAGTGGCTCTGAAATATATATATGAAGAGTTCAGATGCAAAAGCCTCTAAATGCCATCTGAAATTTTCTTATATAATGATCATTTTTATCAAGCTTGTGTATTTAAGTTCAGTAATTTCACTTATAATACAATTAATAGGTAATCTTCATTGCCATTTAAGGGAAATTATTGAATTTAAATATACAAGCTTGATAAAAATGATCATTCTATAAGAAAATTTCAGATGGCATTTAGAGGCTTTTGCATCTGAACTCTTCATATACACATTTAGTGTATCACATTTATATTTGCTTTCATAAAAGCTTAAGTGGGTGATTTTTAGAAAATTATAAGACGATTTATTTTAATTAAGCCATAGTACCAAACAGCAACATCTACCAACACAAGTATTTGAAAATTGTCTTTAATGCTCTAAATCCAAACTGAATGTCTAAATAAAAAGTCCGTTAAAACAATCACAATATTGCTTCATTTTTTATGTAAATATTCTGTAAATATCCATTTTATCATCCTGCCCTTTGGATGCATTTGAGTGCATTGGGGGGGGGGGGTGACCTTGGCCATTATAAACAGGACAAATTTGTTTCTCTATAGCAATTTTCATTAGCAGGACTCCCACTACATGCTGATGAAACACAAACACTACATACTGATGTCCTAAAATCTGAATGACCATGACATAGAGGGGAGAGGAAGCAAGGGGAGGGTTTTCTCTGTCGACTACAATCTTTATATCAGACAGAAAGAGAAAGAGAGAGAGAGAGAGAGAGAGAGAGAGAGAGAGAGAGAGAGAGAGAGTGCACATAACCCCTACAGGGACTGAAAAAATCGATACAAACACTCTTCTAAGAATGCAAAGCAGGGCCACACAAAAAGTTTTGTAGAACATCAGCAATTCCAAAAAAAAACTTTGCTTATAAACTTTGCACCTCTGCAGACTAATCAAAACATTAGCATATACAAGAAAGTCATTCACAAGAGCAAATGGGAAATTCAGTTTTTTAAAAGGGGTGGTTGATTATGATTTCACTTTTCTAACTTTAGTTAGTGTGTAATGTTTCTGTTTGAGCATAAACAACATCTGCAAAGTTATGATGCTCAAAGTTCAAAGCAAAGGGAGATATTTTCTTTTAAACAAATTGCTTTTTAAGGACTACAACAAACGGCTGGTAGGGACTACACAACATTCCTCCTGGGTAAGTGACATCACTAACCCTAAAATTTACATAAACTCCGCCCCCGGGAACGCAATTTATAGATTATCATGACAGAATATGCTAATCAATGATTGGAAGATAGTTAACTCCACATCAGCTACATAAATATAAACACAAACAAAAAAGTTTTTGAAATTTTCAGGACACAAGCTGTTGAAGCTCCGCCCCCTGTGCTGGGAGCAGCAGCTCATTTGCATTTAAAGGGACAGGCACAAAAACAGTGCATTTTTGCTCACCCTTAAAAAAGGGACCATTTTAACATGCTATATAAAAATATCTGTGGGGTATTGTAAGCTAAAACTTCACATACACACTCTGGGGACATCAGAGACTTATTTTACATCTTGTGAAAAGAGCATTATACTACCCCTTTAACGATAGAAACTCTTTCAATATACACAAGAAATTTAGCTTGACTTCTTCCAAACCACCAACAGTGAAAGCAGTGGAAAGTAATGCTGAAATATTAACATGGTTATTAAGAGCAGAGTATGCCCCACACACACACACACACGGACACACCTTGAATCATTTACTAGTATGAGGGCAAAAGGAGCCGCAGGCGTACAATGTGTTTTAAGAACAAATGAGACAATGATGGGGTCAAACAGCCATGACTAAATAAGTGTTTAAAGCAGGTGTTTTTTCTCTAAGGAAAATGTGGATAAGAAAAAGATAATAAAACAATAAAACAAAAGGAATGTAATAAAATATGAGACAATAGTATATAGATCACTTTTTAAATATTAGTTGCTTCACTTGTTCTCACTAGATTCTCAGTAAGGTCCTAGTGTGTCTTTCTTACACAAGCATTTTAAAATGAAATGTTTGCCTCCGTGAGTACGATGAGGATTTTATGAGCAATGGTCCAAAAGGAAGATGACAGAATATAAGCTATGCTTGGTAAAAGCTTGTAAAAAACACTATATAGCTGTACTATCAATATTTAAGCTATCTGTATTTTTATCAATAAATCTATAATTAAATCAAAACTAGATGAGACATCAATGTGAACTGATACAGAATAGTATATACTATGTACTTACTGTAAATAAAATGTTATAGTACTGTGTGCTTGACGAAAATGTAAGGTATAAGGTGCTCCATAAGCTTTTAGCACAATAAACCCTGCACTGTACACTGGGGAAAAAGAGAGGGGGCTTTGCCTCTTCATTTAAGAAGTCCGCCACACGCCACTGGTGTAAAGTGTTTACGTGTCACTCCTCATGACATGATTCTGTAGCTGACTATCACAGCCACCCGCAGCTGTAGCAGAACCAGAAGAGCCGTGTGGGTGGCTGTTGTTAGCTGTCAGGGAAAAAAAACATTTTCTGCTTTACAGCACATTTAGAACTGAAACTTACTCACTGATTCTTGAACTCATGTTATTTCTGTATTGTTAGCTTATTGCCAGAAGCAAGTGTGTTTTCTTCCTCGTCATCAAAAGCTGCTGCATATAGCCTAAACATCTGCATTTCGCTTCATGTCGCAGAGAAAGACACAGCCAGTGTCTTTGTACTCACAGATGCTGCTTTCTGCCTTACAACAGGTCTATACAAAGCTGAGAGAGAGGAAAAAATCAGTGACACCAATTTGCATAATGAGGGGAAGTTCTGTGGTGGCCACCTTCAATGCCTGGAGTTTGAGATCAGCTCCGAAGCAAAGGCCAAACCTGAAATTTAAAATGTAAATTGGACGATGCCTGTGAATGCTTTAGATGCATTAGGTAAAATGGCTTTCAGATGGATATAACATGATAGTAAACCTATACTGACATGGTCTACATTGTCTCCATAGAAACAGGATGAAACCATGGTCACAGCACTGGTGCAATACCACCAATCCATTCGGACTCTACATCCACTGGGAGTAAAAACCACCAACTTCTAAACTTGGCACAATGGTTTAATAGAAAATGCCTAATGGAGGCAGAACAGTGAATAATTTTATAGGCTTTTATAATGCAAAAACTGAAGGTCTACATGTCATGAATAGTTTTTTTAATCAACACAGCACCTGGCATCTTCTGCAATTATCTAATTAAAACACGCACCTCTGGTTCAGTCTGTAAACTCATTCTGTTGTATTATTACAGGTGCATGGTGAAGGAGGGGCACAAATGCCCCAGCAGAGAAATCCACTTGGTATATTATGTAAAAATTATGAACGCTAGTTTATCAAGCTTTGTTTTGACAAATGCCCTTGCTGTCATAGTCATCTGCACACACAATACAGGAATGCATAATGAGCAAAAGAATATTTCATATTTATCAGGACACGGAGAACAGAGACGGTTATGTGATCATCCGCCATGTGGATTATGATGAGGCTGCACACTCTTTCCCTGGCACTCAAAATTCCACTGCAATAAACCCTACTTATAATCACACACGGTACACTTTAGCTATATATGGGCACATATCATTGACTTCTTATTTTAAATACAACTAATTATAAATGCTACAGACTAACCCACACCCGACTACAACAGAAAACGTTGTACTACACACACTCTTAAAAACACATAAACACACTTACAATCACCCTAAAGACCACTAGATCCCCTCATTACACAAAGGTACACACTTCAAGTAATTTACTAATAATTTTCTTAAACAGTATTTTAGTGCTGTTTTATGTATATTGAAACAAAAAAATAAAATAATCAAATTTATCTGAGAATCCAAATTATTTAAGATCATTTTGAATTAAGTTTCTTTTCTGCAAATTGCAAACAAAAATGGAATAATTTATGTCATTTTGCTTCTCAAGAAAATGTACTTTCATTTTAGTTTCTATATGTTTACTGGATTGTTAGTTTCGATATGTTTACATTTATTGTCTGTATGCCCTGAGGATGGTCGTTTGACCGAAAGCTTGGTGATTAAATTTGCTTAAAGGATTTAAGTGTGCAGACAGTTTATTTTTTGAGATCTATATGTTTACTGGAAAAATGAAGAAGAAAAAAATAGTACACACTTAAAGATCAAAAGTGTACAACAGCATACCACTAAAGGAAAAACATAATGATAACTTTTTAACAATTTATTTTTAATTGTCTATTCACTATAAGATAAACAGCAATGTACAATATAACAAATGCGTTTAGTTTTAGCTTTTAAAGTCCTCCAGTCCTCCTACTGCTTTGTACTGCCAAGTACATTCACAAATGCTGGGCTTAATTATCTAAAATTAGTGTAAATGGTTACAATTAAATGGATGAAACTAAGTGCAAGAAGCAGGTACAATCCAAACACACCGAGTCATCAAATTAGGTCCTTCCCTCCACTAAACCTTTACTCAAAATCAATTTTTGTTCCAGGTTTTGCTCCAAATGTTGATTTTCAAACCCCAAAAGACACTTTTGTGGTCTATTCTGAGCCCTATGTGAAGCTGGATCTACATCAAAAGACCAACACTAGCCGAGTCAGAGTCTTTGGAACAGATGCACAGCGAGTACCTCAGTAAATCTACCTGCACAATCAATCACGTCAAATCTAAAACGTATACAAGCATGTCTAACACACAAACTGGTAGATCAGCATCTAGGTCAACACACCGTTAGCGGAAGGGCCTCTGGCTCTGGGCCTAAACACACCATTGCATTTGAATGACAGGTGTGTGGTTTTACCTGTGTTCCTGTCTGGGAGGATACAGCAGTGTTGTTGCACTATGCTCAGCAGCACCTGTCAGGTGGGGAGAAGGATAGAGGCATCAGGGGAGGAGAGAGAGAAACGTAGAAATGAAAAAAGAAAATTAGAACAAGCATGCATGAAGGCACATGCAGTCTCAACAGCCATTAATTACAGGCAGAAGCTGTCAGGTCTAGAAAGCATTAAGTGGCGGTTTCCCTGCTGTGTGTGTGTGTGTGTGTGTGTGTGTGTGTGTGTGTGTGTGTGTGTGTGTGTGTGTGTGTGTGTGTGTGTGTGTGTGTGTGTGTGTGTGTGTGTGTGTGTGTGTGTGTGTGTGTGTGTGTGTGTGTGTGTGTGTGTGTGTGTGTGTGTGTGTGTGTGTGTGTGTGTGTGTGTGTGTGTGTGTGTGTGTGTGTGTGTGTGTAAGGCAGGAACGACTGTGTGGGTGAAACGTTTTATAACAAGAATCTCTTTACATGGATGTTAGGGAAGAATGAAGCCAAAACAGGAGATTACAACACAAATTTGTTCACTGAGAGAAAACAGAGGCCTCTCTACACACAAAATGCTCCAATTCGACACCCTTGACATGTACATAAGATGAGTGTGTTACAGTAGAGGATTAGGATACAGTAAATTGGGTCTTTACATTCATGCTGACTCAGATGTAACTCGGCCACACTTTTGTTCAGTAATTCCCAGGTAAATCCAGCTTTCTTTCATACTTCCAGGTGTTTCTGGAAGCTCAGATGGTATTTGTATCTCTTCAAGGCCACAATTAAATAGTGCTCAAGTTAGCTGCAAATAACAGTATTCTGTTTAATAATCATCATGTTCAGATGAAGCTTGGAAGTTTTAAAATGAGCAACAGTATTTGATTTTGTTTTTATGATTTTGCTCTCTAAACAGAAACACAGAATGCGACTTTGAAAAGTTTCTAGATCAGATTTTATGTGCAAGTATCCTTCACACTCTGAGCCATTTATGCCGCTCATATTTTATGGTTATGCTGAATTTAACATATAAAACCATAAATCAATCTCCATTTAACAGCATTTCATATCTGCAATCAAGCAGAACAAATTTACCCTCTTAAAGCAGATTGGAATGACGCTGCCATCTAGTGGCTGGGTGGCAATGGCAGGCACTAGACTTTTTATCAGACAGCCTGACACACACTCAGTTCCCATTGAGATACTAGTACAACAATCGCCCGGTTTCATTTCTATAGAGTTTAATTGCTCAATTGGTTAGATACTAAGTGTCTCCGCATTATAAAGTATCATAATCCATTTTCACAATTTAAAAAAAAAAATCATATAAGTTAGAAAATGTTAACTTGCTGACATTAAATTAGCAGCAATCACAACAACAATATTCAACACATCATAAAGAATAGAATAGAATAGAATAGAATAGAATAGAATAGAATAGAATAGTTTTTGGTCATGCTGCGCATTCACACTGCATCTGACGATTCAGGTGCTGCTGGTGCTCAGATGCTCTAACAGTACACAGCACACAAAAGAGTGAGTTAACCAATCAGCTGGAAAATTATCACTTGTGTTGGCAGAGATCAAATCAAGTAGACAGGACTGTTGGGTTTTGTGTTGTTTGAATGTGTGACAGAGATAGTGTGTGATGGAGAGAGAGAAAGAGAATGAAATTAAGTGTGTGCAGTGAGAAAGATGAAAGAAAAGGGAAGAATGTTTGTTTCACAATCCCTCATTCCCGAAATAAATGTCTTCCATCTTACATGAATTGTATTTAGCTCATCAGAGGAAGCTTACAGAAAACGGCTTAACGTTTATGAAATAAGCTAAATGAGGAATCTGATTAGAACAGAGTCAATTCACATACCAATCGGTTGCAGGATATGCAACACACAGTAATCATGGATTTTGAAGTCAGGAGTAAGGGGGGGCTGAATTTGCTATGTTGAGCTGAATCTTAAACATAACCCAGAATTGGGACTTTCTCAGTTCAGTTATTCTGAATTTCTTCATGCCTTCACATTGTATTCAAGAAACACGTGTTCACTCTGATTCTCTGGCCCACTCCAAGAACAACTGCAGTTCTGTTGCCTGTCACTTTAAATGATTGAGCTCTTTTAACAGGTGGATTCTGATTGGCTGCCACTGTTTGTGTTTATTTCTTGGAAATGCACATTTGACAGTAAAGCACTGAGCTTGAGTTGAGATGCAGATAAAATTAAAGGGATACTTCAGGATTTAGCATTAAGCTTTGTATTAGTAGAAAACCTGTAGTATTTTCGAATTACCGTGCTTTCCACCCTCATATCCCCCTGAGATGAGAGATTTATGTCTTTTTTGTCTGGAAAAAATCCTCCGATGACGCAAAAATCGTCATTTTGGACGCTAAGCTAACAGGCTCTTGTTCTGTGGAGAAAGCTGAGTAGTAGGGGTTACCATACTCTTTTTCCTGGACATGTCCAGCCGTTGAGATCGTCCAAAATGTCCGGGATTCGGCTTTTGGTTTCTGCAGTCGCCATTCATTGTTTACATGCACACCTTTTGTTTCAATCGAACTGAATTCATTCCGATTGGTGAATCTGAATGTAGTGTTTACATGAACGCTAAACAAGTGACCGGTTGATGTGCGTTTTAACATTGCTAAGAAAATTCCCGCTCCTCTGTGAGCGATACGAGAACGGCTCATCAGTAATCACGCCACCAGCCTCGCGCTGTTCTCCCGCGGCCCTCAGCCTCGTCCTGCTCGCCACAGTAAACATAATGAATGGCGACTGTAGAATGCAAAAGCCGAATCCCGGACATTTTGGGCGATCTCGAAATCCCAGGCAAAGTCATCATCACGGAGACTTGTTGTTTTCAACTGCGCTCTCTTACCGGTAGGCGTGGCTTGGGAGTGGCCTCCTAGGGCAGCGAAGCAAGTGCATTCTGGGAGTTGTTGTCTTTCATCCACATAAGCTAAAAATACATTTTCTGGCTTTTCTCAGTCTAGAAAGCTCCAAATTCAAAAATAATTTCACATTTCTTCTACAAAAATGACCTATTTTAAATACACATTCATCTTTCCAGAGGTGAAGTATCCCTTTAACTTTTAACTACAACCTAAGTTTTATAGGGAACATTTTTTATATTCTACTCTTATTAAATGAACCATTGTTCTTTTATAGTATAATACTACTGAACTGACCAACAGATTCATTGATTATAAAAAGAGCGCTTTACTTGCTTTCTTTGTAATTCTTCACAATTTGAAGTTTTTGTTTTTCATGAGACTTCTTGACTTTTCTTTCTTCATACTTAAATACAAAGAAACTTTGTAAACTAAACTAAACTAAAACTTAACTTTTACAAAAAATTATTTCTTGATTTGCGATTTTATAACAGGGATTTCATAATATCTAAATATAAATGTGATAGTAAAACATGTAAATATAAATATAAATATATTAGGGAGTGGAAATGGTTAATGAGCCAATAAAGGCTCCTAGTCCTTTATTGGATAAATACCGCCATCTACAATCAAACGTCTTGGCGCTAATAGCCTTGTGGGCAGCACCGACATATAGCGCCGTTGCGTTTTGCGCACCGACATCAAACAAAAATGATAATTCAATAAACTATAACTGTGAGACTTTTTAAAGAAAACAGTCAGCTTAAAATAGCTACAAGTATTAAATATGGTTAAATGTCAAAATAAACTCCAATATCATACACTGGATTTGTGTAGGGTGGGGTAAATTAAGCACAGCCTGCTGTGACATCACAATCATGTTGCATTGTGGTCTATGGATCTGCCTGAAGTGTACATGTTGAGTAGACTTGCTCCCTCTGTCAAAATCGAGGAGTCAAGGGTCAAGTCAAGTCAAGTTTATTTGTATATTTTTTGTATAGCGCTTTTCACAATACAGATTGCATCAAAGCAGCTTCACAGTATTAAATTAAAATAATACAACAAAGTTTGTTTCAAGAGGAATTTATTGATTGATAAAATTAAATTAAATATCCCCAAAATATCCCCAACTGAGCAAGCCAAAGGCAACAGAAGGGTCTGCCATAATAAACTTCCCTCGTCCACAACGAAACTGAACGCACTTCAAAATGGCGGTGGGGATTCACCCAAGGGGAAGTGCTTAGGAAAGTTTGCGAGTGTATGTCTAAAAGTGGAGTTAAACACAGCCTGCAATACACCACTCTGAAATGCAGTTAAACAGAATCTCAGGTGAACTCAAAGAAGACTCAGCTTAACTTCAAAGTTCTAGCTCTCAATCCAAATTCTGCATTCTCTAGACTACATCCTCAGAATGCTAATCAAGCTGTGGAACCTGTGCTTACAATTCAGATGAGCCTTCCGAGAGCGAGGGAGAGAGAACTGAAATTGAAATCAAGAGGGAGAGGAGAGAGAGAGAAATTTCACGCAAGAGCAATTCCAAGGTTCCCCTGCACAGAACAGACATCACAAACCGCATCCTGAACTAAAGCACAATTGTCAATCAAACTCAAAGAAAATCAGAGAGAACTGCTGACCAGTCCTTGCAAAGGGACACACAGGAGCCCTGCTGATATTGACCAACATGGCCTTGCACTGATTTAAATAGGAAAGACTCTTAGCTTTTATAAGTAGTTTAAAATTGTGTACTTTACTTTTACTTGAGTACATTTTAAGTGAGGTAACTACTTTTACTCCACTATTTTCCCTCCATTTGTGGTCATTACATGCTGGTTTTATTTTTATTTTTATGCATCAACGTGATTAGCTATGAAGAGAGCAATCGGTCTTGTGACTCAAGTCAAATCCACAGTAGATGGCACCAGCTGCTGTTAATCATCCCTGCTGTGAAAGGACATCCTTCAGGCATGATGTCAACATTTAATTCTTCCTCTAATTTGAAGAAGCATGTTAAAGTAAATTTAGTTCTAGATGAAATTTGACATTTGCCGCGAGGTTGCGGGTATTGCGTATAATGTTAATAACTCTCCTACAAGTGCCACGTTCATAATGCGGGGAATACCCATTCCCATATATTTACTTGAACATTTCATCTTCACTGCCGCGTCTCTCCCTCGCGATTTTGTAAAATAATGAAAAATAATAAGTGTTGACTGTATAAATTAAATATAGATACATTTTTCTTAAAGATGTGTTTTGTTTGATTAACATTAATGACATCACCTAATGAACGGATCCAATATAATGATACACATCCGATTTCTTTCTCATCTGTTTATGTTCCCTTAAGACATACCCAGCTGTGTTTACGAGAATACTTGCCGAGACGGACAAACACAAAATTATGTTAAAATATCGGTTCAAGCGCAAGAAGACATTGAAGAGAAATCAAATCGGTGTTCGAGTTCTCTTTCACTTAAATCGCTTGTGTAAATTGTCAAGACATGTGCAAATGATTAACTTTCACTCTTTTATAGTTAAACTTAGCAATTAATACGCAAATCACATGCGTGCCGAACCCTGGGGACTGGTCCGTACTGATCACGGATCAACTGCGATCAATAGCAACCCGAATGTTAAAGATATCATTTTTGGTTTTGAGAGAGATTTGAAAGAGAAATAGGTGTAAATGAATATAAAAATCAACTTGTGAGGTGAAAGATCCAAGTGTAGAACAAAACAACCAAAAACAATGAAAATACATTGAAAATTCTCACCAGTCTGACGCATCACTTCCATTAATAAACCTGATTTCAACACCTCAGATAAAAACTGTGATGCATTCATTTCACATCTGAAAACATTCGTTTGAGATTAAGAAAATCTCAGCTAGGCCAAAGATGTTGTTAACTTTATCAAGCTCTCACAGAAACAGCCAAGTAATGAAGAAATGAGGCTGGTGACGTGAGGGTACCTCCGCCGGCATCATACTGCACAAAATTAAATTGACTGTTTTCTTTAGAATTAATGAACCTCCTCTCTTCCCTGAGCTCCCAGAGCACAGGAACTGACACCGAGGAGCTGGCATCCCAGAACTCATTTTTCTGCCCAAACTAAAGTGCACTGTCACGTTCAATGTTCTGCTTAGTCGCCTGTGACGAGGATAAAGTGAAAAGAGTACAAAAAAAGAGAGAAAACTGACTCATAAACCCGAGGGTTTTCCTCTCATCTCAGATAAGATAACACATAGGAGTTCACCCAGCAAATACAAAAAAAAAAGCTAATTAAAACTCATTTAACCATTTGAGACAGTCAGCAGATGTCATTGATGTAATCTATTCTGGACTCTAAGAGTGAGTTTAAGTATTCAATAATAAGAAAAGAAAATAATGTATCTTTTTTTCTAATGTCAATGATCCATTTGTAGCTCAGCGATAAAAAAGTGGTTAAACAGCAGTGGTAGCCTATTTATGGGTCATTATGTCATTATTCTTCGATGCTGCTTACACCAACTGTAAATACTAAAGCACTTACGTGTATGAGGTATGCAATACAAAATGTTAGATAGGTCTGCATGCATATATATTGTGATGTCTGCATGAATCCCCCCTAAATGGGACTTTTCCAGCTGCATGAGAGGTCATTGTGAATGAACCCCTTTCCTAAGCCCCGCCTTAAAAACGTTACTGATCAATCCTACCTCGGTAACTATTGCTGTCCGCTCATTTTTAATTGCAAATCTATGGAGGATCTGTATGTAAAAAACGATATTATGGAAATAATCCAAAAATATGGTAATAATTGTTGCCGGGTCACTATTATCAGAGAAGATATAAGCAGTATGTTATTCTTTTTCCAAATCCTTAAATAAATCATGAAAGTTCATTCTGTGGATTAATAACTCTCTGCCTCATTTCCAAAGAACGTCACTAAAACAACTAGATTTGCTCCAAGATAAATAATGTTATTAGCTTTATGTCATTTCATTACATATTTATTCAGGTCATTGTCGTGTGGAGAAACTAAAGATTATCATAGTAAAATAATATTATCAGCTGTAAACACTTTCAAATGAGGCTTTTCTCTTTTTACTACTGTGTGGAGCATTTGCCTCACAGTCTCCAAAGTCTTTAACCACTTTTACTGCATAATTTAACAAATTCTTCAAGAAAATTGACAGATAAAACGCTTTGCAAAGGCCCCATAAGAATCATACTGAATAATCTTTTTACCACTTTATGCATACAAATTGTACAGTATTTATATGAAGTGTCTAGTGTCACGATCACTGCGGTTTGTGTGCATGTAATCTGAAGAAAAACCCTCAACTGTTGTAACTGACTTGATTTCTCATTCATAAAACAAACATGCATGCATCTGGATACTATCTAATATATCAAACATACAATATATGAAATATATAGTGTGATAGAGAATCCATCTCTACAATAATCATTGCCCTAGCTGACCCTCTTGACACAGGACACCAGCTGGCTCATGGTAGAGAATGTGTGAAATCTCTGTGTAATCAGTGTGTGTACACTTACGGTGTGCTTAATCAGTGTGTATATAATCACTGTGTCTAATCGCAGCTCTCTAAATTACTAAATAGCTCCAACTGTCACAATCAGGAAAAAAAAAACACTCTGCCGCACATGCAGATACTCTCTGTGTGCATGTGTGTGTCTCGGGCTTTCAGAACTCACTTTTTTTTCAGGCACCTCTTAATTCCCAGAGTAATCAGAGGAAGGCGGAGCTCTGAGACAGCAGCACTAATTACAGTGTTTTCTGGAGAAATGTTTCATGCTGTGGCCCTCAAAAAATCCGGAGAGACTAAACAGTTTTAACCTACAGTCAGAGATGATAAGGTGAGAAACCACAAAAAGGGTGAGAAGTTGTAAAGAACTCTTGTGTACTGTTACTGTTTTTAGTTTTCGACTAAGTTTACTGAGACTCCAATCATGTAAATGTAAAAATAATAATAGTAATTTTGAAATTAGCCTGTTTTGCCTTCATACTCTTTTAATAATTATCTTTAATAATTATATAATAATTCAATTTTTTGTTTTATATACTATTATATACTTAAAAAAAAAATATATATATATATATATTATTCTTTTATTGTATTTCAATTTAAAATCTTTAGATTAAGTTGTAATAATTTTGTTAATAGTTTTTTTTTTTTTGTGAATCTATTTAGCTTCAATTTCTTTGCATAATCATTTTTGTACTTCAATTTAAACGTATTTTATTTCATTTAGTGGCCATGGCAACATTTATCATTTTTAAGTTTTCATCTTGTATTTTAGTTTTACTTTATTTCAATTAACAAAAACTATTTATATTAGTTTTAGTTAACAATATAAAAACACTGGTACGCAGATATTATTGAAGCTTTAAATTCTCTGTTTTACCACAAAATAAGCACTTTGTCAGAAATAGGACTGATATCTATTCTAGTAGGGATACATTAATATAAAAATTTTGGGTGAAATCGATAACCTTATCATTTTCATCTTAAGGACGTTTCATCTTAAAAAAAATCTACATAATTCTGTGCAAATAAATGAAACACAAAAAACTAAAATGCTACAAGTAAATTTAGGCATCATAACATTATAAGGTGCAGTGTTAAAATTGGATATTTATTTTGAGATTTGCTAAAGATTACATTCAACGATTACAATTTGCATGCTATTAAATTATTAGCGTTTTAGTGACTGTTGTAGTGTTGTCAAAAATATCGATATTTCGATAAATATCGATACTGAAATATCTGAACGATACCAATACTAATTTCCCGTAGTATCGATACTAGCCGAGCTGTCACTTTCACTTCTCTCCAAAGGCGCGTTGACAAACACCACACACGCACTCGTCTCATTCGCTCTGATTAAATAGCAAAAGTGAAGTAAATGGGGTCGATCACACCTGACGCGTTTTTTTTGCAGTGAGAGGCGCCTGGTTTCAATTGGTTTCCAGCGAGCGTTCTACGCGCTGTTTATGCGCTGCTGCGCCTCGCGGGCCTTCCATTTTAGTGCTGAAAGCTAGTTGCTTGAACGCCCGGAGAGTGCGATGATGGAGGATAAACTTGTGGTGCTCTCGCGGGTTACCAGGAGCTTAACGACTTCACGAACCGTAACTACCACAATGTTAACAGAAAGTAAATAAAGTTAATAAAAGGCTGATTTGACGTTTACTTGACTGACAGGACAGCTGTTTCAGTGGTTGCCTAGCAACATAACAAACGCAGCGCACTGCTCGTTCTGTGTGATGAGTGCGTGTTCGAACCTGAAAAAATGCGTTAGGTGTGATCGGGGCCTAATACAGCAAAGCACCTGAAAGACCGACACCCGGATCTATATAAATAATTTCGAGAGGTTGGTAACTCTTCTCATTTTAACATTTCTGAAACATTAACCAAAATGGCCTTTGTTGTTATGAGTGTGTGTCGTCTCGTTTTTTCACCGTAATTCTTAAATTTAATATAATCTGACTGAGGAATCTTAGACAAGTAAATATTTTAACTGTGGTCAAATGTAAATTAACTTATTTAACTTTATTCAAAAAATTATTATTTAATTCTGCAATTTGCCTTCATTAGCGATTATCATCAATTTGATTACACAGATACTAATTAAACTAAACTGAGCTAGACAATGACATCTCTGAATTCAATAATGAAATGCCTTTAACTGAAAATTGAATGTTTAATCTTATTATTATGCATTACTGACACTCTATCCTCCAATTTGATACTGTTAAGTGCTTTGACACAATCTGTATTGTTAAAAGCACTATATAAATAAAGGTGACTTGACTTCATGTCGATCCAGTGAGCACTGTTTTCGTGTGTGATGCACGTTTGCGTTTAAATCTGTTCATCAAATAACGTTAATGTATTGACCAGCATTTATGCTTTTGAACCAGTGCACTACCTCAGGACATTTTTGTTCATGTAAAATATCCCTCATTGTCATTGTTCATGTTTAGCTTTAAATAAAAAAAAAATACCCCTTAATATTATGGCAGTTTTTTTCTCCGTGGTATCGAAAATGGTATCGAATATCGATATTTTTCAAGGTATCGTATCGAAGTTAGAAATTCTAGTATCGTGACAACACTAGACTGTTGGATGACAAACTATGTAAAAAAAATAAATAATAATAATCTAACATCAACGATTAACTCATATGGTACAAATATATTGAGCATTCATACATTCTGGTAATGTCAATCTAATTCTTCACTGTTAAGTATATTTTTCAAGCTAATGACCTTGGGGTCCCTGCACAGCACGGAAACATATTTCTGACCCTGCCTCATTAATTCATTCCTTTTTTTCATTCATTAATTTTTGTGCCATCCTCTGGTCGTTTCCTGTACTTATCTTGCCATGCAGCAGAGCTTCCACAGAAGCACTAACACATGCCTGCATTATGAATGGGAAAAGTCAAAAAAATAATACTGTAGCTGCCGTTAAGCTGATGACACAAGCACACATGCGAGACACGAAAAGCTTCTTGTGGCTTGATGTCCATGAGTTCTCCTGTCATATCACGCTTTACCAGATATGAGCTAAAAATAAAGGCAATCCATGGAGTGTTTTATTCAAAAGGCTCCAATTCCGAAATATTTATGAGAAAAGAACAACAGAGGAACCTGCATCATCCACAGTAACTAGTAGGGATGCACCAAAATATCTAGTTTAGTGCTCATCATCATTATACAAAAATATCTGTTCGCAGAAAGTTGTGATCGACCAAAAAGTATTAAGCATTTCAAAGAGTCACTTAATAAAAACAGTTTGTTTTATATTATATCCCATATTATAAATCTGTACTGTTTTGTCTTTTTTTCTTTCTTTTAAACAAACACATTAAACTCTATGAGCCATAAAGGATTATACATACATAGTAGAGCTGCACGATTCTGGATAAATTGAGAATCACGATTTTTAGGTTAAAATAAAAATCATGATTCTCCAATGATTATGAATAGAAAACTACACAAAATAACATGTAATTTACTAGCAGATCTGACAAAATGTAAATTGCTGCACTCTATGTAAAAAATATTTTAATAATTTGAATTACTTTTTTATTGGTTTGAATGAATGATTCAATGACTCACTCAGAAGGACTTCACTTGTATTACTGGATGAATCAGCATTTTTGAATGAATCTCTTGAAAGAATGATTCAATGACAAATACATTTTTTAAACAGTCACTTGTCACCACCTACTGGTGAAATTATGTAATTTATGCAATCTTTATTTGAAGCGTCAAGTTACATTCAAAAGGCGATTTACTCTATTTTGTTTCCTATCATAGTATTCAGTGTTTATATCTGAGTCGATTTTATCCCAGTACTGCTGTGATCATTTTAATTATTGTAACAAAAAAATAATGATGTTGTGATTTTATTTGTAAAGCTGTTTGTGAATGATTTTGTTTGTTTCATACCTATACATGACAACTGCTCTCTCTGGGACAGCGGAAGCACCAACGCAGATTTGAATCGCTCTGATCGCAGTCATCGCACTGGTCAAAGGTTTACGCCTTAGCCGAATCGTTGTCATTTACTATAGGAATGAGATCACGATCTTTTAACGATTAATCGTGCAGCTCTATAAATGTTGGACTGACACCTGTACTTTTGAAAGCCTACAGAGAGAAAAAACATACTCTGTGAATTGGAAAACATAACATTATTTGCTTCCAATATCGGACTGAACCTTCTAATTCTGCTGAAAAATAATACAAATACTAATATTAAACTATAGCATAGCAAGTATAACAAAATTCCACACCTGTCTTCAACCTAATCTGAGTCACTGAACTGAATAAATGATTTTTTTTTTTATATTTACAGGTAAAGCAGCTATAAGAAGCTTTAATAAACTCTCAGCATGGGCCACAGAACCCTTCAGATCCACAGTTAAATGTGCTGTCTATCAGCATAAGTGCAAGGTAGAGAAGGTTGATTCTGCCCGTCTGAGTTATTTCTGTAGAGCTGGTGTTTGAAACTGCAAATGAATGCTGCACCCCACACTTACATTGACAGACAGCTGCATCTGGGAAGCTTTGTACTGCATCTGCTGCTGGCTTATGTAATATGTTTAAAATGGGCATCTTAGAGTCATTTTAGAGAACAGCTTAGATAATGGATGCGTATTTTGTCAAATTTGCTCAATCGCAGTCACACACAGACACACATTTGCACTGTGGGATAGAAAGCGCTCTTTCAATCCTTAAGATTTTCAAGCAAAGCTACACAGCCTTATCCCAACAGCATCAATTAACTGGACTGAGGTGTGAATGACATTTTGGGTGACAACAAATGGGATTTTTTCTTATTTGCAACATTGTATTAGGGATGACCTGATATTGAATAATATTATGCCAGATAACCGATAAATGCCCAATAATTTAATTCTACGCTATTTTTTTATAAATAAATGTAAAACATTTTTTTATTATAAACTAAAATGAACTGTTTTAAACGCTACAAGTGAATTTAGGTATCACAACAAAATTACAGTTTTGAAAAGGGATATTCATTTTGAGATGTGCAAAAGATTCTTAGGCCTGGTTTCAGAGACAGTATGGCAAGACAGTTTAACATTTAATCCTTAAAACTTTAAATTGGTACTAGTACTTATTCATTAGTTACTAGTCCTTATTATTAGATACTAGTACCTATTAAATAGATACTAGTTCTTATTCATTAGATACTAGTACTTATTTCAATAGTGTCTTGTAACTATTCTTTTATTACTAGTAACACATTTGAAATTTTTGCCATTGACTTCTATGGGGATCTGTCATTTAGATATCAACTATTCAGTTCTGACTAGTAGTACGTATTTATTAGATACTAGTAGTTATTCATTAGGTACTAGTACTTATTTTTTAGATACTAGTACCGATTACTAGAGACTAGTACTTGTTCATTAGATACTAGTTCCTATTAAATAGATACTAGTACCTATTTATTAGATACTAGCATTTATAGTATTAATACCTTTAAAAAGGTAGGCTATTATTATATTGTTATTATAAAAACGGCCTTCTGCAATTCAGTCCATTTCCTGTGTCATCTCTTTTTGATATGTTGTTAGTTCATCAATATTCAACATATTATTTTCATACTGATTATTTAAATAGTACTAGTATCTATTAAGGTAAGGATATATTTGATCTAAAATGTTACTAGTAAGTAAAAAATAAGCACTAGTTCTATTTTTTCTTAACAAGTTAGGTATAATTAAATACTAGACACTATTGGAATAAGTACTAGTATCTAATAAATAAGAACTATCTAATGAATAAGTAGTATCTTTAAAAAGGTACTAGTACCTAAGGAATAAGCAGTAGTATCTCATGAATAGGCACTAGTATCTAAAAATAAGCACTAGTAGCTAATGAATAAGTACTAGTACTTAATGGAATAGATACTAAAAAATGACTACTATTGCTACTAATAATTAGCGAGTACTAGTAGCATGAAAATAGATATTAGTAGGTTTTAAGGATTAAATGTTAAAACGGCTTGCCATTGAGACGGGTCTTAAATTAAACCAGGATTACGCCTTAGTTTATTTAGGACATTTAAGTAGCTTTTATAAACTTCTCTTAGAAAAAAACATTACTGGTGTGCATCTTGAGACAAAACAAAGGCACTGACATATTTTAAGATAGTACACAGTGCTTCAGTTAAAACAGCTCAAACATGCTATTTAGTCTGGGACTATAGGCTTAAGCTTTGTCTGTGAAACTGGGGGATTGTGTAGCTTTTAAGTGAGTGTTAGATGATTGTAAAGGGAATCTAAAAGCAAAAATAACGCAAATCTGCATGTACAATTAAATACCCAACATAATGTTATTCTAATAAATTACACAGAAAATCTCTAATATCACTCATTAATCAATATAGTGATAGAATATCTTTAGTGTATCTATTTACAATTTAATATCTTCCCAACATTAAGAAAGGGGATGTCCCACTGTCACCCCGAATATTTAAATTAGTGGTAGATCAATGTAGGCCTAATTGTTTTAATTACCAATTCTTAAAAAGTTTACATTTATAAGTTAATGTAACCTAATATTGGGTGACTATAAAATGCATATCAGTGAATGTTTACATATCAGTCTGAACTAGCAAAATGTTCTTTGAGGTAGACATATTCAAGCTTACGTTCATAATAAGATGGATAATTAGCAATTCTGAAAATTGCACTCCAGTTGACCCACACCCAGTTAGGCTACACAGAAACGGGAAGTTATTTACAAGTCAATATCAATGTTCAAGAATGAACGATCTGAGCAAACTTGGGCGGAATAAAAATAAAATAAAATAACATGATAAATTAAATTGATAATAAAACCTAAATAAGCAAAATATTTGTTGAATCCGACAGGTGAAAATGTCACGCCTTCTCTCGTCAGGTAAGTGATGTAATGCTGAGCTCTGCATCCCGCGCGCCGCCGCACACAAGCTCGTTAGAGTAGAGTGGACTTTTTTGTTTTCTTCTCCACCTTTCAAAAAAACAAGCATGCAGAAATTGCTCAACGTACCTTCTTCCACGCTGACATTCTAGGTATTCGTTGAGCTTGCGGCTACATGGTGAGGATGCAGCGAAGTTTTGAGAGTGCATGTGCTTAGCAGTCGCTCACCGCCCCGCGGGTGCAGATGCGGCGGTCCCCTGGAGGTGATGTAGCGCTTGTCCACGCCGCTGGATGGCGCAGTTCAGGACGCTGCACGTTCAGGCGCCATCATGATGAGGTCGGAAATACGACAATACAGGGGAAGAACCTGACGGTACTTTCTTTACATTATTATGACATATGTGTGCGATTTTACATATCTTTTTTTATATTCCCTTCATGTTAAATCCTGGATTCTTATTAAATGTGTAAAATAGACGGTTGACCACTGTTTACACCTATCACGTATCAGAAAAGTGTAATGGAGTGTAATTTTGTTTACGATTGAGGAAAAAAGGTCTTCATGATTCTCAGCCGCTGATATGTCTGTCAGAAAAGAAGGTAAGAAGAGAGCATTGAATAAAAGTGTATGACAGTGCCCACGTGCTACAGAACTTGTGCTCTGCACGTGTTTTTATTGTTGACATATTGTGTTGACACACAAGAACACAACGTTTGTGTGTGTTGTGTGTTAGTTTTCCAGTCCAAGGTCCTGCAAAGATTGTATCCTGCATCCCAAGAGCAGAGTGTGCTGCAACCTGTTTCCCAGGAGCAGAGCATACCAGTGGAAAGTCCTCAGTACATCCCACCCAAAAAATCAGGTTGGAGTTTGCTTTATGCTTAAGTCCTTAAACTTTTATGTTGCCCCTTTTATGCTATTTTAAAGGTACCTAGTTTTGTTTTGGAGGTCTCCTACAATAGGTTTACATGCATCTAAGGACAAGAAAGAAAAAAAAACGTTAATTTCTCAAAAAAAAAATTGCTACATCACCTCTTTTATCACAGTGCCTGAGATGGAATGATAGATAAATCTATCTTTCTAAGCCACTCCTTTCCGAGAGCCAACTCTGCTCTGATTGGTCAGATGGCCCTGTTTGTTGTGATTGGTCTACCACTTAAAGCGCATGGCGGAAACAAAAGGCCTACTACTATATCAGAATTTCAACTCCGGAGGCTTCATTAGCACTTGTATACAGTAACAGTAACAATGGCAATGGTGTACCATATCTATTTGAGCTTGAGTCCTCATCCTTGGAACTGCATGCAAAGTGGATTTGCTTTTGCAGTGTCTTCGCGACATGTCGACAACATGAACCAAACTCTTCCAGGCCTCAGCTACAACTGCAGTGTTGTGTTTGAAGGCTTTAAGTAGACATTGTTGATCGACAGCCAATGATGACGATAGGCAGTTTTTGTAAATTTGTTACAAACCTACATAGGTTTGTGCAGGAAATAAGACTGGAATTACTGACGACTTGTTTCAGGCAGTTCAGAATCGGTTCTTTCTTTTGGGAGACAATATTTCCATTTCTTGTGCACTTTAGTCTTTGAAAATTTGCAGACATTTTACATTTACAAATAGCTATATATAATATAAAACACTACATGGAAGGTAATATCCGAAAAAGCATAATAGGAGAACTAACAGGGGACTTGACTGCTATTTCGCCCTTTCTTTCTCTCCCTTTCTTAGGTAATGAGAAAAGTACAGCTGTACCAGGAAAAAAGCTCTACACTGTACTTCCTCCTCCTCAAGGCTACCTGATCACTAGCGGGGATGATCCTGTCACACTCTCCAATCCAGATTCCATTGACTCTGAGAATAGCCCAGTCGGTGAGTTGGTGATAACCATGTTCATTCTGATTAATGACACACCTCTTAGGTTAAGACCACCATCTCTTTAACCTTTTATTTGATTTCTCTTTCAGTCACACATTCCAGTATGAAATGGATATCACTAGTTGCTGTGAAGTGATCCTAGTAATCCCTGTAAATAATTATTAGTCACTGCAGATTATATTAGCCAGTCTGCAGCTGTATCTTGATATCCTGATTGATATTTTACTTTTGAATTATTTAGACTAATCAATTGTGTTTTTTAAATATTGGGTGATTTTTCTGTTTATTTTAATTTGCAACTCCTGTTGTGGATCCAAATGATCAAATCGTTTGATTCAGTGGGGCAAAGACCAAAGACCTCCTCTATATGAAGTGACATTGTTGCATCTTTTATTACACATTACTCATCCACCATCATGAGTCTTTTAGTCCAGGTGTCATATTTGTGATTTGGCTTAGTGTGCATGTTATTCTTCTTTCCTCTTTCACTAAAAAGCTCTGTATATTTCTTCCTCCTACTGTCTTTTTGTTGCTATTGATCTGAATAGACCTCAATAGACCTGCAGAGCAGCAATAACTTCGTTCACAAGCTCTCTCTCTCACACACACACTTACTCATACTGTCCATGTTATTGAGGCCTTTCCTCATCCCTCCTTTATTGCAAACCGGTCTCATTGTATGAGCTGTATGCTGATGAGCTGAATCTTTGCTTCCTGCGGTGTGTCACTCAGATGTGCGGTCAGTTTCTCTGCTCTGAATACAGATGAAAAAAATCAATAGCTCAGCACAACTCAGTGTGTTTGTATAGTCCTAAGGAGCTTGAAGAGCCTGCAGAAAACTCCTGAAAGGGCAAAGGTGTGTGTGTGTGTGTGTGTGTGTGTGTGTGTGTGTGTGTGTGTGTGTGTGTGTGTGTGTGTGTGTGTGTGTGTGTGTGTGTGTGTGTGTGTGTGTGTGTGTGTGTGTGTGTGTGTGTGTGTGTGTGTGTGTGTGTGTGTGTGTGTGTGTGTGTGTGCGCGCGCTATCCACTCTGGTAATTGCCTCTTATACAGCATGAGCACATTTTTTTTGTAGGATGCTTTTTATTTGAAAGAGTCTACCAAGAGCATAAATGTAATGAGGCTGTAACTGATGTCATTCAGTTGTTATTGTGTATTTATTTAAATCCGTTCATGACAAATCAGTCACATTAAACCTCTTTTTCCAGAAAATGGAGCCCGATGCTTGTCGAATTTAAAACCCCTTTGTAATAATTCTAATACTGTGAGAAAGTCCATAATCCTCCTCACCAATGAGCCATTTTTGGATCTTTCAGATGCAGATGACCATGAGTTACATAAGAAGAGGAAAAGGAGGAGAAAGAAAAAAGTGTCTCCCATTACTTCAACCAAGGTATCCACCCCTCCAGCAGAGGGTGCTGTACAGGGCCAGATAGATGCTGTACATCCCAGCGATGAAGGGGACGCTGGAAGATCATTGAGCATAGAGCGGCTCAGCAAGAACAGAAAGAGGAAGATGAAGAAGAAACGGCACAAAGAGAAACTCATCGCTCTTGGACTGGTGCCTCATGTGAGAGCTGTTGAGTTCACATACGCACAGAGTGGACATGGAAATTCAGAGGAGGTGCTCGACTTCCTTCGTACCACACAGGAGATCTACCTGTCTGATCGCAAGTCCTCTGGTATAGTATTTTACTAGAGCATCACTTTTTTCTATGTTGAGGACAAATAAACACTACCGTTCCAAATTTTGGGGTTGGTAAGATTCTATGTTTTTAAAAGAAGTCTTTGACGTTCACCAAGGTTGCATTTATTTGATCAAAAGTTCAAAAGAACACAATTTTTTCTGAAATGGAAAGCTTTTGTAACATACACTTCCATTCAAAAGTTTGGGATCAGTTATATATATATATATATATATATATATATATATATATATATTATTGTTTTTTTTTTTTTTTACTTTTATAATACTTTTATTCAACAAAGAAGCATTAAATTGATCAAAAGAGACAGTAAAGACATTTATAATGTTACAAAAGCTTTCTATATCAGATAAATGCTGTTCTTTTGAACTTTCTATTCATCAAAGAATTTTGAAGAAAATGTACACAACTGTTTTCAACATTGATAATATGAATAAATGTTTATTGAGCTGCAAATCAGCATATTAGAATTATTTAGAAAGAATGAAGGATCATGTGAAACTGAAGACTGAAAATTCAGCTTTGCCATCGCAGAAATAGATTCCATTTTAAAATATATTCAAGTAGAAAACATGATTTTAAATTAAAAATAAAGTAAAAGTATTTCACAATATTACTGTTTTTGCTGTATTTTGGATCAAACAAATGCAGCCTTGGCGAGCAGAAGACACTTCTTTTAAAAACATAAAAAATCTTACCAATCCGAAACTTTTGATACAGTGTGTGTGTGTGTGTGTGTGTGTGTGTGTGTGTGTGTGTGTGTGTGTGTGTGTGTGTGTGTGTGTGTGTGTGTGTGTGTGTGTGTGTAAAAGTATTGAGATTAACATAATGTATTGCTACTCTTCTTTTCAGGCTCCTGTGTAGAAAGTGGACCTGCTCTCTCCCTCACTCCAGCTGAGACTCTGTTCTCTCGTCTGTCTGGTAGGACGCTGCCCCCTGCTGAGATATCCAGGCTGTGTGGACTCAGGACTCTATTGGTGAATAATGAAGAGCAGTTAAAATCACAGCTGCAAGAATTCAGGGACACAAGTATATTGCCTGCAGGTGAGTGAGGGCGCTTGGACCTCCCATGTCTGAACATCAAGCATGTGTGTTTTTGTTTTATAGTAATAGTTGCAAACAATAGAATATTGATTTCACTGCCAAAAGACTAAAAATGCCCACAAATACACAAGCTACTATCATGCAAAAGTTTGGGGTCACTAATAAATATAAATAATTTATTTATTTATTTATTTATTTTTATAAAAAAGAAAATTTGTTTTAAAGTAATTAAAAAGTGACAGTAAAAACATTTACATTGGTGAAAAAAATAATATTAAAAAAAATACATCAAAGTATGTATCATGTTTCCACAAAAGTATTAAGCGGCACAACTGTTTTCTACATTGATGATGATAATAATAAATAAATAAATATTCTTGAGCCCCAAATCAGCATATTAGAATAATTCAAGAAGGATCATGTGACACTGAAGATTGGAGGGATGGCATCAGAGGAATAAATTACATTTTAAAATATAGACGACACTTATTTTTAAATAGTATTTCACAGTAATACTTTTTTTTTATTTTTTATTTTTTTTATCAAATGAATGCAGACCTCAATATTTTGAATGGTAGATGTATATATTTTTTTTATATATATATATTATTTTTTTTTTTGTCTTTTATTTGCATGACTTTAACGGGATGCCACTCACTTTAAGAAGGTCATGTGACGATAACTTAGCATACTACTGTTTCAAATGTTTATTGTTAAATAATGCTTTTCACTATGCAGCTTACAATGTATATTGTGCAACAGTCAGTAAGTTAGATTCTCAACATACTATGTCAAAGTATCGATCAAGAAAAATCTGCAGCATACAAAGTGCTTTCTAGCAAACTTTTGGCTTTATATGCATTAAAAAACAATAACAATTTTGTGTGTTTACATTGAATGTGCCCATAGTGTTTTTTTTAGCCTTACTTTTCACGTATGTGTGTTTGTGGAGTCAGATTAGACCTTAATAAGATGATCAGTGTTTTACTAAGGAGCTACAAGCACCCACCGGATTCACGACATTCCGCACACTGACTCCTGAACATAGCCTCTATCTCCACAACAGCCACGGGAGACATAAAAATGTTTTTCCCCCATACACCATTATTTCCACCAGTAATTGCAGCAAGCCATTAATGTTACTCTGCAGATATGTGTTTTCCCTCAGATGTCATAATAACAAAAAATGTTATGGGAATCTAGGTCCAATAGTGCATTTCAATAAAGCGGTACTTTTTATTTTTATTTAGCCCTTATTTGACCAGGTTGGTCCTGTTGTGATTTTAATCTCTGGCCAAAATATCAGCCAAATCCAGACAGTAGTAAACATAAATTCATGGTACCTAAGCAAACAACATAAGAACACACATAAATATGGGCAAATGTTACATTTAAATGATCTTTCTCTTTCTCGTTTTACAGATGAGGTTTCAGTGGTGTGTGCTCTTATTGAGTATTGGCTTACAGAGATTCTGCCCATACAGAGAGAGCAGAAGACATGACGTCCCCAGATTCAGATCCTAAGAGGAAAGCGACTGTGAATAACCAGCAGGTCTCTGATTGTAATATCTCATAATATCTCATCAGTCATGCTGTTTTATAGTCAAGGAATTCAAGAAACTCAGGATCAAATTGCAGCAGCAACAATTTGCATACCTTTTAAAGACCCAGCATGATATATTCTAGTTTATTTTGCCTTCACAATAATAATTACTTATGAAAAAGATTTTTTACACATTTTCTGCTGCTAATTTTTTTTATCATAGGACACAAATACACTCTCACAGCTGTTCCAGAAAGTATGTTTCAGCTATCCAAACACTAGAGTATTATTATTGACCTGGATCACCGGTCTTCCACAGCTCATTATGAGTACTCCGTGGTTTAGCGTCTTAGCAGCTAATTACCTTAACATCAGAACGTCAGCAGCCCCTCACTGATCTCAGAGACTGTTTAGATCATGACATTTAAGCTTTTACTCACTAGACTGCTCATTTCCCCAAAACAAAGCCTCATTTAGGTTGTTTTTTTTACATTGTAATGAGCTACTTTGGGGCATCAATGTGACAAGCCACTGTGACTATCAGTGTGACTAGAAAAATGTCTTAGTGCAGCTATAAAGATATTAAAGTTTTATTTCAATTCACGAGATAAACAAATGTGTCCTTGTTTCCATTGATTGTTTGATATACCTTACCTGCATTAAGTGCAGTGCACGACATACAAAGATCCATTGATACGGATACAATGGCTTATCCATGACGTCAAGGAAGAATGACTTTAACTAAACAAGCATCTCTAGACAGCCATGTGTGTGTTTGTGCTAATCTGAGATACTCAAGGCAACCCACAGCATGGGGTTTGATGCCATTATAGGATCACATGGATCTGGGTTGTTGCAGACAGAGAATACGTTTTTTTATTTTTTTATTGCTTCCCATTAGGTTACAATGTTTAGAAATAATAACCCTTCTATATCTCTGAGAAATGTTTTCTTACGCCAGCTGGAATATTAGGCGGACGACACAGCAGGTGTGATGGTGAAATTGTAGCAGCTGAAAAGAACAAAATATCATCTTGTTTTAGCACTAAGCGCAGCATATCATCACATTAAATGCTCACTGCAGCTTTAATATCGCAGTTTATTGATTTACGGTTTATAGATCATATCCACTCAAAAGATGAGAGGCAATCCTGCAAAGAGGTGGAGCAAATATCTGCCAGTCATAAATGCTCGGAAAAGCAATTTAATTTAAACATACTAAATGATCTGCCACTGACTGAGGTCTGTTTGTTTAACAGGTTCTCATAAAGAACAAGATTTGTCGGTCCCCAGTGAGGCCTTCAAGTCACAGACTGATATAACATTGTGTGGCTAAAGGGTCTATAGGACTGTGTTGGGAAAGACAATATTCTGCTGTCCCCTGTTTATTATGTTCTCTACCCTGAGGCAAAACTCCAGACAGGTTCATTTTGCAGAGTGTAGCAACAAACCGATATTTAACTAGGTGAATAAGCAAGACAAAATGGTGGCAGAAACTGCTACACCATCCTGTTTTTGTTTGTAGAATCTGCACCACCATTCAAAAGTTTGGGGTCAGTAAGAGTTTTTTAAAGAAATTTAAACTTGTATTAATCATGCATTAAATGTATCAAAAGTACATTGTTACAAAATATTTATATTTTAAATAAATGCTGTTAAATGTTTTTAACTTTCTATTCATCAAAGAATCCTAAAAAAAATAAGTTTCCATAGAAATATTAATAAAAATATTATTTTTAATATAGTAACATTAATAGCAATAAAAAAAATTATTTAACAGCAAATCAACATATTAGAATGATTTCTAAAAGATCATGCGACCCTGAAGACTGTAATGATGCTGAAAATTCAGCTTTGCCATCACAAGAATGAAATACATTTGAAAATATATTCAAAAAGAAAACTGGATTTATTGATCAAATAAATAAATAAAAATACTTTTTTTACTCTTTTATTTATTTATTTATTTGTTTTACTTTCAAAAAAGTCTGACCCCAGACTTTTTAACAGTTGTGTAAATTCACTTTAAATAATGTCTTACCATAACCCTAACCCCTCAGAAAGGTTGATGCCAAAAGTAGTTTTGACTACAAAAACTAGCATAACATATAGGACTATTGTCTGTACTGTTGTAATACAATGGTATTCTTGGTGTTTATACACTGTATGGTATCATACAGTACCATGGTAATATCATCTGATTGGTTGTTTTTTGTTAAAATTTTTGTTTGTTCTATGTCATGTTGTGGGAATTTTGTTTTTTTGTGTGTTTTTTTTGTTCCAATAACTGGGTCGTCTCTGACCTGTGTCAGTAGACTTTATAGCCCTTTCCGGCTTTACACGTGCCAAGCTTTACAAGGATGTCCTTCACAACAACTTAACCTCGCATCCTATACTGTCGCAGCTGTCGTCATCGCTAGCATGTCTAAGTGTTTGCTAGCCTCTTTTGTTAATCTCATTGAGAGACAGACAGATGGGGACTGTCTATATAAGCTATGATCACAGGAAGACGTGATAGACGTGCACTCCTACCTGAGTGAGCTCTATCCTCTGTGAAGACTCCCTGTCAGAAAGGAAAGAAACAAGGAACCAGAGGAAGAGGTAGTCCTGCTCACAAACGGCTCCGAGGCCTAGTGACTAACTTGACATGCTTTTTGGTCTCCCACGTACTATTTCAGGATACATTCGCTACTTGCAGGTAAGTAAAATAATCTGTCCAGATGTGCATGTTATGGATTAAAAAACTGAATAGCTAAACAGTCTAAATTAATAATCTGTAGATGTTTATAGTTTTGTACATGTATTTATACCTGAACTGGGGCAGAACTCCAGTGCTAAACATAAAGCTGATTGGACGTTGATGTAATGGGTGAATAATTGTTTTCTACAATTCAAGAATTTTGATAACATTCCACATGGTGTGATTTCTATCACTATAATCTCAAATTAAGCATTAAATCTGCAATTATTACATTAGAGAACTGTTTGATCTAATTATAATCCATTTGTGTAACAATCCGGTCATTATAGAATTATTATGATTTACAAGTGTACTTGGCCATTGTTCAAACATTTAATGTTTCACAGCCAAAAGAAAAGAGTCATCATTCAGTTATGCAGGCTGAGGTGTTCCTAATTAAATGTGACCTGAAATGTAATGTTTGTCAGTTCATCACACAATATAACCATGTGTTTGCACTCTCTTTCAGACATCAGCAGTGCAGACTGTGATCTACAGGGCTCACGATCTTGTAGTGCCGAGGTTGGCTGTTGTTCTGGGTGCTTTGGGGTTTGCAATGTCCGGATACAGCTCTCGCCAACTCACTATTCACCACCGACCCTCCACGCGCATCCTTCATTGGATGTCCAAACCCGCCACTAATGTTGAGAGTCCAGGATCCCCATCAGCCCGAGCCCGTCTGGCTCCCGCCAAGGCTGCCATGGCATCCATCAAAAAAGATGAAGAGGATCAACCAATCAAAACCACAGGTGGCATCGAGCAGCCTGTGAAGACACCAACTGCCGCATAAAGAAAAACTTTAGCCATACAAGGTCTTACTGTGTAAGATGGAGCATTAGTCAATAATTTAGTCAGTAGTGGAATGTGCCTTTGTACAAGAAAGCCAGTTTGCCCTGATTAGTTTGTGTTTATTTATGAGGTCGGCCACAGTTGCTCAAATGATTCAGCAGATCTGTATTAATGACCAACTGTTGGTCATACATTGAATTGACATGTTTGTGAAAATTACTTGAATTTTTTTTTATCTGTGTAAAAATACAGGCATATGGTTTGATGATGTCATGCTTAGGCTTAGTCACTGGTCTAGCGACATTGTGAATTCAACTCAATTTTAATATGCTGAATCAATCCCACATAACTAGGCATAATTTACTCATGTCTGTCAGTGACATCCTGATGACTGGTCTTAGAAATGTATTTACAGTAACAATATCACCCACTATGACTGGGATGTTTCCTAAGCTAAATCGTTTCCTGAAGATTATTTCGCTGAGTTTATTTACTAGGGCTTGTTAATGAGATGTAAACGTAGGGGAGACTGTGAATGAGCGAGAAGCTGATTAACCTGTTCTACACTCTTACAGAGAGAAAATGTCATTAAAAAGTCCTGTATATTAAACTACATGCAGACAACTGGGAGGATTGTTCTGATATGTTTTGTATTTATATTTGTAAGCTTATTTTAGTTTTTATATGGCTGCAGTCCTGATAACTGTCTATCTTATAAACAAGAAATGCAAACCATTGTGTAAATTTAGCTGTGTATGGATTTACATTTTATGCAAATAAAGAACTAACTTAATTTTTCTTAGTCTTTTTATTTAAAAGCCTTTGACTTTTATGGTCTATAGTTTTTTATATTGTGATAAAAAAATCATTAATAAATCACTTCAGCTTATTGCCTTGCAGTCATTACAGTATTACTACACTACAGTAGATCAGATAAGCTAAACTACCGGTATATTAACCACATTCTGTTGCTCAGTGCTCAAGTCTTTAAATTAGGATCAGGTCAGAGGTTATGGTGAACTGACCTGATGAGAATGTAGTATTCGTTAATCTATATAAATCACACCTCAGAGTTAGCATAAAACCTTAATAACGATGATGTTAGTTAATGAGGGAATGTACTCGCACGTGACTCCTGGTGGAAAGTAACTCGGTCACTTGGAGGGTGTTTACACGGGAGTTGTTCATTTGTGAGCTGTCGCTCCTTCAAAAGCTGAGGACAGTAAGGTCATAATGCTTTAGATCTAGTTCACGCTGTTTTCAGTAGTAGTACTGCTCAGTCCTCGTGAGGGGGCAAAAGGACCGTTTTTAACCGTGCTTCAGAGTTCATACCCACATCCTGCATTCTCTGCTCGTGATCCGCTCCCGTCCGTGTCCGTGAAGAGGTGCGACTCCACTAGCGACAGCATGTAAAACTTCCCCGTCAGTCCCGGTGAACACAAGACCTTCAATAAGGTGTGTAACATAAACGATTCATTATTATGGTTTTCTCTATCGTTTAGGTGTTTTTATATTTTATTAATTCATATAAGTATGATTTGCGGTCCTTTTCTCCAGATGGTGATGCTCGCTGTCCGTGTAATCTATGTTATTTTCTTGGTTTATTTTCTTGGTTTAAAGATGTTATTGATAGACTTTATTATTCTCTTGGTTTAAAGTTGCTTGTTCGTTAAACTTGAAGTAGGAGAGGCCGGATATTGTTACATTGGGTAGCAAGTTAACAGTTTTAACCCATATAATTTATCAAAAAGGTAAACCGATGATTGATTAATGTTTTCTTTCTTTTTGTTATAAAAATACAACTATATTAATTAATTACTCTACAAAATATTAGATATTAAAAACAATGTACGTTATTATTGTTGTTAGCAGCCTAGTATTGCTATTAATAAATTGTCGTAATTTATGTAGCCTAAAGTATTTTTGTTAACAAATGGTTGCAAATATATTTCCATGTTTTGGTTGTCACTGACTGCTAAGTTCAGAATCCTTCATTGTTCACATTGTTCAGATTGAATGTCTATAAAAAGTCATTATGCAAACAATACAATTTACCTGAGGAACAATTGTTAGATGCTGTTCTTTAGAGACCAACCAAAATGTGCCATTTATTAGTAGTCCTGATATTATATGACAACCAAATTTACTCGCTTAAGTAAATTTTATATTCTATATGCTTTTTTTAAATAAATTTTTTTATTATTACATTGAAACCAAATGTCTTACAACAATCCATGGTGTTCCCTAATTATTTGCTCTACCTCTTTTATTTAGCAAGCGCTGTCAATAGGCTTTTGCATTTTCATGCAAACTTTACCACAAACCTCATTCAAATTGCTCTACCAGTTGTTGAAGAGTTTTCTGAATATCTCAGAGACCTGGAAGAGGAGTATGAGTGGAGATACTAATGTACAATCTAATGTTATATCTTTTGAGTTATTGTTATGAATGTGCCGGCACCACTGTTATTTGGAAATTGAATAAAGTGCATGGGACATAGAACACGTGTGTGAGAATGGGTGCTAAAGAAAAGGGTAACACTTTATTTTGATGGTCTACTTTAGAGATTCTACTAACTATTTAAGTAACTTTGCAACCACATGCCAACTGCCAGTCAATTAGAGTATTAGTAGACTCTCTGCTTAATAATATCAGCTAACACTTTATTTTGATGCTCCCCAACAGACATTCTACTGACTATAATAAGTAACTTTGTTTTGTAACTACATCAGGGTTACCAAGTCCAGGGTTACTACTTTTAAACAAGATGATTTTTCCGCCGTGGGTTAAAGGTTTATTAGACTGAAATGCTTGTATTGATACAACTGTGCTAGCTGATTGGTAATGGCATTGGTCTTCTTTATGAAAACAGACAGTGTTTATGATTACATAGAGTTTTAGGTGTGGGAGTGGCATATTTTGAGTTTTGTTATTTGGGATAGGGTCAGTTGGCTAATTTAAGGCTACTTTTGATTGGCCATTGGACTATTTTTGTTACGCAGACCTGGGCAACCCTTAACATACTCACCCGAATTTCTAACCCTAACCTAACAGTCTACTACAGTTTACTAATACTTAGTTAGTTAGTTGACATGTAGTTGCAAAGTTACATAAGTAGAATGTCTAAAGTGGACCATTGAAATAAAGTGCAACCAAGAAAAAACAATTATGTGTATAATGAATTTTTTGACTCATTCACTAGACTGAAAAAGCTGTTGGTAACATGGGGAATAACTCTGGAAAAGAACGACATGGATCTTCAGGTAACTAGCTTTTGACAACAAACATACACACACACACACACACACACACACACACACACTCACACTCACACTCACACTCACACTCACACACACACACATATTTGAATATCCTGGTGTATTAGATGTGTTATTGAGATCTGAGGCAATAACCCTATAGGGGCAAGAACCAACAGAGGCATTTTTCACAAGAGATAAAATAACAGCATGCAGAGATAGAGAGATATAGAAACAAAAAATAAAGGAATACAGAAAAGAGTGCTGTGTAAAGTTTCTAGGCATGTGAATGTCCAATATTGTGAAAGAAAGAACTGCAGGACAGTTATTAAATATATTAGAGAGCGAGTCATTATTGGCATACTGTATTGTACATTCTTCCCTGTTATTGGTGGTGTCCAGAGCCCTCAGACTTACTGCATCAGCAAACTTTTCCCACCCAGGGAGACGACAAAGGCTTTTAATGAAGAACACCCACTCACACACATTCAATCTAATCTGCTCCTGTTGGTTTGTATTCAGAAAAAGCAAATAATGAAATCTGCCTATTTTAGAAAACGAAAAATTTTCCTAAATGATTAGTTCACATAAAAATGAAAATCATTTACTCATACTCAAGACGTTTCAAAACGGTATATTTACTTTTGTACATGGAGCACTTTGAATAGTGTGCTGGTTCCTCTAATAATAATGTACCAAAGACAATGTAAAAGCACAATTGAAGTTTTATAAACCTAGTCCATATGACTTGTGCACTATATGTCCCAAGTATTCTGAAGCTTTTTGTGAAGAATTGACAACAATTTAAGTTGATATTTGGCAAAATTTTCAAATTAAGTTTGAAAATAAATGTATTTCTTTTTTATTGCAACAACAGGAATTATAAACAACCTTGTTTGTTGATGGGTTTTGCGGAGCTTAAGGGAATAGCAATAAAAAAGAATAAGGACAATCATATTGTAGTACAAATACAAAATGTAAAGTCTTTTTACACAGACTTACAGTATAATGTGAAAACAAACTTAAAATGGGCAGAACGATAATGGATATTTTTCTTATATAAAAGATTTGCAAAGGATTATTATTATTTATTTATTTTTATTTTATTTATTATTTAAAAATACATTTATTTAAAAAAAATCTTGAATCTTTCTTTTAATGGATCTTTAGATATATTTTGCTAGAAAACAAGAAAAAAAATGAAAAAATAAACAGTGAAAGTAGTGTCATTTATGAAAATAAAGAGACAAAATCTATACTTGGTTGTCAAATCTGTACTGTAGTTACATAATTCTTGTCCCCTGAAATCATGAATATTAACCACATTCTGAACATCCCATGAATAACGGAAATAAAGTTTCATTTCTGTGACAGACTAATCTATGCACACAAGTTATTATGTCAGGTAATGTTTTATTAAAGTATTCTGAGAGCTCCACCTCTGTCTCTCTGCAGGCACTGCTGTGGACATGTATGAAACACCTCCCGCCTCGCCATATAGTCTTGTTTCTACTTGGTCACCAACGTCTCAGCTGGTGTCCATTTCCAACTGCACAAGCACAGCCACCCCAGAAACGACTCAAGATGCTCTCAGTCCGCCACTCATCTCCACCAATCAGAATGATTCACTTTTGGACTGCAGGACAGGGCCTGCGAAAGAGGCTGAGGAATGTGAGATGACAGAAGCACCTAGTCTGTTATCTCATCCGTCGTGTGTGTGTGTGCATGGAGACACAGAAGTGGACGCAAAACTCCTCCAGGAGTGTTTGAACACACTGCAGCTCAACAACACTGAAGAATCTACACACATTCTGAATGGTGAGTCAGACAGTCATGTTATGTACACTGATTCATTCATAAATTAGGGCATGCACATAATTAAATGAACTGCACACAGTATTAGGAAAGTTACTCTTAAAAAGCAATTGTATTGCTATCTACTAATTACATCTTCAACAGTGTGATTAGATTACTGTACTAATTACTCTTTCTAAATCCCATATCAACCTCGACCATGAAACTGTCCTATTAATTCTTTCAAATAAATTAAATGTATTTAATGGGAGAAGGTTAAATTAAAAACATACATTTTAATATTAGATGTTTAATTTTTATGTTAAATCCACTATTGTGTTCTATATAGAATTGTTCTATAGTTTATACAATATTTAATCCAATTACATCAGAAGTAACTAATTAAATTACAGAAAATGTAAGAGTAATAGTTTACTTTTTTAAGGGAAAAGTAATTAAATTACAGTAATTAATGACTTGTAGTAATGTATTACACCCAACAGAGTCTCCGCATATAATAATACATTATATCAAAGTATTATGCAATACAAAAATGCAAATAATAAAATGTAGTTAACCGTATAAGCATGTGTATTTATACTGGCTTATTTAAAAAAAATTAAACAAACAAAGAGGAGAAAAAATCTAATTCTCCAATCTTTTGTTGTTAAAGTCACTTGGCCAACATGGATAGGTTGCATGACATTCTTGAAAACCATGAACAAAATTGTGAAAGGTAAAAGAAAATATAACCCACAGTACATTAAAAAAAAGAGTATTTATTTATTCATTCATTACATTTTTTATTCATTAATTTGTTCATTTTCATTCATCATTTTGGGTTGCCACTTGTCCTGAATCTGGGTCCTGCAGAAAACCTCTGATACCCTTATAGATTTTAATTCATTAAATGTTTATTAAACATTTGTATCACTTTTATCATATTGCTTTTGCTGTGGTTTTATAAAAACAATAAGCCGTTCGAGGTCATGCATTTCAGTGATTTTACCACTGCTGTAAACCTAAAGTAACACGCTTCGTTTAGTGCGTTATTGCTTTATTATGTTCTTAGCAAACACCTGTATTATTTATAATTTGATAAATATTTAGAATCACATTTTTTTAAATGTTTTTCAGATCTGTTACAATGTTTTCTGGTGGAGAGGGAGAAGATGAAGGAGGAATTGAGAAGTTGTAAGGAAAAGATTCAGGTGAATCACACTTGCTTCTTTTTGTACCATCCATGTCCTCTCAGTTTTTGCTTGACACTTTGGTTTCTAAAATTCCCTCTTTTGAAGACAGGAAAATGCAACAGGAAGTAACATTGTTCCCAGAGGGGCAGGTCAGGGAGGGTTTGATAACAGCCTGTCAGCTTCAGCAAAGGCTTATGGGACATGCAATCCTACAAATGACTCCCTTCCTGTCTTAGTTGAGGAATGGACATTGTTTTTGTGAGTGGTTTGTGTTATGGTTCTGCTAACATGGTCCTAATCTGGTAGTCTTAAGGAATCAGATAAAATTAAATCTATTTTTGACAGGAAGGAGGAAGGCAGGAAGGGGCAGAGAAGAAAAAAAGAATGCTTGCATTGATTTCTGAATAGATTGATTTAGCATTGATCTATAGCATTAATATGAAACAAAGATAATGTTTATTAGTTAGTTATAGCAACATTTAAAAAACAGAACGGTGCTCTGGTCACAAGCAGCTATACAGGGTTTCAGGCCTGAAGAAGTAGGAGTGTTTGAGACACAGATGGAAACAGGGAGTGAACAGGACATAATGAGGGGGATGTGGGGAATTCTGTTCAGCTCCTGCAAGAACAAAACTTTTTTGTTTGGCCCCTGTGACAGTAGAAGTCAGCTTGTAACGACTCACTGACCAAACAACGGAGTGAGTGTGTTCCTCCCCAGCCTTCTGTGAGTGCAGTGCACATATCTTTAAAATGCAACTCAACTACTAAGTGCACTTACATGCACTTCAGTTGTAACTAAAGCAGTAACTGATTTTAATGGAATAATGCCGTGTTTAATTTACATTATTTATCAGTGTTCAACATAATCTTTTTCATTAATGTGCCATCATGATCTTTAATAAACTTTCCCTCTTCCTTTGGAAAGACATCTCTTCTCTGATGACATTCACCGGCATGAGGGCGGGACAGTAATCCATCCCTTCCAGAAATCTGTCAATCACATAAGATCGCAGCTATTATCCGAACCAACAATCCAAAAAAATTCCCTTTTTAAAAAAATAAAATAAAATCTTGTTCTAGAAGCCACTGATATACGTCACAATAAGGAAAGTCAGTCACAATTTTCTGTTCATTTTTACTTTAAAAAGTCATATTGACGCTAGTCTGAAATAAAAAAATTTGCAACGTTTTTCCGAAGTTCTCCCGAAGAAATGTTTTGTGATGTCTTTGCAGTTAGACTAACGGACCTTGATAATGCAACTATAGTTTGGCTTTCGCTGCGTCTTAAATTTGTACTTACTTCCCGACTGTTAAAAAAGGTGCATTCTATATATAATATGAATGTGTGTAGTTTGAATGTAATCCGGACGTACTACATCCGCCATGTTGTCATGATCATGTGACCTACCAGCGTCAGTTGCGTTCCTTCAGTTCCTTCATCTCCATTCATAAATGCTCTCCCGTGGCCTCATGGGATTGTAAAGTGTTCATTGAATGCACACTTCAGACTCTCGCCGGAAGTAGTAGGTCATCCAGGGACTTTTCGCCTACTATTTTTCGAATACTATATGCATTCTGACGTACTACTCTGCTTGCGTACTGTTTTCCGCATACTATATAGTAGGGAAGTATTCGATTTCGGATGCAACGTCTTTCCATCATGCAATGTGTATTAAATCTTTCAAATATTTGGTTACACATTGTAATGCGTAATGTAATGTTCATCATGTATACTTGAAACATATGAAAACTGTATCTCAACTACGTATAAAAAGCTGTACGACATAACTGTACATTTACTCAGTGACTCTGTCGCACATTACCACAAACTTTCATATTCACTCATAAGATCTATAAGTCACTCTTTGTAATATTCCCAGTTTCATTTTGACCCGAACTAGCTCTCTCTTGCCCCACTGGACATTGCAAAAAAGTTAAATTTGGTGTTCTAACAATGACTGTACTCAGGGAGCACAAAATCTGTGTGTGTGTGTGTGTGTAAGAGTGAAACAATAACTATGGATGGAGCAACCCACCACCACTCATCACACACACACACACACACACACGCACACACACACACACGTTATGAACAAGAAACTGGCGGATCAGTTCCAGATGGACTGCTCTGAATGCAGGAGTCACACGCTGGATTTGGGTTTGGCTGGAAAAGCTTTACACAGTGTATTAGGCCATTGTGTTAGGCGCACTTGTCTGTGGGCACTTTTCTGTGCGTGTATTACTGAGTGTAGTGATTATGTAGTGTGCAAGGGGTTTGTCAAGTAGGGTGATAGAGTCACACTCTACCCACCCCCACAGACACTGTGCGAAGCCCAAAACAAGAGCAACAACTTCTTTTCATCTGAGATGGGTGTGATACTTCCTTAGAAATCCCACTGAGTCAATGAGCTGATGTCTAAAACATCACCACTGTCCAGAGAGAGAGAGGTGGGGTCATTTTCTGTTGTACCGGGATGCCTGGAATCCACACTCACAATCCTAATGGTGAGTGTGAGCAGAGAGAGAAAGACAGAATGTAATGACTTTAACAAGGTTGGGTGATTGCCAACATGTGTTAATGCGGTTTCATTCAGTCCTTATCCATCAATAAAATTAAGTATCCTTTTAGAACAAATGCTTCAGGATTTAAACAGGCTAATAGGAAAAGGAAAAGTTCATGAAAATCTCTCCTGTGACAGAAAATTCTTGTTTTGTTTAAGGCTGGAATTTTGAAACACAACTTTTGCCCAGATATTTGCCATGCATTACAGTCTGGAATACAGTTGCTGAAAGCCAGAGGCAGTCTGCAGATTTTGGCCAGTTAGAGTTGACAGATTTCACAGAAAATTGCGTGGTGTATGATGGGCACAGACTATTTTTAGCTTCAGATTCTGATTCCAGGATATTTTGAGCTAATTTTAGAACACATATTGTTTTCAATTGTCACGTGTCTCCTAGCAATGAGGCACAGACATGTTTCTGTGTGAGTTTGTTGTGTTCTGAACCACTTAATAGTCTGATGAAGTGTGTGATCCTCAGTCTTTAAGTGTATGATGCCTATAGAGTTTTAAAATCTGTTTAGATAGTGTGTTCTCAAAGTTTCACAAAGTGTGCTGTCAACAATTGGCAATTGTGCTTTGTCGGTTTAAAGTTTAAAAATGATTTTCACATTTCAGACAGCATAGAAATACCTAAATACCCTCCAATGCATGTGTTTCAATATCAGATTGACTCTCATGTGTGTGTCGGAGGAAGTCTTGCTATAATCAGCTCCAGCTGGGGTCTGGAGGCCTCAGAGTGATGAAGAGGGTCCTGAGACTTTTCCTGCTCTCTCTCTCTCTCTCTCCTCCTACTCTAATTCCATCCTCCTTCATTTGTTTAATCGCAGCTGGGGTCATCAACCTTATTCAGGCTAAGGAACTAACGTCTGACCTATACCAACATACATATAGGCTAGTATCATAATGTATTTACATATTTTATGACGCTAACATTGCAATGCCATTAAAAATAATCATTATAGAAGTCAGAGTCATGTAATTGAATAACTTTGGTTGAAGTTAACATACTGATATATTTGTTTAATGCATTTTCTTTTCTTTTTTCTCCACAAAAATGCTTGATAATCGGCAGGCATCTAGTTGGCCTCATGACTCCTTTTTTAACATTTCTACATAGTTGTTCTCCACCCTTTCAACTTAATAACTTTTGTCATTTTTAATAATTTCTCATGAATTTTCCCTATTCTTGTCCTAAATGACTTTGTCTTGATTCTGCCAGAGAGGATTTAAGTGACTTAAATGAACACAAACTACTGACTACTAAAGTTATCAAAGTGAGATTATCATCATTGTAAAATCCTGTACAATAATATAAAGCAGAAAGAAAAAGGTAAAAACAATTAGCAGGCAGAGTTTCAGTCAGTTCTATTGAGAGAGAGACAAGAAATGAAAGAGATGATGAAAGAGAGAAATAATAGATTTAGATTTTAGTTTTTTTACAAATGTGTTATCATGCCTGGGAATCACTCTTGTATTTCTTGACATCTGACTATTGAGCAATCATTTTTTTGCCAGAACATGCTCGGGGCTGCAAGCGGAGTAAGATTCCTGTGTGTGTGTGTGTGTGTGTGTGTGTGTGTGTGTGTGTGTGTGTGTGTGTGTGTGTGTGTGTGTGTGTGTGTGTGTGTGTGTGTGTGTGTGTGTGTGTGTGTGTGTGTGTGTGTGTGTGTGTGTGTGTGTAAATGTGACACGGCTCTGGACCACTGCATGTAAATAATACAGGACACGTTTTATATCTTTGAAGTAGAATTTGTTGCTGATCTGACCGTCTCAAATTCCTCGGCAGAGCAGAGCGGAGTTTAATGTAAGCATATTGGGTGTGAGTGTGTGTTTAGCAAACAGTGAGAAGTGGACAGCAGCACAGTATGATCACCATAGCGGTGAGATTCACAACAAACCTTCTGACCTCATAGACTCTGAATTACTCTAGAGGAAATCCAAGAGGAAAACATTAATATCCTCAGTCTACTGCTCTGCATACCCCCAAATGGTTTTAAGTCAGTTATTTATATCTTTTGCTGTATTGTGTCAGTAGAAAATATCAGTTTACATTTCCAAACATTCTTTTTGCCATTAATTGTAATAATCCAGTGAGATTTGTGTATGCACAAGGAGTCTGACAACAGCCGGTATGATCTGATCTCACCATCATCGAGTCCGTCTGTGATTACATGAAGAAACAGAAAAAACTGAGACAGACTAAATCCAGAAGAACTTATATATGTGTGTGTGTGTGTGTGTGTGTGTGTGTGTGTGTGTGTGTGTGTGTGTGTGTGTGTGTGTGTGTGTGTGTGTGTGTGTGTGTGTGTGTGTGTGTGTTTGACTCAACAACTGTTTTCTCCTTCTGTAGGCAGAACGTGAGGAGTGGCAGCAATTCCAGGCTGACCTGAAGGTGGCGCTAGTGGTTTCAGACAGACTGAGGGCAGAATCTGAGGAAGAGCTAAGTTCTTTAAGAGCAACAATGCAGGACATGGGCACACAGCTAGCCGATGCCTTACAGGGTCGCCAGGAGTTCAAAAGTCGATTAGAGAGCCTCAGAGTTGAACTGGAGCAGAGCCAGCAGAAATTGAAGCAGGTCACAGGCAGCCATCAGGGGGCGCCGGTACTGAGGGGCCTAGAGAGACGAGTGGAGGGTTACGAGAAGAGCACTGGACCCGAAGAGCAACTGTGGACAGATGAGATTAAGAGGAAAAGAGAAATTCGCATCTCTGGTACTGCAGAGAGGTCAAGGTTAGTATTATCGAGGGTTCAAAATTGATCAAAAAGTGATCCTTAAACACACAAAGGTTAAATTTTTGAGATCAAATAAATGTGAATTATTAAAGTTTAATATAAAGTAAACTGGTTAGACTTTACAATAAGGTCCCATTAGTCTTTAGATAATGTCAATAAACCTTTTAGCTGTTTTTCCTCTATATTTTAAATTAGTGCTGGTATGGTGTTTCGGTTGTGAACGACTCTGTCTGCATCCGAAATAATCGCATACTTCCCTACTATATAGTAGGCGAAAAACAGTATGTGACAAAAGAAGCATGTTCGAATTCACAGTAGTCATAAAAGAGTAGGCAAAAATTACCTGGAAGACCTACTTCTTCTGGCGAGATTCAGAAGTGTGCATATGATGAACACTTCACTATCCCATGAGGCAACGGGAGAGGATTTGTAAATGGCAGTGACGCAAACCAAAGTCCCTTTCAAGGACGCGATGCAACTGACGCTGGTAGGTCACGTGTTATGGGCAACATGGCGAGATTACATGCATTCTACAAACATTCATACTATATAGAACATACTTTTTAAGCATTCGTGAAGTAATTACTTATTCAAAATAAGTACCTACTCAAGAAAGTATGCGATTTCGGATGCAGCCCAAGTGTTTTTGAAGGAATCTGTTGAGTGAATGATTGAAAGAATTACTCGGTACTCAAACAGATGCTCACTCATCACCACCTACTGATGTAATGATGTAACAGTCACAGAATAAATCAGGATCTGACCGAGCTTTGTTGGTGATCTGAATCAAAAGATTCAAGTAAATTCAAAATGAATCAAAAAAATCCTCAATTTTAGCTCTTCAGGCTTTCTTTGAACATGTAGTAGTTTTTAAATCGAGGTAATGGATCTGTCTTGTCTGAACATGTTAGAACTTAGAATGGAGTCGATTCGCCTGAGTGGAATCGATTCACACCTTTGGAATCTACAGTGCTCTCTCTCACTTCCCAACTGAATCAATGAATCAGTTTTGATTAAGTCTTATTCAAGCTTGTCTGTTCATTGAGTGAGTTCCATTCCACTGTGAATCAGTGCGCAGTTCTGTAATGCATGCTGCAGACATATCTGATTTGAGAGCATTGTTTAGTGATTCTAAATGATTCATTGTTTACAGCCCACAGTCTGTCAAAGAGACCTATGTTACATTCATGGATCATTCCATCATTTTGCAGGAGTCTGTGCAGACTGCCCTCCAATTACCCTGATGTTGTTGTAAATGGTACTTCCCAACCCTCCATGGCTATGCCAACAGAATCTGTGAGTAGAAAAAGTAAAACATATTCCCTTTTCTGCTATTTTCAGTTTTGGGATTTTTTGTATTAATACATCTGAAATATTTGCTCACTCCTCAGAGCAAGACTCAAGCATTAAGTTTAGAGCAACAGAGCAACATGACCAGCTCCATTAAAGGTATCAAAACAGGGGTTTCATTTGCACAATATCCTGTTGATTGGGTTTCATTGACTATTTGTACTTTTGCTAGCATACCAGACTCATACGGACACAAATGATTTATCCTGTGTGCGTGTCTGTGCATGTCTAACAGACAGGAAAGTGGAGAATTCACAACTACAAACATGCAACTCTTCGGGTTTAGATGTGACAAATAAGATCAACAGGACAAGGTGAATCAAACACCAGCATTATCTCTTTTTTCATTACCATTCATTCATGAGAAACACTGGAATGATAGTCAAATAATTGAGAATTGACATCCATCTCCTTTCCCATCAGGACACAGGAGGATTTCCCATCAGGACTCAGGTCGCTGAGGCTTCATGGGAGTTCTAGGCGGAACTCCCTGCTTCGCTGGTGTCAAGGCAGAACTCAGGGATACAAGGTATTGAATTGAACCAAACTAAACGAAATAGCTGACCGATCAAACTTGGCAGTCGGCCACACACCCCCTTGTCTCAGCCTTAGACAGCACGGACCACCCACAGTGCTTTCACTGACCATCTGATGCACATTGTACACACAACTCAAAAGCACTCTCTCAATCTGGAAAGCTCTTGTCTGACTTGCATTGGGGGGTTTATCAGTCTGCCTGCAAAAAAATAAAGCCTCGGAAGTCATGTTTACAAGTTACTGGGTTGAAACAACAAACACTATGAAGAAAGAAATTGTCACTGGATTTCCTAAAGTGCAATTTTGATTTTGTTTGAGGCTCTTAAAGCAAAACAATACATTTATTCAGCAAAATGTATATATTTATTTAAATTAATTGAATTGATCAAAGGTTACAGTAAAGATATTTATAATAATACAAAATATTTCTTTCAAATAAATGCTGTTCTTTAAGAATCTTGAAAATATATCACAGTTTTTATAAATAATATTAATCAGCACAACTGTTTTCAATATTAATAAGAAGAAATGATTCTTGAGCACCAAATCAGCATATTAGAATGATTTCTGAAGGATCATGTGACACTGAAGACTGCAGTAATGATGCTCAAAATTCAGCTTTGCCATTACAAAAAGAAATTACATTTTAAAATATATTAAAATGGAAAACAGTTCAATTGTTTTCTATTTTATAATATAAATATAAATAAATAATATAAATATATATTACTGTTTTCACTGTATTTTTGATCAAATACATCCTCGGTGAGCATGAAACTTATTTCAAAAACATTTTTGAAAAGTAGTGTATATGTATTTTCCGCCACCTTTTTTAATTGTATTGTGAAACAATAGGGATTTATTGTTTTTATTATAGACAGGAATTGTCATCACAGAGTGTGAAGAGTTCTATTGATCTTTTTTTCTGTACAACCAATTCATGAAGACAGCCACACCATTGTTTAAATAAACTTTTTCTACACAGGTCTATTATCGTGATACACACTATAAAACCAAACAGCATGTAACAAAGACTAAACTAACTGTGGTTGGTCACTTTATATATCAGCCACCCAAGTCTCTTCCTGTCTAAGTGGGTGGTTCTTGGCCAGAACAAAGATGCAATAAAATTGTCTAAAATTGTCCTGACTGATGTAAACTATCTGCCTGTCTCTCTATTATTCTGCTGCCTCCTGTCTTTCCTGCAGAATATAGAGATCACTAATTTCAGCAGTTGCTGGGAGGACGGTTTGGCCTTTTGTGCGATTTACCACAGTTACCTCCCCTCTCACATACCATATGACAAACTCAGTCCAGAGAACAAGGTAATACACACATCTTACAGATGCTTGCATGCAAACATATTAGCAAAAGGGTTGTTATGATGATTTTTATGATGATTTTATCCATAGAAAGAAAACCTGACTCTAGCATTCCAGACTGGAGAAGGCTTTGGAATCTCTGCATCACTGGTGAGATGATTGAGTTTTTTTCTAAGCTGTCATATTTAAATTCATAACTTAATCCTATAATTACTCCACCCTGATTCAGCCACCAAACCAATCAACCAAATGCACAATTAATTAGTTCCAGCTTGAATCAAAAATATTCTGTCAGATATTGATACTGACTTCAGAATATGCAAGACATGAGAATGAAAAACATGTCAGGCCAGATGTGAAAATGACTCATGATTGAGTAGACATGAGAAAGACTCAGATATGATTGATTAGATATGTAATTGACTCAGAAATGAATGCCTGAACGTGATAATTACTCAGAGATGATTGACTGGAAATGTAAATGCCTGGCTGAATGCATTAACAATCATGGTTGGCCTGATTCAAAAAACGACATGATTCATTGGAATAATGCAAACATGAATGCAAACAGGATTTCATGTGGTTGTTCATTTGTGAATAATGTTTCATTGTGGTTCCTCAGACGGTGGAGGAGATGCTAAAAGATGATGCACCGGACTGGCACAGAGTTCTGGAATACGTAGAGAGCATCTACCGACATTTTGAGATGTGAGACTCCGGATATACATGTACTGATCATTTGCACAGTCATCACAAATGCTTTCAAAATTTCAACATGGCCTCAGAGGGGAGCGCACAACTTTGAACAACCTTAAAGTAGACCTGAAAGTTCATCTTTTGTTGCTGGTTTGTATTTGAGTTTGGCTGGTTAGCATGGCCCGCTAACCCTGCCATGTGTTCTGACTTATTGCAAGCAACAAGTGAATTGCTTGTTTCATTGTATTATACTGAAGGGCTCTTAAAAGTGTCAAATGAACTTAAAGTTGGCATGAAACAAAGGTTGCAATAGTATTTTCTATTGCAGTTATAAGTTATTGAGCGATTATTAGATTATGAGTGCACATGAATTAAAAATAAATAAATAAATAATGATGTGCATGGATACGGCATTGTACTGCAATATTCCATAAAAATACAAGAATTGTCCTTTCTTGCTGTGCCATTAATCAATCAATCAGCATTTACTTCTCAGTTAATTAATTAGCTCATAAGTTATGTGCCTAGAACTGAGAGCCCAAAAAGGAAACAAGCAGGTTGCATACTTGTGTGGGTCCTGCATTCATCCCACTGAGATGAACTGGAATACTATTTGATGTTCTAGTATTATAGACCTCCTGTCCTGAGCAAAACTCCCAAAGAAGAGCGGCGTGTTTGTGTAAGGTTTGTGAGTTTGATGAGGAGTGTCCTGTTTTTATTATTGCTACTTTCTGCCCTCTGTTGGTGTTTGTGTGGAATTGCAGGTTTCATCGTCAGTTTCTCGTTTTGCTCTTTTTTTTTATTCCGATACAACACGACATGAACTACGGTGTAAATCACAAATCCCAAAAATCATTACTTTTGTATGTGTGCCATGTTTTTATTCTCTGTGATATTAAAAGTCTGAATAAGGAACAGCGCTGATTCGTTCAGTAGCTGTAATATCATCCTGTTCTGTTGACTTTGAGCCCCCAAACCCACTGATAACCTGACAGCCATTAGCGTTTTGTAGATATGAATGGAAAGTAAGATTCCAAAGACAAGCATTAATAAATAAATATTTTTATTTATACTGTTTGTTTCATTGACTAATGAGGAGTGAGGCTTGGCAAAACTTGAGAGTGATGCGTGTAAGTATATGATTGAAAATGTGTGTAAAATAGGAACATATGAATGAATATTCCTTATTTAAAGTGTGGATGAAAGGGACAGGCATCATCATAAATGGTTAACTGCACTTTACAGATTCAATAGTCTCAAATTTCTATTTTTTTTTCAAGTCTCTGGCACTCTTGGAAATGCGTTCCTATTTATATTTATATTCCTATATATGCAATTTTTGGTTCTGTGGTCTTTAATGGATAGAAGTGACTCTTCCTGTTTTGAAATAAATGAATAAACCAGTTGACTGACATATGATCATTGGACAGACACGTCAGAATGAAAGTTGTGTGCGTAAGGGAAAATAGTTATCATGTGAGGAAACAACTTTTTTTCATAATAAAAGTAATTGTGAGAACGCATGATTAATCAAAGCCGTAGCTACTTTATGTTGGTACTGTAAGTAAATATTACAGTATATATTACTGAATCCTTTTGCCTTCCTTAGTCTATTTCTGGTGTTTTTTGTATTGTATTGTATTGTATTGTATTGTATTTTACTTTTTCAATCTTTTTGATATTTTTCTTTTCTCCCTGGTTTTTGCTTGTTTAAAAAATTATTTTATATTAAAAAAAATGTTCAAAGAAAAAAAATGCAACAAAAAATAATAAAGCTGGGAAAAAAGTGTATAACAATAAAAATGTGTCACAACAATACATTAAATTTTTCACACTGTGGTTCAAGGCTTCCATGATACTTGATATATTTTTTGTAATATATTTATATTGATTTACTTTTTTCTCCAAAGAACGGATTTTAATGAACATAATGCATTCTTAGGAGGGCATTTACAGTTTTGGTTTACTGGACACCGATCTCCTGCTGAAGAACACTAAAAATTCTGCATGGATGAATGAGTGATTGAGAAAGAACGAAAGACAGAAAGGCAGTTGAAAATGACAAATTAATCAAAATATGAAAGACTTTTACTTTAAAAAATAAATTATGAAGCTCATGCATTAGCTGCTTCACACGCTTCCACGTATCCCTGAAACCAGGAACCAAGAATGAATAAACCAAACAGACTCGGTAAACTCTTCCCGCCTGTCACCTGCCTGCTTTCCAATAACCCTCACTGAACCGCATTCATCAGCATGGTGAGTGGAAATAGATCTAAATGTGAGCTGTTGTGTTGTGTTGTGTTATTGTTTGTTTTGTTCTGAGATATCAGATATCTTACTTTCTTCCTTCAGTCAGGTGACATTTAAAATCTTACTGTGTTTAATATCAGTGCAGTCAGTGTATACCAGTGTAGTCGGGCTGATTTTAACTAAATTGATCTCTTGAACGTTTTGGGAATCATTAGTGAGGTTTAAATGCAGTTGTGATTTGACCGCCATTGATGAATGAAAGAGCTCCATTCAAATACAGTAGAACAGGATGCTACTGGTGAATGCAAAGCCACGTAGTGCACGTACAGGTTGAGAAAAGGTAGGACACACCCACATACCTGTTAACAATGATCCAGTAATTACATTCACCTTTGTATGGCTATCTTTCTGTCTGTGCTGAAGGCTCTCAACATGGGTCAGAAGATCTTGGTGACAGGAGGAGGTGGATACATTGGCAGCCACTGTGTTGTGGAGCTCATTGAGGCTGGTTATCACCCTGTGGTCATCGATAATTTCAGTAATGCTGTCAGAGGTAAACGGACTTCTATAAATCACACTACTGAAGGTCCTTGTTGGTATCCTGAACACATTGCATTACAAAGAGTCTCAGTCAGAAATATCCTGCATGCACAATGAGCCCTTGTGTGGAATCTATCAAGTAACAGTTAACTAACTAAACTTTTTTTTTTTTTGTATGAATTTAAATATTTTATTATAATATTAAATACTTACATAGTTTTTCCTATTTATAGTATTAAATATTTATATATTACATTTTGAATTTTAAATAAAAAATCTTGTAATAATATTGCTTACTCTGCATTTTGGTTTAAGACAAAACTTCAGTTTCTTGTTAGCTGACAGAATTTTCTAATGTATTTTTTAAATGTCCGTCATTCTTTGTGGATGTGTGTTGTGTTGAGGAGAGGGTGATGTTCCAGAGAGCTTGCGGAGGATAGAGAAGTTTCTGAACACTCAGATTGAGTTCCATGAGCTGGACCTTCTGGATAAACCTGGACTGGAGAAAATATTTAAAAAGGTAAAAATGAATGCCTACTCTTGTTTGTATCCTGTATAATGAAATCTAATCTTCATTTTGCTGTTATATATTGAGCCACAACATGTCTGCTGTGTATATATATATATAATATATATGCGTTTCCTGATGGGAAGGTAGTGTCTCAAAAAAATTGTATGAGCAAATAACCGATATTACAAAAATAAAACAACACAAATATTGGAAAATGTGACATTACAAAGTGTAAATGTCACTCATTTTTATAAAGTTACACTGTCCAACAGCGCCACCCGCAGGTAAAGTTACACCGGGAGCCCCCCCCAAAGCATGCAGTGAGTTTGATGGGGGGTAATTGAGGCTACATTAATCCGGATACATTTGAAAACGGCGTTTTCGTTTATAAACGCTCTGCGTCCACACTAGCGTTTTCACGTGTGCATGAAAAACTTTTGAAAAACTTCATTTAGATACATTTCACCATTTAAATTTCATAAGTAATAAACCAAGATGGTGTTCATTTGCAAACTTGACGTGACCCTATTCCTTCAAACAAGAAGACTTAATTCCTTTAAGTTTTAAGGGGAATCTACAGAGCTCACATTATATGGTTTAATAATAAAACACTTGGTTAAATTGTTCTATCCTCTTAATCCAATTGTTATGGCAGCCCCTAACTGAGCATATAATACTTGACATATTTTACCGTTACAACTATAGAATTACATCTAGAAACTAGCGTAGGTCCTTTCAGCCGGAAGTTGAAGTCCCTCTCAGCCGGAAGTAAGATGACAAAACGAACGTAATGGCGTCACTCTTGTTGTCGTGGAAAATAAGGTGAATAGGGAAGACTAATTAAAAAGTAAACAATACGGCACTTTTTTTGACTGTCACCTCAAAATCAAACTTGTAATGGTCTGAAAACATGATGACTGTGGGAGTTTTAGTGAGCAATCAGCTTGGGGAAATGTTTTGTCTTTGTGCGGTCTTGACTATTAACAAGAAAAGCTGAACATTAGTTTACAAATGTGTTTAAATTGTTACTGCCTTTAGTTATTTTGAAATAAATGTAAAAAATGCATAAAAATACGAACTTGATTAAATTTATTCTTGGTTTAATAAATAGAACATTACATAGAGTAATACATAAAATGCAAAAAAGATTTTCCTAGTGGGAAAATATGAGTTTCCAGTAGAAAATTATTATAATATTTCCTTTACTCCTGAAATTGGACATGAACTCCCTCTCAAATCAGATTTCCCAGTTGGAAACTCAGATTTCCTAGTAGGAAAATACGAGTTTCCTAGTAGGAAATTATTATAATTTATTGTCTTTGCTGAAGAAATTGGTCATGAACTCCCTCTCAAATCATATTTCCTACTAAGACACTCATATTTCCCAGTAGGACACTCAGAATTCCTATTGGGAAAATACGAGTTTCCTAGTAGGAAAATACGAGTTTCCAAGTCGGAAATTATTATTTCTTTTTTTATGTAACGTTTATTTAACCAGGAAAATTAAGTTTAACAGGGACATCAATTTACATTTGATTTATATAAAAAAAAGTGAGGACTTTGCCTCATTTTAAAACACCACTGCGCACACCACTTATATATGTGTTTGTGCTTTCCTTCATACTATCATTTTCTTGACTCAAATCCATCTACTAATTTCTGAACCGAGCTGGTTAAATGTAAAACAGCGTCCCCTAATGGTTAAATGATTTAATGGTTTTCTCTGCCCTCTGTGTCTCAGCACTCCTTCTATGCAGTGATGCATTTTGCAGGACTGAAAGCTGTGGGTGAATCAGTAGAACAGCCTTTAAAATACTACAGAGTCAATCTCACAGGAACCATCAATCTGCTGGAGGTAAGAAATGTGTCTGAAATTGTAAATGTCTTTGCATGGATCATTTTATGCATGGAGAGTCCATGTGAATCTGATTCTTGAAATCCAGATTTAGTACAGTTAGGGGTTTCTTTGTGCATGTTAGTGCTTTCGGCTCTGAAGGAATGCCTTACTGGCTGTGGCTGTGTGTGTGTGTCTGAATCAGGTGATGCAGTCTCATGGGGTGCGTAATCTGGTATTCAGCAGTTCTGCCACCGTCTACGGGGACCCACAGAAACTCCCCATTGATGAGCAGCATCCAGCGGGTGGCTGCACAAACCCCTATGGCAAGACCAAGTACTTCATTGAGGAAATTATCAGGGACCAGTGCACAGCAGAGAAGGTAGTTGACCGCTCTGTTATGACGCTTTTGTGTCTGTGTGGCAGGTGTGTAACTGATCAAATGTCTCGCAGGACTGGAATGCTGTGCTGCTCAGGTACTTCAATCCCATTGGTGCTCACATCTCAGGACAGATTGGTGAAGATCCTCAGGGAATCCCAAACAACCTTCTGCCTTATGTTGCCCAGGTAACCTGTCTGAGCACTTGAGGTTCAGAGGAGTCTGTGTGCATTGTAAAGGATGTTGTTCTTTCTCACTTTGTATGGCAGGTTGCTGTTGGAAGACGAAAACATCTGAATGTGTTTGGAAATGACTACAGCACACCTGATGGGACCGGTAATGAGAGATGGTTTTCAGCATGTTATTTTTGTCTTAACATCTGTCTCTTATTTATTCATTTCTGGAGTTTTATTACTTTTGAATAATCAATTAGTTTTTATTCATATATATGTGTTGGTAATGTTAACAAACTATTAAACATTGGGGGGTTTTATTGAATTTTTAATTGAAATAAAGCTGAAATAAAATATAAATATTAGATAAACTTAAACTAAAAAGTTAATTTAGAAAAGTTCCCTTTGCCATTTAAATGAAATAATCTGTTTGAGGTAAAGTACTAAAATAGCTAAAACTAAAATTAGGAGATGGAAATAGAAAATGTATTTTATAAATTTTTTAACTAATAAAAATGACAAAGCACATAAGAAAATTACTAAAACCTTAACTCAAGTTAAAAAACTGAAAATATAATTATGTAAAATATAAAAATGAAAGCTATTTCAAAATATTAATAATTATTCTAACAGTGTATAAATAATAAAATAACACTGGTTTTATTTAAGTTTTTTTTCCAGAGTTTCTGTTTTATTTATTTTTATTTTAGTGCTGTCTAAGTTTGTGATAACTGGTATCATTTATCATTTTAATGAATGCAGTTAAAATTCTATGCAGTGTCTAATGTTTTCCTATTCAGTCGGAGGCATTTTAATGTTTAATGCAGAAGGGTTGTAAAGGTTTTATAATATACAGTGTTATAAAACCATGTTATGTTATTTTAGTTTGGTTTGTACTCATGAATTTTGTTTAGTTATAGTTCCCCCCCCCCCCCCCTAGTTATGTTTTTATTTCAGTTAATTTTGTTCCCATTTTGTGTTCCTTTTCAATAACACTGATTTACTCTTCCTGGCTAGGTGTGAGAGACTACATCCATGTTGTTGACTTGGCAAAGGGGCACATCGCTGCCATCAGGAAACTGAAGGACAGCTCTGGGTGTAAAGTACGACATTTTTTTCTTCCTCTTTAATGTACTCAGTTTTTCACATCCCTTTTTCTCAGTTTTACTTTTCTGTCCTGGTCTCCGTGAAGGTTTATAACCTTGGCACAGGTACAGGTTACTCGGTGCTACAGATGGTGAATGCCATGGAAAAAGCTTCAGGTCGAAAGGTGAGGGGTAAAGCTGCTGTGGTCCAAAGCACATATTTACCATTTATATATGCATATATACAATTTGTTTAGCCTGAGGTCACCTTTATGAAATTCTCAATGTGGTGTTTAAACTTGCAATATTTCCTTCAATGGTAGTATTTTTCCTCTGGTTCCAGATTGCCTATCAGATTGCCCCTCGGCGGAGTGGGGATGTGGCCTCCTGCTATGGAGATCCAACTCTGGCGGAGAAAGAACTGGGCTGGAAGGCTGAATACGGCCTGGAGAGGATGTGTAAGTGTAAACTAAAAGCATTTTCATAGATTTAGATGGGTGAGAAATACTGACAGCTCACGATTAATCTGACTCTTTTATCTGATCACACAGGTGAGGATCTATGGCGTTGGCAATCCCAGAATCCCACGGGATTCAGTAATGGAGCACTGCCTTGAAGCTGGATGAATGCAGACTGTTTCTTATGAAAATAAGGGAATTGCACTCATAGCAAAAAAACAAAGCCAAACTGGGACTATGGTTTCTTTCATTTGTAATAATTATATGTAAAATCATTATATTACAAGAAGCCTGAATCTAAACAAATGATTTCATCTAATTCATCATCTGTCTCTCTTTTTTTTATGTAATCTCACATGTATTAAAGTACATTGATCTAATATAGAATTATTTATACTTCCTTGTCAGTATTGACATAATAAAAATGATTTCATATGTGGTGTTCTCTTTTTCTTGTTATCTGGAAGGGGGTTACATTTTTACAGCAATTTTTTCAGCATTTAACTGATTGGTTATTGGTTTACCTGGAAGGTTTTTGTAACAAAACACAAAGTGTATGAAATTTAAACTAGTCCCCTATCAAATCACTGGCGCTGTTTCCTGGCTATGAGACGAGAGGGCCAACATAAGTGCTAAAAAAAAATGGGACATTTATTCATTTTAAGGCCAGAAGGCGTAAATGCATTGGTTTTGCTGTACGGGGGCGCGTGTGCTTTAAGCGGTTCTCCGGTCCCGGGCGCTCCGGACACCCACGTCAGCAAAACGTTTTTCCAGCACAAACGGGTTTCGGTCTTTCGGGCAAAGCAGGAAGTGAAAGCAGTTCGCCCTGATAACAAAAGCTGGACAAATACATCCAAAGTAGACAGAGAAATGGAGATGGTTTGTGAAAGTGGGACATGTCGACCGTACCGGAGTGCGGGTGACGCGGGGCATCTGTGAGTATTATGTTTAAAGAGACTGGGGGAAACGGTGCCCGGGTGAAGAGGGTGGGCGAAGGGGTCCAGCACGAGGCTCAGCGTCAACCCGCGGGGCGTCCGAGCTCAGGTAATGCGAAATATGAAAAAAAGGCGACGGTGTTGCAAAGCCGGGTGTTTTGCGTTTTAAGATCGAGCCTGAGGTCGGTTCGGTGGGCGGCTCTCCACGGACGATAGGGCTCCCGTCAGAAACCACCCCAATGCCTCTATTCCCTTATCTGACAGCTTTAATTCGTAATGAAATAACTGATATGTCTGGTTAATGTTTAAATGCCCTTTTTGTGAAGTACAGGCGTGTGTGTGCGCGTTATCTCAGGTATTATTTTATTCGGCGGGCGTTTTACACATAAAGGGCGAAGAGCACTTTAATCTCATAGCTAATTGACTTGTCGAGCGTTTTCTCGGTTGCTACGAATTCTATGGCTTTATATTAATTTGGTTATTTATTTATTTATGTCTTGACTTGCGGTGTAACCCAGTTTTGGTAGTGTGCGCGTGCTGCAAGGGGAGACGAATGATGGAGAGATTTTTTTTTTAACAGCAAGAACGTCCCCTAATTTTTCTTTATTGTAATTCTTTCAATGTCTTAAGCGTCAGTGTAAAACCCGCGTTTCTCGTCTTCTCTCCCTCTTTCTGTATTTCCTCCTTTTTTTCTCTCCCTGCTTCTCTCCCTTGTTACCCGATGCGCAAAGTCGGGTGTTGCCCCTTCCACAGCGAATGTACATGATTGACAGATGCGTAGTCCAATCAGAGAACAGTAGGCGGAGTCTCACTGCCTCCTTGTGAAATCGAATCGCTGCCATTACGTCACACAAAAGCACCCATACACGCTGCAGAAATAATGTAAAACTGAATAATGAGAAGTTAGGAAACACATTTTTTTATTTTCTTATTTCATTAAAGTTCTCACTTCTTTTTTCAGACCTGTTCACAAATGGACCAGTGCAGATATGTCAGCCATTCACCAGAGCTGTTTGCTAAAACAGCTGGACCAGCAGAGGCAGCAGGAGTTGTTCTGTGACTGCAACGTGCTGGTTGAGGGTCAGATTTTCCGTGCACACCGTAATGTCCTGTACGGCAGCAGTGGATATTTCAGGATGCTGCTGTCCCAGGGATCTAAAGACACTCTAGAGTCTGTAAGTGCTTCTTTTGATGTCTTCAGCCCTGATATCTTTGCCATCATCCTGGACTTCATTTACTCTGGTCAGCTGGAGCTCAACAGCTCTAATGTAATAGAAGTGATGTCAGCCGCCAGCTACCTGCAGATGAACGATGTAATTTCCTACTGCAAGGCCTTCATTAAATCTTTCCTTGAGATCAGTGCAAAAGAGGACGATGAGAATCGGTATTTGTGTCTGTCGGACAGCAGTCCGCTTCAGGACAGACGTGAGAACGTCATCGAGCAGTCCAACATGTGTGACGTCAGCATGAGCCCTCAGACCAGACTCTGGGATCAACAAGAGGATGAACAGCCGCAGGAAGAGTTCAGCGGAACCAGCCCGCAGCCGTCAGGGCTTCAGCTGAACTCTCCTCCGCAGTCCAGCCTGGAGGAGGAGCAGTACGGCTCTGGGCTCCCGGAACGCAGGAGAAGAGGAAGCAGGAAAAGAACCGCCACCAGTCGCTTGGTAACAGAAGACACTTCTCTCATTGACCTACAGGGGGTGGTGTCACACTGCTCGCAGAAAGCAGACGAGCTGTACGCCAACCTTCCGTCCATTGTTGGGGTAGTTGGGGTGTTCAATAAAGGTAATCACTGTTACACTGCCGTCTAGAAGTTTTATTCAGCAAGGATGCATGCATTCAATTAACCAAACATGACAGTAAATACTTTTACGTTGTTACAAAATAATCTATTTCAAATAAATGCTGTTCGTTTGAACGTTCTATTCATCAAATATTAAGCAGCACAACTGTTTGCAGCATTAATAATAAGAATTTTTTCTTGAACAACGAATCAGTATAGCCTATTAGAATGATTTCTGAAGGATCACGTGACACGTGATATATTTAAATAGAAACTGTGAAACTTTTTAAATTGTTGTAATATTTCACAATATTGCTGTTTTTACTGTGTTTTTATTATTATGATTAAATAAATGCAGTCTTGGTGTGCATAAAGACTTTAAAAACATTTAAAAAAAAAAGAATTTTAGAGAACCCCCAAAAATATATATAAATTATGTTTTATTCTTTACTATTTTACATAAATATAAAGTGTTTTTCTTGTTCTCCAGCAAGACTTTCTCTGCCTCCCACAGTGAAAGAGTCAAGTCATATTGCACAAATCTGTTTTGTAATTAGGAGCTATTCAAGGTTTTAATCAACAGCCAAAATCTGGACAGTAGCCTAGATAAAAATGCAAAACATTTCTCCTTTAGGCCGTTATCACACATTTTGCCCCTGATTCTTTCTTTATATCTCTATATTACGCAATGTTTCTGGACTTTCTGGGTAAACAAGAGATGATTATTTTTTTTTAAATAGGCTTTCAGATAGTTCTTTGATGTGGTGATGCGTGAAAGGGATCTGACAGTCAATGTCTCTCTCTCTCTTTCTCAGATTCCACTCCCTCTATGCGCTACAAATGTCCGTTCTGCACGCACACAGTAAAGAGGAAGGCAGACTTGAAGCGTCATCTCCGCTGTCACACAGGTGAGCGTCCGTATCCCTGTCAGGCCTGCAGCAAACGTTTCACTCGCCTGGAACACCTGCGCAGCCATTTTGAGACGGTGAGAAACACTAAGCTTCACACATGTCCGGTTCATTAACACCTCCACAGGCTGTACACATCCATATGCTACTGCTGGTCATTAATTCATCATATCTTGTACTTCCTTCGTGATCATATTAAGTCAGGGTTGAATTCAGTCAAATGTAATAGATGCGATTATATATAATTGTATATGTTTTTCAGTCTGTTAAACAAAAGAAAAATGATATTGATGTGAGATAGATAGATCTAAACATCCACTCTCCTTTTTAACACTTGTGTTACACAGATTCATCAGGCCCGTAAGCTGGTGTGCAGGAAGTGCAAACGCCATGTAACCGAAGTCAATGGTAGAGTGGTAAGCGAGGGAACCCGCAAATACAGGCTGTGCGACGTTTGCATTCAGGAAAGCGGCTACAGTGAGTTAATCACAGATGGAACTGATGAAAATGAGGAGAAGGAAGGCCTGTTATTGGGTGTGGAAGAGAACATGAGTGACAACAGGCAAATTACATGGGTCATGGACGACGATGACCTCGCGGAAGATTCTGGAGCAGATCTCATTATCCAGGAAGTGGAGGACAGTGATGAGGAAGCCAGTGGAAAGTGCTGATATGTTTGTGTGTGTGAGGGTGAATGGGTAAGAGCTGTCGTCTTGGCAGTTTAATATCCGTTAATGTTTCTCTTAATTTCATAAGGGAAATGATTGTGCGTTTTTGTACAAATAAAAATACTTTCTCATTACAAATCTAAAGTATTTAAGTATCTAAAGTTTTTATAAAAGTACAAGTATATTTCTGTAATTTAAAGTATATTTAGTTTATTTCAAAAAAGGCATTTATGGGCAATGTGGTAATTCAATTTAGATCCAAGGCTGACACACTGGGATTTTTCTTTAATTCAAAATGAAAAATTCTGTGATTTCAATCTTTCATACTGCCAAGGTTTACATTTATCATTGTATATACTATGCTGCATGGAGTCCACATGACCTACTTTGTGTAATGTGTAACAGACTCATTTATTTATTTATATCGCAACAAGTTATTTGTTATCAGTCACAGGCTCAACTTAAACATTGTCTAAATAAAATATTGTATGTATGAATGTATGCGTTTCTGTTTGATTCTGGAAATATCATCTTTGCAATTTGTCTTATTTTGACATGACAATTATTTGCTTTGATTATTTAATTTTAGACTAAAGAAATGTATTTTATACATGCAGTGTGTGTAAGAATCATCATTTACATTTAACCAGAATAAAACGCAGTAAATTTTCTCATTCTACATTTATACTATAATGTAACAAAAACTTTTTGGGCAAACAAGAAAACATTTAGCTCTCGAAATCTGATCCCGAATTATCCAGTAGCACTTCAATGCAGAACACGAGATCCGGGGGGCGGAGTTGGATCCAGATAAAGGGGTGGAGATTGGTAGGTTTAGGGGTGGGTTTAGGGATTAAGGGGTGGAGATGGGTAGGTTTAGGGGTAGGTTTAGGGATCAGGGGGTGGAGATGGGTAGGTTTAGGTATATGTAAGGTGGGAGGAGTTGGATCTAGATCCGACTCCTCCCCGTGGATTTCATGTTCTGCAGTGAGGACCATCTCGAATTATCGCGAGACCTAAATTCATATATGGCGTCATGACGTCAGGGCTAATGGGGGCGTGTGAAGATGGCGGCGCTTATGATGAGAGTTGGTCCTGGTTCGTTCGCTTCTGGTCGGGTTCACCGACCTGCTCTGCACTCCTTTGCCGCCGTCGTGCTCAGATCCGTAAGTTTTTATTTGCTGCTCTGAATGTGACGATGTTATGTGGTTTGTGTTTGCCCTTTTGTGTGCATGTTTGTCTATTTTTTTGCGTGTGTGATTTGACAGGTCAGTGTGTCTGCCACTCAGTCATTCCCAGAGAGGGTTAAGATTGTGGAGGTTGGACCCCGAGATGGACTCCAGAATGAGAAGGTGAAGATAATTTTGTTTATTAATCCGCCTGCATCAAAATCCAACATGACAATGTGCAATGTGGTTAACGTTATCACTTCTGTTTTGAGTTTACCAACTGTCAAACACTGGTGTCTCAAAGTAAATCAAGTCAGTCTTGCAAATATCATGGAATTTCAAAGGTATAGTTAGGTATAGACATTTTGATTCCCTTTAATATATATATATATATATATATATATATATATATATATATATAATATTATTTGTATTATTTATATTATTTATTTTTAATTATTTGTTTAAAAACATTTTCAAGTTCATGGAAATGTATTAGTGTGAGAAGTTCTGGGAACCATGTGATGTTAAATAGAGGAGATATGTAATTTCTGCGTCCATCAGACCATCGTTCCCACTGAAGTGAAGATCCGTCTGATTGATATGCTCTCTGAGGCGGGACTTCCTGTCATTGAGGCCACAAGTTTTGTTTCACCTAAATGGGTCCCTCAGGTGAGATAAAGCACTACAGCACACACCAATGAAGCATGCAAACATTACATTAATAGACCTGCACAACATAAAACGCAATAAAATAGCGAATTATGAGAGGATCTTTGATGTAACCATTGAAGTTTGGCTGCATTTGATTTGTAGATGGCTGATCAGGAGGAAGTGATGCGTGGTCTCCACAAGAAACCTGGTGTGAATTACCCCGTTCTAACCCCTAATCTGAAAGGATTTCAGGCTGCAGTGAGTGAATAACAGCAGACTGTCATGTGCTAGTGCTTTACAACATATATGTTTATACTATCATTAAAAAGATTTCGGTCAGTAAGATTAAATAGAAGTAAACTAGATTTAACAGAATTAATACTTTTATTCAGTAAGGATGAATGAAATTGATCAAAAGTGACAGCAAAGATTTTTACATTGTTACAAAAAAGATTATTTCAAATAAATGGTGTTCTTTTGAACTTTCTGTTTTTCTAAGAATCCTGGGGGAAATGTATCATGGTTTCTACAAAAAATATTAATCAGTAAACTGTTAACAACATTAAACTGTTTACAACATTGATAATAATAAGAAATGCTTCTTGAGCACCAAAGTCATTAGGATGATTGATGAAGGATCATGAGACACTAAAGACTGGAGCAATGATGCTCAAAATTCAGCCTTGCTTTCACAGGAATAAATTACATTTTAAAACGTATTAAAATAGAAAACAGTGATTTTAAATGGTTGTACTGTTGCAGTGTACAGTTTCTTCTGTATTTCTGATATATATCATTTTCATATATCTCATATAACTTTTATCTCAGGTGAAGGCTGGTGCAAAAGAGGTGGCAATATTTGGTGCTGCATCTGAGCTTTTCAGCAAGAAGAACATAAACTGTTCAGTGGATGAGAGTCTCGTGCGCTTTGAGGAGGTGATGAGAGCGGCCAAACAAGAGGGAGTTCCTGTGAGAGGGTAAGACAAATGCGGATTGCACAGTTCGTCTCACTTATGTATTTTTTTATTATTTTTTTTTCATAACCAAGTGTGCAAAAAGTTAAGATTACTGTGCTCTTATTGTTGAAAAATCCTATTTTTCTCTGTTTTTCCAAGCTATGTGTCGTGTGTGCTCGGTTGTCCATATGAAGGGAAGGTATCGCCAAACAAAGTGGCAGAGGTTGCTAAGCGACTCTATTCCATGGGGTGCTATGAGATTTCACTTGGCGATACCATCGGAGTAGGCACTCCAGGTGGCATGTCGGCGATGTTGAATGCTGTGAAGAAAGAGGTTCCTGTGGAGGCTTTAGCAGTTCATTGTCATGACACTTATGGACAAGCACTTGCTAACATACTTGTGGCATTACAGGTGAGTGAGTCAGAGGGTGTGTGGAATCATGCCCATTGCCCAGTGTCTGTCTGTCATGACTGATATTTTTTACTAGATTTCTATTGTTTTATTGTATTCGCCCCTTTGGGCTTGGGCCCTCTGTAGCGCACTCCTTTTCACCTACAGTAACCAAACTTCATGCACTTATAGATCGGGCCAAGCAACTTTCACTCTCATAGTCATACGCCAGCCAAACAGGAAGTCGGCTATTATGGGTTGTTTGAAAAACGCATGCTCTGGAATTTGATAAACTCCTCCTAGGGGATTCATACAATGGCCACCAATCTTGGTAAGCGTGAAGCCAAGACATTGATGCAAAATTGCTAGCTGATTTTTTTTATATCTCGAACGGTTAGGCGAAAAAAGGAAACAGGAAATGTGTTATAACTTATGCGTACATTGATTTTAATGAAACTTCAGTTGTGTGTTCGTTGTAGGAGACCGATCACATGGATGTGACTATTGTGATTCAAAGTCATAGTGCCACCAACTGGCAGGAGGAAGTGTGTCACTTTCAAATTGCTTTGAAATCACCCTCTGTGATTACCTACAGTCCCTAAACTCGGTATATATATTGTTCTTACCAAGCCGGACAACTTTTTAATTTACAGTCATTAGCTCCGACCAACAGGAAGTCAGATATTTTTGTTTGGATGTGGATTTTTTTAATCAAGCTCTTAATTTTTTAACTACTGCACCAAAGGGCTTCATACAATTTACACCAAACTTTCTTAACATGATGCCAATATATTGAAGATGCTAAATTGCGAACGTGTGTTGGGTATTGTTAGATTTTGGTGTATTTGGCCGAGCAGTGGTTTGGGTGGCTCGCCAATGTATTAGATTTCTCCACTACATAAAATAAGTAAGCTTGACCAGAGTTCTTGTGGGGAGAAGAATTTATTGAAGGTTTGTAGTGTAGCAGTCCTTCAGCAGCAATGTTAGCATGTCGCCCTTCAGCAATCTTAACCCAAAGTTCTGTTTGTGAGACAGAACTTTATACATGAAGACATAGCCTATGGGCTACAAACAATAGAAACCTGTTAGGACCTCCCACAGGAGATCGATCTAACTTGCTAATCCACTCTGAGCAATGCTGATTCTTTTTATTCATTCACACCAATCAGTTTCTATGGGCCATACATCTGAATGGGCCATTCATCTGTATGGGCCATTTGGCACACACCTTTGCAGACACAGACAGAGTGGATTACATCTGATACACAGTCACAATGTAAATTAATCTGATGACTGAAAATACAAATATCGTTCAGTATCTTGAACAAAGTTGAAATGGCGAGGGATTAAATTAATGACAAATGGGAAACTGGAAGAGTCCTGTATCTTCTAAATAATTCATTATACACCATTTATTTTCTAAATAAAATATTACAAATAAAAAAAAACACATTTTATTCTTTCTTTTTTTTATAATTAATGCATTATGCGTGCGTGCGGGATGACGGTGGTGTCAGGGCTTGGGTCCGTCCTCGATGCTTGCAGCTATAATTGTCTATTGAGACCTGCTCTTTGCGTACATACCGTGCATTCTGTCATTTTTCACATTCTTAAAATGAGAAACTGCTTTTTAAATACAACACACATTTGTTTCCTACAATCTATTCTAGAATGGGGTAAGTGTCGTGGACTCATCTGTTGCAGGGCTAGGCGGCTGCCCTTATGCCCAGGGCGCTTCTGGGAATGTTGCAACTGAAGATGTGGTCTATATGCTGCACGGACTGGGAATCCACACTGTAAGTCCAACACGACTGTGTCTGTACTTATTCTTTCTGTCAATTTTTCTGTCATCTGGGTCATTTTTATTTTTGAAAGTTCTGGTCTGTAAATGTATCATCTTACTAGCCCTACCCAAAACAACTTGGTTTTGATAGGTGATGTTACACCTAATGACTGATTTTGCTGGATGATTGTGTATCTTCTTAATTGGGGCTTTCTGTAAAGTACTCCACCCTTCAAAAGTTTGGGGTCAGTAAGATTTTATGTTTTGGAAAGAAGTCTCTTATGCTCACCAAGGCTGCATTTATTTGATCAGTAGTTATCAGTGATGCGCGGGTTGATCCGAAATGAGCGGGTGCCTGCGGTCACCCGCGGTTACCCGCGGTTACGAGTCATCCACAAATATTTTTAATGATATTCGGGTCGCGGTCGGTCGGGTCGTTTGAAATAAAGATGCCAATTAAACCTTTGTAATTTATATAGTACTAGAGAGCATATGAGCGGAGTGGAGCGGTGAGAATCTCCGCTCATCGCTCACGGAACTGTCCACCCCTCCGCTCCCCCGCTCAAAGCTACATCAGGCCGCTCCGCTCAAATCGCCCCCCGCTCGCTCCAAAAAAGGAAAAAAAATCTACATGTAGCCTATATCACTGTAGCTTAGACCACAGCCTTACCTCCTAAAGAACTAATGAGCAACAACAACATTTTTCAAATAGAAATGTTTTATTTCAAATTAAAAATTAGGCCTATGTAAGAAGGAATATAGCCTACACAAAGTCCTGTAAAATTAAACGAATAAATGGGCCTAATAATATAAATAACAATTATATAAACAAAAATATAGCCTACATAAAAATTTTAAAAGTAAATTTACTATTAGGCCAGAATTTTGATAAGTTAACTTTTGCGCAACGCGCACGATTAAAATTGAAATGGGCGTATATCCATTGTAGCCTACACACAAACTGTTGTAAAATATAACGAATAAATGGGCCTAATAATATAAATAAAATGTATATAAACAAAAATATAAAAAAATATACATAAACGTTTTATAAGAAACGTAAAAAAGTAAAAAAAAAAAAAAAAAGTTTAAAAGTAGGCTAAATTAACTATTAGGCCAACATTCTTATAACTGAACTTTTGCGCAGCGCGCAGGATTAAAATTTAAATGGGCTTGTATCAATTGTTTGAATATTACGCTATATTTAATTTACACTTTGTTACAAGTTACCGTAGGCCTATTCAATTTGCTAACGTTTTGCTTTCTTCCCAGCGTGTTCACATAGCACACTGCATGTTTTCGAGAGATGTCTTTTTAGATTCCAAAATGAATCTTTACTGACTGAAACGATGTCTCCACATTCGTTTTCTTCTACCACATTATAGTTAGTTTTATATTATAGTACACCTGTATGACTTCTTATTTTCCTTTTTGAAGTAGCCTACTCTTTGAACTCCATTATTGAGCCGAGTTTTGACTGAAAATAGAATCCATCTTGCAGTCATCAACAGTAGACTGAGTCAGGCTCGCTCCCGCTCGCTCCCGCTCCACTCCGCTCACATGCAATTTTCTATGAAATACATAGGCCTACACTTTATTGGCTGAATAACTGGCGCGAAGATGACGCACGAGCTCAGTCTGCAGGTAGAGATGGAGGCGGCAAGAGAAAAGGTGAAGACTGGGGAGTGGAAGCTCCGCAAATACACAAACAGAAAGAGCAAAGTGTGGGAGACATTTGCCGAAATAATGAAAGATGATGACCAAAGTGCTGGCTTTGTCATGTGTACTTCTTGCTATGCATTTACTACTTTTAAAAAATGCGGGCCAGGAAGCGGGTCGGGTACAATATTTTCTTCTTTTTTTTTTTGCGGTCCGAGTTGCGGGCGGGTTAGTTGAAAACGTCGGTCGGGTGCGGATTGTTTATACATTGACCCGCGCATCACTGGTAGTTATACCATATAGGAGTATAAGGTAATTATCAGCTTCAGAAAGAAAAAAGTTTACAAAACTAAACATTAATTAAACAAATTGTTCTGCCTCTGCTTTTGATTTTAGTAATCATTTAGAGAACCTTAAAATTAGGGACCTGTAAAATCAGCAGCCAATCAATGCATACTGGCATTAGTCATGTGACATTCTTCATGACAATCTGAACTTTGGTTCACAGTCACACTGCGCAATTTTGGCCACGATTTTGTGCAAATTTTGTAAATCCTACAAATTATTTTGACATGTTTACCGACAGCCGATTAATGACCATTGCCAGAATTTCATCTGAGGTGAAATTTGATTGCAGTGTCAGAAGATTTGAAACACAGTCCTGTAATGTGATTTCTACCACAACCATCAAAACTATAGGAGCACAGAACCTAATGATGCAATTAGTGATACAACAAACCACCACTTGCTCCACACACATCGTCTTCGTTTTTTACCTTTTCAAGAGAAGCCATGATCAAAAAGCTAGAGATGTTTTTTGTTTGCCAGCCAACATTTCAATCCCGCATGTAATTCAGCTCACTTCACGGATGTAAAACCCCCTACGAGTCTTCTTGCGTGCATCCCTTTTCAACACATCTTGACTGCCATACAATCTGACATTGATTAATTAACTGAGATCCCACAGTGTGACATGGCTTACAGCGGGGATCATGTTCATACAGTCTGACAAGCAACAGTCATAAAGGACTATTGTAAATCGTACTGTGTGCATCTGGCTTAAAATGGGGACTGAGAATTGTCATGAAATGTTATGAAAAAATGTAATATGTCAGAAAAATATCTTTGCTTACATGAAGCTCTGGATAAAAAAAAAAAAATTTTTTAAACAATTATACCACTCATTCAGGTTGTTGTTTCTGTGTTTCAGGGAGTGGACTTGCCCAAACTGTTGGACGCTGGTTCATACATCTGTCATTCACTTAACAGAAGAACTAATTCAAAAGTTGCTCAGGCCTCCTGCAAACTCTGAAGTCTTTCTTCTCTTCTTATTGATCGTAGTCTGGGTTCACTCTTGTGGAGGTCACACTGTGTTATCCCATAGTATGCAGTGAAGCCTCTTATTTTACAGCATATTTAAAATAAGTATCTCTAATCACAGTGGAATTAGACTCTAGGGATGAGCACATCCGTTCTCTATAGTGAATGTGGGAATTAGTCTGGTGGTGAAAAAGGACGCTCGTGAACTTGTATCACCTAATATTCACAACCAGACAGACCAAAAATGTTCTATTGTGCCTTGATAACTGATGACAGGCAATCAGTAAATACAGAGTTGTTTTTATTTCTAATAAATTAATTTAATGTTTTATGTACTGCTGAAGTAAGATCAATTTATGATGCCTAAAGGCAATAAATGCTAGAGAGGGATCTAATTTTACTTTCCAGAATATCATATAGGTGCAAATATCTTGATAGTTAGACTGCATCACATTACTAATGTTGATTAGTATTATAACTAATGCCTCATGGAATGAGGCGTCACACATGGTTTTATGTCTAACATCCCCAGATATGTGTCTGCGAATGCCAATTTTGGCTAATTTTGAAACGGAAGTATCTGTTATTACCAGTAAAATGCATTACAACACTGGTAGTCATAACAAACCCATTAAAATGAAAAGACTCTCGGGGAGTGGAATTGATGCACAATTATGATAACTGATTACTGATTAATTCTGTTCCTCTCCAGGAAAAGACTTGAATAGTTTGAGGAAAATGTTTGAAGAAAAATCCCTTTACAAAAGCAGCGTGTTTGTTACAGGCAGAAATCAAGCGGAAGCTCTTCAGGCTTGTTTATTGCCTGTAGATTTTTAGACATGTCTTGTGGGTGAAACGGCTTATTATTGTTTCTCTTTGTGTTGTTAAATGACATTGTGTGATTTTATTACATTTTTTGGTCCACAATTTATGATGTTTAATTGATGTAATTAATTTGATTGATTAAAGACAAGATAATAAAAAAAGTGAATGAGTCCTTATGCAATGTGGCAAACTTATCTTTAGACTAAAAAACCGGTTAGGCTGACAGCTGAACTCTGTTTACAACTGTGACAAACAAAAAACTGGAATCAACTTGCTGGTTAGGCTGACGGGCAGCTGAACTCTTGTTACAATTGTAACAAACTGGAATCTTCTTGCCAAGAGGAAAGAATGTACCTATCTGTTGAAGGCTCATGAACTGGATCAACAACTCTTGGACATTTACGCGTTTTGTTTGACATCATACACACACCCTCAAAAACATTTTTTGCAGTTCATGTAAGGACTTAGGTTTGATGAGTTCATCAGCAGTGAAACCTTGATCAAGTAGTTCTTGTACTTTCATCAGTAAGTGGCGTCTGGTAAATGTATGGCTGAGGGCTGCATATACATGTGATTATTCTGAAGAATGACTTTATAAAAAAAAGTTCTCTATATGAAACAAATTTGTCATTTGTCCAAACATTCATAATAAAGGTACCTATAAATTGGGTAGATATTATATGTTCCAGTGATTTTGATCCATCAAGATTCTGACTTTTAGAGCAAGTAAACTTTTTTTTAAAGCAGTCAATACTAAAATACAGAAACCAGTAATTTTGTGAAATTTTATTACAATTTAAAATCGCTTTGAATATTTTAAAATGTAATTTATTCCTGTGATGCAAAGCTGAATTTTCAGCATCATTACTTCAGTCTTCAGTGTCACATGATCTTTCAGAAATCATTCTGATATGCTGATTTGGTGTTGAAAATAATATTTTAAAAATATTTGAGAGGAAACCCTGATCCATTTTTCAGGATTCTTTGATGAGTAAAATGTTCAAAAGAACAGCATTTATTTGAAATATTTTGTATAGTTTTTTTCTCTATCCATAGGCTATAGTTAATGTATTATTGTGGTTTGATCAATTTAATGCGTCTTTGCTGAATAACAGTATTATTTTTTTATTTTTTATCTTACTGACCCTAAACATTTGAATGCTATTTTAAATAGATCATCATAAATGTATTACTATTACAGTGAGTTCCCATTTTATAATGTGCAACTTCTGACAAAGAATAATGAATAACAATGTTCATGTTCTGTGAAAGTGAATTGAAGTTGTTTATCCACTTCCTTTATTGTTTCCTCTTTGATTCAAATGTCTGTTCATGATTTAAGCTATTGCAATTTCACACTGTTAATCTTTTAAAAATGTGACAAAATGGTTTTTTTATATACTTTATTTACAGAGCATCAAAATGAATAAACTTTCAAAACTTCCTCAATTTACAAAATCATCTCATATTGTCATAAAAGCTATTTAAACAATAACCTGAAGATATTTCATAAAATATGTCAGTGCATTGATTTATTTTTATTTTTATACAAAGGCAGGGTATGCAGCATGAAACATCTCAGCTAAAATATGTAACACGATCATAACAGCAAGTCTGAACAAACTCAGATTCTTACAAATGCTTGCCAAGTATAGATCAGAAGAGGTTAGTCCAGAGTCTTTTACAACAAATAGTAGAAGAAAAACTTTCCATTGTTGTCCATCTTTAGACACTGGTTTATTTTATATACCACTCATTTTTCCAGCATAAGAATTTGAGTTCAGATCAAGTTCAGGAGTGTTAGCACATAAACATCAACTATGATCTCTCTGAAACTGTGATAGTAAAAACAGCTTCAACTATGAAACTTGATTCTGATCTTTGGTACAAATCCAGGACATTGAGAAACGATACATTGTAAACAATCAATGACCCATGAGCTATTTTCATTACATCTCACATACAATGGAACTACTCTTCCTCCTATCATTCTTTGTGCGTGTGAAGGCGGAGGTGGGTTTTGAAAGGTGTGTTCTCCATGAATGTCTTTCTGGTTATTTGATGACTCTTTTTGCTTTTTCATGAGTTTTCACCTTTGTTCTTTCTAAGAAATGAATGAGAAGAAAAGGAATGCTTTCGTCAGCACTAGTTCTTAAGATCATGGTGATAATGCAATCATCTGAGCTGGCATCGAAGCCGTTGCCAACGGCTACTAGGAACTAGGCAGTTGCTACAGGAACTAGGCAGTTATTCCAGGTTTGAACCCAGGTAGCAGTGAAATCACAATACTGATTAATCCCCACTTCGCCATATAGGCAAAACACTTAATCCCTGCTATTTTCAAGGGAAATGTATCTGGCATACAGAATTTCAGGAACCTTCTGCAAAATGACAAACACCCAAGACTGGCAGTTCAAAAGGTCTTGATGGACAATGAAAGACTTTGGGACTGTCCAGAACTTCAAAGCCTATTTTATACCTCTGGGTGACTTTGTAAATACTTGACGCAGAGGGAAATGTTCTTTAGAGGATATCAGACTGTATCTTGTACATAGGTACTGAGAGATTTGGAGCAGAAGCTCTCATGTCCACGCTCAACCTGTAGGCTGGCTTAAATGTTGGCTTGAGTTCAGATTTAAACTGTGGTTTAGACCCAGGTTTATACTCAGACTTAAAGTCTGGTTTAGACTCCGTCTTATACTGGGGTTTGCTGTCCAACTCATGCATAGGAAGGGTGCAGTTGCTGTCCTCGTCTCGGTATCGTCCATCAAGCGGTGTGCTACTTCTGTGGGGTCTCTTAAACTTTTTGGCACAGCGAATGACTCGTTTGGAGATCAAATAGATGATCTCACAGACACTGAGCACTATGCAGAGTGCCGAAGCTCCGACCATGAAGTAGGTGAAGACTCTTTTCTCAGTGGGTCGGCCAATGTAACAGTCCACAATGTTGGGACACGGCTGGACGTTACACTTCACCAGCCGTGGCAGGTAGAAACTGTCGTAGATGTGATGGAGGATGTACAAGAAGGTGATCTCGATGGCGGTCTTGACAAAAAGGCTGATCAGGTACGTCCACCACAGTCCACCGTGCTTCTTCCCCGTGTTGTCGTAGAGCTTGACTTTATCACCATGCTTCACACGGTACTTGCGTTCGCGCTCATCGCGGTACTTCACGTGCATGACGACCATCAACGACGGACAAGTGACGAAGATGAGCTGCAGAGCCCACAATCGGATGTGGGAAATGGGGAAGAAGTAGTCGTAGCAGACGTTCGAGCAGCCCGGCTGCTTGGTGTTGCAGTCAAAGTCCTTTTGCTCATCGCCCCAAACTTTCTCAGCTGCTACAACGTAAACCATCACTCTGAACACAAAAACCACAGAGAGCCAGATCCGGCCGAACGCGGTGGAGTATCTATTCACCCCACTGAGAAGGGCTTGAAAAGTCTTCCAGTCCATGGCTCAGAGCAAAGCACTCACGTCTCTGAATTTTTCCTCTGATCCTCTTCGACACTGAATCTGTCTGATAGAATAAAATCACAATGAGTGAACTCATTCAAAACAACGTATTGTAATAAAAAGAAATATGGTGGGATAGTTCAAGCTAAAATGACGTCAACATTTAGGCCTACTCGCCCTCCCAATATTCCAACACACTAAGGGCACTTTTGCACGACAATGATGTCCTAAAAACTCTTTTTTTACAAAAAAATCCTTTGCGTTTTATGTGTACAGACAACAACATTGTCAAAAACATCCCCATTCACACGGATCTGGGAAAACAACTAAAAACGCTATACTATTCATGCCAGGCCAGTAGTTGGCGATGTAAAGAATAACTATGCACCTGTAGTCTGAACACGTAATACGCATGATGCCACCATTTTCACAAAATTGTGTTTTTTGTACTTTACACAGAGTAATGCTTTAAAAAACGTGCACTTTGAAACCCGTTTTCAAAAGTTTGCATTTTCAGGCCCCCAAAACGCAGTTGCCGTGTACATGAACGGACAAAACACATACAATTTTTTCTGTTTTTAATTGAGAATGGTGTTTTGTAAACGGCCCCCAAAGGTATTTTTTAAAAGAATATCCAGGACACTCTTATAGGCTATAGCCTAGTTAATGGATTATTGTGTTGATTTTGGGAAAGAGGCCCTTAATGATTCATTCATGAATTGAACTCATTTGATTCTTGAATTCAACTCATTGACTCAATGATCTGATCACAGCAGGTCACTAGTAGGAGAATTAACAGTGAATAATGACTTAATTTTTAATCTGTTAGTCTTTTAATCTGTTAGTCACAGAATGCTATTGTATGACTTCAGAAGGCCAAATAGGCTACAGTTATGATACTTTTATGGTGCTCTTTTGTTATTTTGAAACTTGACAGACCCATACATTTTTTCCCTCAACAGAATGAATGTGCTTTAACATTTTATGATATTTTAAGTACGTACACATGTGTTGAATCTGCGGCTGATAGCCTATCTATTGTTGTTGTTTGTTTGTTTGTTTGTTTGTTTGTTTGTAAATTGTAGTCAAAGTATAACCAGTGCCACTCTCTTTCTCGCTACTTTAGGTCTAGAATTTATTTGCTATGGCTGTCGGCTGTTTTTAATTGTCATTCGCGGTTTTGTAACACTGATTTTAACAATATTTAGTTTTGTAAAGGTAGGCATTTTTTATTATAATAAGATCATTATAACAGCGCTTTTAAAGATAGATTTCACATTAAAAAAAAATCAACCGACTAAAATCGCAAGCGAAAGTTTCATTGCTATACTTTTAAAAAGTTCAACCACTTTGCCTTCAATTCCAGATGAAATAAATCGCTTTGATCAAGCAGAAATGAGGTAAATGAATATCATAAATATCAAGGTAAATGAACGGAAATTATAGTGATGACAACCTTTTTAGCGCAGATGATTGTCGACTGAACAAATTGAACAAAAACAAAGTTTACTACTTACGTTGGATGTTTCAGTCCTCTTATAATTCAACGGCTGTTAAACTCTTCTCCTCTCTTTCTTCCTTGTGGATCTGGTTTAGTTAACACGCCTCACTGAGGGTGGAGTTCAGTCTCCAGACTAGAGGACACAGCTCTACCATAAACCTCTTACTTTAAAGATATAGTATGCTAATTAAATACATAGCCTATATAATATATGTGTGTGTGCGTAAAATGCTCGTAAAACCATCACGCATTCCCGTGTATGATCTTAAATGTCCAATGTGGGAGCGTTGTTCTTATTCTGAAGTTACAGTGTCTAAAATCACTTGGTAATATGACACCATACCGTTTTTGTTTTTGTTATTGTTTTGCATAGCCTATTGTTAATATGATGATACTGCATTGTGTTTTGTGGGACAAATTGGAAACCCTTGCCTGTGAAGCCTAGTAACATTTTCCATCGTATTGCTCAATAAATAAGACTCCCTTTGTTTGGACAGCTCTGTCAACCAAACACTGCTTGTTAGTGGTTTGTGGAGTTGCCAACGTCTGCAGGCTTCTCTATGTTCAAACTTGTCCATGAATGTCTGTGCTCCCTAGTCACGTAAAGGACCACACCTCGTCCTGAACAATAGCTTTAGATGTTTTTTGACTTTTTATTGTTTTGTCAGACACCCTTTTAGTGTCGTGCTGAGAATTCGCTACTAATTGTCTTGGGTAATAATTGTTTATGTATTCCAAGCCACTCTTGCATTAGGTCTATGGTAAATCCTTGGCAAAAACCCTTCATTTGGTCATATCAATGTTATAGTTTAGCTGGTGGCGGGAGCCTAATGGTTAACGATTTGGGATGGTAATACAAAAGACTGGTGGTTTGATTCCCAGTAAACCAGAAGTTGAATTTTCCACAGGAAAAGTCTCTGTGGTTCTTTGTCATCAAAGCGAAGAGAAATTCTGTTCGGTCACACGTGTGAAGCCCTCTGACTCACTGCTAAAACATCCACAAGATGATGATTCATTCTCTGCCTCGGGCATAAAATAAGCTTTAGTTTTCAAAAAACTATCTATGATTTTGTTACAGGACTGCCAGTCTTCTGTTTAATGTGTTTTCAAAGTATTAAAGGAAATCATGCCTGCTTTGAGTAATTCAGGCCATGTGAGCTGTCTGAACTTGTTTGTTCAGCAAGAGGAAACATTATGAAACATTGCAGAAGAAACATTGAACCAGATCGGTCAGGTCTGTTTTAAAGTTTTAAAACTGGTTTACACTTGTTTATGTGGGGAAATGATTAACCTCATTTGGATTTGCATTTGTATACGGAATTGAACTTCTATATTAGATTTTTACCACCAAAAACATTAGTTAAACATGCACCAAGCTTGCTAAGCGCATATACAGAATATGTATGGTTAGCAAATGTTGGTATTTGTTAATTAAAGCATTAACGATGATGAAAAGAGATGGAGAGGAAGTAAAGGAAAAGCACAGTCAACAGGGAGTGGAATGTCGGTTGTGTTAAAAAAGGAAAGAGACTCGTTGGATTGGTTTCCACGCCTTAAGAACGTATGTGACTTACAAAACCTGCTTCAACATGAAGTTAACTACATCTACCCTACCCTTTCACTGTACAGGGGTTATGAAGATAACAAGAATAATAGAGAGAGACAGAATGGTACATTGGTTGTGAAAAAGGGAGGGACATTTTTTTGTGTTTTGGACAATTTTATCTACTGAAAGGTGTGGATACTGAATGGTGTTACAAGAATACAGTTGAAATACAAATACAAGTTACAAAACGGCCTTAAGGTTCATTTACGAAAAGTGGTTAGTTATTCCACAGTGTGACAGGCATTTACAAAATCTCTCTCTCTTTCTCTGTATATATATATATATATATATATATATACACACACACACACACACACATATATATATATATATATACATATACATACACACATATATATATATATATATATATACACACACACACCATCTCTCAATTGGCCATTTCTCTTTAGATTTGAAAATGTATATATACATATATACATATATATATATATATATACACATATATATATATATATATATATATATGAAGAATTATACTTTCCTTGAAAGTACATTAAAAATTAAACTAGATTTCTTTCTCATTCTGTCTTGCCATTTTGCAGCTTGATGCAGAAAATGAAATGTCACGTCGACACAGCACATGATGTTTATCTCTGTGTATTTTCATTCTTGCCATTTTTTTTGCTCCACAGCACACTCTCATGCAGAACAAGTTAAATCAAATCTGCGAACAGCAAAGTCACAGCTTTCATCTGCATCCTCTAAAGTCAGACATCACTGATTTAAATGGGCAAAAGACTGTAAGAAAATAAAAAGCAGATTTTAATGTACCTCAAATGTAAACAACTCTAAACACAGCAATGAGGAAAAAATCCTGAAAGGTGAGCATACAAACAGAGGAACCTCAGAGAATGTTTACTTTTATGGATACATGTTTATCATTGAATGAAGAACACACACAGGCTAAACAGCCTCTTTTGAATTTGCTCATCTTGGCAGTGTTGAAAGTCTTTATCAATAAATTCTTGAAATTTTAAATACTGCAAATTCTTGGAAGACATTAGGTTGAAGCACCACAGTTTATGCACACATTAGCATAAACACACACACACCAGCTAATATACAAAAAAATAATAACTCAGCAAAAATGACAAAATATTGAATAGTAATAATAAAAAATTAAATGCACAAATTTGTAAACAAACAAATTTACATAAAAATGTAAGTATAAATTAGGGTTCACTTTCTAGGTTTACAAAATAATGGATTTGGGGATGTATTTGTAAAAATGTGTTGAGTTTAACAGCATGTGCTTTATGTGATGACTGTAAATAGATGGAGAAGAAATGTAGACATCTTTGCATGCTGTTCTTACATCCAACAGAATAAAATCATTTTACAAGTAAAAGCCGATTGAAGATTATTATGGAAGCCTGTTTCCGCCTCAAAGAAAGAAATAGAAAAGGTAATTATGAGATGAGTTTAAACTAAAATAAGAAATAAAGTCACACTGTGAGTAAGAATTCTGATATTCAAAGGGATAGTCAACTAAAAAATTACTCAATAAAAAATGTATAAAAATGCAGTGATCATTTTACTCACTGCCATGTCATTCTAAATCTGTCTGACTTTCTTCTGTGGAAAACAAAAGATGTTTTGAAAAAAAAATCCTTTTTTGTTCATATAATGGAAGTCAATAGAGTGAAATGTGGTTTGGGATGCCATGTACCTTCATTATATGGACAAAAACATTTTAAACCTTCTGAAGTCTTTTATATTCTACAGAAGAAAGAAAGTCAAATGGGTTCAGAATGACATGAGGGTGAGTAAATAATGACAGATTGTTCAAATTGAGAAATATTAAGATGGAAACAGGTTTTCATTGATAATGGCCTTTTTTTGTTTCCTGCAAAAAAACACGAAAACAAAAATGAGTACAATTGAACAATTATTCAAATATGTGAGCGGAAGATTGCTTTAGCATCATTTGCAGTCACGTTTTGCTTGATAGTGTCAATTGAAAAACTGACAAATATGTAGTAATTAATAGTAATTACTATTAATCTGGTCTTATACCAAATATTTTGTATTAGCTATTTGATCAAAGTGCCCGTTGGTGTTCTGGAGCTTGGCCTAACAGAAGCCACACCACACCCAAAACCCTGAACTGACTTGCTTAAGTCAGACTAAAGACAGTGACATCCTGAATGATGGCGTTTTGACCCATATAAACTTTTCAAATATACAATGTTGTTTAGCAGGCCACAACTTTTTTTTTCCAGCAAAAAGATCCAGTGGATATAGGGTAAGCAACAAGCAGCTTCCTCTATTGCCAACCGTCTATTGAGTTCACATTGTGGTGAACGTGAAGAACATTTTCCATCTCTTGGAGTCCCACATTGGACCAAAGTATTTTATCTTCACGTTTTCTTTAGGATGATGAGATGACCACACTGTATGCTGGCGCTGGCTGGTCATTCCTCACCAGTCTCTTGCTGTTTGTCTCTAAAAGGGTATTTGAGCCCCTCATGTTTGCAATGGACCTTGCCTTGTTTACCTGCCGTGACCCTTGCACCCTGTGGACACACTCAAAGCAGCGTTTGCCCACCAGGTAGAGCGTCTCGATGAGCGAGAGAAGGATGCACACCAGACTTGACACCACCATGAAGATGGTGAATATTCGTTTCTCTGTGGGCCGAGAGATGAAGCAGTCGACCACGTTGGGGCAGGGAGACTCAGAACACTTCACCATAGTGGGGAAGTCATAGCCCTCATAGATGTGATATAGCAGATACACGAAGGTCATATCCACTCCTATCTTAAATACCAGCGAGAGGACGTACGTCCACCAAAGACCACCGCGCTTCTTTCCGGTGTTGATGTACAACCGCTGACAGTCGTCACCGTATTTCAGGAGGTGCTTGCGTTCGCGTTCGTCGCGGTACGCCACATGCAGGACCACGAGGAATGACGGGCAGGTGACGAAGATGAGCTGCAGCGCCCACAGTCGTATGTGGGACACCGGGAAGAAGTGGTCGTAGCAGACGTTGTGGCAGCCAGGCTGAGCAGTGTTACACGCAAAGTCTTTCTGCTCGTCGCCCCACACCTTCTCTGCAGCAACAACGAAGACCATGATCCTGAAAAGGAAGACTATGGACAGCCAGACACGACCGAACGCGGTGGAGTACTTGTTGACCCCGCTCAGGAGACCCTGAAGAAAAGCCCAATTCATGGCACCTGCGAGCGATCAGGTTTTCTCACCTGAATACCTCTCACCTGGAAGGGAGGGGTGCAGAGAGAGAGAGAAAGGGAGAGAGTTACACAAAACATCTCAAAGAAACTTGCCGTTACCACACATTACAATTTACATTTTACAATTTACAATTTACAATCTACACATCATCTGTGATAATTCAAAGTTTGATATTAAAGCAGGGGGTCTTTAATCTTTTAGAAAGTTATATGTAAACAAGTTATATTGTATGAAACTGAGTGTTGAATTTGAAGGCAGGCTTATAATAACAAGCAGTACCTTATTAATACATTTACTTACTTTATGTCGCTTTCAAAGCTTTTAAAGTAATTGCTAGTGATGTACAGTCATTTATATTACTATATAATGATACTAAATACAACTGAATGAAGGAGGCGCAATAAGCATTTATCTAAACTTTCACTTAAGCAGCGTTTGCCCACCAAAAAAAAGTTCACTTAACATTGCATGCTTTATGTCTTTTATCAAAAAAATTGTTTATTCTAATAATTGTTTTATCATAACTAAGACAATATTTAGGTTAAAAAAAAAAATCCCCTTGTGTTTTCACTATTCAGGCAAGTAGCCTAGTTTAGAAATGCCTTTTTATTTCCAATTTATAGGATGCGGTTAAACGGAATAAATATATTGAGACGGGTAACTTATTATAATGATGTGTAGCTATATTGTGCACAATCGCCGAACATTTTAAACTGTCGACTCGGTTCACAAATAGGCTATGTATCTACAAAAGCCATCTTCAAAAGTTTTTGACTGTTTAAAAAAACTTACGGAATGTGTAGATGAGACTTGATAATCTTTATATATTAACACCAAATGCAATAGTAAAACAAGCAAACGGAGGATTATTTAGTGTATACTTACAGTCTGAGGATTCACAGTCGTCTACACTGTAGGCGCCGTGATTGTGTTCTACAGGGTCGGGCTGGCGAACTGCGGGCGTTAAACCAAACACAACCGTGGCACGTGTGATGAAGACTGAACACATCGACGCCACCTAGTGGAGAACATCATGAGCGACGCTTTGACGCCACCAACTGATGTGTCTCAAAAAATTCATAAAATATTTGTCATCAGTTTTTTAAAGAAAAAGTAATAATATATTTCATATGTTTAATAAAATTCTAGACTCATCATAACACGTGAACTAAAATATTTCAAGCAACATTTTTATTTTAAATGTCGATACGGCCAACAGTCGAATCTCAAAATATTAGAATATTTCATTTTAAGTTTGATAACATTTAACATACAGTAGGGTAGGATGGGGAAATAACTCCCGTTATTTGTATGGCCCAGACGTCGTTATATGAATAATCACATCAATATATTATTCCAAGGTTGTCCAGTTGCCAGATCTTGTATGAAACATTGTCTCTGATGAAACCCATCCTACTCGCGCAATCAACACATCATACAAATTTCAACCCATTTGTGAGCTCAACCTGGCAACCTACAACCCAGTTGTGCCGTCGATGTCTGCGCAGCTAGTAGACGCGGGAAGTTGAATAATAGTCCAGGCAAAGTAACTCATTTTGGAGCATTTTTCAGCATAGATCATTTCTATGAGGTGTCCAGAACAACATACTAAAAGTCCTAAGAAATCCTAGTTGAGGAAATATGTTAAATTCTCATTAATCCAAGATGTGTGCCAAGAAACTTGTAGGCTAATACTACATTTTTACTTTTCATGGGTACTTTCATTGTGTAAAGTTTCATTTTGATAGGAGTAAAGGAAAAAAAATAGCCCCATTGGGGTGTATTGTTGCCTGGCCTTAATGGCACACATCTCAGATTGATGAGAATTTAACATATTTCCTCAACTAGGATTTCTTAAGACTTTTAGTATGTTGTTCTGGACACCTCATAGAAATTATCTAAGCTGAAAAAAAATATTTTACAATTAGTCTGTCGTAAAACGCTACTTTGCCTGGACTATTAAGCGTTACTGGTAGAAATGGGAAAAGACTCCGTGTTAAGTAAATATTTAACGCAATTAACGCAGCATCCGTTTTTTTTTTTTTTTTTGTCATCCTTTGGCTGCCTGCATGGCGTTACATTATATGATGCGCTTTTATTCTTGCTAATACTTTTAAACCATTCAAGCCATATAGGCTACTTATTTTATAAAACTTTAAAAGCGGAAAGCGCATCACTCATTCCTGGGAATACATTTGTAAATCGTTCTTTCGCAATAGTTGGTTGTAATATTCAGTTCCTGTGAAAAAATGTGAAATACTCTTCCAATAGATGAAGTACACAACAATATCCTGATTGATTAGGCAACATAACAATATTTGGATCATTGGATGTAATATTCAGTTCCAGTGAAAATCTGTTCCAGTTAACACAGGTGATGTGTAATATTCAGTAGGCCTACCAGTAAAGACTCCACTCGCTGGAACAGTTTCTTACAGTAACTGAATATTACACAACATCACCTGTTCAGTTTTGAAAACTGTAGCCTAGGGGAGACCGGGGACAGTTGCAACAGGGGATGGTTTCATTTTTCTCCAATCAGAAACAAGCTAGAGTGATGACACTCATACTGCACATGCACAGTTAGACCCTCCCCCCACCAAGAAGACAGTAGACATATTCAACATCTGCTGCTGCATTTATTGAACAAAACTTGTTTTGGAAGTATGAAAGTACATTTTTTCATGAGATATATTTTTGTCATACTGTGACTGAAATTTTGTATGAATTAATCAAAACTTACTTCGTTTGAATTATTGTTTTGTTGACTTCTAAATGACATGGTTAGCATGTGTCAAAGTCAGTGTGTCTAGCAGGAATATGATGTTCTGTCATGGCTGATAGGGTTTGGGACGGTTGCAACATGTTATAAATTGCATGTTTAATAAAAGTTTGTTGCATTGCAAATTGTTAAATTCTTCCTGTCTGACAATGAAATATGGAGAGATTGAATAGCATCTGTAACACCTGCACACTGAATCTATGTAGGCCTATGTTCTACAGATGAACAAACAAAACTCAATAACTGTTATTTGATAAATATGACTAAATAAATAAATAATAGGCTACGATAATATTATTGAAATAATACTATAATATTATAGTAGGCCTAAAACAGTTAATATTTTCAGAATTCTTTGCTCATTGAGACAAAAAGCTTAAGTTAATTAATGAAATTTAAGGTATTTTTAACATGTTGCAACCGTCCCTGGGTTGTGTTGCAACTGTCCCCTGGGTCGGGGTCAGTTGCAACATCTGACTTCTTCCATTCAAATAAATACTGTGAACGATATGTCATATATAATCATCTTTAAATGGTATGGGTAATTAGCAGACAGATGCAAGTTTAATATATACAAATTTGGTTGGTCTAGTCCAAATAGTCTCTGAGTAATTGAGAGAAATGCAAAAAGTGTTGCAACTGTCCCCGGTCTCCCCTACTCTATTTTAGAAATCTGTTTTTCTGTATATAGATTTGTGTATTGTTAAGATGAATACAACTGTCTTCACTGATTTTTTCTATGATTTGGCGATGGGGTGTGTAATGTATAGATGAAATGAAACCGCATTTGGTTGAACTGAAACCCCCCCAGGTCTCCCGTATTTTGGTACCCAAATGTTGACAGGTATGATTAGATATATCAGCCATTGTGACATTTGCTAATTTAGTTATAGCACAAAATTTCTAATATTAAGAGAGGGGTAAGATGGGGCAAAACAGCCCCTGGATAAACTTTTACAGATTTGATATAATTCTTATTTATATTTTTTAAAGTGTCATTATAATGTAAAGTACTAAATAAACTATTGTATTTAAAAATTTATTTTGACAAAAATAATTAGTTGATAACAATTGAATAAACGATGACAGATAAAGTAGAATACCACCAATAGAAATTAATCTGGAACGTAAAATTATTCTATGACTATGTCATAATAGCAACACCGAATGCAAATTGAATTATTTCACTCAACTAACCTATATAGGTGTTAGTCAAAGCAAAGATCTGAATTGTTCATCTACTGAAATCCCTATTTTTCAATGACACAAAAAATTGCATAGCCATTCATCAAAAGTGCTGAGATGAGATTTTGCGCCATCTATGGTCAGGAGAAAACATTAAGGTGTGTGTAAATGTGCCTGAGCTGACAGTTGTCCAGAAGACGATCATCGACACCCGCCACAGGAGGTCATCGCCAAGCATTGCCTTTTCATAGAAAGTTGATTGGAAGGAAGAAGTGTGGCGAGAAAAGGTACACAAGTAACAGGGATGATAGCAGCCTTGAGGAGAAAAAACTCGACTCTTGCTTAGTGGTCCAGTCCTCTTTTCAGTCAGTTATTGCATAAATTAACATACTTTTCAGAACTTGAACATTTCTGTATTGTAAATCCTTTTTTGATTGACATTAATATTTTGCGATTTTTGATGAGCTGTGCACTGTAATTAAAAAAAGGCTAGAAATATTTTTCTTTACCTGTAATAAATCTAAAATTTTCACTTGTATAATTAAATAAAAATAAAAAAAAGACCTTCATAATATTCAAAAATTTTTGAGATGTACCTGTATACAAGAGCACCTAGGAAGAGCAACTGTATCCTAAAGCCCATAAATCATTTGTGCCGACTAGATAGAAACCCATTATTGACCCATTAATTTCTTTTAATGACCCAGGAATTTTCATCTTTAACATTTTTCCAGTCATTTTTAACTACTGAATAAGCGTTTATAAAAAACAATTAACACAGATTTAAAGTTTAGAGCCAAGTCTAACATTTTACAAATTCTCATTACTTTTGTAGAGCTAGAGAGAAATACATTTTATATATATATATAAAATGTATTTACATGCATACAGACAGTCTTCAGGTTGAGACATTTCTCATCATTGCTGTCATTTAGAGCCAGGAAAGAAAATGTCAGATGAAATGAATCCAAACAAGTGATGAGAACAAAGCAGTATTTATTTCATTTAAACTGTACAACAGTCGCCGATATATTGTTTGCATGAAAGGTTTTGGTTGACGTTAACTGCAACCACTGTATAATTAACGTACACACCTCTGGTTTTGTTTTTAATATTAATGTTGAAATGGGAGAGGTTCACATTTTCTGTTCTCAAGACCAAGAACTGGGTTAATGACTGCAGAGGGTGTAAAAAAACCTCATCTGAAATCACACACAGGACACAGAAATCAAACATGAGTAATGACTGTGACAGAGAGAGCAATGACGACAGATAAATCAAAGATGTGAGCAGAGGACAATGTTGATGAGCATAATCATGATCAGCTCATATGCTCGGACCACCGGGACATTGGACGTCTGTAAGGATGCAATCGAGCAGAGGGATCGAGGGGGATTTGGTTTGGGAAACCACAGTATCCCATTGTAGCTGGGCAACAAAACAGAGGCAGTAAGAGGTCAAAGGAAAAGTGACCCGAATGAACCTCAAATGTGTGTGTGTGCTCTCTCTCTGCACGAGGAGCTGTCAGTCAACCAGAGTGAGGGTCACATGCCCTTCATGACTGTTCTGAGAAAGACAACCACAAGTCCAGGCTGCATTGGCTATCGGAATTCTATAAAACAACCTTTTGTTTTGTTACAATAAAATTCAACAAAATGAAAAATAAAATGAAATCATATATAAATGCAAGGGTGCTTTTTTTGGGTATTATTCCTCCTCGCTTTCATTTTCAGGGTCCAGATCTGAATCACCATTTGCTTTTGATTCATCTTTCATATCTTCCTCTTCATCCTCCTCTTTGTGGTTCTTTTTGTCTTCTGTCAATTCCATTGCTGTCTCATCCTCCTCCCAGTTCTGAAAAGACAAGTCAACATGAGAACAATCCCATAATGACACACTCCAAAGACCCCAGAAGGAAAAACTGAGAGAGCATCTTACATCAGAGTCATCCTCAGGACGCCCTTCATCTCCTGAATCTTCATCCTCATCTGAAGACTCTGTAGAAAAAATGGGAAGTGTATATTTATTTTTGCCATGTCGATATTCAATGCCATTTTGATGGCTAAAATCAGTTGAACTGGGTACATCAATAAACACTAAGATAATTAAGAACAACAAAAGAACACGGACGTAATTAAGATTAAACTGAATACATTTACACAATGATCAAATATATTAAGATATTTTAGTCAGCTACTCAATAGAGGGTATGCGCATCACCGACGGCCGGAGTGACTGCAATTTTGCCCACTGAGTGGCAAAAAGACAGAGCAGCAGCATTGGTTTTCAGTGTGAATGCTGCGACAAACACACACCCCCCATCTAAAACGGGAAAGAGCTTTGACAATTTACGGTCTAAATAGATTAGACAAAATCTGAGGTATTTTACAGACTGCCGAAAGCTACAGAAAAGAGAAGCAAATGGATCAATGCAATTCACAGAAACAACTGGACGCAGGCAGCAAAATGTGGATTTGCATTGTCAATTTGCTGAATATTGGGGTAAAAGCATACCTTAAATATTGTATTGACAACTCAATTTAATATTTATAAGCGTATATTCCGCATAATTGGATGCTTTTAAACAAACAAAAAAAAAAACAAAAAAAAAGACTAACAAGTTTTAGAGCTGGACAACATGTATATAACATTGATATAAGTGATCACCCAGATTTAGACCTACATATATGTATATAAAGCGTTCACAGGCAAATTTGCTTTATTTCCCCGGTGTCGAAATCAGGCACATGGCTGCATGGCAATATCCATGGATTACAGGATCTTGGGTAAATTGTAAGGAACACTATATCTAGTCCAACCTTTAGTTTAAACTGATAATCGTTTGTTTTACTCGCGTTTTTACTGTTTCCCCTATAAAATCAAGCAGTTCTCAAGCGGTAAAAGCAGTTCTTTTGCCACTCAGTCCAGCTGAGGGGGCGTGTTCCGGTGGGAAAGAGATGTCAATCCATACCCTCTAATTAATCTTGATTAAAATACTAATCAAGAACTATTTAAACTTCTTAAGTGATTAAATTACAATTTTATTGGTTATTATATTTGAGTGTATTTTACTACAAAAACAAACTGTTTCTAAAAAATAAAAGGGCTCATTACCTTCTTCATACACCAGTTTTGCTGTGCGATCAACATCAGTTTTCTGAGCGCTGCTGCTTGTCGCCACCTAGTGGAAAAATATGCAAAAGTTAGAAAAATCTATGTTTTCATTCTTAGGTGAACTATTCCTTTAAGCCATTTGTTCTGGGTGCTTGTGTTTGACCAGCTCACCTGTGACATAAGCAGGAACAATTTGCCATGAAGCCTGTTGAGCTGATGATATAACTTTACCCTGCTCTCAATCATATGGTAGATCAAGCCCAACTGAGAGACTAGATCCGGCAGCTATGGGGAAACAAGATGAACAGACCAAATGAGGAACCCCCCAAAAAATGAGAAATATTATCTACCGTGGATAAAAGAATAATACATAAGCACTGGTGCAACATTAAGATCTGGATAATGTAAATCTATTGACAGGTATAGATGTACACACGCACTTACCGAAGACAAGTATGATGCGTGTTGTGTAAGTACAGCCTTAAACCACTGAACTATAAGCAAGGCCCTGCACACAGTAAAACAATCACGTTACAAAAAGTTGAATGCCTTAAAACCTTAAAAGGAACAAAAAGTAAAAGTATACTCACGCGAATGGATGCCCCTGCAGTCTTCTGGACAGCTAAAGAAACAACCATAGAATAATTTAAATGTATATAATATACACTAATCAAAAGTTTGGGGTCAGTAAGATTTTTGTAGTTTGTTTAAATACTTAATACTATTTAACAATGTCGACATACCTCTTCCAGCAATGGCAGGATAGCTGGGGGTGGTAACCGTGAAACAGTGTTCTTTATCAATATCTCTTTTTTGGTTTGAAATATTTTCTGTTAGAATGAATCAAATCAGAATGAGAACAAGAACAGCATTCATTGACAAAGGGTCTATGAACAAACAACAATCTGTTGATGTTTGAGGCGAGAGGAGTGTAACTTACATTAAGGATCTTCTCGTCTTTGCTCTCTAGGCCTTGAACAAGCAGTACAGCAAAGCTGTCCGTCTGCAGGGAGGACGAGCCTTTAGCAGCACCCTTCCTGCCTCCACTCAACTCAATCTGCTCCAACCGCTCCTCGATAGACAACTAGAGTATGATGGAAAGAAATTCCTTAATTGAATTCTTGGGGGATATAATTTAAGCATTTTACATAAAATTGTCTGGAGTCTTACCTCTGTGGTACTGGCCTCTTTTTTCCTTTTCTCTCCTTCATTGGGAGTTAATTTGATTGGTGCCTTGTGTCCTGTTAGTCCTGGCATTAAAACTTTGCTCTTTTGATTAACAACTGGTGTCTTCACCTAGAAGATGATGTTCAAATTAATGCACAGTCAATAAACCGTTTTAAACCATTACCGTACCAGTGTTAATGGGTAGTTGATTTCATAATTTGTCCATGAACTTAATTTGATGCGAATTTTTTTTTTCTTTACATATACACTTCTGGTCAAAAGTTTGGGTAAAAATGAATCAGTTTCCAAGGTTATCCACAAAAATAACTGTTTTTAACACTGATAATAACAGTAAGAAATGTTTCTTGAGCAGCAAATCAGCTAAATAAAAAGATTTCTGAAGGATCATGTGACACTGGGGACTTGAGTAATGGCTGCTGAAAAGTCAGCTTTTAAATTATTAAAATAGTGAATGTTGTGGAAAATTATTATATTTTAAATTAACTATTTTTGATTAAACAAACGCAGCCTTAGTGAGTATAAGAGACTTTTCTTTTAAATCTTGTCGACTTTTTGAACTGTAGTGTACATTTCATATGCTGTAACTGGTTACCATTTCTTCTAAATCAAGGGGGTGTCCAGTCCTGCACTGTCCAGCAAAGTATAACTTTAACTCCAATTAAACACACCTGAACCAGCTAATCAAGGTTTTTCTAGGTATACTAGAAACTTCAGGCAGGTGAGTTGAGGCAAGTTAGAGCTAAGGCCCTCCAGGACCGATTTTGGACACCCCTGTTCAAAATATTTCACTATTTTAAAAATCACCTTTCATTCTTTTTGCGGTTCACTTAAATTTGTTCTGCAGTGTGACAAATGTTGCAAATATCTCAGGAAGACAGATTAAAGAAAGGAATGTGTAATTATACAGAATCAGAAACAAAGCAGTTTTTAACCCTTTCACACGCAAGTTTAAAATATTCTAGCTAAGCCCCCAGTTAACGCATCATATTTCCATGGCGTTGTGTCATGCTTGTCACGAGATACACCGCAGCCACAATAGCGCTGTACATCCTTTTTCCTTTTTTATTCAGAATATTCACAAACTTGTAAACCTTCATCACCTACCTGATATTCCGATTCTCAAATACGTGCAAGTAAATGTATTTTGTCATTTAAAAACCTTTATAATGATCATGTTAGTTGATCTATAACGAGCGATGGGCACCGCCATGTTAGTTTGTGCCGCAATTCAGAGAATCGGATGGGTCAGATTTACAACACAAATTCATCCACTTCTCCCGAAATACATGAAAGTAAGTGGCAAGTGAAGTGGGAGAATAATAGAGTAAACATTATAGTTACCAGTATAGTTTATCAGTATAGTTACAGTATAGTTATCAATGTGTATCTGATATGAATAAAACACCTCGCCAATTAATATTTGAAAGAATTATTATTGTCGCTTTCATAGACATCAGTGTGTATTATACAAACTATAAATGTATTGTTTTGCCAGTACTTATGAGTATTTAAATGTCTGAAACCAAAAATAAACCGTATGTGGTTGAAAACACTGAATACCTGTGATATATGAAAAGCGCAGAGCGAGTCTCTGGCTCAGCTCCAGCCAACGTACGAAAGCACATTTGAACTTAGCAACTGATCTGATGATGCACTGATGATCGTACACTCCAGGGACCAGCCAAGACTGATCACACCGGTGTGCTCGTTAGGGATGGGAAATATGGACTTAAAACGAGATCACAATATTTGTGCGAGTCGGGCGCCTCACACCGCTTTACGGACCACTTGACGGAGAGCGAAACTCAAGCGCTCATTAAGTGTTTGGCGATTGAAAGTATATGTGTACCAGTTCCATATTGCAGAGGTAGTTCCTCATTTAGCGATAAACTCCGCCTCAGCTTCACGTCTGCCTTCCGCCATAGTTGTTTTCGCTCTGCACATGAGCTGCGAATGGGTCCCAAACAGAAATACGTCAAGAAGGCTTTATCGTTATTATCGCAGGAAGACTAATTCTTATCGTGAGGAGAACAATAATATATCCCCCATCCCTAGTGATCGTACGCATTAAAGGGTTATTAGTTTTACAAATATGGTATGCAACACTGCAGATACTGTTTGAAATTGAATGTCAAATGACCAATATGTAACACAGCATTTATTGATGGCACATATGGGGTCTTACCTTGGAGACAGCCATGTCTACAGAGAGAGAAAGTGTGGAAAGTACATCTCGGACTAAGCACGCATGTCTTTCTGACGTGTTAAATGGCTGTGGGAAGAGACGGCATGTTAGAAAATTGACCAATTGAATAAACCACTTAAATCAATTATCAATTTCTGCTGTACTTACCGTTTTCTCAATGACAGGCTGCAGGTGATGTCCGTATGCCAGCTTTAGGTTCTGTCTGTCTGCACACAAAGCTGCTGCGAGCAGAGGCACTGGCACAGGCGAGTCTCCCTTCATAGTGGACACCTGCAGGGAGCACACTGGTGACAGTGGCTTCTTGCATATCCTGAGGAAGAAAAATATCAATATGAGCTTCACTGAACTGTTTTAAAGAATAACCATTCACATGGATAAATGGAAGATGGACAGACTCACCCATTCAGAAAGTGCTCAAAGAGATGAAGCTGACCATCCTTACACACCACTGCTAACCTCATAGCCTGAGAAACATACAGAGAGGAGTCAAAACCTAAGCACATAACTCCAATCATGGATAATGATTAAGCCCATTAAATCCTCACCTCCTCTTTGTGGCTGGATGTCTGAAGATCTATGTGTTGGGGTTCATCTGTCAGAGTAAATGACACCACAGAGTTCTTGTCCTTGCCATCGGACCTCACCTGCCTGAGGAGCACAGAAGGAACTAAATCAGACATCAGTTTATTGAGCCTCAGATTTCTATGAGCTTGTTTTTTTTACAATATCATGAACCAGCAGTCTTAGTTGTAATTTGGGCTGCTTGATTATGGCAAAAATCAATCATAAATAACAATTATTTTGGTTAAAGGGTTAGTTCATCCAAAAATAAAAATTAGCCCATGATTTACTCACCCTGAAGCCATCCTAGGTGTATATTAGGGATGAGTGACGATTTTAGAATATTTGATTAGTTGATTTAATTGTAGAACATCGAATTGGTTGTGCAATTATTGTCTTTAAAAAATCCCTGTGTTTTCGGTGCTGATGCGGTGATGACGCATGTCATCCCAGAATGTCAACCCAGAATGTCCTACTTACTGACTAAAGTTCATTTAACCAGAGGGTGACGCTAATAAAGAACCTAAAAGCTGTCAATCAACTCTCAGACAACAGAGAAAGAACACCCAAGTCTCACACCAGAGTGGTAAAATCTCCTCCAGAGCGGAGAGTGCCTTTCTGAAGATTATGCTCCGCTCACTTAGTCCTGCCCAAGCAAAATAATCATTTCATGGTGGGAATGGAGCACTGAGCGCCGCTCGCTCAACCCAGAATGTCCTAATTACTGACTAAAGTTTTTTCTAGTCGATTAGTAGTTGTTCATTTAAGCCATAAGTCTAATTGCATATTTTTATTAATTAAATCACTTAAATATATACTGGATAGAGAATACTAGAAGCTCAGAGGAAAGAGCAAAACAAGACATCGGTCACGAATTAGAAATTTTGAAGAGAAATGTCGGAGGATTTCTATATAGTAGAAGAGGAGCTTCAGTTTGTTGCACAGCCCTATTTGTTTAAACCGCGACAGGCATCTAAGCTTACAATACTCCAACATTCTACAACATACACGCGTCACTGGTTACTCTTGTGGCGCAAGTCGACTTGCATAGTATGCGTACGGTCACCTGGCGGAAGCTAGTTATTTTAGATTTTAAAGTTATAAATATGGGTATTTTTCTTACAAATACATGGCTCCTCTTCAGAAGGCATTAATTAACCCCCCAGAGCCGTGGGGAGTATTTTTTTTTAAATGGATGGATTCAGTTTTTTGGGCTACAAATTTTCACCAGCCATTCACTCGCATTTTAAAGCTTGGATTATCCAGGAGTTTTTTTTTTTTTTTAACTGATTGTATTTGTCTGAAAGAAGAACATCACTTAGGATGGCTTGAGGGTGATGGGGGTAATAAAACATTTTGGGTGAACTATCACAATAATTGAACACGATTATTTAGTAAGGATGCACCGCCACCATTTTTTCAGAACCGATACCAAAAATTCGGAGTATCAGCCGTGATAAAAAAAAGAAGCATTTCTATACCCGTGTTGAACTGATAATTAGTCTTTAGTGTAACATTATTATAAAGAAAAACAACAAATAAAAAAATTATGATCATAACCCATTACAAAATACTGTTATAAAATATATTAGTGAAAAAATCTGCAGCAAAAGTTACTCTAGAAAAATCCTGAGTGCACAATAATTGTATTAAATCTAAACATTTAGTGAGATGGAAAACCAATAAGTGAATAAGTGTAGCACTAAATCTGGTAAAATGTTAGATTGTATTGTTACATTGTATTGTTGTAAAATACATTTATGAAAAACAAGTATGCGCATAATGATGCGATTGAAGCAACATGGAGTCGAAGCACATCGCATTAAAAAATTCAAAGCAAAAAGGGAAGAGATATTGATGCGTAGTATTTTATGTCATTGCAAAAGTTTGAGCCTTTTCTTTTAACAGTTTTAGATTTCAGTTACTATGCGCGTGAAGAACCAATTCAAAGTGCTCTATACTCCAGTGTTGTGATCTAAAAGACACCCGGGAGAAAGTTACATGAACAGCAATAAACTCCAGCAAGTTTGAGTGCTGAATGGAGAATGACTGACAGCCGCAGCGGAGGGAAGCACTGACATCAACTTGAATTTAACGACTTTATTAATCTCTATGTCACATTAAACTATGGAATTGCTTTAGAACAAAGTTGATGGTGCTTTATAATGTTTTTGTGCCTTTTTTGAGGCTTAACAATAACACAGAATAGTATACGCACAATAACGGATTTGGATCGGTCCCATCTGGGGTGCGTTTCCCAAAAGCATTGTTAGCCAACTATGGTCACAAGTTCCGTCGTTATCAGCATAGTTCAACAAGTCAGTGTTTCCCGAAACCATCGTTCCAACAAACATTCGCAAACAGCATCGCAAAGTTGTGTGGTTGGAATGACAGCTCTCAACCTGTGGTTAGAAGCATAGTTTCTTGTTTGCATGACATGTGGACTCAAATCCTTATATCTTGAGCAAAGTAAGCAAGCTGACATTCAGTGCAATCTTTGTCTTTTATTTAGAAAACATACAAATGTCATTTACGTCTTTTAGTTTGTCAAGAGATTTAAATTGACGTTTTTGAACATGCTCTACTACGTAAGAATGAACCTAGCTTGAATCTGAAAATATATCAAAATAACTGAGAAAAATTAGAAAACAGTCCTCAGATGCCATGTCCGTAATTTATAGCACAACATTAGCATTAATTCGATCTGAAACAAATTCATTAAAAGTAGTTATTACTCCACCTGCGTGACATTATTAAGGAACGTGGTTGAACGACCAATTTACGACAATACGGTTTCGAGAATCAGTCGTGACTAGCTAGTTGATTTCTTCAACGATGCATCGTACTATGGTAGTTAAACAGCGAGTTACGTCGTTGCATGGGAAACGCACCACTGACCGTTACCCGATCTGACAAAGAATGGTGGTATTGGGATCGGCGCATCCCTAATTACGGGCCAAATTGTAATAACTGTACACCCACCATAAGTGATCATTATGGGTTTATTTCTGTGTGCTATGGTTAGCTAGTAAAGGTGTAACATACCACACACTCAGGAGCCTGTCGTGAGCAGCTCCTGACAGAAAGTACATCCCATTGCTGTCAGGGGGTCGTGTTGTGGCGAAGCAGAGAGTTGTTACCATGGTAGAGTGACCTGTGAATTTCTGCAAATTTGGGAGGTATTGAAAAATCTGAAACTTTTCTGTTTTATTTATCCGTGGCTGCTTATAGCATAGAGGTCAGACTCACCCTGTACACTTCCTTAGTCTCCAGGTTCCACATCTTGATGATCATTCCTGCCGAGAGCAGCAGCTTTCCATCTGGACTTATACACAAGCTGCTGACGGCTGATCTGTCTGCCTTCCATTTGCTGAACACAGAACATGTTTGCTTGTAAATCAGATGCACACATTTTTTTACGTTGACTAAAACCAAAGGAAACCCATTTTGGTCAAACATCCAGCACAAATAACTGCAGTGCACACACTCACCAACTAACTTTTCCTTTCTGCAGGTCCCATTCGGCTATGTGTGTGTCATCTGAGCCACTGTATAACACAGAGTCCTCTGGATGCCACTGGACACTGTTCACTGGTCCACTGTGTTCTCCATCCTGAGAGGATAAGACATCATTAAACATTCTTAATTTCAGCTAAATTAACAGAAATCACTCATTTGTGTCTTTTTTAGTTAGGTGAACTACTTTCTCCCCTGGGTATTACAAAGCTGTGGAAGTAACGTGTGCTGTTTGCATGCCATTTTCAAGTCCACTGTAGTTCACCAAACTTCACTTAAAGGGATGGTTCACCCATAAATGAAAAATTGTTTAAATTTTTCACCCTCATGTCATTCCAAACCCATAAGACTTTCATTCATCTTTGGAACACAAATTAAGTTATTTTTAATAAAATCTGAGAGATTTCTGTCTCTCCAATGACAGTCTATTCGCCCAAAATTATGACGCATAAAAACATTTATAAAGACATAACATAAATCCATATGAATCAAGTGGTTTAATGCAAGTCTTTTAAAGAAACAATTGCTTTAGGCCTATATGATGAACAGATTAAATTTAGACTCATTCACATAAGCTTTGATCAGCGAAAATTCATAGAGCACTCAAATGTGGCAAACGGAAGCTCAACCATATTTTCTTTATTTTATGATTTGAAGCAAGTTTTGGTTGAATAGACTTTCAATGGATTGACAAATCTCTCGGACTTCATTAAAAATATCTTCATTTGTTTTTTCCGAAGAACGAAAGTCTTGGAATAGGGATGTCAATTTACACAAATTCCCATGTTCGATCGTCATTTAAATTAACGATCAATTAATCGTTAGCCGTAATACTGCAATTGCATATAGCCAACAGCATGACAGGGTCTGCAAATGCTGCTCAAAACGCCACTTCCTCACCAAATGAATGAGAAGGGTTTTTAATCTAACTGAAGGGCTAGTAAGATTGTAAAATGAGTCGATGTGATTGATCATTTATTAAATTACTTAATAATCAAATATATCAACTAATACAACGTGTCACCAACGCCGCCTCAGATGCGTGCTTATCAGAATGTGTACTCCTGTTGTGGACGCGCTCTTCCTGGAACAATGCGCTGAAAACGGCAACTAAACCCAATTAATTCACAACTATTTATTAATATAGTGTTCTCATTAATGTTATGTAATATGACAGTCCAATCAGTTATTATTAGTCGTGCATTGCAGTTTGATTGCGCGCACTGAATGAACACTGGTAAACTGAAGCCCTTTGCTAGCATATTACTTAAAGAAACACATCCTACAAGAGATTAATCAGATGCATACAAAATAAACATAATATTACAATTTATATCTGCACAAAATGACGTGAATGTACAAGTGAACTTGACCTAATTTACATGCTATTTAGAATATGTGACTCACGTTGTGGACGCGCTCTTGGAGCAACGCGAAGAAACATGGCAACTAAACCCAAATAATTCAATAACCCAAATGTTTTATTACAATATTGTTCTCTCTATAATGTTATGTAATATGACAGTCCCAATCATAGTCATTAGTTCTGCATTGCTGTTTGAGCTGCATGCGCTGAAGCTGATCACCGGTGCTCTTTAAACCGTGTTAATTCTTAACCAAATGCATCCTATATCAGATATAGATAGGCCAACAGAAAATAAACAATATTACAACTTACATTTACACGAAATAAAAGGCTGCGAATGCAAACGCAAACTTATAGTCATGATGAAGATGTAACTAGTAGTAAAATGGTCCCAAACATAACTCTGTACCACTCGCTAATTTTTCCTCGTGTCTGCTTTACATGTTTCAAGGTTGAGCAGCACACGCACAAACCTGCTTAATCGACGATCGTTTTAGCAATTAAATTTATTAACAATTAATCGATCGTCGATTAATCGTTAACATCCCTAGTTTGGAACGACGTGAGGGTGAGTAATTGATGACAATTCTCATTTTTGGGCAAACTAACCCTTTAAAACTTTGAGATGCATTGGCCAAATATCATAAGGACCAGCTGTTGGTGAATTCTTACCAGAGTGCAATGCAGGTCTCCCTTCAATGTGCTGTAGATGAGGACAGACCCAGCAGCAGTGCCCAGAGCCAACAGATCGGTCTGCTCAACTGCCGACCCGGCCTCACATTTCCTCCTCTTCCTCTGTGGAACATCCTAAAGCACACACATAGAAAAAGAAAATTATTACCATTTATTCTGCCTTTGAGTGAAATCCAACAGGAAAAATGTGTTATTTAATTATGAATAATATTTAAACATTTCCTACTGGACATTGTTTACCCAGTCATTTCCATTAATTTCAATTTCACTAGAAACTTAGTTTAATACTGGTACTTAAAACTAGCATGTTTTGTTACTGGTGACAAACTATTTATTAAGTTTTGATAATGACTATTTATTAAGTATTAAAAAAGGATATCTAGCTACTAGGGGTGTAATGATACTCATGTCACGATTTGATACATATCACGATACTGAACTCACGATATTATTGCGATACTCCAAGACATGATAAAAGGTTAACAAAAAATTAACTGTTGATTAAAATGCTAAATTTGATATTACATTGTGGGTGCAAATGATTGGCTTGGACTTGGTGCTGAAACCCAAAGCACAGGACAATAGTGACACCAGAATAAAAATATTCATTATTCTGAAGCGTTAAATACAGAATAAGTTATAGACAAATATGCTTACATTTTCAGGACCCACAATATTCCCCCATTGCATTATTATACATTATAATCAACATTATATATTTTAGTTTAATGTAGTATTGACACTAAAACTCTGAAAACTTGAATTTTTTCCTCACACTAACTTTTATATTGGGTGAACTATACACAATACATAGTCACTATCCACGATACATAGTTGCATTTTTGTATTGCGATATATTGTGACACGATATATTGTTACACCCCTACTAGCTACCAGTAATTGCCTATTATCTATTATAAAAGTACTAGGATCCATTTGCACTAGGAAACTGGAGCAGTTAGGAATAACCACTTGCACAGTTACAACTGACATACTTGTAATAGCTAATAAATAGCAAATCCACAGGTACAAAGCAAAATTAGAAAACAAACTTCCAATGAATCAATCAATATAGCACAATAAAAGCAACAGTAGTTGGTCATTGTGCTGTACAAGAAGATAAATATCTAAAAGACAGCTAAACAAATGATAAAGGGAGTTTACAAGGACAGTTGTAAGCCTGTGAGTAGTACTAGTAAGTTAGTGTTTGATATCTGAATCACAAACAGAAAAGAACTCCAAGTCAAACATTTAATATATGTTACTAGTAACAATGGAAGAGTTACTTGTCAAAGATGTTTATGACCAACTTTCTCCAACACTAGCTAGAATCAACTACTATGACGTTCCGCGTGTCAAACTGATATATAGTAACAAAGACTGGTTTCTGATAGACACTTTACAAACAGCAAAAAGAGAAAAAGTGACGTGGTGAGGGTTGTGCAGCCATGTGACCATGTGCTAGTTTGATAAAGTACATTTAAATACAACACTGATAATTGAAACTACACAAAAATAACACACTAAAAGAGATGTTGACATTACTTTTTTTAGTTATAAAATAAATAGCAGGGAATCATCACTTTAGCCAACATCAACTTATTAGCCTTCGTTATTAGCCACAGACAACCAACAGACGACTATAACAATGTTTACGAGCCCCAATATGCGCATGTAGCTGTACTTCTGGAATCAATGTAGTGATTTTAAAGGTTTTATGTTGAGAATATATATGAATATAATGTTGGATCTGCGCGTCTCGCGGCCTGCGTCTGAACATGTGCCACACGCAACATGTGCGCAGCGCACTCCACGAGCGCAGCTCTAAAGCACCCAGTAATTACATTGTCAAATTATCAGTGTTCAGTTGTATGATCATATGCTGGGTAAATACACAGTCAAAGCGACCCGAAGACTCTGCAACGGTGCACTGCGATACAACAGGCCGCATCCCCCGACTGAACCCCGAACACTGTGTGTTACCTGAACTGCTCGGCACGGTCCCCATGTCACACAGGTACAGGCTGCGCTTAGGTGCGCGGAAGGCACGTATTCCTGTTGTAGAGTTTTGCTCTCGGTATTCCAAATCCGTAGTCTCCCGTCCTGTGCGCAGAGAGCGAGAAACTGTTGTGATTTGGGGCTGAAGGCGCAGGGTAGCGCAGCTCGGCCTCCGTCCGCCGCCATCTTACCAGTCCGCGTGCGTCCGTCTGCTTCACGGGAAACACGTGTGAGAGAAAATTCCAAAGCGCACATGCGCAGCTGCACAGGCGCCACGGAAACGCTAATTGGCCCTCCTGGGTTCTGTGGGCGTGGCATTGTTTTTAACCAACCACAGACGGACGCGGAAGTTTCATTCTCCAATTTTTTAGTTATAGTGGAAGTTGAAATTGAGAATTATCTTTGAGTTATCATCAAATGCAATTTTAATTTGCTTTCTATAACTGAAATTAATGCGCTTTATTAAATAGTACCTAAGTTAAGTATATTTCATTTTAAATTGTATTTATATGTATTTACTAACTGTAACAGTAGCCTAAATATAAAAACTATATAACTGTTACAGAAAAAATAGACATTTAATCAAAATTCTCATTCTGTAACATATAATGGAAACGGTTACACATTTATTTTGTACATGTAATTATTCTAAATAATTATGGGTCATGTGTCTTCATGTATATTTAGCATTTAAATAGCCAATATTAACATTTATGTGCATTTTAGTTCCATTTAACAATACCGTTTTATTTTAAAAAACTTAATTTGTTTTATTTAAATATGATGTACGTTTATACACGAGTAGCCTACAATAATTTGTTTATGTTGCTGCAAAGATTTTTTTATATTACTTGGTAACGCTTTACGATCAGGTTTCATTAGGTAACATTAGTTAACTACTTTAGTTAACTAACTAAAAATTAACAATACGTCTACAGCATTTATTAATCTTAGTTCATGTTAATTTCAACATTTATTAATAGCCAACTTCAAAATCAAATTTGTATTTGTTAACATTAGTTAATGTACTGAACTAACATTAACAGTCAATGACCAGCTGGATTTTTTATTAACTAACATTGTCAAAGATTAATAAATAGGCCTCCTGTATCAAATGCATTCCTCATTGTTCGTTAATGCTAGACAATACATTAACAAATTTAACTAAGTTAACAAATTAGACCTTGTTGTAAAGTGTTACCATTTACTTGTTTATTTTTATTTATTTTGTATAAAGAAATGTATTGTTTCAACAGTAAAAACCTAACAGTAGCTAATAAGGTGATTACGATTTATAATAAAGAAAACATACACATAGACTAGGCCTATATATATATATATTATATAGGCTTTAAGAAAATAATTCCCTTGACCTAATCATACAACCCTCGTAAATAGCTATATTTGATCTTTTAAAGATATTTATTATTAGGGAAACTGAATCGGGACAACAATGACAGACAAATCTGAACAAGAAACCATCTACCGGTGACCAGGTGGTACTGCATCTGTCAGTGACGTATTTTCTATCATGGCGGCGCCCTTTGAGAATCATGCTGGATTGTTTTTCTTCTAACATAATGGACACAGGTTAAGTTGCCATTTACGCTAGAATCCTGCCAGTAAATAATTATATAGATAATTATTTAGGTATTATTACAGGTCGTTTGAAATGATCTATCTACTACAAATTAGTTTTACTTTATTTTTTTGACAAAGGTTATTGTGTAGAGGTAATTTGTAGTGAAATATATAATGCATGATTTGCGAGTTCCTACCAGTACGTCTATTCTGGTCTGTGTAGAAGCGCTCAATAGCTTTTGTGTTATGTTTCTGATCTCTGTGTGGTAAGAAGAACCAATTAAGCCTTCAAAAGTGTACCATCTTCACCCTTCAAGTCATTCTTTCTTGAGCTCAAAACCATGACGGTTTTATTGCATTTGGGTCTCTCATTCATTACTCGTAAATTTGCCAAAGTCCATGTCATGTGTTTGTATAGACATCATGTGGTTCGCATTAAACCGTTTCTCTGTGGCGTGAGGAGCTTTGGGACTGACCCAAATGATTCTGACAAGGGTTCAGATGCACCTGTGTCCACTTTCCCACCGTTCCCTCGAAGACCTTCTTTGTCTGGAAGACGTCGACCTCTGTCCCCACTGGAGAGAGTCAGTCAACTGCTGCCTGAAGACAATCTGAGTCAAGAGGTTTGGGAACTACGGGACACTCGAAACAATGAGGCTGAACATGACACTCAGAGTCTGGGGAAGGAGCGAGAAGAGGCAACTGAGGAACCTCAATCTTTTGCTCCACATCATGTGTGTGTTCCTGGGGAAAGGCAAATATTTTTCGGAGAGACTCTACTGGCCGAGTTCAGTCGAAAGAGACGTTTAGAGTTTCGGAAGATGTTCCAGCTAAAGGAGGGCATGAAGCTCCATAGTAACTGGGGATTCATAGCTCATGAGGACATGGAGGGGCGTCCTGATGGAAGCATCATACGCACTTCAATGGGAATCCCGATTCTCATTCGCCGACCCAGCCTGGATGAGTTCACTCTCTTCATGAAGAGAGGGCCAGCTATTACATACCCTAAAGTAAGAAATGAATCAGTCATCTACACATCAGTGAATCTGTAATATCTGCATTGTTTGCATGCATACGGGTCAGTGATGTGACGATTATTAAATCTGGTCATTTATTTATTTAAACTTTAGAAATACAGTGACACTACCGTAAGATCGGGTTCATTTACTTATGTTAATGTCATTATGTTCATTCAATAATAATACATTAAATTGATCAATAGTGACAAAGACTTTTAAATTGTTATTTAAAAAAAATTATTTGCTAAAAAAAATGATTTTATTACTGGAGTAATGATACTGAAAATTCAGCTTTGCTATCACAGGAATAAATTACATTTTAAACCAGTTGAAAATTTTAATTTAATTATTTTAATTTTAAATTGTAATATTTAATATCATTGACATTACTGTTTTTTGATCAAATAAAATACTTAAAAAATCAAAATCTTACAGACCCCAAACGTTTGAAGGTAGTTTACATGCATTCAAGATGTAAGGAAAATATGTGATTACTTTTTTTCGAGTTTTATGCCAATGAAAACAAAAGAGTCTCTCGAATCTCTTCCCTCTGCAGGACGCCAGTGCGATGTTGACAATGATGGATGTGACCGAAGGAGATTGTGTTCTGGAATCAGGCTCTGGATCTGGTGCTATGAGCCTTTTCCTGTCCAGGGCAGGTGTGTGAGTCTTCCTCCATCTTTTAAGTGTTCATTAAAAGCAATGTAATGAGTCGCCTGATTATGAGGGTATTGTAGAAGTGGGTATACTATTGCATTACAGTATATCACTTACTGTAGGAATTAATTTATGCTTGTGTCATCAGTGGGTTATAAAGGAAGTGTTTTGAGTGTGGAGATAAGAGAGGACCATCACAGAGTTGCTGTATTAAACTACAAGCGCTGGCGATCCACGTGGAGTCTTCGGCGAGGGGAGGAATGGCCTGATAATGTTCACTTTCACCATGGAGATCTCACATCTGCCGGTCCTCTTCTGGCTGGGCGGGGTTTTAACTCGGTGAGGAGCCACACCCTGTGATGTGTTTTATGTTTTATCATAATATGAGAATAATTTGCTGTCTGTATATGAAAGACTTCTTGTGTGTTAGGTCGCTCTGGATATGGTTAATCCACATTTGACCTTACCTGCTGTGGTTCCTCATCTCCATCCTGGATCGGTGTGTGCTGTTTATCAAGCAAAGTAATACAAAATTCTGTGCATACACAAAGCAACAATGTAAACCTTATACGTACACTACCATTTAAAATGTTGGGGTCAATACGATTTTTTTAAAGTCTCTTATGCTCACCAAGGCTGTGTCTTTTTAATCAAAGTACAGTAAAAACTTATTGTGAAATTGTTACAATTTAAAAACTGTTTTCTATTTGAATACATTTTAAAATGTACTTTATTCCTGTCATGGCAAAGCTGAATTTTCAGTATAATTACTCCAGTCTTCAGTCACTTCAGAAATCATTCTAATTTGCTGCTCAAGAAACATTTCTTATTATATCCACTTTGATAACAGTTGTGCCATATATTTTTGTGGAAACCAAATAAAAAAAAAAAAAAATATATATAGAAAGTTCAAAAGAACAGTATTTATTTTAAACTTTTTTTTAATCAATTTAATGCATCCTTTCTTAATAAAAGTATTAATTTCTTTATAAGAAGAAAAAAATCTTATTGACTACAAAATTTTGAACAGTAGTGTATAGAATGTATCAATAATGTTTTCTTGATTTTGTTGCCAGTATCACACAGGTCATTGATCTGATGGAGGGTCTGCGATGCTCCGCCCTTCCTCTGGTGTGTGAACGCATTGTTGAGGTTCAGTACAGGGATTGGCTTGTTGGCCCGTCACTCAAAAAGGATGGAACATTTAACAAACGAAAAGCTCCACATGAAGATGATGAATCAGAACCAAGTGAAGACACAGCAGGTGATTTATAACATGGTCTTTCTCGTATCATACAAATCACAGATTCTGCATTGCTTGTATTACACAAAACTTCAAACATCAGCACAAATCATTCCTGGTTAGAATCATGCTAACCTGTCTGTGTTTAAGGGGATTTGAATTGTCAAGATCCGGTGCCGTTTGGAGATGTCCCATACATTGCACGTCCTCATCCTGAACAGACTGGTCATTCAGGTGAGTTACAGCTCTCCATTGTTGTGTGTATTCCAATAGCTTGTATATGCATGTTTAATAGAAATAGTAGTAGTATACGTTCTCTAGGTATTTTGTATGTGATTGAAATGTACCTGATTTTGAATGTGTTTCTTTTCAGCCTTCCTCATAAAATTACGAAAGATCTTGAAATAGATGTTCACTACTAATGTGCATACAAGAGTACAAAGCTGCAGTGTCTCAGATATACGCTTTATCAATAAACTTGTCCAATAAAAGTCTTTATTGTAAATTTTTCTTTCATGCTCTTGAGTATTTAAGACATATATTGAATCTAAATATCTGCTCAATTCATTTCATAGGTGTTCATTCACATTCATATTTATATCAGGCAAATGTTATACTTTAAGACACAGACTCTCTTGACAGTAAGTGCACACTACAGAAATAGAAAAGTACTTTGTACAACAATAACAAATAAATAAATAGTAATGAGGATTATGATACAGTAAAATACATGTACAAACCTTCACATAGTGAGAGGATTTTCTGACACATTTTTTAGATCTTATATGAACAATATACGCGACCATTACTCTTTTCACACCAATGCTGTACATTTCTTTTAAGATCAGTTTAGAGTCTGAAATTCTGTTCTGCCCCTTAGACAGCTGAAGTGCCTCTGATATAGACAACAGGCAAATATGATCGGTTTAATGTTATGCAATCGAGCTACTCCTCATTGATCCAGTCCATCGAATGATCTTGACACATTTCGCTGACCCCATCACTTCCTTTAAATATGCATAAGAGAAAAAAAGCCAATTGTAAATATTTCTACAGAGGGATAAGTACAGATCAAATTAAAGAATTTCAGCTGCAGTGGCCTAAGTAAAAGTACCCATCTGTCATAAAAAGTAGTGGTGCACTCCATAAATTTCCTTTACACCACTAGAGGGCGTCACACACTCATTTACCTGCTGTAGTTGTGCAGTTAAAGGTGTGCTGAGCTTTGGTCATCTTACTGGGCCTTTGTGAAGATTTGGTCTTCGGGGGTCCAGATGAAGAACGAGCCACAGTAGAGGATGGACGAGGCACAGGAACAGCAGAGGTCTTAGCACAGAGAGAACAAGGCTCTGGAGAAGAAGAAGGCCCGCGGGGAATGTGGATCCCCTCACAGTTTTGGTACAACCTCTGAGCACCACTGTGATGCTCTGCACGCTCACGCTGCCAGATGAAATGAGATGGCACAATAGCCATCACCTGCAATCATGCATCAAGCACAAAGTGATTTAGAGCTATTTTTCAGAACCAGAAACTTCTAAAATGATTTACAGTGCATGTTTAGTGAGCTGCGTACCTCCTCACAGCATCGTCTGCTGACAGCAGCTCGGTACTCTATGCGTGCCCACAGTTGGTCTCTTTGCTTTAGGAATCGTGGGAAATTTTTCCTCCAGCTTTTTCCCAGAGCCCATGGGAAGATCTCATATTTGGTCTCCTCCTCATCCTCTTCCATTGTGTTTGCCAGATAGCTAGAGTATGAAAAATGTAACACACAGACTCTAGGAATTAAGGTTGTACCCATAAATAGGACTTCTCTGTTGTGCTCATAATAACATATTGCAGTTCTATTGAAGAACTTTACCATAGCTAAGCCCAAGTACAACCCTACATACTGTAAATACAGAAAAATGCTAGAGTAAAAACCTGTTAGTTGGTTAACTGCAAGTTACCTTACCATTTATCATGAAAAATTGTAAATGGTTAACCACATATGTAAACATTTTTGGCCTCTGGAAGTAAAAAATATGAATTGCAGAATTAATTACCAAATAATTTACAGTTAAAAACAGTAAAAGGCATTCCCAGAAGTCCCTGTATGACATCACATAATTTTTTTAAGTTTTGTCTCCTCCAATTTTTGTTATCTGGAATGTATTAGGGTGTTTCTATGCTACATTTTGTGTTATTTAGTTAATATTTTTTTGCATTATTATTTTAAGTGTTAGCCTGACTGTTTTGTCTGACCCTGTGCACCATCTAATGAGTTTTGACCATGTTTTATGGACACTTACAATGAACTCTGATTCATCATGTGGCTTTCAATTGTACACACATTGTTGTTATTATGGTGGTTATCAGAACACTTTAAGGTAAAATGCAGATTTGGGTAGTTCAAAATAGGTATAGGCCTATTAACATTCTATAAAATAAAATAAAATGGTGATAGGTTGTAAAATATGCATGCATCCTGTAAAACACTGTCACTGTATTTTTACAGAGAATTTCTAACAACCACAGCTGCTATTTTTTTATGATAAATTTAACAGGATATTTTTTACAGTGTACAGAACATGCACATAATGATCAACTCACAGGGCAAGGAAGAAGTTCATTCTGTTGTGTTCAGTGAGACTGAAACGAGCCCTCCTGAAGTACACAAATGTCATAGCCAACAAATACTATAATAGATAAAGACATACACAACTGGGTTTAGACAGCTGAATATATACAATTTTCTAAATTCAACAACGAGAACAATCTATAAACCACTCAATATTAATAAATACACCAAAATACGTCTTGCTACCTTGTCCGTAAGTTTGCAGCAGCAGTCCATCCACAGAAAGTCCTGTATTAGATCATCATCTGAGCAGACAGCAAATCAAAGCGTTATTATTCCACGGAATTATATATATAAGTTATATCTTGATTTAAACTGGTAATAAACCTGATATAAAAGTGACCAGTGTAACACAGAGGTTTAATTTTGTTCAGAAGGATTCCTGAACCCACCGAACAGTCTGAAGAAGGCGGCCATCTCCTGCCTCTGGATCAGCAGGGTCGGGCCGGTCTTCCTGCGAGGCTGCTGAGATGAAGACTCCGGCTGGTTCCGACCCGTTGGGGTCGGCCTCGTTCTCCGCGGGCCTCGCCGGATCTGCAGGCTGTGAGTAGGTCCAGATGGGGCGGTTTCGGCCCATGGTCGGCTCAGTTTAATCATGTTTCAATTATTAAATCAGCCGATATTACAGAACTGCCACTGTGTAAATAGTATCATTATATGATTATTCGATGTTTATTTTAGTATGAATGGCAAGTGTATTTCGTTATTTATTGAATTCCTGTTTGTTTATAAGTTAATCACAGACTTTTGCTACATATACAATTTAAAGTGGCGTCTTGAAATCTATCACCTAAAGAAAGATAAGAAAAAGGATTTCTCACCATTACTATCGGACTAAAATATAAATACAAATGTTTAAATGATGTATTTTATATAAGCGAGTTTTCAATTGTTAACCAGATTTACCTCAGTTTAAAAAACCGCGGCTCAGTAATGGCACGCGCATGGTGCCACGCGCTCTCAGGTATGTGTTTCGATAGACTACTGGAATAGGTCAGATTCAATTTTTGCTGTTGTGTTTAGCATTAATAATATTTTTTCTAAAGGTAAATTAAAACTAAATAAACATTTAATAAATATTTCAAAATGGAAGATACGCTATTCGCGCGAGCGCGCACGTGCACCTGCTCTTCCTTGGGGCAGCGCGGGAATCATGTCAGCAGTCACATGGTCAAATATTCTTCAATCAGAGATCAGAACACTTACATGGATATATAAAAGATCAAGTTGGGAATATTTTGGAAAGTCTTTATTTGCATTTAAAAAAACAAACTTGCACATATATTTATACAATTGGTTTTGAAATAGTTTGATAACTCAACTGACTAAATACAACAAAGATCTAATTCAAGTGATTAGTGAACAAAATATACAAATGAAAAGCAGTAGCCAAATGATCCAGTAAACAAATTTATTGCATATTTGCTATTAGATTTAGCTTATGATGATTTATGAATAATGCACTTTTTTTTTCTTTTTCTTTTTTTGATTAGCCTAACACTAGACATTTCCTGTATTTTTGTAGAACATGCTCAGGAAATTAGAGTACATATCCAATAACAGTACTCAAACAGACCATAGCTTGATTTATTCAGATATTTCAAAATTACCATGTTCATTAAGTCAGATCAATAACATTTATTTACACATACTCAAATGCTGACAGGTTTGTTCGCTATTACCAGGAAACAGTAGGTGGAATATCAGGAATTGATATTTATATGCATATTTCTCGCAGATGTGTTCGAGGACTTTCATTGCTTTGCACACAGCCTTTATTTCCTAAAACAAAAACACATTTAATTAAAGCTTGGGCAGGTATTTTCAAGCAAAATATCTGTAATCAATTTAGGTCAAAGTTTTAGTTTACCATTTTAATCTCATGCAGAATTATCCCCTTGATCTCATGAATTGACTTCTTGCAAACCCAGCACGTAATGACGTTCATATCAGACTTCAAGGAAACAAATGTGAACATTAGTAACTTTATATCTGTTTTATTGTATTGCATTAAATAGTGCGTCAGTTTACCTCTATGTTTAATTCACGACTGTTTTTGTCTTCTTCAGGAAAGTTCAGTTCATTACTCTCCAGCATGCTCTTCCAATGTGCTTTGTTAGTAGTGCTGCTACACTCAACAAGAACTGAGCCACAACAACATTTAATGAATATGATTGTAAAAATTAAGTAAAAGCAAATGTGAGACAATGAAAAGAGCCACAGTAGAATTCATATAGTCCTTCAGTCTCACCTGAGCACATGATAAGCAGTCCCAAATGAATAACAGGTGACATGATTCTTCAGATCCTCTCCTTAGAAAAAGCTGCTTGGCTTCTACACGTCTGGGTGATTTTCAGTTATCACTTCTGACACTATCTCTTCTGTGTTTGTCTGTACTCCTCTTTTCTCACAGTTATGTGTATAACGTTGAAGATAATGTCTATGCAAGTCTTTTGAAGTGCTGATGTTCAAGGCACCAAAACCACAGTGGACCAAAGTGTCAAGTTTTAATGGAGCTCCTGTCAGCATTTTCTAACACTGTATGTCTGTTCAGTTCATCACCTAACCATCAGTAATACATACTTAATCAAAGCAGATGTGCAGATTAAATGCTATATTACGCTATAAGTAAAATAGTGTAAATATAAATATTTACACTTATTTACTTTACTTTTTTTACTTTCACTACAGCATTTTTATATTATTACTTTTGTGTTTCAGATGTGAATTTATGTGCTTCCTGTATTTAAAAAAACCAAATGAATCAACTCACACTGCTTTTGCATTTAAAACATTTATTAATGCTTTTGACAAAACAAAGGAAACAATCTTCTCTAAACAGCTGATGTTTTGATTGACTTGTTAAGGATAAATCAATCCTTTACTTTGCACATTTTGTACTTAATGCAGGACATTCGAGGACTTCCTGGGAAATATCCTTTGATGACCAATTTTTTCCCTATTGTGCCAAGTTGTCTACATATTTTCCAGAAATATAGCTTGGGACTGCATACGGAATTTATTTTCTAAGATGGAAAAAAAATAAGATTTTAATAAAAAGTAAACTTGCGTCAGTGTAAGACAATGTAAGACACACAAATAAATTCTCACATTTTCTGTGACTAGTTTCATAAACAAAGTAAATAACAGAGCTGTAGCCATAATATGGCTAATAATACCAAGATATATCCCAGGAGGGCTTAGCAAATCACATTTATAAAAATTATTATATCTTCCTTTTTAAATGAATAAATGAGTTTAAATTCATTGTGTTTTCAACAAACAAACAAAAATTGAAAAACAGATTCAGGAATAAAAGTAGTATTTACCTTGTCAATTGCAGCGTTTATAATGGGTATATATGTCTTTATCATTTTCAAACATATACAACATTTTATGGCCTAGGAAGAGAAATAATAAGGGATGGTTAAAGAAAATCCTTGATAGAATGTATACTCCACACTAATGTCCTCTGAACTTCACCACAGGATTATTTTGTACATATTTTTTACTTTAATTTAAGCGTGAGAGATGACAACATTCTTATATATCCATTTCATTACCTTGGCATTACACAAATCTTCCTTGTTGTCATAGAAGGTGATTGTCTGTATCGTCTCACGACTGGCCTCATATGGAGAACTTTCAGCAGCAGCTGCACAAAATACAACGTCATAAATGTATATAATAACTACATTATAATCTTACAAAATGCGATTCTGGTTTAACATTCCACTGAATTGAATCAGATCCAATAAATGAGTCAAAGCAGTACTAAACCATTACCAATGTCTTACCAAAGAGAATCACGAAGGATCCAACGATACAGGCTAGATACATTGTTCTATAAGAGCACTCTAACCTCTGTTTTTCTTCTTGGTTTTGCTGATATGAGCACACAGACAAAGCTGCTAAATGTAAGTGTTAAGCAAAGTAAGTTGAACCCTCCTCTAACCCTGGACCAACCGTTCATTTGTTCTAATGATATAACAAAAGTATTCAGTTGCTACTCTCTTATTGAATTAAGTTTACAAGTCAATTTCTGTGTTAAACCTCATGGGTCTAGAACAGCAGTCCTGATAGTTCAATGCTAATTACCCAAGTTCTGAAACTTCAACAGTGTTCAAAGTGTGTTTTACATTAGCATACGCCCAAAAGTTCTGTTTACTATTTTTCTTTCTTTCTTTTTTTTAAAAGCTTGACAGCCCTCTGGTCACCATTTACATTCATTGAATGGAAAAGAGAAGTGTTCAGATCCTGACTAACATCTCATAAATTGTAAATGTCAGAATTTTCTACTAAATTGACTACATTTTAAACTATTCTAAACAGCAGCTGAAAAATTCTCTAGGGCTGATAAAGCATTATAGACTCCAATGTCCAGTTACCTGAGAGCAACTGTTTGACTAAGAACGGTGAGGAAACAAAAAAGATCAAGTTTAAAGTCTAAAGCAGCATTTAAAAATAGTTGTATAGAATTTTTTTTTTACCACTATCATAACTTGAATAAATCATTATACATTTTATAATGCTTAACAGATCATAGTTAGTATCTATTCACATAATTAGAAATGTGATAATGCTCTTAATGTGTACTAATTAACTTAAACTTTACATAATGATTAACAGATCATAATTTAATGTAAATTGAAATGCTTTCAAATGTCATTAAACTTTCCATTCATAATATGATCATGCACTTTTTTTTTTTTTTTATCTACAAATGATTTTAACAGATGGTAACAATGTGTCACTGAAGGCAAATTGCTGAACCCATGTGGAGTTTATTAAACAAAATATGTAAACAAACATGGACTGGACTCTTACCAACATCAGTAACAGGGAACAAAGCTAGACAAGATACAATGGTAACATGAGGGCTATTTATATACAAGGACTAATCACTAAACAAGGTACACCTGTGAAAAATCAAACCATGAACCAATAAGAACACAGGACACATGACCAGAGCAACCAATCAGAACATGACACATGAAGGAGAAGCACAAGACATGATCACATGATTGCAAGTGAGGAGCAAGAGAGGCACATGACAAACATGAAGCATAACAAAGAATTACAAAATAAAGGACATAAAACATAAACATGAAACAAACCCAGACGCAACACAACGATTAAATATCAATACATATAATGATTAACAGATAATTTTAAAGTCCCCTGTAGTCAATAATTTTATCCCTTAAAACTCATCTTTGATCACCAAAATTACATATTTAAAGGTTGTTTTTTTTGTAAAAAAAAATCTAGATGCCTTGAAATAGTTTGAATATAAATCTACACTCTCAATTAGTATACGCAATTCTATGACTATGCAAATTAGCCCCACCTCCACTCACTTGCCTGCAAAACCGGAGGCTGCATTTTCAGGACCCCAGTTCTAGGACCGCATTTCTAGGACCCTAGGTTTTTAGTGACAACGCCACCTACCGAATTAGAGGACCAGCGAAGATGGATGACAATCAGAGTGTGAGTATCAAATGCGAATCAATTTTTATTTGTTTAACTTTAAAAACAATTGGGATGCATTTCATTGGAAAGTTAACGTAGCCAACGTGATGGTGATTTGCTAAATAGTCTTGCATGCATAGTGTTGAGAATTCCTATGGATAACATGACGTAGGCAGTCATGGGAGGAGCTAAGTCTCCTCTTAATGATTGATAAATTACTATTGTTTGGTGTGTTGGTGTGTGCCATATGCAATGGAAGCAGACTGTCCTTTCTTTCTCTCCTAATGAGAGCCTTTGTTGAGTTGATGTGTTCCTGACAATGTAAGTTTGTGCTCTTTTGATTTGTTTCATAATGTTAATTTTTGAGATTCTGTTTGGGTCTAATTCTGAAATGTTCTATGTGATTATGATTCTTATGTTTCAGAGTTCTTACTATTTTGATATTAAATTGTTTAGTATTGGGTTATGTGATTAATGATTTATTAGTTGAAGTTCTATGGTGTTAATTATATTTAAGATTCTGTTTGTTGTTTATTTGTTTATAGAAACCATACAAATCTGATTCCCATTCTACTCTATGGCCTGATTCACGAGCTGTTACAATAAATGAGTATGGACTGAGTACTGGACCTCTGTGTTTTAATGGACACACCATCCTGGTAGCACATTTCCTGAACTAAACATTCCCAAACTTTACACATAGCCATCATATATTAGCCTCTGCTGTAAAATGAATTGTTAGCACATTCATTTAACGGAACTGTTGCATAAGTCTGTGTTGACTTGTTGACAGCACAATAAACTGTAACATGTTTGTTCTGAAAGCTTGTTAATTACTCATTGTTTTTCCATTTTAATTCAGTTAAAATAATCTTAATGTTTTCACTGTCACGTGCTCACAGTCAGCCTGTTTAACGTTACTCACAATACATGTTATGAGTACGTCTCTTCATTTTGACATGGTTTTATAATGTTGGTTGAGACATGACATTTTAATAGTCAGACATAACAGAGAGGACATCATAATAATTGACTTTATAATGTTGGTTGAGACATGACATTTTAATAGTCAGACAGACATAACAGAGAGGACATCATAATAATTGACTGTTAAAATACCATGTGTTAGATTTGTCATTTACTGTGTATTGTACTCTATATGAAGTACTTTCAAGGACACTGCTCAGGGTAGGCAATAGAATGACCAAAGAGAAATAAATTGGTTAAGTACTAGGCTTAGGCCTAATTTATGTTTATTTATATGTGGATGGATGGATGGATGGATGGATGGATGGATGGATGGATGGATGGATGGATGGATGGATGGATGGATGGATGGAATTTCTAATCAGATTTCTTGCATCTCTCTATTATAATTTTTTTTCTCAGTTCAGATGGGCTTTATTGACATGAGTGTTTCTAGAACCTTTGTTCCCACAACATAATTTTTTTTCCAAATCTTTGAACAGTATGCAATAATAGTATTATGAACATTAATTGGAATGAAGATTGATATTATTTTTGTGTCATATATGTGTGTGCACTCTGTGGTAACTAAAATCTTTTAAATATGAAATTTAAAATTGGAGAGTAGAACATGTTCAACTAAATGTTCCTTATTTAATTCACTTCTCTTTCTCTCTCTTAGGAGTCAGTGATGATGTTGTCCATGAAGTTATGTCTATGTGGTTCACGTCATGAACATTTGTATTTGTGTGTGTGTTCAAGTTCAGTTGTTATATATTATTTTGTAAAATATACACAATCTTAAATCTACCCCCAGAGTCATCCTTGTCTTCCCTCTGTACTTGAATGTGGTCGATCTAGTGACTGAAAAGACTGTAACATGATTCCTTGTTTATTTTACTTGAGTTATTATATTATGCTACTTAGACCCAATAATCTTTTCAACATTCCTAGGAACCAGGTTTAGTTGCAATAAAGTAGTATTTGGGTGTAATAAAACTTTAAATAAAACTCTAATGTAGTTAAAACTGGGTGGAAATACTGCCTTGGTGGCACTTTTTTCGGTCCTCTAAAACTAGGGTCCTGGGACTGCGGTTCTCCAACTCGGTAGGTGGCGCTGTCACAAACTAGGGTCCTAGATATGGGGTCCTGAAAATGCGGCCTCCGCATAGACAGTATAAGAAATGGACAGAGTCATCTCATTGGAACTCAATTGAGGCAAGTGAAGCCCATTTTCAGCGATTTTTTAGGACTTCCGTTCCTGACGCGCAGACTCAAACTGAGCTTGACGACGTATATGTGACGTGAGCAACCCGTCTGTCTTCTAGTGGCTGTGGCATGAGAAATCTGAATCATTCCCTTCCGAATCTTGCAGAGACGGAGAGCGTGAGTAGGAGGTATCCATGAGCTAGGAGCAGGAGAAACTTTTGCTAGGTATTCTGATTAATTATTTTGTCATTTTGCCTCCACATCTCCCCGATTGCCCGCGAGCTTCTCCTCCCGTCAATACGGTAATCTCTCTACTGTGCGACAGAGAGTCGTGTGGTTATGACGCAATCGTTAGCCTACTTTTACAAAAACTGTTTTTACGGGGCCATAACATAAGCTACAAGGTAATGGGGCATTTTATACATTGTTGTGTTTCTTTAGAAATAAATAATGGACAAATGGAGTCTTTAAACGCCTCAGATGTAAAGTTATTCGCTGTCAAAGTGACGCCAAAATGAATGGGATTCAATGGGATGCTAACAGCAGGTGAAGTTCTGCTACAAGATGGTGGCACGCGGCCGGCTTCAACTTCCGGTCGACTTACTTCCCGCTTGGGCCTCCGGGACTGCAGACGGATAATATTGGCACACCAGGGCTGCGTTCAGCCCCCTATGGTTCAGCCCCAACACAAAGTTGCACAACATTTTTTTTAAATGGAAACGGTGGTACGTTGAACACCCTGTTCTGATGACTCATGAGTTGCAACTATGGCAGCTGAGAAGGCCATTCTTTGTGTTCTTTTTGAAGAATTTTTCGCAGCCTGATGAAACCGGTATAAATACGTGTTTAATACTGTAAAATACGCTCGATGTTACAGTCACTGCCCTTGCCGTCCATAATAAAAGAGAACATCCCAATCGAGTGAAGGGATTTGTGGAATCTGTGGTTCCAAATTATTGTGATCCAACATTTGCCTCGTATTTCAGGTGAAGGATAATCCACTTCTTACCTCCGAGACTGTGTTATGATCTATAATTCAGTTGTTCTCAATCCTGGTCCTGGGGACCCACAGCTCTGCACATTTTATATGTCTCCTTTATCTGACACACCCAGTTCAGTTCATAGAGCTCTTTCCTAACGAGATGATGATCTGAATCAGGTGTGTTAAATGAGGGAGACATACAAACTGTGCAGAGCTGTGGGTCCCCAGGATTGAGAACCACTGATCTATATGACCTTATTATTTTTATTGTGAGTATTCACCCTTCGCATGGTGTTTGATTGACAGGCGATCTGACCAATCATAATCCACCAGCCGCCGAATCCACCATTTTTGTCCGACAAAGCAGTCAGGAGAGTTATTAACGTTGGAGGATTTGAACTTGAAAAACGGAGTGTACTGACGTCTTTTCAACATTCCTTCTTATGTTGATTCATGTTTATTTGATGCTAAAAATGAACTAGAGGGAAGAGATGATCGGTTCATGAGCAACTTTAACTGAGGTGCTACAGAAATCTGTCAGACACATTAAAGAGCCACAAAACGGTTTTTATTGTTCAAACTTCTTAACAAAAAATTACAAAATTTGAAAGTTGAGACTTTGTTTCATATAAAAGAAGTAACCTGGTCTGTCCTTTCTGTCAGCACGTTGACAGTGTTCTCTCTGCTCCGCGATGTATTTTTCTCTGCGTGAGAACATGGTGTAGAGTGAGAGCGGCGTGGCTTGTCGGACATAGCAACAGTAACTATAGGGGGCGGGTCTTTGCGAACTGTCAATTAGGCTTATCATTATTGCTAAAACTGTTGATATGCTATATTTTTACTATAAAACTCTTAAGACAAACATGCCTTCTAATATCTTCAATTGTTGCGTATACCGAGCTGCAGTGGACACATTTGTACGACTGTACTTGGACCCACTGTCTCTATAATACCGCGTGGTTTACATACATGTTGCTGCTGAGTGGGTTGACATTTTTGACACACCCACCAAACAAGAGGAAACGTATCTCAAACCCCGTTGCACACCGTTTCCAGGAAACATATCGTTCAACCCGGAAACTGTAGCAAAACGTTGCACACCGGTTTGAGCTTGAACGTGCCCCTGCTCAGAGATCCACTCATTGACGATCACACATTGACGTGATTGGTCAAAGGGTAGTTTGTGACGTCAGAAACACCAGCGATTTCAAACCACGTTTTTGAGACTGTCTTTGGTTCACTGCATGCGCCACGTATTACGTCATAACGTTGGAAAGGTCACGAAAAAAAAAGAAGAAAATAATAATAATAAATTAAAACAAAGATGTCGGACGATGTTGAAGTTGGAAGAGAAAATGAGATGGAATTTTTCGCCCTTCCCTACCTTTTGGAACCGGAGTACACAGACAAATAACTTGATGATGAGATAACTTGAAAATAAGATGACGTGACTCGTGACCTTTCCAATGTGATGACGCAATGTGTGGCGCGTTGCAGACCAGCACAAGATGAACAATTGTGGTAAAAAAGTATATACATTTAATTTTTTGGGGGGAAAATGACTGATCGTTTCACTAGATAAGACCCCATTCCTCAGCAGGGATCATGCAGAGCCCTTTGAAACTGCATTGATTTGAACTTCAACATTCTGGTTGCCATTGAAGTCCATTGTGTGTAGAAAAATCCTGAAATGTTTTCCTAAAAAAACGTAATTTCTTTTCCACTGAAGAAAGAAAGACATGGACATCTTGGATGGCACTGGGGTGAGAAATTTTCATTTTGAGGTGAACTAAATATTATTCATTAACTCATAACTTAACCACAGTCTGTAAAGGTCATACATTTTGGTCTTCATTTGTTGTGGTGTGTATTTTTTATTAAATTTTTTACAAATCATGTATTCATTAATTTTTCATGTTTTTGCAGTACCCAATCTAAAGTTGAAACTATTCATCATTTGTAAATGTTTATAAATGTTTACTATTAATCATTTAGTACCTTTATGTGCATTGAACTTTTAGCTACTGTAACAATGTTTGTGTAAAGGGCAGTTAGTTAAGTTTAGCCAAATGATTGTGAAAGACATAACACCACGACGTAATTGTAATTTAGGTGCAAAACATGTTTTATTGCCTTAACAGATGGTACTATATCCTTAAACAGGATATTCCTTGAATCTTACATCAACAGGAGAAATACATTTTAAAGAAAATACTTGTTCATTTATCAAAACAGTGTAATATAAATGGTTTAAACGGTGTTCCCTTACAGTAATCAAGCTGACCCCTGTACACTGTTGACCCCTTAACCAACCCTTAAACCTACTCATACCAAACCTGTCCCTAACCTTACCCGTATCACACCTCAATAAGTGCAAGAGTATTTTGCAATAGAACATGAACACAACAAGTACTACCTAACAATTTATTTATTTATTTATTGACGTAAGTACATAAGACACCTAATTTAAAATGGGACCAGTCATTTTTATATTGTTCAATTTTCTGTTGAACATCTGGATCACTCATAGCTACCAAACAACTTTTTGCATTTGTACATAAATGTAAAAAAGTGCATTAGGTAATGAAGTTTAAAGGCATTTGATTTGAAGTGCATGATCAAATGATTTGAAAGTTTAATGACATTTGTATGCAAGTACATGAAATAATGTACATGTTAATCAATCAACATGTAATGTTTAATAAGTTCATTAAAAATGAGTAAACATTAACAAGCACAGTAGGCCTATCTCATATTTCTAGCTATGCGAATATATATTAACTAATGATCTGTTAAGCATATAATGCTTGTTAATGATATATTAATGAAAGTTATTATGAAGTGTTACCATATCAGAGCAATAACATTTATTTACACATGCTCAAATGCTGACAGGTTTGTTCACTATTACCAGGAAACAGTAGGTGGAATATCAGGAATTGATATTTATGTGCATATTTCTTGCAGATGTGTTCGAGGACTTTCATTGCTTTGCACACAGCCTTTATTTCCTAAAACAAAAACACATTTAATTAAAGGTTGGGCAGGTATTTTCAAGCAAAATATCTGTAATCAATTTAGGTAGAAGAAAGTTTTAGTTTACCTTTTTAATCTCATGCAGAATTATCCCCTTGATCTCATGAATTGACTTCTTGCAAACCCAGCACGTAATGACGTTCATATCAGACTTCAAGGAAACAAATGTGAACATTAGTAACTTTATATCTGTTTTATTGTATTGCATTACATAGTGCGTCAGTTTACCTCTATGTTTAATTCACGACTGTTTTTGTCTTCTTCAGGAAAGTTCAGTTCATTACTCTCCAGCATGCTCTTCCAATGTGCTTTGTTAGTAGTGCTGCTACACTCAACAAGAACTGAGCCACAACAACATTTATGTGCAGGATTTAATGAATATGTATGATTGTAAAAATTAAGTAAAAGCAAATGTGAGATAATGAAAAGAGCCACAGTAGAAGTTTGAAGTTAAATTCATATAGTCCTTCAGTCTCACCTGAGCACATGATAAGCAGTCCCAAATGAATAACAGGTGACATGATTCTTCAGATCCTGTCCTTAGAAAAAGCTGCTTGGCTTCTATACGTCTGGGTGATTTTCAGTTATCACTTCTGACACTATCTCTTCTGTGTTTGTCTGTACTCCTCTTTTCTCACAGTTATGTGTATAACGTTGAAGATAATGTCTACGCAAGTCTTTTGAAGTGCTGATGTTCAGGGCACCAAAACCACAGTGGACCAAAGTGTCAAGTTTTAATGGAGCTCCTGTCAGCATTTTCTAACACTGTATGTCTGTTCAGTTCATCACCTAACCATCAGTAATACATACTTAATCAAAGCAGATGTGCAGATTAAATGCTAGATTACGCTATAAGTCAAATAGTGTAAAATAACCATCAGCATTATTAGGTTATTACTTTTGTGTTTCAGATGTGAATTTATGTGCTTCCTTTTTTTGCATTTTAGATGTATATTTAAAAAAACAAATGAATCATCAACTCACACTGCTTAAAACCTTTATTACCTTATGCTTTTGACAAAACAAAGGAAACAATCTTCTCTAAACAGCCGATATTTGATTGACTTGTTAGTTTAGGTTTATTCAGTCCTTTACTTTGCACATTTTGTACTTAAAACAGGACTTTAGAGGATTTAGATATACTTTCAAGACCTTCATTTTCAACTTTTTGGCAAGTTTTATACATTTTATTCTGAGAAATTTGTTGGCATTGCATACAGAACGCACGTTCTGAGAGAGAAAACAAAAAATAAGATGGTTTTAATAAAAAGTAAACTTACATCAGTGTAAGACAATGTAAGACACACAAATACATTTCTTCACATTTTCTGTGAATAGTTTCATAAACAAATAACAGAGCTGTAGCCATAATATGGCTAATAAGAAATATCCCTTGAGGGCTTAGCAAATCACATTTATAAATCTTTTTAAATGAATATATGAGTTTAAATTCATTGTGTTTTCAACAAACAAACAAAAATGGAAAAACAGGAATAAAAGTAGTATTTACCTTGTTAATTAGAGCGTATATAATGGGTATATATGTCTTTATCATTTTCAAACATATACAACATTTTATGGCCATCTAGGAAGAGAAATAATAAGGGATGGTTATCTAGAAAATCCTCTGAAATTCACCACAGGATTATTATTATTTTTTTATTTTTTTTACTTTAATTTATTTTATTATATATATCCATTTCATTACCTTGGCATTACACAAATCTTCCTTGTTGTCATAGAAGGTGATTGTCTGTACCGTCTCACGACTGGCCTCATATGGAGAACTTTCAGTAGCAGCTGCACAAAATATAACTTAATATATATATATATATATATATATATATATATATATATATATATATATATATATATATATATATATATATATATATATATATATATATGAAGAGTTCAGATGCAAAAGCCTCTAAGTGCCATCTGAAATTTTCTTCTAGAATGATCATTTTTATCAAGCTCGTATATTTAAGTTCAGTTATTTCACTTAAATGACAATTAATAGGTAATTTTCATTGCCATTTAAGTGAAATAACTGAACTTAAATATACAAGCTTGATCAAAATTATTATTCTAGAAGAAAATTTCAGACGGCACTTAGAGGCTTTTGCATCTGAACTCTTCATATATAACTATTATAATCATAACTGACAAAATTCGATTCTGGTTTAACATTGCAAGGTAATCAAATCAAACAAATGAGTCAAAGCAGTACTAAAACATTATTTCTTACCAAAGAGAATCACGAAGGATCCAACGACACAGGCTAGATACATTGTTCTATAAGAGCACTCTAACCTAGTTTTTTTTTTTCTTTCTTTGGTTTTGCTGATATGAGCACACAGACAAAGCTGCTAAACGTAAGTGTTAAGCAAAGTAAGTTGAACCCTCCTCTAACCCTGGACAACCGTTCATTTGTTCTAATGATATAACAAAAGTATTCAGTTGCTACTCGTTGCTGATCTCTATTATTGAATTAAGTTTACAAGTCAGTTTCTGCGTTAAAACTCATGGGTCTAGAACCGCAGTCCTGATAGATCAATGCTAATTAAACTTCAACAGTGTTCAAAGTTTACTCACTTTATTTGTTATTTTTGAGGCTTGACAGCCCTGTGGTTACATTAACTTTCATTGAATGGAAATCATCAGTGTTATCAAATCCTCACTAACATAATAATAAATTATGTCATAATGTTCTACTATTCTACTAAATTGACAACATTTTAAAACTATTCTACAGCACCTAAAAAACTCTCTTGGGTTGATAAAGCATCATAAACTCCAATAATGGAGCAAACAAAAAGTTTTAAGTCTAAAGCACCTTTTGAAAAAAATATTTATTTCATAGAATTGCTTATTTTACATTGATTACATTACATTAATTAATTGTGATGGTTGATTATTGGTATTATTGGTATTACTGCTTCGTGTGTCTTTGCTAAGGGAAGAGAAAACAACTTTAATGCAAATTTTTATTTATTTATTACTATCAACAGAAAATAACTAGAAGTAGAAAGTCACATGAAAATGATTAGATTTTTAATGTGTAATTTATGTAAAACATAACACAATCTTACACCACAGGATCCACAAAAAAAGCATCTTCAGTACAATAAGCATCCATATTATACAATTATATTTTAAAGGGATTAAACATAACTTTTAATTGCATTTGTTGATCTTATCGTCTCTGTAATCACATAACCTCATCACTCTGCAGGTGGCTATAGGAGTACCTCCAGGAAAAAAGGTCCTCATTATGGAATGTTTGTATCCGTTGGCTACAGAATAGCAGAAGGAACGCACAAGGGCAGTCCTTTTAGCGCATGTTTTATTGATTTTCTGAAAAGCATAAAGGAAAACAGAAGACCCTATAGGTGGCAAACATTCAAGTTGAAAATACACATGGCAGTGGACTGATACTCAACTAACAATTTTCTCTCAAATAATGAAAAACAGCTTCGATCATTTTAAAAACAGATTACAATGAAGTTAGCTAGTAACAGTCAATGTAAATGTATCCCTTCTACAGCCATTGTCACAGTTGTTACTAGCATAACTTTATCTTCAAACATGTGGCCCTTGCACTCCCACCAGGGAAGAGTTTGTGCAGGATGATGTCCCGATATCTCCCTGCACGCTGCAAGCAGATCTTTCGAAAACCCTCAATGAATTTGTAACAGACATTGTTTATCTTCTGTAAAATGACAGGGAAAAAATTTACAAAATAGAACTTTATGATTAAACAGACACAACTGTTCGCTAAAAAGCTTATATTCCTTTTCATTATTAATTAAATGTCCTTGTGTGACACAAGCTGTCAATGAATAAATTCACATTGAAGTTACTTCTCACAATTCATATAATACTCATTTGATTAAATTGGATAATCACAATTAGCCTACTTTACTCCAGAATAAGAAGTTAAATTTGAGCTTTTTCTCCATTATAGTAAAGTTTGTGAATTGCTATTGTGTCCCATCATTATATGTATTGATTATATAGCCATTAGAGCCATAAGAAAAAAATTGTTCTGAGACAACTGAACATTACCTTTGTAATCTTTTGATTAACTGCTGTCTTAGTTCGTCTTATTGCCTCTTGGCATACGCAACAGAAGATGATGTTCGGGCGCTTTCTCTGCATGCGAGGAATGGGGAATGAGGTAAAAAAAATCAGAATAATGAAAGTCAGTGACATGAACGAGTGAGTCTTATGCAAAGTGGCCGTAGTAATGTACGAGTATAAATGACAAAGTGTTGTACGTACTGATAAGTCATTTCCATAGTCGTCCGTCAAACTGTGTACGTTTTCAGAATGTGAAGGCATCTCTGGCTCCCACCAAACTGAAAGAGCTTCATTTTCACTCTCTGCTAGGGCTTTCCATTAAAAGAAAATGATAAAATCATTATTTTAATTCACATAAACTGAATGATGATAAAGTCTTGTGATTCCCATAGTAAGTAAATCAAATCAAATCAGTATTGTCAGGAATATCACAAATGATGTATCTTACCTGAGCAAGAGATCAGAAAAACAAAATAAACTATTGATAACATTGTATCAGATTCAGCAACTGATTCCCTCTCTTTCCTTTTTGCTTACTTATTAGGCTCTCACCAGCCTCTCTCTCTCTCTCTCTCTCCCTCTCTCTCTCCCCCCCCCCCCCCCCCCCCCCTCTCTCTCTCTCTCTCTTTCTCCCTCTCTCTCTCTCTCTCTCTCTCTTACTGTGCAGAGGCACAACAGACCAGTGTCAAAGAACTAAAAATGTGACATTGTTACAACTAAATACATTGGTTTCTAATTTCTAAAATCATGTCATTGGAGTCACTGCAATGTGATTAGGATGAACATTCTTGCATGTGCAACAGTATTAATATCATACAGAAAATAAAAAGAACATGAGACAACATGCACTTAAAGTAGGAAGTCAATGTTTATTATTATTTATTATTATTAATTATTATTATTTATTATTTTTATATCTTTTATTTCATTTTTATTATTATTTTATTTTTGTTTTATTTTGTCTGAAACTGTGTTAGCAGTTTTTTTCTTCTGAAGAGTTAAAACTGTTTACTCATGTCCTGTAAATAAGCTGACAGAAATGTAAAAAATACCACAACACCACAGTGCTAAACGGTTGCTTTATCTTTTGTTGCTTTGTTTGAGAGGCACTATAGGCCTATCTACTGTTTTTCTTTTAGCAAGTGAATAACACATGAGAAAATGCAGCAGAAGCAAGTACAGGTTTTTTTGGATTGCTAATGCACAATTCATGAAACAATTCACCATTTTCTCAGAACTCCAAACTGGAGCTGACGTACTCTCTAGTTACTTGAATGTTAATTTTTCGACCATAAGCCGTCTCCAAAGGCGTTTCAAAGAGAGAGAGAGAGACAGAGGGGTCCGAATCCATGCCCAGGCAGCCAGGGTGGCCTGGCCCATCCCGGTTCGAGGATCGTAGACAGGGCCAGAGGTTCAGCGTCGCCTCTCGCGCTCCTTCTCCTCCTCCAACAAGGAGTAGGTCGCAGAGAAGGCACGACTCAAGGAAGAAGAGGGAACTGAGGGATCCCAGCGTCAGTGAAGGATCCCCTTCCTCTGAGGGTGAATAACAACCATCCTCTCCTCTCTTCTTCCTTTCCCCACTATTTTCTTTCCCCCAGGCGTTTCCTACATCTGGCCTGAGGCCTGGACCGATGATGATATTTTCCAATTAAATGGAATGCTTCTGACGGTCTGAAGTCGGGCTTGGTAGTGAGTGGCGCCTTTCTAGCTTTTGGGTTGTAGGCCTTCATTTTAAGAATAGATCATTTAGGCTGCCGCTCTACGAGCAGCAGGATGATCTTAGTAGGTCTTTATTAAGAGGTTGTTTAACACTAGACCTCGGTTCCCTGTTTAGAAAGTATAAAGGGGTATGTTTGATAGGTATTAAATTAGGAATTTAGGGCCCTGAAGTTCCCGTTTTTATAGGTAGGCTTGCATACCATATCATAGTAATAGGTTTATGTAGTAGGTGGTGCCAATCTTGGTCACCCAGTGAAATGTACAGGTTGGCTTCATCTCATAGAGGACTCTCTAGTGAGGCCACCGTGCATGTGAGCTTCAAACTGATTTTGTTCAGCATGAGATGGCTTCCTCCCATTTGGGGTTGTCTCCTGAGGCCACCGCTTTGTATAAGCTCCAGATCGACCAACCAAGCGTTGGCCCTCACTGGTTCACCTGAATAGCCACCTTGTATTTGTATAGCAGGTCTCCTCTCACTTCAGAGAGTTGTTAAGAGACTACAGCTTTTGACTTCAGACATAGGATATTCAAGTGCCATCCCCACGAGGGCTGCCTTAATATCTGGCTTTGGCATATGTACTAGAAGTTTGTTGGAGACGATCTGCTAGAAGCTTTTTTGTCCCGAGCCCCTCAGTATCTGAGCGTAGGCTCTTTAGATTTAGATCATCTACAGCTTATCTCTGTAAGGTCTAGTTTTTTCCCTGGTACTGGCGTGCTCTTTCTACAAGAGTATCTTGAGGTCTCTGCTTTCAGAGCTGTATATTGTAGCTAGAATTTCCCAGCAAATTTTTAGGTTGGATATCTAGGCCCCTTGAATTTCAAGTCATAAGGTGAAAATGTCGTTGGCCTCATAGCTGAGGCCTCCATTTCCTTTGAGCGGCCTTGGTAGGCCTTCCATTGTTCGGAGGCCTCTTTGAGGCTATAGCTTGGGCAGTGACCGTAGGGAATAATGTCACTGACAGCCTGTATGTGACCCGAAGGGGGAGTGTTTTCTTGGCGCTTCAGGTTGAAACTGCCAGTTCTGACATTTTGTCATGAGCCATAATTGGCATGCACTCCCCTCAGCATAGTGGCATAGTTATACGTACTTCTTTCCCCAATAGCGTCATCGATGCAGTGCGAGTTCCCTTTCGAAAGGGAACGTATAGGTTATGACTGTAACCTCTGTTCCCTGAGAACGGGGATCGAGACACTGCGTCGTTAGCCATGCCTTGGGGATGCCTGCTGAACAGTCCCTTCAGACAAAAAGAGGATGACATGTTCTCTAGGCGCCCCTTTTATACTTCCGGGTCGCACTAGTAGTGACATCATAGGCTGTCACCTGTCAAATTCGATTGCCGTGATTGGATAACTTTTCAGACACCGGTTCACATGGAGGGCGTCCCCCATCGACGCAGTGTCTCGTTCCCTGTTCTCAGTTGTAACCTAGACGTTTTGTGATCTTAAAGAGCGTGATGGATTGTAGGATGATAGAAGTTTGGTTAAATACACAGGAGCTGAACAGTTTAGGCCCTTATATAGTCAGTAGCATACTTTGTAATCAACATGGAACCAGTAACCAGTGTAAAAATGATCAAATTGGTGTTATATGATCATATTTTCTTGACCTGGTAAGAACTCTAGCAGCTGCATTTTGGACTAATTGTAGCTTGTTAATTGAGGATACAGGACAACCACCTATAGTAATACATGTTCGAGTTGGACGACGTCTCGTCCTTTTTAAACACTATCACTTGGGAATAAGATCTCTAGGGCGCCACTATCACTTATAGACGTACACTCTTGAAAATAAAGGTTGTGACGAAGGACGACCTTTTTCAGGCAGATAAAACTGTCTGCTTGAGAATCAGCCAATCAGGAGCGTCACTGCGCTCTGCGGCTCGCGGGAGCAGACAGTTTAAGTTTCAGTTTCGGAACGTTTGGAAGAGAGCGCTGGCGTTGAAAGACTGTGTAGTTTATATTTATTTTTATATAGATAATATAAGCTAGTGTTGCTGTACTTATTTACTCAAGTTCCTAGTATTGTGTGCGTGCAACTACCAGTAAGTATACTGAAGTTTGTTGTTGTTTTTACCTCACAATAATGTCGTGACATGTTGCTGCTCGTTGTTGTATAATGGCGGAGCTTCGCACTGCTCGTGTGTTTAATTGAGAACGCTGTTAATTAATGGAGATGTTGCTCTGCAAGCCTTATGTGTCTCAATTGAAATAATGTTTGTTGTTATTGCACAATGTGTAATGTTGTTTATTTAAGGAGTAATTCTGCAGCTCATAATTATTATATGTTCAGCTGAATTTAGTATGTTGTAGGCCTACGTATATTGTTGCAGTTAATGTGCAGCAAATTAATCTTTGAACAGAGATATAGTGTACTACTAAATTTATAAGTATGTATGTGCTTAGTAATAAGCATTTATTATAACACAGCATTTAAGTCATACATAACAAAACTATAATTTAATCTCTTAATTGTGTTTGTTTTATTATATACCTGCTAGGCCTGTAATAACTATTTGCCATTTATATAGAGTGTCTACATTTACTGATTTATGCCTGTATCTCTGTTTCAGAACCACACACATTTAAACTTTTATTTCAATAAAACACCTCAACGGAACATCTTGTCTGCATTCTAATCGATGCCCCTTGGTGGCCACAACCTTTTAAAGACCAGTCAAATTATACAGTCCTTTCCCATCAACAAAACATTTGGTCCTTCGAGCCGGATCCGCGTGGTCACCGTGGGATTGTTTAGAGATGTTCTCGGATCAGTATACACGACCAGTAGATGCCCGATCCCGCCGAGAGACCCGGCGACCAGCCTGGATGGAAGACTATGACATCCCCCTCCAAGCATTGCAGCCGCCCTCTCGTTTGCCTCATCAATCGGCTAACCTGTCAGAGCAACAGCAGCCCTACGACAGCATGGTGAGATTCCCAGAGAGACACGCCAGGATGACGCCTCTCACACCACCACTGCTGCATGAGGATGGGAGTGTCATGCGGGGAGCAGAGGCTGTCTATCCACGCCAGTTTGAGTATACAGAACCCCTCTTTCAGAGTACGCCTGCCTCTGCCCGATCGAGGCCTGCCCCAGAAACAGCGCCTGAGGTCCTTGAAGCTCTTTATAAGCTGAGGGAAGATAATCAAAGGCTGCAGCAACAGGTGATGGATATGCACAGGCGACTTGATGCCCGTACTTCCCTTCCAGACCTACCAGCACTGCGACAGACAGCCCTTTCTCCTTTCCCTACACCAGCCCCCCCCCAACAGCAGCATAACAAAGAGCAGGATGGCAGTGCTTACCAAACCATGCCAATCCCGCCACCTGTGCAAGTTGGTGGTCACACTCTGCCTACGGATGATGACGACTGGCCACCGCCACCACCCCCAGTAGCAGACAAAGTTTATCAGCCACCATCACAGGACCTTATGGCAGAGCTCATAACAGCACTGAGAGACATTAGGATGACACGTCAGCAAGAGTCGCCCAGTCACCCTGAGCTCCATCATCCAGTGCCCGGGGTACAGACACCAAAGTACTGTGTACCCTACACCCCACAAAGATGTGAGTCACTGCCCGAAGAGCTGCGACCCTCCCACCACCATGAGACAGTGTACCGCGGGCCTAAACCCACAATCCCTGCATTCACCAAAGGGGATCCGAGAGAGTTTGCCAGGCTTAAGGTCGCTCTAGAGAACCTACTGCCTGTGGACGCTACAGAGCGCTTCAAATACCAGATCCTGGTGGATCACCTGAAGTATGAGGAGGCTCTTCTAATAGCGGACTCATACACTAACTCACTGCAGCCCTACACTGACACTATGACCAGCCTAATTGAGCATTATGGACAGCCTCACCAGCTAGCTCTCAGGAAAATAGCTGATCTAATGGAGGCCCCTAATATTGCACGTGGTGACTCCAGTGGGTTTAAGCGATTCGCTCTGAAAGTGAGAGCACTCGTGGCAATGTTAGACCAGCTTGGAGACAGTGGAAAGACTGAGCTTCACTGTGGTTCACATGTGACACGGCTGATGTCCAAACTGCCTCATGATATACGGGCTGAATTTAAGAGGTTCCTGTACCCAATGCGTGTCACAATCCCAAGCCTATTGCACTTTTCTGACTGGCTTGACTACGAGCTGAAGATGCAAGAGACAGTGTATGAGCCTCTAACCGGTGAAAACAAGAGCAGAGCAGGACCCAGGATAGAGCGCCGTCGCGACGCTAAGAGTGGCAAGAATACCAACATCATGCACATCACAGACCAACCTGATAGCACACCGACAGTAGAGAAGGCCTCATCTAGCACTAAGCAGCCAGACAGGACAGCATACTGCCCTTACTGCTCTAACACGCAACACTTCCTAGATAAGTGTGGAAACTTTGCACAGCTTACAGTTGAACAGATAACAGCGTGGATCAAGACCAACAAGAGGTGCTGGCGATGCGGTCGCACACACCAGGCTGCACAGTGCCGCCTGAAAATTACATGTCACAAGTGTAAGGGGAGACACCTGCAAGCTTTGCATGAAGTGAATATAAAACCTGCAGTGAATATAAAACCTGCAGCTGAGGATACATCCTGCCTCATCAGCACAACTAATGAAGTTTTGTACATGGACAGGCGGGCTGGATGCAGTCAGGTCTTACTGAAAGTGAGTAAAGTGCTGCTGCGTAACGGGGAACACACTTTGGAGACATATGCCATCCTTGACGATGGATCGGAGCGGACCATTCTCCTCCCTGCAGCAGCGCAGAGCCTTAAACTTACCGGTGAGCCGGAAAATCTGATCCTCAGAACTGTTCGGCAGGACATCAGGGTTCTGCATGGCACTGCAGTGTCGTTCTCCATCTCCCCAGTAGACCATCCAAAGAAGTCCTTCAAGATATACAGAGCATTCACTGCTGATCAACTGGGTTTGGCTGAGCACACTTACTCAATGGAGGCACTTCAGAGGAAGCACAAACATTTAAGAGGCCTCCCTCTCCAGACGATTAACAGAGTGCAACCCCTGCTGTTAATCGGGTCAGATTATACCCACTTAATCACTCCAGTGGAGCCTGTGCGTTTGGGACCCCACGGGGGACCAGCCGCAGTGAAGACAAAGTTGGGATGGACACTTCAGGGGCCGACCAGGTACAGCAAGCAGCAGGTAACATCACAACAGTGCCTGCACGTCTCCACCCTCTCACCCACTAACGAGCTTCTACAGAGTGTAGAGAGATTGTGGCAGCTGGATGTTCTGCCCTACAGGAGTGAAAAGCTTGTCACACGCTCCAGGCAGGATCAGGAAGCAGTCCGCCTGTTGGAGGCGAAGACCACACGAGTAGAGGTTGATGGAATTCAGCGCTACGCTACCCCCCTCCTCAGGGTGAAGAACATGCCACAGCTTCAGGCACCTAAGGAGGCTGTGCTAGCTAATCTCCGCAGTACAGAGAGGCGCCTGCTGCGAGACCCTCAAAGAGCAGCCGCATACTGTGCAGAGATTGGAAAGCTGGAAAAGGCGGGCTATGCAGTTAAAGTGTCAGAAGAGGAGCTGAGCAAAGCAGCCGAGTCCTGGTTCATCCCACATCACATGGTGAGCCATAACGGAAAGAACAGGATTGTGTTCAACTGTTCCTTCATGTATAAGGGAAAAAACCTCAATGAGCTGCTGTTGCCTGGGCCCACCTTAAGTTCCAGTCTACTGGGTGTACTGCTGCGATTCAGAGAACATGCAATTGCTGTCAGCAGTGATATCAAAGGCATGTTTCATCAGGTGAGGCTGCTCCCAGAGGACAAGCCCTTGCTGCGCTTCTTGTGGCGAGACCTGAATACAGAGGAACCACCCAGCATCTACACATGGCAAGTCCTTCCATTTGGCACCACATGTAGCCCCTGCTGTGCAACTTTCGCACTGCAGAAACATGTGTTTGACCACAGTCAGCCAGGTGAAGATGTTCGAGTGTCGATAGAACGATCCTTTTATGTGGATAACTGTCTGCAAAGCCTCCCATCTGTTGAAGAAGCCCATCACCTGGTCGACAAACTGACCTCACTGTTGGCTACAGGTGGATTTGAGTTACGCCAGTGGGCCAGTAACAACCCTGAGGTCATCAGCCACCTGCCCAAAGAAGCAAGATCTGAGAGCAGTGAGTTGTGGCTCAACGAGTCAGGCACTGACCCACAGGAGCTCGCCCTGGGACTCCGCTGGCTCTGCAATTCAGATACCTTAAGGTATAAATACCGTATGCTGGACCAACCCACACCCACCATGCGAAATATATACAGAGTCCTGGCACGCCTGTTCGACCCCCTGGGATTTATAGTCCCCTTCACTACGCGGGCCAAGGTCCTGGTGCAGCACTTGTGGGACAAACAGAGAGACTGGGATGACCCATCACTGCCTGAGGATGTGCTGCAGCCATGGCTGACGTGGGAGGAAGAATTGCAGCATCTCTCCCAGATTCTACTGCCTCGATGCTACGTGAGCCCTGAGATGAACACTTCAAACCTCCAGAGAGACCTACACATCTTTGCTGATGCGTCAGAGAAGGCATATGGCTCGGTGGCCTATCTGCGGACGGAGAGCTCACACGGCCGTGTGGAAGTGTCATTCTTGGCTGCTAGATCCAGAGTGGCCCCGAAGAAGCAGCAATCAATACCAAGACTAGAACTGTGTGCTGCCCTGACAGCTGCACAGTTAGCTGCACTACTTCAAAGAGAGCTGACTGTGAATATCCGCAATGTTATATGCTGGACAGACTCCACAACAGTACTTACATGGCTTCAGTCCGACTCCTGTCGGTACAAGGTATTCGTGGGAACACGGATAGCTGAAATCCAGGAGCTGACTGAGGTCCAGGCCTGGAGATATGTGGATTCTGTCAACAACCCAGCTGATGATATAACACGGGGAAAAACACTGCTGGAACTGGCTGGTAAGAACAGATGGAGTCAGGGCCCTGCTTTCCTACAACAGTCGCCTGAAGTCTGGCCTACACAGCCAGCCACAGAGGTGACAGAGAATTCTGCTGAGCTGCGAAAACCCACTATCTGTTGTCTCACTACAAGCATACAGACTTCTCTGCTACCAAATGTTGATCAGTTTTCCTCGTTCAGAGCGCTGACAGAGGCGGTTGCACAATCCAGCCCTGTGTCATCAGGGAGCCCTGTCAGTCTTTCTGCTGATGACTATCGAGAAGCAGAGAGAGAAGTATTGAGACGAGCCCAGCAGGACAGCTTTGCTGAGGAGTTTAGCCTCTTGAGTACCGGTAAGCCAGTAGCTGCCACCAGTAGGCTGATCTCCCTAGCGCCAGAGTATGACAAGACTGTGAGACTCATCCGGGTTGGAGGAAGGCTCCGCCGCAGTGACCAGTTAGAGCCCGATTCTATTCACCCAGTGGTCCTGGACCATCGGCATAAAGTGACCCAGCTCATCATCCAAGACATGGACAAGAGCCTTTGCCATCCAGGATCAGAGCGCCTTTTTGCAGAGCTGCGGCGAAAATACTGGATTCTGCATGGCCGTGAAGCTGTTAAGCGCCACCAGCACTCCTGTCCGGACTGCCAGAGATGGAGAGCATCTCCAGTAGTGCCCAAGATGGCAGACCTCCCACAGTCCAGACTACGGCTGCTGAAGCCCCCGTTCTTCTCTACGGGCATGGACTGTTTCGGGCCTTTCACAGTGAAGGTTGGCCGTCGCCATGAGAAGAGATGGGGCATACTATTTAAATGCCTGACGACGCGCGCTGTGCACGTGGATGTTCTGTCCAGTATGGACTCGGATTCCTTTCTGATGGCCCTCCGCCGCTTCATTGCACGAAGGGGTAAGCCAGCAGAGCTCCGGTCCGACCACGGCACTAATTTTAAGGGAGGTGAAAGAGAACTCCAGGAGGCCTTCAGGTCATTACACCCCACACTCCAGGCTCATCTGGCTAAACACCAGATTAGGTTTCAGTTTAACCCTCCAAGCGCACCACACTTTGGAGGAGTCTGGGAAAGGGAAGTGAGGTCTGTTAAAGCTGCACTGTATGCCACCATCCAATCACAGACTGTCCCCGAAGAGGTCCTGCGGACAGTACTTATTGAAGTGGAGGGGATTTTAAACTCCAAACCACTGGGTTACGTGTCAACAGATGTGGCTGATGCTGACCCGGTGACCCCCAACTTGCTCCTCATGGGGCGGCTCGACCCCTCTTTACCACAGGCTGTGTATGCTGAGTCTGAGCTCCTGAGTCGCCGCCGCTGGAGACATACTCAGGTGCTGGCTGACCAGTTTTGGTCCCACTTTATACGACACTACCTCCCGACTCTTCAGACCCGCTCCAAGTGGCACAAGGACCCTGCACAGCTGCAAACTGGAACCATAGTGATGGTGGTGGACCCACAGTTACCAAGAGCGCAGTGGCCTTTAGGTCATGTCACTGAGGTTATTCCAGGAACTGATGGGAGAGTCAGGACTGCAGTAGTCAAAGTTAAGGACAAAATCTACACGAGGCCTGTCGCTCGCCTTGTAGCTCTGCCTGCCATACCAGACACTGATACGGTCAGTCCTTCTTAGAGTGGCAAATATAGTGTAACAAATTTGGGGGCGGCTGTGACGAAGGACGACCTTTTTCAGGCAGATAAAACTGTCTGCTTGAGAATCAGCCAATCAGGAGCGTCACTGCGCTCTGCGGCTCGCGGGAGCAGACAGTTTAAGTTTCAGTTTCGGAACGTTTGGAAGAGAGCGCTGGCGTTGAAAGACTGTGTAGTTTATATTTATTTTTATATAGATAATATAAGCTAGTGTTGCTGTACTTATTTACTCAAGTTCCTAGTATTGTGTGCGTGCAACTACCAGTAAGTATACTGAAGTTTGTTGTTGTTTTTACCTCACAATAATGTCGTGACATGTTGCTGCTCGTTGTTGTATAATGGCGGAGCTTCGCACTGCTCGTGTGTTTAATTGAGAACGCTGTTAATTAATGGAGATGTTGCTCTGCAAGCCTTATGTGTCTCAATTGAAATAATGTTTGTTGTTATTGCACAATGTGTAATGTTGTTTATTTAAGGAGTAATTCTGCAGCTCATAATTATTATATGTTCAGCTGAATTTAGTATGTTGTAGGCCTACGTATATTGTTGCAGTTAATGTGCAGCAAATTAATCTTTGAACAGAGATATAGTGTACTACTAAATTTATAAGTATGTATGTGCTTAGTAATAAGCATTTATTATAACACAGCATTTAAGTCATACATAACAAAACTATAATTTAATCTCTTAATTGTGTTTGTTTTATTATATACCTGCTAGGCCTGTAATAACTATTTGCCATTTATATAGAGTGTCTACATTTACTGATTTATGCCTGTATCTCTGTTTCAGAACCACACACATTTAAACTTTTATTTCAATAAAACACCTCAACGGAACATCTTGTCTGCATTCTAATCGATGCCCCTTGGTGGCCACAACCTTTTAAAGACCAGTCAAATTATACAGTCCTTTCCCATCAACAAAACAAAGGTTCTTTATTGGCATTGATGGTTCCATGAAGAACCTTCAAAGGATTGTTCCCCCAAAAATTCTATCATTTACTCACCCTCATGCAACTACTGTACCACTTTGATGCTTCAAAAAGTTTAGTAAGAGATCGTATATGTGAATAAAAAGCCTAAATTCATCAAATAAAGAGATAATGTCTCTTTAGAAAATTTGGACAAACCGCTCGATTGATATAAATTAGTTTTAAGATCTCTTTATGAACTTTTTTGAAGCGTCAAAGTGGTAGTTCATAGTAGTTGCGTAGCTGTCTAGGGACAGAAAGCTCTCAGATTTCATTAAAAACATTTTCATTTGTGTTCTTATGATGAACAAAAGTCTTACAGGTTTGGAACAAGAGGGTGAGAAATTGATGACAGAATTTTTCTTTTTGGGCGAACTATCCCTTTAACATCCATGGAACATTTCCATTCCACAAAAAGTTCTTTAAACTGGAAAAAGGTTCTTTAGATTTAAAAAATGTTTTTCACACTAAGAAACAAATGGTTCTTCTGTGGCATTGCTGCAAAATACACTTCTTTTTTTAGAACCTTTATTTTTAACAGTGTGATATGCCTAGCCTGCTGCAGCAATAATTAGACAGACTCCAGACAATGTCTTTGAATATGCTTTAATCACGGCTGGAGGATCTTTATATCAGGGTTAGGGTTATATCATCATTATATAATTTTTCTACAATTTGTTATCATATTTATACGTATCATGATGTATACATGGTAACATACAGTAATATGTATAATTTAGCAAAACAGGTAAAAGCAAATCTGGATTTCTTGATTACTTCACCTTATTACTCGAAAGTCAAGAGTTTATAGACAGTTTCATTACACTTTTTGTTATATTATATTAAAATGTTATGTTAGTTATATTATATAAAATAATATATTATATTATTTTGTTATATTAAAATGCTTCAGACACACTTTGGCCGCAAGTGTTGGGGACATAGTTTTCAAAAGCATATAAATGTTAATCCTGCAAGGAAAAGTAGCCTATGCAACATAGGCAGAATAATCTGGGAGCGTTCTTAGTCTGTCATAAAGTAAATGGTTTGATATTTGCTGCAAAAATAACCTGTAGAGTACAATCTTGGTTATCCCAAGAAAACTGAAAACATATAACTTTATTGCCATAAAGTTTTTTTGAAGCAGAACTACATTTTTAAATGTTCAATCGTGTTAGAAATAATAACACGGATTCAAATCTAAGCTTGAAGGATTCACATAGTTTGCATGTACATCGGTTTGCACAAATTTAATTTGATACAGATTGTTCGTTCATTGCCTCCGGAGATCAGCGCGTTGATCAGTTTAATTTTATATTTTCGCACAAATTTTGTACAACCAGGTATTTTAATTTTTTTTTTACAAATTGTATCAAGCTGCCGATCAACCTCATCCTGCAAAACAAAAGACAAGAAAAATTCAAGAACAAGGGAAAACAATGAAGTTAAAGTATGTTTGTAAACAGTATGTACAAATATGTTTTACAAACCTTAGAAGCATGTTTTCCAATATATGCTATTATTTTCTTAACAAGAATCTTACAAGAATCGCAAACAATTAGCTGAGGAAGAGAAAGAGATAAATTAGAATACTGCTAATGAAAAGAAATAAGTGTTTTTTTTCTTTGAATAAGTGAACATGTTTTATTTACTGGTTTGTTCTCTGTTGCCTTTTTGTCATGATAACTGAACTCCATCTCCCTCACAGGATTCAGATGGTCAAAGTGCTGCTGAGACAATCCCATCTGAACATCTGAAATGACTGAACATCACAAAATACTGTGTTAAAACTTTGGAACAAAAAAGGGGAAAAGGATTACATTTATATTAGGGATTCGGGAACAATACAGCTTATTATTGGCAGGGCAACGATTCAGAAATATCCCACTTGCTGTATAGAGTTATTTCTAAATTGCCAAGACATAATTTGTAATTTTCTGTCTAAATATGAAATGTTCATGAAAACGGTTATTAAATAAGTAATAAAAATGAAAAATTACATTAGTAAAATAATATTAATAACAGCTAAAAGACCTGATGCAAAAATACCTAATTTAAAACCATTTATGACGTCAAATTAAAGAATGTAATAATCTGTGACAAACAAATCTCCTTTGAAAGTTGCACATAATTAGTAAAATAGCCATTTAGAACATGACTAAAGAATGAGCCTCATTCATATTGCTTTTATATTCAGATTTTACAGAATACAAGAGGAAATCTCACCTGAACAGAGCAGCAGGGACCCCAAGAGAAAAACAAGTGATTTTTTTGTCATCTCTGTATCACAGTTTTCAATTAGACAACTGCCTGCTATTATGGCTGAATATTATATTTATATGGCAAATAAGGGAAGTTAGAGAAGATGCTTAGTTTGCTGAAATACAACTCCTGTCAGCTTAAAATAGTGCAACTTGTTAGATTCACACTTCACCTTGTGAAAAACGTCTAGGTTTCGACTGTAACCTCTGTTCCCTGAGATCTTTCTTTGCGATCTTCTGTCCAGGGTGTGTTTTATTGCTTTATTGTAGGGTGAGATTTATCTCAGCTTTTGTCTTAGCAGGAAAATCAATCCTTTCAAGCCTCCCTGATTTTAGCCCAGAGCCTGGTCAGTACTTATCAGGTTGAGCATAGTGTTCCAGAATCTATCCAAGGATCGCTCTGTTTGAATACTGAACTCCCTAAGTCTGGTTGGAAGGTCGAAGGACTCTCACGAGGCCTCCCTGTTAGATCGCCCAAGAGCTGGAGGCGCCCCCCTTATTAGGGTCCCTTTTAAGAGTGCCCAGCACTCCCCTCAGCATGGTGGGATTGTATATCGTTCCCCATAGCGTCATCAACGCAGTGCAAGTTCCCTTTCACAACAGGCTTTTAGGAAACATTTATTTGTCCATCTCTCAATTATCGTCAGTTGTGCTTGTGACCGTAGCCTAATGTTTAGAGAGTTGGACTTCAGAGGCTGTGAGTTCGAGTCTCAGTACCAGCAGAAAATGTTTGTGGGGGAAGTGAATGAAGCCATGTCCCAAATTCCCAACAATTTATTATGTAAGCATGTTAATATTAATTAGCCAGTCCATGAATGAATTTTCTCTGAAATGGCTTGGGTATGCAGAGCATTTGTAGCTTAAAAGGACTGTATACGCCCCTGAATCTCATGTTTTTAAACTCAATAAACAAAACCTGTGGTAGAGAGACCCGTTAGACCGTTGCACTTGTGTCTCGTGTCTTGCAGCGTCTCGCACAATGACACACCGTTCTAAAAACACAACACTCAAGTTAAAAGTTAAAAAAACGTATCTAGAAACGTATTCTATTTTTTCCCTCTTACACTGCCTCGTGTCTCACGTTTTTGCACTCCACTGCACTGCTTTTCCTTTTTTTTTGTAAACATGCACATTTATGACAATCACGCTCGACAATGCCACGTTTAGCTGTTCACACGTGCTCCACCTCACACCACCTTTATGTTGCTCTACTTTCATGACACTGGAATATAAATTCCCCAGGGCATCTTTGTTCAAATTGTCTACAAACCAACAGAACGACAGAGAAAGAAGCATGATTAAAATCCCCAGAGGAATTGTTAGGGGGTTTCTAGAGAATACACCAATATAAAAGTAATTTTTGCATTATGTGCAGATTACATATTATTCTTGGAGGAGAATATTAACGTACATAAATTAATGTTGCACTAGTTTTTGGTAGAGAAATGTGTTTGTATAAACATGGGTGACAAGTGTCTTTTCGCTGTATTCTAAACTTTTCATGATATTAGCAGTAATTAGTTAACTAAACTTCTAAATATTCTTTGAAATCATGCATGCAATGTGGAATAGCAAGAAGAAGGACTTACAGATATTGTCATCAATATTACCATGTCATCATGGCAAGTCGTTTCTCCCTTGTGTTAACCTATTAAAAGACTCTGGTTTATCAACTGCCATGCCATTTGAATGATTATGTGATAATTGAATTAAGTGATTTTTATAATATTTATGTGATATATGTGTGATATGAAAAGAGAAAGTGAAGGTAATATTGTGTATGCATGAAAGAGATATAAAAGACACCAGATCTATAACTGACGAAACATCTGCTTGCTTTTATTCAGTGTATATAGGCCTACCTATTCACACCTCTTTCTTAAACACACCCTGACTTTACGAACATCTATGGTGTGGTACGGAAGTGTGAAGCATGCAGCCCCTTGTGAAAAAGAAGTACACTTTAATTAAATGCAGTGTTTTTTACCCACTTAAGTACATCTTTACATGTAATTTCATAGTTACTTCTATTCTTGTCTTTGAAATATGGTTACACCAAGCATTTATGGTAAACAATTTTTTTTTTTTTTATACCAGATTCACTTCAGACTCGATGAGGGCAGTGACACAGAACGATGGCAAAACTGCAGTCAATGATGAACAATGTCTGCACTCAGCTCATTTAGCCAATTCCCTCAGTCTCAAAACACTGAGTTTTGATTTCCAAGTGATAAAATTTTGTACAAGTGTTTCCACACATGATCATTGGTTGTAGGTCATCAGTAAATGAGCGTGGCATTGAAATGCTAGTGTTTCCCAAATGAAACACTAGAGCTGTTAGTTTTGAATGATGTGTGTAATGTAGAGAAGTGTGTTTAGAGTTTTGCAAAAAAGTTGAAGTGTTTAAAGCACCCAATGTGATTAGTTTTGTAGAATTGGTCTAAAGATTAGGTAAATGTGAATGTTTCCACTGAATTTTTGTGGGCCTCTAATACCACTTTTAGTGTCTAAGCAATTAAAAAAACCTGTGTAATTATGCTGAACATTACCTGGTTTTATGAAATAAAGATTGAGCACTTACTATATGTGCATTTCTATTACTCTGGTAAACCGTACTTAATCAAGACTGGACAATCATGCCATTAAACTATCTATAAGGTTTTGTGATTTGAAGTCAGAAATATTATTAATGTAACAAAGTGACCAGGGCAAAGAATTCAAGAGTTTAGGTGCAGCAACAATGAATGATCTACCACCCATAGAAGAGAGGAGATACCAAGGGAGAGAGAGAAAGACGGAGTTTGAAGACCGAAGTGAACGAGTCGAGGTGTAGGAGAGGAGCAAAGATAACAGGGAGCCAAGCCATGTAGAGATTTAAAAGTGAGCAGTATTATTTTGTACTTAGTACGATAGGAATGTTTTGTACATGGGCTATTTTTTCTTAGCGGAAGCTTAAGATAATATAGTTATACAGGTATTTCAAAATATTTCATATCTGTTTGTCTATTAAATGTGATGCATTACTTATTTTAATAAAGCACAGCACAAATAAGATCAATAAATAAACTTTAATTCTGTACATAAAGTATATACACAGAAATATCATGACGATGCAATCAGCCAGCTTCATTTAACTCAAAAATAAAAGAATATCAAAAGACCAGACAAGTTGAGTTAACTTTTTTTGTTTGAAAAATGTATATATCAGCTCTGTGAAACATCTTAGTAAGAGACAGAGATTATGGATCATTTGAATTAAATGTAATGTCTATACTTCCATGACAAGACAAAAAACAAAACAAAAAAAACCGTTCATTTAAAAAGGTTTACTATAATCATCTTCAGTCATACCTGCTGTGATGTGCAGCAAATACATATTTCTGACATTTTAAAATTTTAACATCACAAATGTTTATTTTCCAATAATGCCTTGTGTTTACTTATTAATAAAAGATAATCAGTATGACATGTAGCACATATCAAATGTTTGAGAAATTGAGACAGCTGAACACACTAGGACATTAAAAACATGTCAAGATTTGTTGGCTGAAACCCATGTCCACATGGGGGTGGGGGTGCGTTTGATGTTATTTCTGCTTTGTATTAGAAGTGACATCTAAACACACTCATAATCCTGACACAGCTGAGCTCTGCTCCTTCCTGCTCTGTTCTCAGAAGCATGAGTGGAAAATAACATTTTGGAAGTTAAATCATTTAACTTAAGTTAAGCTAATTAAGTTAAATAAAAATAAATAGTCATTCTGAATTCTGAAGTGTTAATGATAGCACAAAAAGAAAAGAAAAACACCAGTATATTTATACAAAATAAATAAAATAAAAATCAGCTGAAAAAAAGAACATTTATATAGAATCAGACATGTATTTGATTTTATGGAAATAATTGAAGAATTAAATATGTTGCTTTAACAATTACAGTATTTCAAAACAGTGTGAAGTGAGTTTTAATGCTATAGTGAATAGCTGATCGTTAAAACTGCTGCAGTTGCTGACGCCTTACACTAACATTCAATAAATTAAATACAGAAAACACAATTCTCTCAGATGAGAAAAAATATGACTTACATTCATTAGTTAATGAAACACGCATACAATGGGCCCCAAAAAGTATTTGGACATTTAAGCTAAACTTAAGTTGAAGTACTTGAAGTACGCATTTCATTGCATTATATATCAAAATATCAAACCAAGTGGCGTTTAAAGAAATATAGGTTCAAGTTTGAAATGATATAATACATACAGTATACTTTCTAGTTGTCAACAACCTTGACACTATTTGGTTAAAAGTCGTAGGAAAAAAATGGCTTAGAAAAGTGAAATTTGTTCAAAGAAAAGCTTGGCATCATTTGTTTGCGGATGATTTGATTGTTTTGTTAGTTAATGAAATTAAATGTATGCATTTTTAGGTGTCCAAATACTCTTTGGAGTCAGTGTACATTCTTCCTTTGTCACTGAGGAAGGCAGGGGTTAGAAGAGGGCTGTTGTGATCCCTCCTGAGAGCCCTGCAGTGTCTGCTCATCCTACAGGTGGCACGAGTCGTTGCCCTGGAAAGTCTCTTTTTCTTTAACCAAACCAAACCAAACCAAACCAAACTGTTCTTTCATTTCATATATTCTCCAGGATGTCACAGGGCACAAATCCTCTCTTTTTTCCACTGGCTACTCTGATGAAGCCATTGTGTTCATCCTCACTGCTGACACAAATCTGAAAGTGCAGCATTATTAAGCTGTTTGTGGCGGGAATCCAAGTTAGAAATTATTAGACTATAGCAATTGCTTAAATGTACTCACTTGTCCCTCTTTCAGGGTGATCTGCCCTTGTTCCTTACAGCCAATAAAGGTTCGGTGACATCTGAACACCCTGTCGCCTGCCCTCACCTGATGTGCAAAGGATGCTGGGAAAAAACCTATTCTATCTTCAATCACACCCTGGAATTATAAGTAAGATACACAAGAACAAAAATTTGAACTCACATAAATGTATGTTAAAACATGCTATTGATTAAAGTAATAATTTTGACATAAAAACTTGAAAGCTTTTTTCCTCATCAATTTGTAATTGCATGGATAAGGGCATTGAAAAAAGATTTCTTATTTTCTCCTGTTTGACTAATCACTAAGAATTTCTGTGTATTCAATTTCGAAATACTTCAAAGGAACCAACCAAATTTTATGTTGGCCATTACAAATAGCACTATACTTCACTTTAATTGCACTTTTTGTAATTTACTTTTTGTGAGCATCTTTTAAATCATCAAGTTGCAGAATGATGCAGAACGTCGCATAAAAGAGAGAATACATTTTTAACCATGAAAGTGGAAGTCTGCAAATTTGTCATGATTTTTACCTTCCACCAGTCATCATTGGAATCATCTGCCAGGATTATTCGATCTCCGGGTCTGCAGGGAGACAGGAACACATTAGGACAAATGAGTACATTACATCCCCTTTCAATAATATGAAATTACTTTTGGAATTAGTTTTGGATTGAAAGCTTTGATGAGACAAATTTTTTTGCGATGGCCTCATTCCATTACACGAGGCCAGAATGAAACTGCACATGCAAAGAGATCTAAAGTCAACAGTGATTTGCAGCCTCAGATTCCTGGAAAGGTTCTGAGAATCAGACCTGAACCAAAGGACATGAAAGTGCTACTGTGTGAACGATTGTAAAGAGAAATGTGTGCATTCAGAATCAGTCCTGAGCAGGGACAATAACACAGAGGTCACAATCAAAGTACCAAACCAAGCTGTTCAAACTCTGTCAATTTAACATCTGCCAAAACCACAGGTTTATGGTAATGGACTTTTAATGTTTATACAGTTTTTATGTTTATAGCGCTCTATGGACAGGAATATAGCACACATGTAGAGTAAAACTCGTATAGATCACTTCAATGATATTTTACGATGATTTGTGTCCTTTTTGAATCTTAAAAGCTTAATTCCCCATTACTTTTTAAATTGGTGGTGAGCTGCATTACAAATAGTACTATGGCACTATTCAACCTGTTATTTTATTGCAAGGAAGAGTTGCACTGATAAAATACCATTGACCTTCATTCATTAATTTATTATAATAATTATCTATTATTTATAACTTATCAAAAACAGAAACCCTGTGCAGTTGCCCGTATTCTGAATTTGCATGCTCAAAGTCCAGTGTGACCGCACCTTAATTACAAGGTCAGCATCTTTTTGAACAAATGTTTATTTAATAATTTATTTAAATGTTTATTTAACAAAACATTTTTGTTGTCAGTTACTGTTTGTGTTTTGGACCATGTGTGTTCTTAATAAATCTTGATGATGATGAATAGAAACATAAAATCAGTTTTGGACTTTAGGCAGAAAACTGAAAACTTTTTCCCCATCAAAACTCATGTTTATTCAAGAGTATGCTTGTCAATGTAGGTAAGCATACGGTGTGCGTTCTGCATAAAGAGAGAGAGAGAGAGAGAGCGAGAGAGAGCGAGAGAGAGAGCGAGAGAGAGAGAGAGAGAGAGAGAGAGAGAGAGAGAGAGAGAGAGAGAGAGCGAGAGCGAGAGCGAGAGAGAGAGAGAGAGAGAGAGAGAGAGAGCGAGTGAGAGAGAGAGATCAAAAATGATCACATGATACTGGAGTGAAGACTCAAATCAGCTGTGACACTGAATAACTCAGCACATTTCTAGTGTGTGTGTGTGTGTGTGTGTGTGTGTGTGTGTGTGTGTGTGTGTGTGTGTGTGTTTGTGAGAGGGAAAAGGAAGTTTATTATAGATGTTAGTAGAATACTACCATCTGCTGTTGATACCACAAAATAAATATAGGAAAGGAAAAGAACAGCAGCTCATGCCTCCTTTGAAATCTAAAAAATACTTTCTTCTCACCTCATTTCCAGGTCTTGGTTGTCTTGTTGGGTGAATCCGAACAAAGCCACGTAAGTATTGAGCTGCAGGGGGTCCCTCTTCAGCTCTCTGTTTGACTACAGTTTAAACATACAGGGACATAAACAGAAAGATTCTTACAAATTACATCACAAATCAACAGATGTTATACTGAAAATGTGTGTTGAGAAAAAAATTACATTAAACTTTTAATGTTAGTTGTTAATGTTTATTGTTTTAGAGTTAAATTCCTAGTTTATAGTATCATTCCTGAATTTATTGAATATTTCAGATTGCATTTATGTAATGCAATGAAAGGAAAATATTAATAATGAAACATTATTGCCAGAAGCATGAGTTAAATAAAGACAGATTCCAGAATGCAAACATTACTGGGCTGCAGACATTGGCTAAGGTGGATTTGGAATTTTTCCACCAACTCCTGGGAAATGTTTAAGTATGAGTGCACGCACACACAATTTTTTTGTAACAATGAAAAGTCTTTACTGTTACTTTTGAGCATCCTTGGTAAATAAAAAAAACCTTGCTGACCCCAAACTTTCTAACAGTAGTGCAACTCATATTTGTTTTACTGTTTAATTTTGCCTTATTATGACAACTCAATGAACTCTATCTTGTTTTTTCGTGGAGAATAACGATGCAAAAGTTCAATAGCTTTTTGGTAGCCAAGACTTACGGTATGTGCCTTTATTGACTGACCCATAGACACTTGACAGCCATAAATGGCATAAACAATATAAAAAAAGATTATACAAAGTGTGTAAAAAGAGATTTTGTGATGCTTACAGATGATTCTTCTGATTTCCTTTCAGCAATATGAAAATGTTCTGTTCCATTCTCCAAGGGTGTAAAAACTAAAACACACAGTACAGTAAAAATCAGTGAGTAAAGACTGTAATTCAAGTTTAGATCTGTTGATAATGAGCAACTCACTGTAGAACAAACCTTGCTTGTTTTCTTATTGCATGATGTTAAATGAATGATGCTGTTGTATTGGGTCATTGGTCAGAGTGGTGGACTGATTAGACAAAAATAATCATAGTTTCTCGGTCATGCTGGCACCAGAGAAAAAATATCTGTCTCTCTTCCCAAACAAGCACAGTCGTGGGCACATGAATTCACTGAAGCTGGGGGTCAGTCTGTGATGAACTGAAGACTTTCTGATACTATATCACAGTCTGTCCAAACAACAGTGTGCCATTTAGGCTTAAGCGGTAATAAGTGTGAGTAATGTCTCTGATCAGAAGCTGGCAGTTTGGAGTTAAACCGAGGATTTTGGGATGGAGCCGCAGATAAGCATGAGCAGTTTCTGCTCGGTCTGTTTTATCATAGGGTGATTTAAGGCAGAATTTGACAATAAATAATGCTTATATAAATGAATAACAAATAATGTATTTGATAAGAAAATTTTAGAATTTAAAAACTTTTAAATAAAAAAAATTAATCTTCAAAAAAATTACATTTGTAGTTGGATTTATTCTTATTTAGGAAAGCTCAAATTGTCCGGAAATGAAGTTTTTTTTAACATGTTCTCACCATTGTCACTGGGTTTCCTGGTGAGTTGAGCACGACTGCAGTGGGCCGCCTTTTCCTCTGGTACCTGAGCCACGTCACTGGTCTGAACAAACGAGTAAACACACATGAATTCTCTCAAATACACATATATGAACACAATGTGTCTTAACAAATGTCTTTGTCTGTTATGTATTTTAGACGTAAAATGTTAAATGTTAACATTACTATTGAGAGATTTATTAAATACCATATAAATATGCTTTTATCTTTTATTTGCAAATAATTTCATGGTTGATTTATTCCACCCTGGCTTCATCCTGTTGTTTCTTCTGTCTATTCTCTCTCTTTCATCTCATTCTCTCCCTTTTTGGTCATATTTGCTTTAGAGAGGCATTATCTGAAGTTGACCATCACTTCCTTCCAGGGTGTGTGTGTCTGTGTTTGTTTCAAGCAGTAAAACATTACATCTGGGACACTTAGATTCCCTTACAACCATAGTAACTTCACATTAGATGGTTTAAACATTCACATGAACACACAGATGTGAAATCCTGAGTACAAAAAAAACATAAATGTAATAAAGTAATAAAATGTAGTACATATGACAGGGACCAAAGATGTTGCTATAAATTACATAATGATGACAACATTCTTGTTTTATAACAGTGGTTTACAGAGACAGATCCCTGTGATAATATCTTAAAGGGATAGTTCACCTTTACTACACAAAATGTTGTCATTAGTTACTCACTCTCATGTCGTTGCAAACCCCTAAGACTTTCATTCATCTTTGGAACACAAATGAAGATCTTTTTGATGAAATTTTAGATCTTTCTTTCCCTCCATTGGCAGCTATGCAACTGACACTTTGATGCTTCAAAAAGTTCATAAAGAGATTGTAAAACTAATCCATATGAATTGAGCGGTTTAGTCCAGATTTTCTGAAGAGACGGAAGCTTTCTGAAGCTCAAAAGTTCTGCATAACACGAGAATGAACCTCATTGGTTCTTGCTGAAGCTCAAACGTGCTGCGTAACACGAGAATGAACCTCATTGGTTCTTCTGTTTACCACAACTGATGTGTGAGTTGATGAATGTTTATATGTGAATAAAAGCCCAAATTCCATCTGTTTATCATATAAAGTCAAGTCAAGTCAAGTCAAGTTTATTTGTATAGCGCTTTTCACAATACAGATTGTATCAAAGCAGCTTCACAGTATTAAATTAAAATAATACAACAAAGTTTGTTTCAAGAGGAATTTACTGATTGATAAAATTAAATTAAATATCCCCAAAATATCCCCAACTGAGCAAGCCAAAGGCAACAGTGGCAAGGAACCGAAAAACTCCATCAAGTGACCTAATGGTGTCCTAAAACTCCATCAGGTGACCTAATGGAGAAAAAAAAACCTTGGGAGAACCCAGGCTCAGTCGGGGGCCAGTTCTCCTCTGGCATTTATGAGCTAGAGGCCGGATTGTAGTTCGAACTATAGGATTATATGAATGCCTGGCTGAAGAAATGCGACTTTAATCTAGTTTTAAACTGGTAGAGCGAGTCTGAGCAATGAACAATATCAGGAAGACTATTCCAGAGTTTTGGAGCCAAATGTGAAAATGCTCTCCCTCCTTTGGTGGTTCTGGATATCCTAGGTATGACCAAAAGCCTTGAATTTAGTGATCTTAAAGAGCGCGATGGATTATAGGGCGATAGAAGATCCGTTAAATAGACTGGAGCTAAGCCGTTTAGGGCTTTATAAGTCAGTAGCAATACCTTGTAATTAATACGGAACTTTATAGGTAACCAATGCAGTGATGATAAAATCGGTGTTATATGATCATATTTTCTTGATCTCGTAAGAACTCTAGCGGCGGCATTTTGGACTAACTGTAGTTTGTTTATTGAGGATGCAGGACAACCAGCTAATAAAGCATTACAGTAATCCAGTCTCGAGGTCATGAATGCATGAACTAACTTTTCTGCATCAGAAACTGATAGCATATTACGTAGCTTAGCAATGTTTCTAAGGTGGAAAAAGGCTGTTTTTGTAACATATGAAATATGATTTTCAAAAGACAGGTTGCAATCGAGTAAAACACCCAGGTCTTTTACTGTAGAGGATAAAGTAACAGGACATCCTATGATGTTAAAGTTGTATTGTGCGATGTTTTGTGGGCGTTTTTTTGAACCGATAAGTATTACCTCTGTCTTGTTTGGATTTAATAAAAGAAAATTACGCGTCATCCAATCTTTTATATCTGTATAGATATAGTGTATATAACACACTCTGTCAATTTGGAAAATTTAGCGGTTTCATCCGGCCGTGATGAAATATAAATTTGTGTGTCATCAAGGCAAGGCAAGGCAAGGCAAGTTTATTTATATAGCACATTTCATACACAATGGCAATTCAAAGTGCTTTACATAGAAGAAATTAAAATAATAAAAAGAAATAAGAATAATTAAAACAGTTTAGAAAAATAAAATGAAATACAATACAGTACAGTCGGACGGACGAACAGCGGCACAGTGCTCATTCAGTAAATGCATAGCTAAACAGAAGTGTTTTGAGTCTGGATTTGAATGTGACCACTGTAGGAGCACATCTGATCTCTTCTGGAAGCTGGTTCCAGCTGCGGCTGGCATAATAGCTAAAAGCAGACTCACCATGCTTAGAGTGAACCCTTGGTATTTCTAGCTGATATGATCCTAATGATCTGAGTGATCTGTTGGGTTTATATTCAGTGAGCATATCTGCAATGTATTGAGGTCCTAGGCCATTGAATGATTTATATACCAGTAATAATACTTTGAAATCAATCCTAAATCTAACTGGGAGCCAGTGTAAAGACCTGAGGACTGGTGTGATATGTTCATATTTTCTGGTTCTGCTCAGAATCCTGGCGGCAGCGTTCTGTATGAGCAGCAACTGTCTTATGGTCTTTTTGGGAAGGCCAGTGAGGAGTCCATTACAATAATCCACCCTGCTGGTGATGAAAGCATGCACTAGTTTCTCTAAGTCTTGTCTGGAAACAAAGCATCTAATTCTTGCAATATTTTTCAGATGATAGTATGCTGATTTAGTTATTGCTTTGACATGACTACTGAAACTAAGGTCTGACTCTAGTGTCACACCAAGATTCCTGACTTGATTTTTAGTTGTTTGACCCCTAGAGAGAAGGTATGCGTTCACCTTGAGAACTTCATCTTTGTTTCCAAACGCAATAACTTCAGTTTTGTCTTTGTTTAATTGAAGAAAGTTTTGACACATCCAACTGTTGACTTCATCAATGCATTGGCACAGGGAGTCAATGGGGCTGTAATCGTTAGGCGATAGGGCTAAGTACAGCTGTGTGTCGTCTGCATAGCTGTGGTAAGCAATTTGGTTGTTTCTCATTATTTGGCTCATTGGGAGCATATACAGGTTGAACAGGAGTGGCGCAAGAATTGAGCCTTGAGGGACTCCGCATGTCATGGATGTCCACTCAGACTTATGGTCTCCTATACTCACATAATAACCTCTCCCATCTAAGTATGACCTGAACCATTTTAGGACTATCCCAGAAAGCCCCACCCAGTTTTCCAGCCTGTCAAGAAGTATGTTATGATCGACAGTGTCAAATGCAGCACTGAGGTCGAGTAGTACCAGCACTGATAATTTGCCTGAATCAGTACTTAAGCGAATATCGTTTATTATCTTTATGAGCGCTGTCTCTGTGCTGTGATGCGGTCGGAAACCAGATTGAAAATGATCAAAGTATCCATTCGAGCTTAAGAATTTGTTCAGCTGATTGAAGATAACTTTTTCAATGATCTTGCCTATGAAAGGAAGATTTGAGATCGGTCTATAGTTGCTTAATATGGTCTTATCCAGATTGTTCTTTTTCAGGAGGGGCTTGACAACTGCAGTTTTCAGGGAGTTTGGAAAACTCCCAGAGAGAAGTGAGGCATTTACCACTTCTAGAAGATCTGCTTCTAAACTGTTTAACACACTTTTGAAAAAAGATGTGGGAAGTGTGTCAAGAGCGCATGTTGATGTTTTAAGGTGCTGTACGGTTTCTACCAAAATTTTGCCATCAATTTTTTTGAAATCAGACAAAGTTACTACTTTTTCAGGTGGTCTGATCTGTCTGACCCCAGCACAACTCAAGGATGTGCTGATCACCTTTCTGATATTATTGATTTTGTCAGAGAAGAAAGAAGCAAACTCACTGCACTTGCTGTTTGAGAGCATTTCATTGGGAATCTGGCTTGGGGGGTTTGTCAGTCTCTCTACAGTAGCAAAAAGAGTGCGTGTGTTGTTTAAATTGCAGTTTATAATATTTGAGAAGAAAGTCTGTCTAGCTTTGCCTAGTTCCATATTGAAAGCATGCAGGCTGTCTTTGTAGATGTTATAATGGACTACAAGCTTTGTCTTCCGCCACATGCGCTCTGCTTTTCTGCATTGTCTTTTCATATTTTGCACTGCTGTTGAGTTTCTCCAAGGTGCTTTTTGTCTGCCACTCTTCTTCCTGACTTTCACAGGAGCAATATCATCAATTGCACTTTTAACTTTTGAGTTAAAAGAATCAAGGAGAAAATCAACAGAGTCAGCAGATATGCTTGGTGTTAAGGATATAGCCTTCATAAATAGTACACTAGTGTTCTCATTTAAGCATCTCTTCTTGACAGACTCAGATCTAGCTTCAGTGGCAGGAGAGATCAATATATCAAAGAAAATACAGAAATGATCAGACAGTGCTACATCCTTAATAACAATCGATGAGATGTTTAGACCCTTACTGATAAGTAAATCTAGAGTGTGTCCATGATTGTGTGTGGGTCCATGTACATGCTGAGTCAGATCAAAAGTTTTTAAAACAGTTTTGATTTCTTTTGCCATATTGTTTTCTGCATTATCTATGTGAATGTTAAAATCTCCAGCAATGGCAAAACAGTCAAACTCTGAGGTAATTGTTGATAACAGTTCTGTAAATTCCTCAGCAAAGGCTGGAGAGTATTTTGGAGGCCTGTAAATAATGATGAGTAAAATGCGTGGAGCACCTTTTAATACAATACCCAGATATTTGAAAGACGTGTAGTTCCCAAATTATATTTGCTTACATTGATAGATATCTTTAAAAAGAGCAGCTAGACCCCCACATACATCAGCATAACAATGGAAACTAATTCCATGTTTCCTTATAATATTTCCAAGTGGCATCATATATATTGAGAATAACAGAGGGCCTAACACAGATCCCTGCGGCACTCCATAGTTTACTGGAGTTATGATCGATTTTTCTCCATTTAAATAGACAAAATGGTAGCGGTCAGATAGGTATGATTTGAACCAGCTTAATGCTTGTCCTTGAACACCAGTATAATTTTGTAGTCGATCTAAGAGTAATGTGTGATCTATAGTATCGAACGCAGCACTAAGATCAAGTAAAACTAGTATTGAGATACAGCCTTGGTCAGAAGCTAAAAGTAAATCATTTGTGATTTTAACGAATGCAGTTTCAGTGCTATGATGCGGTCTGAATCCAGACTGAAACTTTTCATAGATATCATTTTGTTGCAAGAAAGAGCCCAGTTGAGCCGACACCACTTTTTCTAATATTTTAGACATAAATGGAAGATTTGAAATGGGTCTATAATTTGCTAGATTATCATGATCTAATTGTGGTTTCTTAATGAGAGGTTTTATAACTGCCAGTTTCAATGTTCTTGGAACATGACCTAAAGATAAAGACGAGTTAATAATATTGAGGAGAGGCTCTTCCACTACAGGTAACACTTCTTTCAGTAGTTTAGTTGGTATAGGATCTAATAAACATGTTGTTGTTTTAGATGAAGTGATACGTTTATTTAACTCTTTTTGTTCTATAGTTGTAAAGCACTGTAATTGTTCTTGCGGGGTGATAATTGAAGCTGAATTATAAGGCGCAATTGAAGATTGAACGTTTACAATTGTGGTTCTGATGCTTTCTATTTTCTCAGTGAAGAAGTTCATGAAATCATTACTACTGAACTGTAACGGGAAATTTTGTTCGGGTGACGTCTGTTTATTTGTTAGTCTAGCCACGGTGTTAAATAAAAACCTTGGATTGTTTTGGTTGTTTTCTATTAGTTTGCGGAGGTGCTCAGCCCTGGCCGCTTTTAGGGCCTTTTTATAACGTGACATACTGTCTTTCCACGCGATTCTAAAGACCTCTAAATTAGTTTGTTTCCATTTACGCTCTAAAATACGGGTTTCTCTCTTTAAAACATGCGTAGTATTGTTGTACCATGGTGCTTTATTTTTCTCTCTGACCTTTTTTAATTTAATAGGTGCAACCACATCCAATGTTCTAGAGAGAATGGTGCTCATTGTGCTAGTTAGTTCTTCTAGTTCATCTGTTTGTTTGGGTTCAGGCAGCAGCTGAGACAGATTAGATAAGCAATTTGAGAAATTATCTATGGTGGATGGGAGGATTGTTCTGCCTGGTTGATAACGCGACACCGCATGACATATTACAGCAGTACGTAATATGCAAGTTACCATGTAGTGATCAGTGACATCATCACTTTGTGGAATGATATCTATATCGGTTGGATCGGTTCCATGTGATATAATTAAATCGAGTGTATGATTAAGACGATGAGTTGGTCCGGTGACGTTTTGCTTGACCCCAAATGAATTTAATAAATCTGTAAACGCAGCCCCTAACGCATCATTTGGATTATCTACGTGTGTGTTAAAATCTCCAACAATTAATGCTTTATCGACATTGACTAATAGGTCTGAGAGAAAATCTGCAAACTCTTTTAGGAAATCAGCGTAAGGCCCTGGCGGTCTATATACGGTAGCCAAGGCTAGAGATAATAGGGATGTTTTTCTAACATCTAAGAATGAAATAAAGTACTTAAAATGAAATAAACGTATAACCCGTTTTCTGAGTAACATTGAGAATATCTCTATAGATGGTTGCAACACCGCCGCCACGACCAATCAGACGGGGCTCATGCTTATAACAGTATCCAGGAGGAGTAGACTCATTAATACCGAAATAATCATTTGGTTTAAGCCAGGTTTCAGTAAGGCAAAGTACATCGAAGCTATTATCTGTGACTATTTCATTTACAATAACTGCCTTAGGTGTGAGTGATCTAATGTTTAGAAGACCTAGCTTTAGAAATAGTTTTTGTTTACTAATAGCAACATTTTCTGTTTTAATAACAATTAGATTTTTGCTAGATCCTGCAGTAGATTTATTATTTGATCTCACTAAACGAGGAATAGACACGGTTTCTATGCAATGTTCTACACTAGTATTTATATCAGTTAAATTGGTGCAGCAGAGACTATGATTTGGACTTTTGGTTACTAGTCAAAGGGTATTTAACATTTTGGAGATGTTATCGGACAGAATATCCGCTCCGAATCTGCTTGGGTGTAAGCCATCAGCACGGAAAAGCCTAGGACGCTCCCAAAACAGATTCCAATTATTTACAAAGAGCAGTTTCTGCTCATTGCACCATGACATTAACCATTCATTTAGCGCAAATAATCTGCTGAACTTTTCATGCCCTTGTTAGTACGTGGGAAGCGGTCCTGACACAATGATCGTTGTTTCAGGCGATGTGCTGCGTACGTATCGATCAGATTCCTGAAGTCTTTTTTCAGAATCTCCGTCTGGCGCAGCCTCAAGCCGCTTGTCCACCAGCGTCTCGATTTCTGACGCGACGCCAAAGCCCATTCATTTCCAATGGAACTACGTCAGGCAGCAAAAACGCCCCCGCAAAGCATGATGGGTCGCGTCGCGTCGATTTGGTCAACAGCGGCGCTGCAAAAAAGTATCTCGGTGGATACTTTATGCAAATGAGAGCGTCAAAACGCGGGGCAGCAGCCAATGGAAACTCGGCGGCGAGAATTTGTGTATGGCCGTTGCTATGGTTTCATATTTTTTTTTACATTTTTCCCGGCGCGAAAAGCAGCGAAAACGTCACTGGCGTCGCGTCGGAACAAAAATTGATCGGACGCTGGTGGACAAGCGGCTTGATGTCGTTCACTCCCGCGTGCAGGACCACAGTTCCGATGCGCTCGTCACCCGTCAGGATCTCGGGAACGCGAGCAGCGATTTCAGAATCACGAGTACCAGGAAAGCAGTGACTGTGCACCTTACTTTTACCTAACGTAGCGTGTACGTGCCGAACGATGGAATCGCCGATGATCACAGCATCGCGTTCTGTTTCGCGAAGAGGGGAGAAGCGGTTTTGTGTGGATAACTCGAAAACCGGGAGGGTCGGAGAAAGTCTTGGTCTAAACCTGACTCGCGTCTTCCGCTGCGGAACCACCCAGGCTTCGTGGTGGCGTGTTGGAGCCGGGGTGAACAAGACCATGATCGCGACCGATGCTGAGGAACGCACGGAGTAGACGCGGTCGGAGTCAGCGGGTTAGTAACGTTAAACACTGATTTGTGTGCATCGGCGCGTGATGTTTCAAGAGCCAAACACCGGTCTCTCAGCTCGGCCTATCTCAATAAAAGGTTGTGGATCTGTTTCTCAACAGCTTCCAGCTCAGACTGCAGTGCGTGCAGCTCAAATGTGTCCTCACTTGCACCAAAAGGTAGACTACTTGCATCTGATATATTCGCCATTTTAACAGATTGACAGTGAGTTAGCAACGAAGCTACCAGTGATGCTATCAATATTAATACTAATTTATGACTGAAGTCTTGGATATAATCCGGGTTTTTTTTAGTGGTGGGGTGTAGAGTAGACGCACGATAGGCGAAAAAAAATGTTTGTTTGTAAATGAGTGTGGAGAAGACGCGTTCAGCAGTGATCCACGGACGTAACCTTTAAGAGTATGCAGCGTTGGATCACTAATAGGCTTGAGACGCGTCTGCTCAACAGTCCGCGTTGTAACTATGAGGTTTGAGCAGTAACGTTAGTGCTTCTCAGCGAGGAAAAGTAGAAAATGTTCGTTGTAAGGGAGTTTAAAGAGAAAAATCAAGAATTATAAATCAAATCGATAGAGCTCCAAAAACAACAACGCGTTCAGACGCGACGCAGGCGCAGTGTGAGAACAGCGCAGAGAGAGAAAAGTGATCGTGTGTCTTAAGACATTTTGGACTAAACCGCTTGATTCATATGAATTAATTTTACAATATCTTTATGAATTTTTTGAAATGTCAAAGTGGTAGTTGCGTAGCTGTCAATGAAAGCTGTCAAAGATGTCAGAAAGCTCTCAGATTTCATCAAAACAATCTTCATTTGTGTTCCGAAAATGAACGAAAGTCTTACGGATTTGGAACGACATGAGGGTGAGTAACTAGTGACAGAATTTTCATTTTTGGGTGAACTAGCCCTTTAAATAGAAGAATAAAGAAGCACTTTTTATATAGAGAGGAAATAACAATTGTGAATTAAGACTTGAGCAAAGAGAAGCTTAAAGAGATTAAATTTAATTGTCTTGAGTGTTTCAATGAATTAATCATAATAATCATCACCATTTTTTTTACCACAAGAGTTTCACTTCACAGCCAAGCAAATGCACATTAAAATGTGTTATCAATCTTTTTAAAAGCCTAAACTGAAGCAGATTGTCTGCCGGTAAATGATGGATGCATGTTTACTATTATCATCTTAACCCAAACACCAGTCTCACACACACACACACACACACACACACACACACACACACACACACCATTATAAATACAATTTTCTAGCCTTTTCCGCATTTTTACATTTTTAATAAAAAAATATTTGAGTATGTTTATGCTAAATAGAGGACATTGGCACACCTTAAGAATAATGTGCTTTTCACTACTCCAATAGTGTATGATTGCAGAAAAAAATATTTTAATAATATATTAAAAAAACAATATTTATTATCATATTAATTATTGTGCTTTTAGCCCCAACAGCAGGGGCGCCTTTTACCCCAAATACCATACTTTTACATATTCTTCCATTATAGAAAAACTGTTGCTTTAATTATCTTGAACAAAACTGAAAAACATTAAGAAGACTTTTGTCTCAAAATATAGTCAATTTTAATCGATTATCATTTGCTACATAAATTTAATTTTTTTTCAAAAACACATGAAATATTAGATCAAATTAGCTCAGAATCAACTTTGTGTCGCTGTCCGTGATTACGTCAAGGATCAGCCAAATTTCCATGTGCATCATCAAAAGCGGTTATTAAGAAAAGTGCTGAGGTGAATTTTTGTGCCATCTAGTGATTTTAAGGAGAATAAAGTAAAATGCACCTTTAGGCCTGTTGTACCCTATCAGTTGAATTGTACAGTTGCCTTATACAGTGCCCTGACACGATTGCCCTATAAAGTGTACTATCCAAACAGTAATAGAAGATGTTTTCTGTCGTAATGATGACAGTAGCGCACACAAGAGTAGCAGCTACTCCGTGCTCTATCACGGTTAGCGATCATACTATAGTGTACCGCGAACCGCGTCTGGGCACACTAGCGGTCACACGTGCTCAGGCACGGTTCAGATCGACTAGTGTGAATGCACCCTTTGGGGCCTCAAAATGTAGGTCAAACCATTACACACAAACACACACACACACACACACACACACACACACACACACACACACACACACACACACACACACACACACACACACACACACGTGTTGCATCCATTCTAACTGTCAGAGACCCATCAGACTGGATTTTCCCACTCTGTAATATCTTTTCCAAATTCGGTATTAAATTCCACTGTTACGCTGATGATACACAGCTTTATATATCTACAAACCCTGATTCCATTCTCCCCCCTGCCTGTCTTACCAACTGCCTTCACGAAATAAATGTCTGGTTTTCCTCTGCCAACTTCCTCAAACTTAATGGCAGTAAGACTGAAGTACTCCTTATTGGCACTAATTGTCCTGGCCCTGTCCTGAACCTTCTCTAGTTTATATCAGTTTATTAACAGTTGCTGTCTCGGCCCAGCAATTAGCACAGCAAAAGCAAATAATCCGCAAATGGGAGGAATCGAAACTGCTGTTGGACTTAAGTGCAATAAAATTCAAACTGTAATTCTTTCCAGACGCGGCTTGACTCAAATGGTAAACTGAAACAACAGGAGAACTGGATATTAAGAAAAACCACCTGCGCGCTCTCGCCGTTTCCACAGACTGACCGCTTGTCCTGGTTTGTCCTTTATCCTTTGACGGTTCTTCCGTTTCTCATTCCCGCCAGGTTAGGAACTTGGGAGTCATCTTCGACAGCACCCTTTCATTTGAAGCTCACATTAATAAAATAACCAGGTCTTGTTATTTTCATCTCTGCAATATTGCTCGCCTCCGTCCATTTCTCACTCCGCGTAGTTCCGCTATTCTTGTTCATTCGCTTGTCACCTCCCGCATTGATTACTGTAATTCTCTTTTATCTGGTTTACCACACAAATCTCTTCATAGACTCCAGCTGATTCAGAATTCTGCAGCTCCCATCATAACCCGAACTCTAGCTATTCAACATATTATTGTATTATCCCCATCATTCCAACAGCTACACTGGCTCCCTTTCAAATTCCGGATTGAATTTAAAATTCTCCTCCTCACTTACAAATCTCTTCATAACCTCGCTCCACATTACCTTTCAGATCTCGTACAGCCCTACACCCCTTCTCGAACTCATTGGGTCTCCTCCATATACTTTCTGCTCGCCTAACCACCATGGGCCATAGGGCCCTTAGTCGTGCTTCTCCTGGTCTTTGGAATTCTCTCCCAGTCAGCATCCGTAATTCAGACTCGTTAGCTCAATTTAAAGTCAAACTTAAAACTCATCTATTCAGAATTGCTTATCTTCCATGATTACTTTGTGCACTCAAATCTAGTACTTTTTTATTGCTATTTTTTATTGCCATTGTTATTTACTGTTATTTTCTATTTTAATATTGTTATTGCTGCTACTTGTTGTGAGGTGACATTGAGTGGTTTGAAAAGCACCTTAAATAAAATGCATTATTATTGTTATTATATTTTTTTTATGTAACTTCCAAAACAAAAAAATATCTGAATATTTGAAAATTCGGTTTACAGTAATGTTTTTTTAAATATATATTTTTAAATATATTTTAAATATTTCAATTAAAAGCACTAATTACAAGCATGTATTTTTAAAAGGTATGAGAAAAAATGGATACAACTAAACAAGTGTTTCTTACAGAGTTTCTCTGTGGTGACTCCGATCCACTGGTCCGCTTGTTCTTTTGTGCCAGAGAGGTTCCAAACCTCAAAGTCTCATAAACCGGGTCAACTCTACTGCAACAGGCTAGGACAAAACAAAACATATGTCAAAATGCTACAAAATGTCAGTGAACAGGATGTTCAAGCTGGTGATGCTATGCCATATTATGCAAAAGTAAAAAATAAAATAAATGAAATTCTGCATATTGCTCACCAATAGGCATAACCTCCCTTATGCAACCAAACTGTTCCTGAATCAGCAGAGGGGAGCTAGAATATCTCCGAAAACCTTTGGGCTGCAATCAAACAAACAGGATCAGTGGATTTTATTATTTCATTAATTAACTTTTTATACGTTATAACAAAACAGATAAAATGTATTTATGCTAAATACCTGAATCAATTATTTAAAACACCAATTATTCTCAATCTGAACAATTGGTTGTTATTGTTAACAAATGGTTATCATGAAAAAAAGAACCCAACATCAAATACAAATGTAAACAAATCGCAAGATAGCACAACATACCAAACACATACATTCAGTGGCATTTTAGCTTGAGCTCTGTTTCATTTCTGACACTGCTACAGTCTCATGTTACGTGCCATGCCAAAATTTCAAGCTGATTCTTAAGATTGAAATGAGTAAAAAACTAAAATATTTGAGAAAATTTCAGAGAGTCTCACAATTAATATGATTTTAATATGCTTTTTTTCCCCTTTTTTTCTTTTGCAAATACATTTCCTAGAGTCATTAATGTTATAACCCTGTTAATAAAGAGATGATAAATAATATTGGTAATATAAATATTGGTGTTTATTATGTACTGTTATATTGGTGCGTATGAATGAAAATAATTAGATATCATTCTTCATTGTGTTAATTTTGTGAAAACCCGTGAGTGAAAACATGCATTGATTATTTAATGATGGTTTGGTTACTCTAATCAATTTCAGAGCAGCATATATGTAAAATATGCATTACTTTTCATCAATCAAACTGAAAAATATTGAGATATAATTTTAACTATACATTTCTCAATCCTAATATGCACTAGTATACACAGATAAATGTTCCTAGTGTTCTCACCCAAAGTGCCCTCTTTATAGCTGCTGCATTACAGTGTACTGTACATTTGCTTCATGTCTGAAGCAAATGACTTAAAAGGTTAACTCTTTAATTATGAATCCAGTGTCAGTCTGATAGCATTCGACTTCTTTTTCACGCACACTGTATAAATGACTGTTAGAGGCAAATTAATTTGATTAAAGCTTTTTAAATGTATTTGAATGATTTTATGCCTTTAAGATACCCTAGATTTACACCGAGATTCAGTGATTTAAATCAACAAAGAACAAGCTCCTACAGCATTATATCCAGGCACACACATACCCTAAGAAATAAACCTCACTATGCCCTTATTAGTATTTGTTGTGTTTAGTCCAGAGTGTCTACCTACGCAATCAGCATCACAAATCTGCTTTGAAGACTTCTTCGTTAGCCATGACTGGGGATGGGGACTAATTTAAGTACCACTCGAACCCAGCGAGAAGCTCTCCAGTGTTGCTACACATCACATTTCTCCAAGAGCTCACTAGGGGAATCGTGTAAAGAGACATGTTCAGTGCTGAAGTAGATGCTAATAAATGCATTCAACAAAAGTGCACCATGTCTGAGAGTGCCCTAAAATACAGAATTGACTCAACCGAAAAAACGTCCATATGATTAATTTGAACAACAATAGCTACACCACTTGTACATAATGGGAGTTTTAATGGTTGACTAACAATCAGGACTGGTAGTAAAGCACTCTTTTGAAAAGCACTCGTAGCTCAAAGGTTCTCACTGATCAGACAAGCCAAAAGAAATAAACAGACTTTTAAAATAGCAACTTGTCCACTTTAGAGCAAAAGTGGAATTAGAGCCGAATCCTGTGGGGAGTTGTTCTCTTTTTAATCCTGACCCCCCACAGCTATATTTTCCATCTGTGAGAGCCCACTACATCATCAGGAGACTCAAACCTGCCAAACCGTCTGAAGCACAAGCACAGCATTTTTTCCACTTCCTGTGTTGATGATCTAGTAGAGTTCTAGAATCAAAAGTGCTTGGTTCTAAGAATAAAAACCATTGGTCAAAGGCGATTCTACCCAAAGTTCTTTTGTTTTCTTTTCAACAGTTGCTTCTGCAGTGCTTTATGGTGAACTGTAACCGGGTTAATTGTCATTCAACAACTATATTCATCCTAACAAATGTGAAATTACTTACTAATCAGATAATACTGTAATAATATTTTACAATATTAATGATTTACTGCATTTAAGTGCCTTCTATCAAAAACATATTTGGGATTAGTAAGATTTTTTTGAACGGCATTTTGTGTATTCAAAAGTAAAAATTCGACATATATAATAATATATCTTGATCTCAGTATTAATATAATCTGTTATTTGACAGATTTTATCCCAGAAGTATACAAAAAATATCTACAATAGTAATAGATAATAGTTTTTTGAAAAAGCTGTGAACTTGTTCTCATGGTCAGTCACTCATTCTCTGAGAAACCTGACTCACTCTGGCATCGCAGTGAAACCATGGGAAAACCGATGGAAATTTTAGCACTTTTTTCCTTCTTGCCATTTTTTTCCTGTGTGTGGGGGGCGTGTGAATTTCCCATAAGAGTCGTGACTTGTGGGTCCCTCGAGTAAAGCACAGAGGTGTTTACATGATAGATGCATCTTGATATTCCATATCAACTATCCCATCCTTCCTTTCCCTCACTTTCTCTAGTACACACCAGAGAATCATTAACATTCATACTCACTCAGCAATTCACAGAAGGAAAAGACAGACTGATGAATCACACCTTCAAATCGCCAAAAATAACCCTCTCAAGAGTAACATATCTTAACACTCAAACACAAATCTTCACCTACTGCCAGAAAGTAACAACAGGAAAGTGGTATTACAAATTATAAGTATGAAGCTGGTTTCAGCACCTTTTTGTACGGCAAACAAACATTGGCCAACCTGAGCGACAAATGAACATGAACACTGAATACTTGTTTAGTTCCACATTTAATTTCCAAGATTGACCAAATATCAACAAAACAAACAAAGTGGGGGGGGGACAAATCCCCAATTCACAAAGTAAAAAATATCTCACCAATTTCCCCATGCATCTCTGCTGTCCAACTCCATCCAGGCACTTGTGGTGGATGCCCATCTTGCAGGCTTTGCACCGGAGCCCCAGCTTAGCATTGGTGCCTAGCAAGTCGAGGTCATATTGAGTTAATATCAGGTTTACAAGTCAAACATATTGAACAAATTTGTTAAAAAAAACAAAAAAACAATGTTATATTACTGCAAAACAAAAAGTTATCAATAAATACAGGTCAGAGTAAGAAATTCCCACATGTGCAGTTTTGCTGCGAAATTTGATAATCAAGACTAACTGTTTGTTCTTTTCCATCCACTATTAATTCTTAATTAGCAATTAAATATGTAATTCTAAATAAATGTTTGTATATCCTTATTAAAGGGTTTAAGGGGTGCAATTCTGCAAGTGTTCAGGTTGATGGTCATCATTCTGGCCTACATTTATTTTGCCTAAAAAGAAGATCCCTTATAAGCCGATCATCAAATTATGGCTTCACAGTCCCAGAAACACTTGCAGAATCCAAACTTATTAGTAGTACTGGAAAATGCAGGTGTTAATGCTGTTGCTAAGCTAAACAGAGACAGCAGAAGACAAACAATAGACAAGCGTAAAGTTTCAGAACGCATGTACAAGAAGCTATCTAATAAAACAGCACTCTTCTTATCTAACAGTAATCCTTCATCCTGCTCTTCTATTTGCTCAGTTTCAGCATTTGATATCACCACACCTGCTGTGCAGGACATGTATTTAGAGACAGGGTTTTATAGATTTAGACGTTTTATGGATGGACTTAGAGGAAGGATGAAGAAAGGAAGAAGCAGCTATGCATGTGTGCTTTGCCTGCTATCAAAATTTGTACATAACATTTTTGTTTATTTGAAAGCAGGGAATGTAAATCTACTCAAAAGTCATTATGTGTAAGCAGTGAAACTCTGAAGCTGCATACAAAATGTAAACAAAATGATAAATAAATTCACCAAGGGACAGCATGTTACAACATCCATTCTCTGCTTTTTCCAGTAACAACACTCTTGTGCCATAAAATAATAATAAAATCCTTTAATCCATGCTGAAGGTTTTAATACCCAAAGAAAATCAGCTCGTTCCCATCACAAATTATGAATCACTTTAATGCATGCTTATTTGATGATCTTTAGGTAATGAAGAATTAATAAGGCCTAATTGCTTACAGAAATAAAAAAAAGGGCAATAAAATATTTTATTGCGGTGAGACAATGAATACTAATTACTGAAAACAAAAGTGTGTTAAAGTCATTAGTCTTTCCAGCTGCTTCCCAAGAGCGAGCTTGAGAATAAAATCACCTATTGGTTAAAATCTCAGTCTCTTCCAGTTGTATACTATATCTCAGCAGCACACACAATAGCTGTCTTCATTAACTTTAAAGGTACATACACTATGTAACTTTTAGCGGTTAATAAACAAAACTGCATGCGTCTTGCGGAAAAAAAGATTGTAGCTGGAGCTACTTCTCTCAGTTTATGTTTATGACAAGTTATTCTTGTTATATATACATATATATAACAGCATGCATAGCAAAGCTCTGGAAAATAACAGCACACACAGAATAACTTAATCTATATTCTTTTGGCAGTAACAAGAAATAACATTCAAAAACAAACCCCTCAATCCCCCGGTGCTTGATATTGACCGCTCTAGTGAAAAATCCTATTAAGCATTGAGGAGCTACTTCATCATATGCATTTCCTGAGAGTGCTGAACAAGTCATTATGAGTGCAGAAGCAGGGAGAGGGTGGGGGAGGGTGAAGGGGGTTATCTTATTTTGATTCGGTTTCTAAAGAGTTCAATTCATCATCAAACAGAACAGACTTACCGAACACCTTGCCTGCTCCCCCTTGGCAAGCTAAAAAAAAAAAATTACAGGAGAGAATCCCTCTTGCATTACAATTATTCCATGTATCATAAAAAATGTAACTGTGGTCATATAAGTCAACATGACATTATTTACAGCTCATTCGAGGTTCGCATGTGTTGATTTTTAAAACAAAAAAAAAGCCTCTCTGAACGACGCAATGTAATAGCCTTAAAGCACTAGTTCACCAAAAAATGAAAATCCTGTCATCATTTACTCACCCTCATGTCATTTCAAACCTGTATGACTTTCTTTCCTCTGTGGAACAGAAGAGGAGTATTTTGTCCATACAATGAAAGTCAATGGGGTCCAAAAGAATATTTGACCACAATGAATGACTTTTATTGTATGTGGGGGTGGGGTGGGGTGGGGCACTGAAACATCTTTTGTGTTTGGAAGAAAACATGTTTGAAAAAAATGAATAAATGATGACAATTCTAATTTTTTAGCTGAACTATTCATTTAACTACACAAGATCAAAGAGTAGAAAAGAATATATTTTCTCGTTTTGAGTGGCTTTAAGATTTAAAACGATAACTGAAAATTTTGTTATAAAAAATATATGAATGTGAAATGATTAATAGGGTGAAAACATCAGGTCCCGCTGTTGTGAGAATGACTCTGTCACAGGGCTCATTTGCCCCTGTCTGCTACAACAAACTGCTTCCAGCTATCCATCGATTAATCAAACATCACATGCTCAGTCCAGACTCTCTCATGCATCCCTGAGCTGATCTTCAGCGTCAGAAAAAAAATCTTTAATGCATCTTTAATGTGTTTAATGGTTGGGTATTTATGTGTTGAGTATTTTTTTCTGGGGTCGAGAGATGAAACTGGGCAGAACAATTACCATGAAATTCTTCATAATGTAAACGGCCTAGAAACACTTTTTAAAGTGAGATCTAGCTCAGACGAGGCTTCAATAAAATGCCTGGAAGAGATATTAGAATGTTTTTTTCGAAGTCGTTAAATGTTTGCTTTTTATTTTAGGACTTGAAAATTATTTCATCATTCAACAGCACTTGCAAAAGCTGCATGAGATGTTATGTGGACTTAATTTCAATGTTGTTAATGTCATCAGTTGCCCAATGGAATGGGAATCCACCCACACAGACAGCCAACCATATTCCCAATATGCTAAGCCTCCTTTTATACTTTGATATACAGCATGGTTTCTGTGTCTTCAAAAATAGATGCCTCTGCTCCATCCAAACATGAGAGAACATCACCATGAAAAACGTGTTGCTCTCCGATCCAGAAACTGCTTTGTAAATTGCTGACTGACATTTTGCAATAAACTCAATATCTAGAATTATTAACACAGAACACACTAGTTAAAATCTTGTTCTAAAAGAAATCCGCAATCAGTTTATGGTCAGTAAATATCTTTACAGCTGCACAGCTGGCCATTAAAGCATTTCTTTACCCACAGAGCTGAGTGGGTGTTTAGTGGGTGTTTCTTCCATTTTGGCCTTTAAGAAAAGACACACTTTGCACAGCCACACTATTTAAAGGGTTAGTTCACCCAAAGCCACTGTAGTCACTTGGACTATATTAACAATGTCTTTAATGCATTTTCTGGGCCAGCAAGTTATAATGTCTTAGAAGCCTATGGAGGAGTGAGCCAGCTCTCAGATTTAATCAAAAATATTTTAATTTGTGTTCCGAAGATGAACGAAGGTCTTACGGGGTTGGAACAACATGAGGGTGAGTAATTACTGACAGAATTTTCATTTTTGGGTGAACTAACCCTTTAATAAGTCTACTAACAATGTCCAACAGTGAAAATATATGCAACCAGAATGTCATTTATTTTTGTAAAATACTTTTACAAAATTACAGCTTAATTGGAAATGATCCCCAATGAAATGAAACTAAATGAATCCCCTGACTAAAAAGGGGCAAAATTGTTGGTTGTGAAAAAAAAAAAAAAAAAAAAAAAAAAAAAAAAGGTTTATAGGCTATAAACAATTTTCACAAAAAAATATTGAAATGGTTTATGTTTATTTCACTGTTAAACTAAATAATTCATATTTTATGATGGATTTTCATAGTTTAAGATTGAAAGTCTGGGTCTGAGAACAAAATCAATAAAACAAAAAAGTAAAAATATAGTAAAACAATACAGTAAAACAATGAAACCTACACAAAGTGAATAATATAAAATGATGATGATGATGATGATGATGGCAATAACTAAAAACTGTGTCATAAATATGGCCAAAGTTAATCTCTCACACACACACACACACACACACACACACACACACACACATATAAATACTATTTTAATCAAGGTGTACTGTTAAACAAGAAAAAAATAGGAACTAAACAGCTTAGCAACAGGTCAGGTCTCTGTATCTCGAGCTCAAATACCCCATTCACCATGCCATTGGCTAACACCAATAACCATGGAAAACTAAGGAACGTGACGCTGAAACCCAATTAATTGCAGTGTCCTGATATCTGATCCAAATGCTGAGATTTGGGTCAGTGACATGTGGGCTCATATTTAATCAACCTGTAGAGATTTGGGTCAAACACAAGTAAACAGGTGTCTACCTGTGGAGATTCAGGTCACACACAGGTATCCTGATATCCAATCCACATGTGGAGATTTCACGGTTAGTTATTTACTAGTAATGACCCATTAGTCACAGAGGGAAATTGAGACTTGACACACAAGCAGAAGAACTATACCCGCCTCCACTCGCTATTTTTTCCAAAGAGCTGGTGAGATTTCATAAAATTCACCTTCCTGCACGGCAGTAATCAGAATGCTGTGGGATAATGAACCGACAGATCATCCCTCATCTAGTGCTGCGCAAGCTCAGGTTTCTCTACATTTACTACAAAGATTTAAAATGCATCATTTGGCCTCATGATGTCCTTTTCATGAGGATGTGCCAGGACCGGATTTGGAGCCCTGCCCTCATTAGTGTGCTCTTCTGAGTGAGTGTTAGTGAGCTAAAGAAGTGATGAGGCCTGACAGATCCATATGCCAGCCACAACCAGACAAGACACACTTGTCCTCTCTCTTTTTCTCTCTCTCTCTCTCTCTCTCATACACACACTGCACATTCACATACAAAAACTCAAAACACTATTTAATACGTATTCAAATATACTAATATATATATATATATATATACTGTATGTGTGTGTGTGTGTGTGTGTGTGTTATACATATTTCAATAAATAAATATATTCCAAAAATGTGTGTATGTGTGTGTTCTGTTCACCCGTTGTGCAGTGGAATAAATAACTATTTCTTTTCAAACAGGTGGACATCTGTCCGCCTCACCACACACACACACACACAAATTGAAAGCTGAGCCACAACCCCTTGTTGTCTTCTATTAGGATAAACCCACAAATACCCTAGTGCAGGCTTAGCTGAGCACATATGCTTTTAAACACCACACACAAGTAGAGATCTTTATCTTAAAACCACATCAATGTTTAAAACTGAATCAACTTAGTAATTTACATGATATAGACAAGCAAATCCAGTTTGGACAGGTGCATAAATATGGGGCATGAAACTTTGAACTGGCTGTAAAACACCACAATGTGACTTCATTTTGTCTTACTGCCCTTTCCAACAGTAAAAATACAATTTGGAAACAAAAAAGTAAAAACACATTGGCTTAATTAGGGAAGAGTTGAGGGCCTTAAAGACCTCATATGAAGCCACTTCTCTGTCCTATTTTGATGAACTTCTATAAAACCAAGATATTTGGGTGGGACTCATCCTTTTTGTTTAAATAGCCACAGCCCTGCAGAAACATGTTTTGCAATAATATATTACTTATAAGTTTGGTTTACATTAATATTTTAATTCAGCAAAGATGAATTAAACTGGTCAAAAGTGACAGTAAAGACATTCACACAGTTGTAGTTTAAATTAGTTAAAATAAATACTAGAAAAGAAGTTCAAATAAATACAAATAACTTACTATTCCTCAAAGAATCCTGAAAAAAAAAAAGTTGTTTCCACAAAAAATATTAAGCAGCATAACTGTTTTCAGCATTGATAATAATAATAATAAAATAAAAAATTCTTAAGCACCAAATCAGCATATCTGAATGATTTCTGAAGGATCATGAAGACTGGAGTAACGGCTGCTGAATTTTTAAATATATTAACATAGAAAACTGTGTAAAATGTGTCATTGTAAATTGTTTTACTGTATTAAAAAAATAAATAAAAAAATTTGTAGCCTTGGTGAGCATAAGGGACTTTTTTCAAAAGCATAAAAAAAAAATCTTACTGACCCTAAACCTTTGAGCGGTGCTACAAGATTTTAAGCTTTCAAAAGAGCACTCGCATATGACCTTAAAACTATTAGACAATGACTAATAGACACAAAAATTCAATTTGTATCTCATGGAGTCTTTAACTCATTATGTTGTGCCACTCCATCAATGTTCACTGTTCTCTAAATGGCCAAATCATTGTGTGTTGGCGTCGTCCAAAGTAAAAAAACATTAGTGTCTGCCGTCTGGTGGCCAGACAACAGATGGGTAATGCAATATTCTGGATTATGCGTTCAGTTGTCTAATCTAAAATCATTATGTTAGGGATCAAAATATGCTCCTCTTTCTAAACAAGCACAGCTTTGTTTGTGCGTTTCCTGTTTAATGAGACTCTTGAGCCTGTCATCGGTATATAAAGATAAAACACATCCTCTTACCTACAATCATGTGGTTGCAGATGTCACAGAATTGTGGCTTCTTGAAGATGTGCTCTAGAAAGGTGTGTGCATTGGAGTCCGTCTGGCGGGGGGCACGGGATGGAGAACAGATTGTGATGGGTAGGTTGCCCGGGATCACGGTGGGCAGCGGAGGGGGTGGTGGAGGAAGGGACATCGCTGGGGAGGCTGAGACGGACATGCCGATGGTGCTCAGATGACCTGTGCTGCTGCTGACATCCGAGAGCAGTTCGGTTTGAAACTTCACATCCTCGATCGGCCGTTGGAAAAAATTATCAGCGCTTTTGCTGCGAAGACTCTTGGTCTTGAAGGACAGTGAACGCTTTAGCCTCTGCAGCTGAAATAAACACAAAACAGAGTAAAAAAAAGAAGCCTCTTTTAGCATCTGATTTAGATAACTGCTCAACTCCAAATGGTGTAAACAGCCCCCAAAACATTAAACTCTGTGAGTGGGTAATTTTCGGTGTCAAATGAGGGCATTCTCCCTGAAACAACCTCCAGATGATTATATGATCTCTCCAGACATCATGTGTTAACCCAACCTCAACAAAGGCTAAAATTACAGATTATTTATGTTCATGTAACTCTCTGAGCTTAAAGGAAGAAATGAAAAAAAAGACAAAGTAGAGAAAGATGGGCTGTCATGTCTCTTGGTATGTAACCTCTTTGTGCGGAGCACATTACCCATGATATCAGTCATACCTGACAGCCCTCTAAATTAGCTGACAACACCCACCAGGATTATCTTTGCCTACTAAAAATGTCCTCTAGGACACACCAACCTGCACTACTTCCAAAGTACTGTGCACAGGAACGCAATTCAAATATGAATAAAAATGAAAAGTGCCCAACAGTAAAGGTTAGACAAGAGTAGTCATACATCTTAACAGATTTAACAAATCTTACATATGTTTCAGCTTTACTTTCTATAACTCAATTACCAATATATGAACAAAGTGATAAATGGGACACAAATAAACTTATTTCTAAATGTAAGGCTATAACCACATATTTAGGATTGGGGAGACCAGTATAGTAGTTTAAAGTCGGCATGAAATGGAAGGAGCGATAGTCTTTTCTTCCCTATTGTGATGTATATCTGAGTGAAATGGCTTCTGGAATGAAAAAAAATGTAGGGAGGGATTTGATTGGATCGTGGAAGTTGAGCGCTGCTAACTATATGGACAAAGAGCCGTATGCCAGTTTGCAGTCAGTTGTGGAGGATATTTAGCCACACACTCTGCAGAGAAACACATCATGAAGAGAACAGACAGCATTTTGAGGGGGAGAGGAGGTTAACGTTTTCTAATTAAAGGTTCCTTTTTAAAAAAAAATATGTACTTATAAATCATTTCTAATAAGCCCTGCAACATTCCGCAAGTGTCCGTTTTGATTTCATTGTGACTAAAAATCTGCCAGTAAAACTGTTAGTGTCTTCAGGACTGTTCCACAGGTGCATGTGAAATATTGTTAATGTTTCATTGAACAAGCATGAAAAACATAAAGGAAAGGGTAAACCCTTTCCAAAAAAGATCTGTAAAACGTATTTGGATTTTATATGATTATCTTTCAAATACAGTATACTGAAAAAGGATGTTTCTTTTTTTGCTATATATATATATTTTTAATTTTATTTGCAGTAATAGGCTAACTGAAATTATACTGCACATAATTTATAGTTCCAATATAGCTTTACATTCACAAACACACGTTTGCTGGAAAACAATGACATATAATGCAAATTATTATATGACTGGTTTATCATTTTTGGTTTTTAAAATTATGCTTTGAAGTCTCCCTAAGTGTGTATGTTTGTTTATATGTATGCATGTAAATGTGTGTGAGAGAGAGATATGGCCCATTTGGACAATCCTCTAATGTTATGTTTCCACCAATCAGAACAGAGAATCAGTGCTGTGTTTTTAGTGAGCTGTGCCTGTGTATGATGATGATGGTGACCTATATTGATCTCTAATGCCCAACAGAGAGTGATAGATCGATTAGTCCCGAGTCCCGACTTGCCGCTTCTGTCCATCATCGCTCATAGTTCACTGTCAACTTACAGACAATGTCACTTACAAGCAGCTTTTCCACCTGAAATCCCTGTAAATTGCATCAAATCAATTATAAGAGTGCAAGTGCTGTTGGTAAAACATTTGTTATAAGTGCTTCCTGACATTTACAAGGCACTTGCTTTGTGACAGAACAAACTGTAAACAACAGGCTATCAAGAAAACCAAAAATGCCTTAGTTCAAGTTACTCTTTGCCTGGCAGTTGCAATAAAATTAATGAAACGGGGGGGGGAATCAATCATGCCTGAGACTACTGCTGACAAATGTACATGTCTGGGTCTTTATTTCAAGCTTTTGAGGATAGGTTCCTCACATATTAGAAATTAAGTATTATAAATCTCAATAGATGATTACCCCAGTCTTTTGCACTGATTAAAATGGTTAATGAGGGAAATTTAACCTAAAATATGATCATTAGAGCAACCAGATAATTTAAAGAAATTTCACATAGGATATGAAGTTTTGAATTTAAAATGCAATGAATGGGTCTCTTCCAAAAATAATGGCCAGTACTTCAACTTCTACATCTATTAGGAATTAATTCTGCTGCTGTCAGCACCAAATGCTCGTCCTGTTCTACCCTGAAGGACAACTATGAAAGATGGAGCTGATTAAGGTGGAAGTCAGGTCTTTTTTGGAACAAGATTATGGTGTTTTGTTTTTAGGCCTGATTTACTTGTAATACATTTTCATCTTATCAAACACAAATAAAAACAAAGCAATCAGACACAAAGTAGAGAACAGAAACACATAGAGATTATAATTCACTTTGGGTTTTAGTCATAAAAGGTGTTCCTGGATCCATTCAAGGTGCCATGTGCTCATGAATATGTTAATAGGGACAGAAATAACCAGATCTTGGTTCAGTAATTCAGATTAAATGCTTGATAGATTAGCAAATAAAAGCCCTGAAACTGAAGAAATGTTATGATTATTATGCCCAAGTTCCTCTCTAGAAGTCATTTTTACTCTATAACCGGGTTCAAACAAGGGATGTAAAACCCTGTGGTCTCACTTCACACTAAAAGTATTTTGCTTCTTGGAAATCTGTGAAATGCAACCAGCACTGGAGATTAAGTTATGAATATATGTATTCATTTTGCATTAACGTCTCCCATTAACCACTAATGAGTCATATTCCTTTAGCAGACTATTACATTCTTGATTTGACATATTCTTCAGTGTATTTTATATGGAGGCCCAAAAGAACTGATATGAAAACTAGCCTTTAGTCACAAATCAAATATAATGTGGTTTCAGATTTTGTCTATTTCAAAAATTATTTTCCTTTTAAAACACTTCAACAGGACTTCAGTAAATAACATAAAATTTGAAGTGCTCAAAGTGACAGCACTGTATGTACTACAGGAAATACAAATCCCTCAAGACTCTTCAGTGAAGAAAACATTTAACTCCATAATTCAGTGAGTAATGTACAAATTTAAAACATTCACACTCAGACGCTCAAACAGCATTTATGGACAGAAGGGAAATTACACAAAGTAATCTAAATAATAAATCAGTTTCTGAATAACTATACATAAATAATTAAAGCACAACTGTCTTTCAGGACTTATCTCTACTGATTCAAAGACAATAAATATGCTAAATTCGCAACTGGCATTGAGCTTTAGAAGCACAGTGACCTGTCCAACATTTCCGGGCTGAATGTAGAACTCAGGGCCACAGACGACCCAGAAAAACATATGAGCTCAAACTCAGGGCCAATGTGACAAAATACCACCAACTACAACCTCATCTTAAATCATATAACAGATAGACATCAAGATAATACAAAAGCCGTATACAGAAAGTACAGCCATATCACAAATTCCCCTTGAAAAGCTAACTTTAGCTTCTGCATACAAACAATATCATATTACGGATGTTTCCAGAGTATGGGGTTGTTTAATAATTAGGATTATTTTAGAGATGTGAACAGTGTTATTGGTAAACACAAAGCAGCAGATGCTTAATATTAATAATATTAAAAAAATTCATTTGAATCAAATATTTATTCTTCTTTCATAGGTGAACACCTCACCAAACATTTACTGTATGAGAGACTGAGGAATGTCGAAACACATGGGCTGCGCCCAAAATCACATAGGCTACTCTCTTGAGTAGGTACATATTTTAAACAAGTAATTAGGCCTACATCATTGCCGCTAAAAAGTATGTTCTATATAGTATGAGTGTGTGTAGTATGGGTGTAATCTGGACGTACTACATTCGCCATGCTGTCATTATCAAGTGACCTACCAGCATCAGTTACGTCGCTTCACTGCCATTCACAAATCCTATCCAGTGGCCTCATGGGATAGTAAAGTGTTCATCATATGCACACTTTTGAATCTCACAGGAAGTAGTAGGTCATCCGGGTACCTTTTGCCTACTCTTTTATGAGTAGCCTACTGTGAATTCGGACATACCTATTTTGTCACATAGCTGTTTTTCGCCTAAGTAGCCTACTGTAGGAAAGTATGCGATCTCGGATGCAGCCATGGTGAAGTTTACAAATAAGATTCAGAGGAGAAAATTAAGAAAATTATCTATGTGAAATTTAATCTATGACTTCATATTTGCGATCATGTTAATGGATGTTAAATTGTAAATACAAAACTGTATCATCTGAACATTTGTTAGCCTTGCTTAGCTGTTACCTATATTTGTTTTGCTATTTTCTTTGAATTAAAATGTAACGTTTGTAAAACCATTTTGAATTAAAATGTTTCACATAAAACGAGGGCGAGCGAGGTATGGGGGTGACATGATAATTATCTGAACAATTACATTTAAGTAGCCTACCATAATAAATTCATGCACAAAATTTAAAATATCGATTCTGTGTGTTAACACGCGCCCCCAGTAGTGTGGCTAGTAACGTCACTCTTTGTATTTGACGCTTATTTACACAATTAACACGAGGATAAGTGGTAGATCTACTTTCATTTGTAGCAGACGAGTGAATTAATATTATTAAGAATACAAAGTTTGACACACATAGCGTCAAAAACAGACGGTAAAGACATGTCACAACACTCCGCGGTCTCTAATGACAGTAAAAGTGTGAAAGGACAAGTAAACTGCGCACTACACATAGATCTCTGTCGGTTTGCTGTGACTGATGTTGTTATGAGATGTGTGTTTCAAACCTTTGACTCCTGTTGGCTGATGGATGTGGGGGACTTTGGCTCACGGTGCTCCCGTTCGTTCTCCTTGCCCACTGTGTCCTCCTGAATCATGTTCGCTGGCGGAATCATGTTGATAATATCAGTTAAACAGCACCAGTCTGTCGGGTACGTCTGGATGCCAGCGCGCTCTACATGTTGAGTTGAGATGGAAGTTGTGAACTGCCGAATGCGCTGAGAATAAATGGTCTGAATGTAGGCTACAATATCGCACGCGTTTATCGACTTTCCATCAGTTTGTATAATGCATAGTGGAGACGTGGTCCGCTCGAGATGAACTCACTCACTTCATTAGAGTCAGTATAGTCCAGGTCCAGATCCAGCAGACTGACTGATCTGGCTGTCAGGCTGTGGATTAGCCAATCAGAACCGACTAAGGGAGGAGTTCAGATCTGATTCATTCCCATCCTTATTTTAGAAGGGATTTTTTTTTTTTCTGAGTAGACTGGCTGTTGTCACCTCTATTCTTATCTTCACATTCATCCATAAATTGTGAGTCTAAAAATAACCGTGTTAACAGTTAGTGTTACTGTTTATTTCTATTTCTGGAATGAATTAGGCTATCTGTGCACTTAATGGGTGGTTTGGGGAGGATCTGCCTCCCCAATTAAGGCTTAAGCATTAGAGGAATTAAAACATAAGTTTGGGGAGTCAAAAAGGATGTAGCCTATTCTATTTAGGTCAAATAGGGACACTCTACCCAGGGTTTTGAACAACATTTCAGCACGCACAGAAGTTAGATAATAAATAAGTAAGTGTGTGGGGTAAAGGCCCATTCACACTAAGAACGATAACTTGGCTATAAAGATGACTATTATCCACACCAACGTATACGAAAAAGCTAGCCTAAGCACGCGCTACAGTTGTTTGTCGCTTTAAATGTTTAAGCTCTTTAAAGCAGGATGAATTTGCTAGTCGTGAACAGAATTCGCATTTGCCTAAGGATAGCACCAATAGTTTGCGTTACAACGATAAAAATAAAAATATTCATCAACAAAATGTCATTTTCACTTTTTAACACATGTAGCCTAGGCTATATAGGCCTATTTCAAGTCGTGTTTAAAAAGTACTTTAGACTGACGCGCGGCTCCCAAAAGCTATACAGAACAGACTGTAACCGTTAAACAAAATGTTTGGATAAAGACAGAAAACAAATTGACTATGTAAAAGAGTCAATATATTTTTTAATCTACAGATGTGCCACTTTTGCAATGCAAAGGCAGCACAAAAGCAGAATCTGCTAATTAATGTTTTAAAAACGATACTAAGAATATTAAAACATGAATTTAATGGGGGGAAAAAGAAAAAGTATATATATATATATATATATATATATATATATACACACACACACACCTATATGATTTTACTGTAGGCTACATTAAAAGGGTCAAAGACCTTACCAGCAACTGACACTGTTTGGAGCATCCAGGAGCTTTGCATATTGTAAATATCTTTTAAAACACATCACATTATGTTTTGTCAAGGTTACTGGTCTGATTAATTCCCATCATTATTTAATTAGTCTCACCATATGTGTGCGATTCTTCTGCATCAATATCCTATGAGCTGTTGGAGCCATGGCTCACAAACATTCTGCTCTTTTCATTCATTAGAAATCAAATCCAGTTAATCCCATCATTTATATTTACAGATTTGACCCAAAAAATAAGCAAGAATTACCAATTTAATGCATTATAGTGGCATCAGATTTGTTTCTTAAAAATCCATCAGTTGTGATGGCATGGCAACAGATGGCATCTCATTTATATGAGAGGAAGAATAAGAGAGCTGTGCAGGAGAGTGAGGAAAGGCTGTAATTTTCACCCCCAGCTGCAGAAGAGCACTGAAGGCCACGGGGAAGGAAAACAGGGTCTTAATTATAGAGGACAGAAGGGTTTTACTCTATTAGTTCAAGTTCTCGCACAATGACAAGTATTGCAGCATCACCATCTTCTTGAAATTGAAACTTTAATCAGTCTAAATCTGACTGATGTTAAATCTGAAATATGCCTATTCTCTAAAAAACAAACTAACAAACAAACTAGGGCTTCAAATTTATCTTTCCTGCGAGGAGGGTAACATTTTCAACTTAAACATCATGGCTCAGACCCCCTTTTTATGTGTTAATTAGATAAGAGTCCTTCATAGGTTAAGCCAATCACAGCAGATCAATTCTAGAATCACAAGAATTAGCAAAGGAGGATATCTAGAACTTCAACCAGAATCAAAAAATTTTCAGGGAATCATGATTTACTTTTCAGCTAATGAATCATCAGCTGTGAACACACTTTAGTTTCTTTCAGCAAATTCCTCCCCAGTCTAAAATAAGGCTTCATCTGTTGGTTACAATATGACATATGAAATCACTGCTCAAACATTTTCCCCATGTGCTGAGCCTTATACCAACAAAGTGATCAGAGGCTGATTTGGCATTACTTTGAAAATAAAATGGCTCAGATTCAATCAGATATCAGCTTTGAGATCCATGCACTTCCTTCTGAGCGGTTACCTTAAAATAGTGTTGATCCGTCTCTAAATATAACTATGGCTCATGTTATATATGGATTCAATAATATCTTTTTTTTTGTCATCTGTTTTACCTCTGATCCATGCTAAGTTTAGCATTTGTGAATAATGGACTGAGGTAATTGCGCTTGCTGCTTGTTTATCAGATGACTCAACAAACAGAGAGAGAGAGAGACAGAGAGAGAGAGAGAGAGATATCCATGACACTGAATATTTAATGGAATCCCACATAGGTGTGACACCAGAATCATAAAACAGGAAAGGATCAGTACAGTATCTTAGTCTAATGAGTATCCACACACTTAAATATCATACGTGATGTTCCTCATCCTCAAATCAGTTTAATGTGACATACAAATTATGGTCATTTACTTGTATTTCATGCCAGTTCATTGCACAGCCTCATTGAACTGTCACTCTCTCTCCATCCACTGTTGAAACACAAACAGAGGGAAATCTTAAACTCTCAGCATATGAGTGTGATGAAACTGCTTTCGGGGTTTTCCATCTGTTCTATTCGAAGCTCCACATGAATCATGGAGTCACAAACATAAAAGCTGCAAGATTTGTTAAAATGCCCTCAAGAGAAAACACGCACACACACACACACACACACACACACACACACTGGCAGTGGCAGTAATGACATTTTACGCTAATCGTTTTCACCAGGGCAGAGAAATTAAACAGGTCGACATGCGTCTGCTCTAAACGCTTCTGGATGAAACTACATCGATGCAGAGAACACAAAACAAGGTAAACATAAAAATCAAATTTCACATGCATATCCAGATGCCAACAGACCACAAAATGCAAGTTCTGTGTGCAACAGTTTGATACAGTTTTATGCAACAATTTTCAGCTAGAAAAAAAAGTCTTGTTTATTTATATCTTTAGCTTTAAAATAAATGTATATACGTATATATAAAATTAACAGCTAACAGCACCAGTCAGGTAACACATTCAAACAGTTGATTAAAAACTAAAGAAAGGTAAAGCCAGAAAAAGAGCAATACTGCAAAAACAGCAACTGCTCATCCTCAAACATCTCTACAACACAAGCCCATCACACAATCCAACGGCCTCAATGCACAATAAAAACCTAAACACAAACCAAAACAACCCCAACACACAATTAAAGAAACTGAACACGCAATACAACACACCATTTCCTCTATAGCAGGTGAAGGTGTAGCCTGTGCGTAGATGAGAGATCAAATGAGAAAGACTGACAGAAGACATAGCAGATATTACTGGCTCCACCAGAGGGCGCTAGACTTTTGGGCTCATTGACCCACAACAGTACGAGGGATACAAAATAATCAAAAGGCTTGTCACTTTGATTGGACATACACTGATTTCTTACTGCAATTGTTAAATATTAAATTGTCAAAAATTCTCTTCCAATAAATTACTATATTAGGATGTTAAGAAAAAATTGACTCTGCACGTTTTGTGAGCAATTTGTTTCACAAAGAGCATGAAATTAAACAGCTTAGATGTTAAACTGAACTCAATATGAACCCAAAACAAGACGCCCACACGGTGAACATGGTCCTCTCTACCGCTGTTAGATAGACAGAACAGCAGGAAAACTCGGGAATGTGCTAAATGGATTTCCTGAGAAGTTCCCCAGAGCATTAGTACCAATTAAACCACCCCCTATTGAGGGATTTAAGCATTCATCCCAGCAGGAAAGAGAGCAAGAGAATGGGAGGAACGGGAGCTGGGAGTCATGACTGCAAACGATTCTTCAGGTAAAGTTCAATGCTTTCACAACAGCCATCTAATATTCTGTTGTGTGTGTGTGTTTATTTTTTATTTAATTTTTTGCTTTTTGGGCAGGTTAATATATATAAATTTAAGCTTGTTTGCAGATACACATGGGCTTGTGATGTTTGTGTCCTGGCCCCAGTCTCCTTTGGATCTCTGAACCCCTCACTTACATATCAGAGCTAATATAGAGTGCAACAGTTGGGTTCCAAAATAATTCCATTCATTTTATCCATGGGAAAATTGGTTTTTAACGATAAATTGTAAACCTTTAACAACACGCCTACTGTCATCTATGAGATTGTTAATCAATGTCAAATGCTTCTGTTGGCCTGCGTTATTTCAACCTATATTTTTAAATAATTATGTTTAACAGCTGAATTCCTCGTGAGAAACTACATTACCCATGATTCTGCAAAAAATCTCCATTAATCAGATAAATCAAACAAGCAACTTGCACCAAAACAATAGCACCCTATTCTAATACTCTTATAATACTTATGTGTATATATATATATATATATAGCAATACATTTAAAATATATTGTATGTATATACATAATCAACATCTTTAAATCAATAGTTTTATATTTATCCAATGTTTTTATTTTGATTGTCATTCACAATGCTTCATGGGATTGTAGTTCTTTTCCTCATAAAAGCCTTTTTGTCAGATTTTCAAATACTTTTAGCTTCAAATAATGGTTTGTAATGTTTTGAATCACCTTGTAGTTGGTTAAGCTATGAACCAAACCAACCTTCTTCTTTTTCTTTTCCCTTTTTTTTTTTTATCCCCACTGGAAAAAATGAAAGGGAAATAAACTTCTGGAACAAAGGCTGCTGAAAAAGTGGACAGGCACTGTTTGCACTCAATTCCTGCATGTTTCATGTAAAGTATTTCACATTGTTCATAATTTACCTCAGGCCTTTTAGGAGCTCAACAATAATCTGCTGAACCCGAACCGCATAGTTTGCTTGTGTATATCGCTCACTTATTTTGCCATTTGTATCATCAAAGCACCTTAATAAAGCACATCATTTCCTGTTCAGTACATTGAGTCAGGGAGTGAAGAATAATATTTCCTCCCGTCTGGGGAGCGTGAGCAGTGCTCTGACGCACAATGAACCCCTAAGACTGCTGCTTGTTCAGGCCATCGCTAATGAGACTGGAGCTAAAAACAGCGTGCTGTGTGTCTACGAGAGGGACATCCTTTCTGTCACACACACATGTTCTGGGCAGATGCTTATTCACTAACTTGCATCCATGCACATATGCAACAGCTTGAAACCACCTGTGCAGTTTGGGTTGCCCACAATGCATTGTCCTTAGAAACAAATTATAATTAAGATCCCCCTACAGTGATTTAGCGTATTCTGACTTGATGATACAAGTTATGTTGCTAATACACCAGAATCCCCCTAGACTGAGTGTAAATTCTTTCTGTTTTATTAGAGCAGATAAGAGTGAGCTCATTAATGGCACAGCATGACTGCATAAACATTATGCATTCAGAATTAGACTGTAATTACTGGTTGCATTTTGCTTCCTGTGAAATATTGTGCAGCTCTCAGTGTTTACAGATAAATAAACTGCACAGAGGTTGGATAAAGCTGATCAGGAATGGTTTATATCTGGATTAGATTCTGGGATTTCTGTAGCCATAATTCATTAAAGCAATGGTTTTCAACTAGGGGTCTGGGGCCCACTATATAGGGGCCTCAGCAAACTTCCAATGAACTGTTATTATTATGTTAAAGTAATCCAACTCTAATCTAAATTAAAATGCACACATAAAAATCAAATCAAGAAATCATATCTAAAAAAACAAAACACAAAGTTCTATCTATTTTCTGAATAGATGTTATAGGTCTACTGTGAACTATTCATCTACAGGCCTATGTTTATTTTTTATTTTTTAAATGTTCGGCCCTCGTAATGTGAATTTCCAATGAAAATGACAGACTTCTCTGGTGGCATATGCCGGGCTTCTCCAATCATTTAGTCTGTTTCATCTCTTTAAATCGACTGCCTTCATCAAATCCACAACCGATTGATAGTTCTTTTCAGATAATTTCTTACACTCTTATGTATCTCACAATACAGAAAAAAGATCTGTTGCTTCTGTTTTATCGTGACTTTAAATCAGTATTACTTGTCAAATAGATCTAATCTTTCAGTCAAGGAACTAAACACATTTCCATCAAATTTTCCAATAGATTTTTATTTCTCATAGATCTTTTCAGATCCTGTTGAGCCCTGTCTCAGTTACACCATTACAATAATTATACTCTGTTCTTCACGTCACTTCTCCAAGTGCATCATTTATCTAAATAAAATATATCGGTTACGGATTACGCCACAGAAACTTTAGTCGTGATGCAGGCTGAACCAATGCCATAACAGTGCTAATCAAGTTTAATAGGTTGATCTGGACTGTCTGGCTTCAGAACGGATGCACTGCGAAACGAAAGTAGTCTGATGTCAATTTGTTTTGTATTATTGACATGCTTGTGAAATTTCTTGTTTAGTTTTCTGGTTCAGTATGTTAGTTTGCATTTGAAGCCTGATTTTCAGTTCACATATAACATTTCGGATGCCATGTACTGCGAGTTTTCTGCAATGTATGTAAGTACATGTAAATATTTCAAATGTTTTGCATCGATTTCATCACTGGTATAAAAAGTGTTACACTGAACTTTATAGCATGTGGTGGAAGTGAGTGGGTGACTCTGGGCACAATTACATAATGACTATGACTATTGGCAGGCTTTTTTTTTTTTTTTTAACAAAGCACAACTGTCAGCTCTAATGGAAAGAATGACTCATGAAACAGTCTGAGATTTTATTGCAGATTGGAATATATATAATCAGATGATGAAGTGTCATCTAAAATAATCTGCTTAAACAAATCAAACTGACTAGATCAGTTTTTATTGCAAAATCACATGCTTTTTGCTCATGTAGACGTCAGATAAGTGTTGTGTACTCATAGGGGGACAGGTTTGGATTCATCCTGTGTAATGTCCCAATTCCAAGTCCCCCCTTTCCCTTTACCTCCATGTCTTTATAAAAGCAAAAATACCCATTGTAAAATGATGCCAAAATCTCTCTCTGATACTCTGAAGAAGAACAGATAATTGTGACACTTTCAGAAGGCACTTGATGATTTCATCCAAACATCAGATTAGCTTGAAACTTCATGGCAAGCTTTGATCCTCTAGAGGAGTTTGTTTTCAAAACTTGATCACAAACAATAAAAAAAATATTGAAGCCAGTAATTCATAATAACATGCCAAGAAAACCACCTAGTTTGTTTTCACCCTCTCCGTCTGTCTCTTCCTCAGATGCATGGGTGGAGGCAGATGGCTGAATTAAACGATGAAAGAAGGTATGATTATACAACTGAATACAAAAGGTGTGAGAGTCATATTTAGATGTATGTGTTTATTAAAGACAAGAAAGAAAAAACAACAATATCAAGATTAGAACACTGTCCAATAAATAACAGACCTGTGAAACTAGGACATATAGTATGTTTTCCAAACACTATCTGGGACTGTTGACGTCTCTTAATATAACACACACCCCCACATCAAACGCATATCTGCTAACAACACTTGGAACGCTTTGAAAGACAAAGTGTTTATCGTTTCTATTTAGTGCACAAAACCTGTCTGAGACTGTTGATATCTCCTAATGTAACACACACTTCCGCATCAAACACATATCAGCAGAAACACACTTGGAATGCTTTGAAAGACAAAGAGTGTTTATCATTCTATTTAGGGCAGATGACAAACCTCTTTATCCTCATGTCTCATGAGAAACAAATACATCACGTTTGTGCATGGCAACAATTGTCCTTTAAGCACAAAGGACATGTTTGCACTGATTGTGTTCAGTGTTTTCGAAGCACCCGTGTTTACAAGGCCATCTACAGTGATAAAACACATTGGATTCAAGCAAGCAAGGATTAAAACCTTGTAGCTGTAAGGAAGCAGGACTGACAAGTGTATTTTATGTGACTGTTGGTAATTTGAAGTGGAAAGAATGTAAATGGCTTGTGTAAATGGCTTGTGAGGGTTACTGTGTCCTGAATTGACAACGGAAACACAGATTACTTCAGGACACTGACCTTACAAGTGAAAACCGATTTCTATTTTGCATTTTTTATAGTTCATTATTTTTTTATTACAATTTATATTCAATAATTTCAGTGAAAAATGTAACAAATTAAGTCATTTTTTTAAAAGGTATAATTTTTTTTCTTTTTAAGAATGTCTTCGTATTTGGTTTGTTTTTCTTTTGCTATAATGGCATTAATGCTAAAGCTCAAACTTCACCAGTTTGTAAACACCAATGATGATCCATGATGATCAATAATGATCCAAAGAGCATCTTGTGTGTCATTGTACAGCCCTATGATTTGATAAGAGAGAAATAGTGAAGAATCTTACATATTTGCACATAATCATTAAAGCTCCTGATTATTTACAGGTTTAAATGGGATTTTAAATCACAGGCCCCACTATATATGCAAAACAGTATTTCAATCCCATTCAATCTTCAACAGAAATCTTTTTCATAATTCCACAGAACATGAAACATTTATGTGTGTATGATGCAAGTCTTTGAAAAATGACAGAGAGAAAAAAAAACGAGAATAAACAGACTTCTCATTTTTCTTTAATGATCTCAATCAGACCATCAATTCACACATATGGACGAATACACATCTGTGTTTCTCTGTGGAGAAACTCTCCCATTGATGACGTCTTGCAACCATGAAAGAGCCTTTGTGAACAGTTCAAAAATGCTAAATCTATTATTGAAGACTTGCATTTTTCATTCAGAAGGCACTTCTTTTCTTCTGGGCCCATTATACTCCTCACGTAGGCCTCTACGCCACTTCTGCCACATTTAAAGCATAAAAGATGCATTCAGTCCCGACTCGGTTTCTAAGGAAATGGTTTTATTGGCTTAGTATTCTTGGAGTCAAGCTCTAATTTAAACAACGCAGACTCTGTGCTTCAGGTATTTTTATGTTGAATCATCAGCTCATTATGGGTGAAAACAACTCCATTGTCAACATGAGATCTTCAGTCACAAAGTACTTGTCTGACACCGAAGACAGGTCAGACATAAACATTCTGGTTTTCTTGATAAAACGGATCGCAAACGTGAAATATGAAGAAAAAAAAATGCTTTATTTGTTATTCTTCTCATAAACTGGTCAGTCTGACAGAGATTTATTTTATTGTTCAGTAAATCAAGGTCTGAATAAGAGCTTTCGGGAGCTGGTGTGACAGCTTTCATCTTAGCAATAACGACACCTGAAATTAATCAAATTTGACCACTTTGTGAGAATGTAAACGTAGATTTAGTAGCCGGAAAATGATCCGTGAAACTTTTGAGCAACAGGCTAAATTAGTGTGTCAATGTCACACAAAGGTCAATATTTATAGTCTCAAACAGTGCCACTGTGTCACTGGACTCTATTAAACAAAATCTCCACAGACGTCTAAAAATCCTCTCTGATCTAAAATAGACAGAAACTGCTTTCCAGAGGTGAGGTGTAATAAAGTAGGCCAAGGACTGCCACAGAAAATAGACTAAACACTAAAACTGGCCTGGATCAAATCAGGTCTTTGAGAGAAAATTAAAAAAGGAGGTTAACTAGAATCTTCGAAGTCACGGGTGTCCCTGGGGGGTAATGAGAGGAACAGGCCCCATGTGCACTGATAGGTGCAGGAGACTCAGTGCTAGAGGTGCAGCGACATCATCATTTTACCACACTCATGTAAACGCTATAGCTGGCATATTTATCAGTGTCAGTCAAAGAAGAGAAACTGTTTGTTTTTTAGCAACAGGGACTGTAATGTTCAGTAACTGTAGTATTCAGGGAAGATCATGTGACTAGATACATCTTTTTTTTAAAAAAATTTACAAGCTAAAAATGGCAGAAGAAACACCTTGGCTCTGAGCCTTTTTTTAGAACCGCAAATAATGCAACTTATTACAATGAACTGCAGAACTACACACATGGTATTGTTGCACTGCTAATACTGTTGACTTCTGCATGATATGCTTATTGTGTTTAACCAACATTTATAAGTAACTTTTTATAAAAGCATCTGGAAAAAGATTAAATATAAATTGAAAGGAAGTCTTTGGCAACAGGTTTGACCTAAGACACGATCACGTAGCGGCAAGTGTGTTTGCTTCAGCTGCAGGTCTAGAGTGTCACAGAACCAGAACCTGTTTTTGTTTTCAGCTGTTAAGTTTACTGAGAACTGATGGCAAGAGCTTTAGTAAATCAGAAGAATCCATAATCCATCAATTTAACACACTATTGTTCAAAAGATTTTGAAAGAAGCCTATGCTCACCATCGCCTCATTTATTTGATACACTAAAAAAAACTGTAATAATGTGAAATATTATTTCAGTTTAAAATAACTGACTTTTCAGCATCATTACTCCAGTCTTCAGTGTCACATGATCCTTCAGAAATCATTATAATATGCTGATTTGCTGCTCAAGAAACATTTGAAAATGGTTGTTGCGTAATCTTTTTGCTGAAACGGTGATACTTAAAATCATTCTGTGATGAATAAAAAGCTCAAAAGAACAGAGTTTATATGAATTTGATTTGATATGACTTTTTATTTGGTAAAAATTTCACAATCAATTGATCAATTTAATCAATGCATCATTGCTGAACCCAAGTGTTAATTTTCCAAATTTTGAACAGTAGTGTAAATGTTACATTTAAAGGAATAGTTCACTTAAAAATGAAAATGCTGTCATCATTTACACACCCTCATGTTGTTTCAAACCTGTTTGTATTTCTTTCTTCTGCTGAACACAAAGGAAGATATTTAGAAGAATGTCGGTAACCAAACAGTTGATGGACCCCATTGACTTCCATAGTAGGAAAAAAAATACTATGGAAGTCTATGGGGTCCATCAACTATTTGTTACCGACATTCTTCTAAATATCTTCCTTTGTGTTCAGCAGAAGAAAGAAATACAAACAGGTTTGAAACAACTTGAGGGTGTGTAAATGACAGAATTTTAAGTGAACTATTCTGTTAAAGGGATATTCCACTTTCAAATGAAAATTCTGTCATCATATACTCACTAGGGATGCACCGATCCACATTTTTTTCACTTCCGATCCGATCCCGATACCTGAATTTGGATATCGGCCAATACCGATACTATTCCGATACCAGAGCTGTGTTTGCTTTAATATTATTATTATCATTATTGTTTATTTTATATGATGCTGAAATAAACTTCTCTCAACAGGCAAGTATGATATGTACGTATGTATGCATTTATGTCCCAAAAGGCAACTTGAAGTAAGTATAAGGTCAGAAAAGGAAGTCAGAAAAACAGGAAATCCTGTTAACAGGAAAAATCCCATTCTGAAAACAAATATTCATCTGTAAGGGTTTCAAATTGATTGTCATGTCAATATTTATTACATTCCCAAAATGCCAAATACTTGAGTCTTGAAATATAAGAAAAGTGCAAGAGTAAACATCTTACACACACACTATCTGAAGGGTGATCCTCGCTCCGATGCGGTAACTCTCCCTCGATGAATGCTCGATCAACATCAGCACAGTAGCAGTTTTAACATTAAAGGGATAGTTCACCCCAAAATGAAAATTCTGTCATCATTTACTCACCCTCAAGTTGTTTCAAACCTGTATGAATTTCTTTTTTCTGCTGAACACAAAAGAAGATATTTTGAAAAATGTCGGTAACCAAACTTCCATAGTAGGAAAGAAAAATACTATGGAAGTCAATGGGGTCCATCAACTGTTTGGTTACCGACATTTTTCAAAATATCTTCTTTTGTGTTCAGCAGAAAAAATGAATTCATACAGGTTTGAAACAACTTGAGGGTGAGTAAATGATGACAGAATTTTGGGTGAACTATCCCTTTAAGTGACATGGCATCTGACGCACAGAAGCCAATGGCACATGTCACTATGCGTATTGGCACATCCGGTGGCACATCCGTTCTTCATTGGCATGTGCCAGTGGATAGTGGCATGTGTCACTGACATTATTGGCATGTGCCAGTAGTGGATAGTGGCATGTGTGACTGACATCGCGACACACTGACACTGACATGACACCTGACTGACACCGAGTCGCGGAACACACCGTGTTGCGACACCTCCAGTAGTGACTGACAGATTAATCGAACACCTATAGCCTACTGACGTAATTGTGGCACAAAATCCTAAATAAATAGCCTAATTTTGTGATATTTAAAATATCAATTAAACGAATTAAAGTGCATTAATATTTTTTTCAAACGTGTTATTTGTGTCACGTCTGTATTTGATTGGTATGTGCCACTGAATGTTTTGTAATACCAGTGCTACTTTATGTTGTTTATCTCGCAAAGTCACGAACTACCCATTCTAGGAAAGACACGAAATAAATCTATCATGTCTATCAATCTATCAATACGAATAACGTAACAGTCACTTACTGTAAACCTTTATTTTTGCGTGATGCTGCACGTGCGTACGCCAGTAGGTGTCAGAATAATGAGAATAAGTGAGTGTAACACTGGCTAGCGCAAGATTCCCATCTGTGGCTTAAATATTTCAAGTCCTTCCAAAAAGTGTAAAAATATTAATTATTAAAAATAATTTGTTTGTTAGGCTATGTATCTGAAAAGGAGTATACCGAGCTACTAGCAATATTCTTTATTTATATAAGTGCAAAAAAGTGCTCAGTGCATTTTAAAAATTCAACAAACGTTCGGTCGAGTAGGACCTTCCTCAGTAGCCTACCTTTAATATTTCAAAAATAATTGTATGGAATTATTCAATAAATAAAATAAATTTTTGTTGTACAAATTAACTATGTGCATATGTTACATAATAGACATGTCAGTTTTAGTGGCACAGGCCAACTGGCATGTACCAGTGGATATTGGCATGCGTCACTAAAACGTGAGATGTGCCAATGGATTGCGTCATATGCCACTTGCATAACAATTTGCTTTATGCTGTCAAAAAATATGATTTATAACATCGCTAAGTTAATGTGTAGCCTACAACATACATAATTCGATACAATTATTTTTGAAATATTTAAAGGCACAATATGTAATTTTTTTGCTTTAAAAATAGCAAAAATCACTATATCTATGTTATATATATTTTTTAGTTGTGTACTTACATTATCCCGACTGTTTCCAACAACTTTCAAACCAGGAGAAATTAATTAAATTTTTAGACACGGCACGTTTCTTTATTTCCGTTTTGTCGCAGTCAATGGCGTCATATCCTCGTTGTCCCTGGTTTCCGCTTGTACTGCCATGGTAACCAGAGCTATGAACCAGAGCCCTCTGATAGTAACCAAGACGACAGACGTGGACCACTGTAGTTCGCAATGTCTATCTGCACGCTGTTGTTATTTCGTTCAAACATTATGGACCATGGCAAGCAGACTTTGGATAAAAAAGGAGAACTAAACTGAGAATCAATATCAGCGCGGTGTTTTCGAGATGCCTAGAGCTCCCATAGACAGTATATAAACGAGAGCTCCACGTCCGAGACTTCGACCGCTTCTACATGTACTTTATTAAACAGGTGAGCACATTTACATAAAACTAATCAATGTTATATAGTTCAACAATGATAAAATGTCAGAATATGATCTGTATGTTATTCTAATGTTGATCTAGCTTACTGCTAGTCTCATACAGACAAACTAACACATACATTTCAACACATTCAAATGCAGTTTAGTGTGATAGTGTAATGTTAGACCAAGTGAAACAGTGCTGCGTTACCTCACAAGTTTAATTTGTCTAATAAACTGACCTGTGAGTTGTAATTCTGCACTCGTGTAGTTCGGTAGAATGAGATGTCCATTCCTTTTATATCCGCGGGACTCGCGTCGCGTGTGGAGCTGATAGCGGTCTCTTAGCAACCCCGAACTGCTTCATATCACAGTCATGATAAAAGCATCGATGTAGTCAGTCATCCATAAACATTATTAGATCGGTCGGCTTGACGTTGACGACAAGATCCATAATTCTTAGCAAATGTTGCGTCATCAAACTACGCCTTTGTTATTGTAAATATGTTAGCGACCCCTAGTGGAGAAAAAATTCCATAGTGTACGTTTAAGCCACAGATGAGAATCTTGCGCTAGCCAGTGTTACACTCACTTATTCTGACACCTACTGGCGTGCGTCTGTGCAGCATCACGCAAAAATAAAGGTTTACAGTAACGGACGCGACTTATACGTTATTCGTAGTGACCCATGATAGATTTATTTTGTGTCTTTCCTAGAATGGGTAGTTTGTGACTTTGCGAGATAAACAACATAAAGTAGCACTGTTATTACAAAACATTCAGTGGCACATACCAATCAAATACAGACGTGACACAAATAAATATGCATACAAGTATTTTCACCGGGAACGAACGATATGAACGAGGCGAGCTACTGCTTTCGTGTTTTGTTTTTTTGGGAGAGTGGGAGAGAGAGCTTGACCAATGTTGATACGTGTGCGAGCCCTCGCTCGGTCTGAAGCTCTTTTCCTTTTCTTTGCATCTTCCGTCAAGGGTTTTCGCTGCTTCTTCCCCGGCTCTGCCATTATACACACGTTTGCAACAATCGCTCTGTGCTGGGGATGCTTGCCGTAAACTGATCCTGCTTTTCGCGATGTCTGAGACTTTGTGAGACTGAAGGACGCGGGTAGGATACACACCGAACTTGCAAGCGGGATATTCTTCCTACAGGCAGTATGGGCGGGCGAGAGAGTCTTCATTCGCCCTGTAATGAGTCATTTAACCATATTCCGACTTACGAAGATGATTAATTAACACGAAAACGTTGCCTGGTGTCCCTGTAAAGACATTCTGAACTCTATTGGAGTTAGACAACACGTGTCAGGACCTACTCATTCTCGTAATCATACTCTAGATCTAATATTATCACATGGAATCAATGCTGATGCCGTTAAAATTCTGCAGCAGAGCGATGACATCTCAGATCATTATTTTGTCTCGTGTAAACTTCAGAATTTACTAAACTCGTTAAATACTCTTAAATCGACAACATGTATGTTAGACCCTATACCGACTAAGCTACTGAAAGAGATGCTTCCAGAGGTCACAGATCCTCTTCTTAATATCATGTAATTAATCTTTGTCACTAGGATATGTACCGAAAACTTTTAAGCTGGCTATGATTAAACCGCTTGTTAAAATAACGCAACTCGATCCTACAGAATTAGTCAATTACAGGCCGATCTCGAATCTACCCTTTCTGTCAAAGATACTAGAAAAGGCAGTATCTTCACAACTATGTTCCTTTTTAGAAAGAAATGACATCTGCGAGGATTTCCAGTAAGGATTTAGACGATACCATAGTACTGAGACAGCTCTCATTAGAGTCACAAATTATTTGCTCCTGTCATCCGATCGTGCTTGTATCTCGCTATTAGTGTTACTCGATCTTAGTGCTGCATTTGACACTGTCGACCACAGCATTCTTTTAAATAGACTCAGAAATGATGTTGGCATTAGTGGAATTGCATTAGCATGGTTTAAATCATACTTATCTGACCATTATCAGTTTGTAGCAGTAAATGAAGAGATGTCTTATCGATCACAAGTTCAGTATGGCGTACCACAAGGCTCAGTACTAGGACCGTTGCTGTTCACTCTGTACATGCTACCGTTAGGAGATATCATAAGGAAGCATGGCATTAGTTTTCACTGTTATGCTGATGATACTCAGCTCTATATTTCTTCACGCCCAGACGAAACCTGGGTGTGCTCTTTGATACCAATCTTTCATTTGAAAGTCACATGTCTAGTATCTGTAAAACTGCATTTTTCCATCTTAAAAATATATCTAAATTATGTCATATGCTCTCATTGATAAATGCGGAACAATTAGTTTATGCGTTCATGACCTCAAGGCTAGATTATTGTAATGCAATAATGGGTGGTTGCCCAGCACGCTTGATAAACAAATTACAGCTGGTCCAAAACGCACCAGAACCAGGAAGTATATTAGCCCTGTTCTGTCAAAACTGCATTGGCTCCCTATTAAACATCGTATCAATTTTAAAATATTGCTGATTACTTACAAAGCACTAAATAGTTTAGCTCCGCAGTACTTGAGCGAGCTCTTAACGCATTATAGTCCTTCACGTCTATTGCGATCTCAAAATTCCGGCCTGTTGATAATACCTGGAATATCAAAATCGACTGCTGGCAGTAGATCCTTGTCCTATTTAGCACCAAAACTTTGGAACAGTCTTCCTAACATTGTCTGGGAAGCAGACACTCTCTGTCAGTTGAAAGCTAGACTAAAAACACATCTCTTTGACCTAGCATACACATAACACATTATAGACTTCTATAATTCAGTGTTAGGCTGCATAGATTAGGCCAGCCGAAACTGGGAACACTTCCCATAAATCCTGATGTACTCGTTACATCATAAGAAGAATGGCATCTACGCTAATATTAGGGCCCTATTTTAACGATCTGAAACGCAAGTATCAAGCTCAAAACGCAAGTTTAGCTTTGTGGGCGGGTCTTGGGCGCTGTTGCTATTATACCGGCGGGATAAATGACTCTTGCGCCCGAAGCAAATCTAAAATGGGTTGGTCTGAAGTAGCTTCATTATTCATAGGTGTGGTTTGGGCGTAACGTGAAATAAACCAATCAGAGCGACATCTCACATTCCCTTTAAGAGCAGGCGCGCTTGTTCCATAGCGGATTGCTATCATAACGGCAGATTTTCCAGACGCACACCAGGAGCGGTTCACAGCCGAGGAGACCGACGTTCTCGTCAGGGCCGTAAAAGACAGAAAAGCGACATTGTATGGGGATGGGAGAAACCCACCCAAATCAGCTTCGGTTAAACAGGCGTATAAAAATTTGAGTAAATGTGTAAGCTAGATTTATGCCTATTTTTGCACATCTTCATGGACACAACAATGATTTCCCTCGTGTAATATTTTTCCTTGTAATAATGTATGGTTTTCTAAAAATGAGAACTGCTGTGTCTGTGTGAAGATGAGATAAGCAAAGTGCACACGCTACATTGATTATGGCCAAGCATGCACCCTTGAATAGCATATATGAATAACATGCGCAGCGCGCTACTGACTTTTGACTAGGTTTTTCCTGGTTAGTGGCGGAATTGTTTTCTAAACCTGCAAAATACGTTTGCGCCGGAACACGCCGGCTCTTTGCGCTGAACCTCCCCCGGGAGCGCAAATGCATTTGCTAGTCTACCGACGTCCGTCTGTGGAGGGAAAAGTCCGCTGTGCGTGGGTGCAAAATAGGAATGATACATGCGTCGGTGTACAAATTGCGCTGGGTGCAAGATAGGGCCCTTAGTCTCTGTTTATACCGAGGTTTACCGCAGTCTGCCGGATCCAGATCTGATGAAGGACCGGCGCCTGGACGCGACGACAACTCAGTGCTGAAGTGTCAACTAGTCTCTTCTCTTCCACCGAATCCAGGCCGTATCCAAATTCGATGAAGGACCTGCGCCTGGACGTGACAAGAAGCCATGGAAAATGTCCGTATTGTAAGTAGGCAATTCCTCTCTTCGTTTTATTACTCTCAGAGTACACAGTCACATTAATAATAGGACATTTTAACAAAAGTTTGCAGTCAAAAAAGGACCATTGTCAATAGCGTATGAACTTTCGAACCAAGCAGCTTTCTGTTAGTCAGCACAGTTAATTCGCGTGACTTTACCCTCACGCAAAAATTCCCATTAAAATGACAAAATTGTGTCCTGAAAAACTTTGCCGGTCGACAATAAAAGTGACCGAAACTTTAGTAACTATTTCCAGGGTTAACCATTAAAGGTATTATGGCAAGCATTCAACAGTCTATTCTTTAGGCTTAACGTTACTGATGTTCAAGATGCTGCTGTCACCAAACATCTGAGGGAGGTTCCTGCCAGGATACTTCCCAGACAGCATCTTGAACATCAGTAACGTTAAGCCTAAAGAATAGACTGTTGAATGCTTGCCATAATACCTTTAATGGTTAACCCTGGAAATAGTTACTAAAGTTTCGGTCACTTTTATTGTCGACCGGCAAAGTTTTTCAGGACAAAATGTTGTCATTTTAATGGGAATTTTTGCGTGAGGGTAAAGTCACGCGAATTAACTGTGCTGACTAACAGAAAGCTGCTTGGTTCGAAAGTTCATACGCTATTGACAATGGTCCTTTTTTGACTGCAAACTTTTGTTAAAATGTCCTATTATTAATGTGACTGTGTACTCTGAGAGTAATAAAACGAAGAGAGGAATTGCCTACTTACAATACGGACATTTTCCATGGCTTCTTGTCACGTCCAGGCGCAGGTCCTTCATCGAATTTGGATACGGCCTGGATTCGGTGGAAGAGAAGAGACTAGTTGACACTTCAGCACTGAGTTGTCGTCGCGTCCAGGCGCCGGTCCTTCATCAGATCTGGATCCGGCAGACTGCGGTAAACCTCGGTATAAACAGAGACTAAGGGCCCTATCTTGCACCCAGCGCAATTTGTACACCGACGCATGTATCACTCCTATTTTGCACCCACGCACAGCGGACTTTTCCCTCCACAGACGGACGTCGGTAGACTAGCAAATGCATTTGCGCTCCCGGGGGAGGTTCAGCGCAAAGAGCCGGCGTGTTCCGGCGCAAACGTATTTTGCAGGTTTAGAAAACAATTCCGCCACTAACCAGGAAAAACCTAGTCAAAAGTCAGTGGTGCGCTGCGCATGTTATTCATATATGCTATTTAAGGGTGCATGCTTGGCCATAATCAATGTAGCGTGTGCACTTTGCTTATCTCATCTTCACACAGACACAGCAGTTCTCATTTTTAGAAAACCATACATTATTACAAGGAAAAATATTACACGAGGGAAATCATTGTTGTGTCCATGAAGATGTGCAAAAATAGGCATAAATCTAGCTTACACATTTACCCAAATTTTTATACGCCTGTTTAACCGAAGCTGATTTGGGTGGGTTTCTCCCATCCCCATACAATGTCGCTTTTCTGTCTTTTACGGCCCTGACGAGAACGTCGGTCTCCTCGGCTGTGAACCGCTCCTGGTGTGCGTCTGGCAAATCCGCTGTTATGATAGCAATCCGCTATGGAACAAGCGCGCCTGCTCTTAAAGGGAATGTGAGATGTCGCTCTGATTGGTTTATTTCACGTTACGCCCAAACCACACCTATGAATAATGAAGCTACTTCAGACCAACCCATTTTAGATTTGCTTCGGGCGCAAGAGTCATTTATCCCGCCGGTATAATAGCAACAGCGCCCAAGACCCGCCCACAAAGCTAAATTTGCGTTTTGAGCTTGATACTTGCGTTTCAGATCGTTAAAATAGGGCCCTTATATTAGCGTAGACGCCATTCTTCTTATGATGTAACGAGTACATCAGGATTTATGGGAAGTGTTCCCGGTTTTGGCTGGCCTAATCTATGCAGCCTAACACTGAATTATAGAAGTCTATAATGTGTTATGTGTATGCTAGGTCAAAGAGATGTGTTTTTAGTCTAGCTTTCAACTGACAGAGTGTGTCTGCTTCCCAGACAATGTTAGGAAGACTGTTCCAAAGTTTTGGTGCTAAATAGGACAAGGATCTACCGCCAGCAGTCGATTTTGATATTCCAGGTATTATCAACAGGCCGGAATTTTGAGATCGCAATAGACGTGAAGGACTATAATGCGTTAAGAGCTCGCTCAAGTACTGCGGAGCTAAACTATTTAGTGCTTTGCAAGTAATCAGCAATATTAAAAAAATTATATGATGTTTAATAGGGAGCCAATGCAGTTTTGACAGAACAGGGCTAATATGGTCATACTTCCTGGTTCTGGTAAAAACTCGAGCTGCTGCGTTTTGGACCAGCTGTAATTTGTTTATCAAGCGTGCAGGGCAACCACCCATTAGTGCATTACAATAATCTAGCCTTGAGGTCATGAACGCATAAACTAATTGTTCCGCATTTGTCAATGAGAGCATGTGACATAATTTAGATATATTTTTAAGATGGAAAAATGCAGTTTTACAGATACTAGACATGTGACTTTCAAATGAAAGATTGGTATCAAAGAGCACACCCAGGTTTCGTCTGGGTGTGAAGAAATATAGAGCTGAGTATCATCAGCATAACAGTGAAAACTAATGCCATGCTTCCTAATGATATCTCCTAACGGTAGCATGTACAGAGTGAACAGCAACAGTCCTAGTACTGAGCCTTGTGGTACGCCATACTGAACTTGTGATCGATAAGACATCTCTTCATTTACTGCTACAAACTGATAATGGTCAGATAAGTATGATTTAAACCATGCTAATGCAATTCCACTAATGCCAACATCATTTCTGAGTCTATTTAAAAGAATGCTGTGGTCGACAGTGTCAAATGCAGCACTAAGATCGAGTAACACTAATAGCGAGATACAAGCACGATCGGATGATAGGAGCAAATCATTTGTGACTCTAATGAGAGCTGTCTCAGTACTATGGTATCGTCTAAATCCTTACTGGAAATCCTCGCAGATGTCATTTCTTTCTAAAAAGGAACATAGTTGTGAAGATACTGCCTTTTCTAGTATCTTTGACAGAAAGGGTAGATTCGAGATCGGGTTGCGGTTTTTTAACAAGCGGTTTAATCATAGCCAGCTTAAAAGTTTTCGTTACATATCCTAGTGACAAAGATGAATTAATGATATTAAGAGGAGGATCTGTGACCTCTGGAAGCATCTCTTTCAGTAGCTTAGTCGGTATAGGGTCTAACATACATGTTGTCGATTTAGAGGATTTAAGGAGTTTAGTAAATTCTGAAGTTTACACGAGACTAAATAATGATCTGAGATGTCATCGCTTTGCTGCAGAATTTCAACGGCATCAACATTGATTCCATGGGATAATATTAGATCTAGAGTATGATTACGAGAATGAGTAGGTCCTGACACGTGTTGTCTGACTCCAAAAGAGTTCAGAATGTCTTTAAAGGGACACCAGGCAACGTTTTCGTGTTAATTAATTAACTCTGCCATTATACACACGTTTGCAACAATCGCTAGCCGGGTTTCGTTAGCCTGCCTCTGTGCTGGGATGCTTGCCGTAAACTGATCCTGCTTCTCGCGATGTCTGAGACTTTGTGAGACTGAAGGACGCGGGTAGGATACACACCGAACTTGCAAGCGGGATATTCTTCCTACAGGCAGTAGGGGCGGGCGAGAGAGTCTTCATTCGCCCTGTAATGAGTCATTTAACCATATTCCGACTTACGAAGATGATTAATTAACACGAAAACGTTGCCTGGTGTCCCTTTAAAGACATTCTGAACTCTATTGGAGTTAGACAACACGTGTCAGGACCTACTCATTCTCGTAATCATACTCTAGATCTAATATTATCACATGGAATCAATGTTGATGCCGTTGAAATTCTGCAGCAGAGCGATGACATTTCAGATCATTATTTAGTCTCGTGTAAACTTCAGAATTTACTAAACTCGTTAAATCCTCTAAATCGACAACATGTATGTTAGACCCTATACCGACTAAGCTACTGAAAGAGATGCTTCCAGAGGTCACAGATCCTCTTCTTAATATCATTAATTCATCTTTGTCACTAGGATATGTAACGAAAACTTTTAAGCTGGCTATGATTAAACCGCTTGTTAAAAAACCGCAACCCGATCCTACAGAATTAGTCAATTACAGGCCGATCTCGAATCTACCCTTTCTGTCAAAGATACTAGAAAAGGCTAGCCTGGCAAGCCAGACCTACATCAAGATGTTGGGTCTGGCAACTCACCATAGACACGGCTCAATCCGAGGGGCGGGATAAACGGCTGTCTTTCAAATTCCCTCTGCACGCAATAGGACAGCGCTTCAACCAACCAGAGCGTTTTCCCAACAGCGGAGGTAGTTAATAGATTCAACTTTTGCCATATCTGGCCGGCAAAACTACGAACACATCTTCTTTTTTTTAAGAATGACTTAAGTGCCGTTCTATGCTCTCTTCTAAAAGAAAAACTTAACTCCAAGTCCTCCAGAGTCGCGGACAAAGCCAATTCGAAAGATGTTCGCCAGCAGCAGCCGTCATTCTTTGTTTTCAAGTGGCAGGGGGAACCGTCGCAACTCTGTCGTCATTATGTTAAGCCCGCCCCGCCTACTCTATACACGACGTGATTGGCCTGACCCAATTTAGGTTTTTGCAGCTCGAAAGTCAATGGAGAGTTGCTAGACTGCCCTGGCTGCAAAATACATTTTGCTGCCGCTAGGGTGCGTCTAGATTTCTAGGCTAAGAAAAGGCAGTATCTTCACAACTATGTTCCTTTTTAGAAAGAAATGACATCTGCGAGGATTTCCAGTAAGGATTTAGACGATACCATAGTACTGAGACAGCTCTCATTAGAGTCACAAATTATTTGCTCCTGTCATCCGATCGTGCTTGTATCTCGCTATTAGTGTTACTCGATCTTAGTGCTGCATTTGACACTATCGACCACAGCATTCTTTTAAATAGACTCAGAAATGATGTTGGCATTAGTGGAATTGCATTAGCATGGTTTAAATCATACTTATCTGACCATTATCAGTTTGTAGCAGTAAATGAAGAGATGTCTTATCGATCACAAGTTCAGTATGGCGTACCACAAGGCTCAGTACTAGGACCGTTGCTGTTCACTCTGTACATGCTACCGTTAGGAGATATCATAAGGAAGCATGGCATTAGTTTTCACTGTTATGCTGATGATACTCAGCTCTATATTTCTTCACGCCCAGACGAAACCTGGGTGTGCTCTTTGATACCAATCTTTCATTTGAAAGTCACATGTCTAGTATCTGTAAAACTGCATTTTTCCATCTTAAAAATATATCTAAATTATGTCATATGCTCTCATTGATAAATGCGGAACAATTAGTTTATGCGTTCATGACCTCAAGGCTAGATTATTGTAATGCAATAATGGGTGGTTGCCCAGCACGCTTGATAAACAAATTACAGCTGGTCCAAAACGCACCAGAACCAGGAAGTATGACCATATTAGCCCTGTTCTGTCAAAACTGCATTGGCTCCCTATTAAACATCGTATCAATTTTAAAATATTGCTGATTACTTACAAAGCACTAAATAGTTTAGCTCCGCAGTACTTGAGCGAGCTCTTAACGCATTATAGTCCTTCACGTCTATTGCGATCTCAAAATTCCGGCCTGTTGATAATACCTGGAATATCAAAATCGACTGCTGGCAGTAGATCCTTGTCCTATTTAGCACCAAAACTTTGGAACAGTCTTCCTAACATTGTCTGGGAAGCAGACACACTCTGTCAGTTGAAAGCTAGACTAAAAACACATCTCTTTGACCTAGCATACACATAACACATTATAGACTTCTATAATTCAGTGTTAGGCTGCATAGATTAGGCCAGCCAAAACCGGGAACACTTCCCATAAATCCTGATGTACTCGTTACATCATAAGAAGAATGGCGTCTACGCTAATATTAGGGCCCTATTTTAACGATCTGAAATGCAAGTATCAAGCTCAAAACGCAAATTTAGCTTTGTGGGCGGGTCTTGGGCGCTGTTGCTATTATACCGGCGGGATAAATGACTCTTGTGCCCGAAGCAAATCTAAAATGGGTTGGTCTGAAGTAGCTTCATTATTCATAGGTGTGGTTTGGGCGTAACGTGAAATAAACCAATCAGAGCGACATCTCACATTCCCTTTAAGAGCAGGCGCGCTTGTTCCATAGCGGATTGCTATCATAACAGCGGATTTGCCAGACGCACACCAGGAGCGGTTCACAGCCGAGGAGACCGACGTTCTCGTCAGGGCCGTAAAAGACAGAAAAGCGACATTGTATGGGGATGGGAGAAACCCACCCAAATCAGCTTCGGTTAAACAGGCGTATAAAAATTTGGGTAAATGTGTAAGCTAGATTTATGCCTATTTTTGCACATCTTCATGGACACAACAATGATTTCCCTCGTGTAATATTTTTCCTTGTAATAATGTATGGTTTTCTAAAAATGAGAACTGCTGTGTCTGTGTGAAGATGAGATAAGCAAAGTGCACACGCTACATTGATTATGGCCAAGCATGCACCCTTAAATAGCATATATGAATAACATGCACAGCGCGCCACTGACTTTTGACTAGGTTTTTCCTGGTTAGTGGCGGAATTGTTTTCTAAACCTGCAAAATACGTTTGCGCCGGAACACGCCGGCTCTTTGCGCTGAACCTCCCCCGGGAGCGCAAATGCATTTGCTAGTCTACCGACGTCCGTCTGTGGAGGGAAAAGTCCGCTGTGCGTGGGTGCAAAATAGGAATGATACATGCGTCGGTGTACAAATTGCGCTGGGTGCAAGATAGGGCCCTTAGTCTCTGTTTATACCGAGGTTTACCGCAGTCTGCCGGATCCAGATCTGATGAAGGACCGGCGCCTGGACGCGACGACAACTCAGTGCTGAAGTGTCAACTAGTCTCTTCTCTTCCACCGAATCCAGGCCGTATCCAAATTCGATGAAGGACCTGCGCCTGGACGTGACAAGAAGCCATGGAAAATGTCCGTATTGTAAGTAGGCAATTCCTCTCTTCGTTTTATTACTCTCAGAGTACACAGTCACATTAATAATAGGACATTTTAACAAAAGTTTGCAGTCAAAAAAGGACCATTGTCAATAGCGTATGAACTTTCGAACCAAGCAGCTTTCTGTTAGTCAGCACAGTTAATTCGCGTGACTTTACCCTCACGCAAAAATTCCCATTAAAATGACAAAATTGTGTCCTGAAAAACTTTGCCGGTCGACAATAAAAGTGACCGAAACTTTAGTAACTATTTCCAGGGTTAACCATTAAAGGTATTATGGCAAGCATTCAACAGTCTATTCTTTAGGCTTAACGTTACTGATGTTCAAGATGCTGCTGTCACCAAACATCTGAGGGAGGTTCCTGCCAGGATACTTCCCAGACAGCATCTTGAACATCAGTAACGTTAAGCCTAAAGAATAGACTGTTGAATGCTTGCCATAATACCTTTAATGGTTAACCCTGGAAATAGTTACTAAAGTTTCGGTCACTTTTATTGTCGACCGGCAAAGTTTTTCAGGACAAAATTTTGTCATTTTAATGGGAATTTTTGCGTGAGGGTAAAGTCACGCGAATTAACTGTGCTGACTAACAGAAAGCTGCTTGGTTCGAAAGTTCATACGCTATTGACAATGGTCCTTTTTTGACTGCAAACTTTTGTTAAAATGTCCTATTATTAATGTGACTGTGTACTCTGAGAGTAATAAAACGAAGAGAGGAATTGCCTACTTACAATACGGACATTTTCCATGGCTTCTTGTCACGTCCAGGCGCAGGTCCTTCATCGAATTTGGATACGGCCTGGATTCGGTGGAAGAGAAGAGACTAGTTGACACTTCAGCACTGAGTTGTCGTCGCGTCCAGGCGCCGGTCCTTCATCAGATCTGGATCCGGCAGACTGCGGTAAACCTCGGTATAAACAGAGACTAAGGGCCCTATCTTGCACCCAGCGCAATTTGTACACCGACGCATGTATCATTCCTATTTTGCACCCACGCACAGCGGACTTTTCCCTCCACAGACGGACGTCGGTAGACTAGCAAATGCATTTGCGCTCCCGGGGGAGGTTCAGCGCAAAGAGCCGGCGTGTTCCGGCGCAAACGTATTTTGCAGGTTTAGAAAACAATTCCGCCACTTACCAGGAAAAACCTAGTCAAAAGTCAGTAGCGCGCTGCGCATGTTATTCATATATGCTATTCAAGGGTGCATGCTTGGCCATAATCAATGTAGCGTGTGCACTTTGCTTATCTCATCTTCACACAGACACAGCAGTTCTCATTTTTAGAAAACCATACATTATTACAAGGAAAAATATGACACGAGGGAAATCATTGTTGTGTCCATGAAGATGTGCAAAAATAGGCATAAATCTAGCTTACACATTTACCCAAATTTTTATACGCCTGTTTAACCGAAGCTGATTTGGGTGGGTTTCTCCCATCCCCATACAATGTCGCTTTTCTGTCTTTTACGGCCCTGACGAGAAAGTCGGTCTCCTCGGCTGTGAACCGCTCCTGGTGTGCGTCTGGCAAATCCGCTGTTATGATAGCAATCCGCTATGGAACAAGCGCGCCTGCTCTTAAAGGGAATGCGAGATGTCGCTCTGATTGGTTTATTTCACGTTACGCCCAAACCACACCTATGAATAATGAAGCTACTTCAGACCAACCCATTTTAGATTTGCTTCGGGCGCAAGAGTCATTTATCCCGCCGGTATAATAGCAACAGCGCCCAAGACCCGCCCACAAAGCTAAATTTGCGTTTTGAGCTTGATACTTGCGTTTCAGATCGTTAAAATAGGGCCCTAATATTAGCGTAGACGCCATTCTTCTTATGATGTAACGAGAACATCAGGATTTATGGGAAGTGTTCCCGGTTTCGGCTGGCCTAATCTATGCAGCCTAACACTGAATTGTAGAAGTCTATAATGTGTTATGTGTATGCTAGGTCAAAGAGATGTGTTTTTAGTCTAGCTTTCAACTGACAGAGTGTGTCTGCTTCCCAGTCAATGTTAGGAAGACTGTTCCAAAGTTTTGGTGCTAAATAGGACAAGGATCTACCGCCAGCAGTCGATTTTGATATTCCAGGTATTATCAACAGGCCGGAATTTTGAGATCGCAATAGACGTGAAGGACTATAATGCGTTAAGAGCTCGCTCAAGTACTGCGGAGCTAAACTATTTAGTGCTTTGTAAGTAATCAGCAATATTTTAAAATTGATACGATGTTTAATAGGGAGCCAATGCAGTTTTGACAGAACAGGGCTAATATGGTCATACTTCCTGGTTCTGGTGCGTTTTGGACCAGCTGTAATTTGTTTATCAAGCGTGCTGGGCAACCACCCATTATTGCATTACAATAATCTAGCCTTGAGGTCATGAACGCATAAACTAATTGTTCCGCATTTATCAATGAGAGCATATGACATAATTTAGATATATTTTTAAGATGGAAAAATGCAGTTTTACAGATACTAGACATGTGACTTTCAAATGAAAGATTGGTATCAAAGAGCACACCCAGGTTTCGTCTGGGCGTGAAGAAATATAGAGCTGAGTATCATCAGCATAACAGTGAAAACTAATGCCATGCTTCCTTATGATATCTCCTAACGGTAGCATGTACAGAGTGAACAGCAACGGTCCTAGTACTGAGCCTTGTGGTACGCCATACTGAACTTGTGATCGATAAGACATCTCTTCATTTACTGCTACAAACTGATAATGGTCAGATAAGTATGATTTAAACCATGCTAATGCAATTCCACTAATGCCAACATCATTTCTGAGTCTATTTAAAAGAATGCTGTGGTCGACAGTGTCAAATGCAGCACTAAGATCGAGTAACACTAATAGCGAGATACAAGCACGATCGGATGATAGGAGCAAATAATTTGTGACTCTAATGAGAGCTGTCTCAGTACTATGGTACGGTCTAAATCCTTACTGGAAATCCTCGCAGATGTCATTTCTTTCTAAAAAGGAACATAGTTGTGAAGATACTGCCTTTTCTAGTATCTTTGACAGAAAGGGTAGATTCGAGATCGGCCTGTAATTGACTAATTCTGTAGGATCAAGTTGCGGTTTTTTAACAAGCGGTTTAATCATAGCCAGCTTAAAAGTTTTCGGCACATATCCTAGTGACAAAGATGAATGAATGATATTAAGAAGAGGATCTGTGACCTCTGGAAGCATCTCTTTCAGTAGCTTAGTCGGTATAGGGTCTAACATACATGTTGTCGATTTAGAGGATTTAACGAGTTTAGTAAATTCTGAAGTTTACACGAGACTAAATAATGATCTGAGATGTCATCGCTTTGCTGCAGAATTTCAACGGCATCAACATTGATTCCATGTGATAATATTAGATCTAGAGTATGATTACGAGAATGAGTAGGTCCTGACACGTGTTGTCTAACTCCAATAGAGTTCAGAATGTCTTTAAAGGGACACCAGGCAACGTTTTCGTGTTAATTAATCATCTTCGTAAGTCGGAATATGGTTAAATGACTCATTACAGGGCGAATGAAGACTCTCTCGCCCGTCCCTACTGCCTGTAGGAAGAATATCTCGCTTGCAAGTTCGGTCTGTATCCTACCCGCGTCCTTCAGTCTCACAAAGTCTCAGACATCGCGAGAAGCAGGATCAGTTTACGGCAAGCATCCCCAGCACAGAGGCAGGCTAACGAAACCCGGCTAGCGATTGTTGCAAACGTGTGTAAAATGGCAGAGCCGGGGAAGAAGCAGCGAAAACCCTTGATGGAAGATGCAAAGAAAAGGAAAAGAGCTTCAGACCGAGCGAGGGCTCGCACACGTATCAACATTGCTCAAGCTCTCTCTCCCACTCTCCCAAAAAAAAAAAAAAACACGAAAGCAGTAGCTCGCCTCGTTCATATCGTTCGTTCCCGGTAAAAATACTAGTATTTTTCCATGCAGCTGATTTCTGTAAATGAATGTAAAACTAAATGTATATTGCAGGACAGGGTGAAGTCAGAATACATTAACGACGAATTGAGACAAATATGAGACAAAAATGTAAATGTTTTGAACAAGGTCCTAAACCGTTGATGGACAGACGCCGAATGGCGCAGGTTTGCACTGCGTTGAGATTTTATGCAACAGGAACTTTTCTGAATGCTGTTGGTGACACAGTGGGTCTCAGCAAAGCTTCTGTGTCACGGGTGGTATACAGGGTACCATGTTTTTGTATTTTTTCTGTACGTCTTTAACACTCCGCTCAACGATCGGATTAACGCCGTTAACTGTCGAAGCAATCTTTTTCCAAATTAAACATTTCTTCTTGTTACTACATTCTCCGCAAAATTTCCCAAGTAAAATGTCCTTGTAACTGTTATACTCCTCCAACAAGCACATATTTTCCGCTGGGGTAAACTGCACTGAGTGGTTGAATGCGCTTACTCGATCTGCCATGTTTTTTGTTTTGAAAATGTCTTATTTTACCCAGAATGCATTGCAGTGTAGTCCTGTATACATATACACATATATACTTCCTTTCCTTACCTTTTTTCTTTTAGGCACATAAGGTTTTTCCTTTACCTACTCTCTGGGTTTCTTCTGTTTCTTGTTCTGGTTCTCATGACGGTATCTTATTTCCAAACATTTTTAGGTGAGGATCGAGACCTGGAACCAGTCGTGGAGGAGGATCTTTTCCATATTAATTCGCTTTGCTGGATTCCTTTCCATGCATGAAGAGATCAGATCCCAGCATTCTGTGAAGAGGGGAGAGATGTCCAGTTATTATTGTAAGTGTTATACTTTGTGTAACTGATCATATTATTTTAAGCCCGTCCACATGCTCTCACCTTTGGAAATGTCTTCTGTGTACCAGGGCTCACCAAACATCTGAGGGAGTTTCCTGTCAGGATACTTCCCAGACAGCATCACTAACAGCAGTACGCCTAAAGAATACACTGTTGCAGGCTTGCCATGATACCATCCACGGTTGAACCACTCAGGGGGAGCATAAACTTCTGTGCCTGGAAGAAAGAACAAGATTTCGTCCATTGCAATGAATTTGTATTTCCATAGCTTTTTGTCGATTTATTCACCATAGATTTATGAATAATACGTACCAATGAATGTAAAATAAGGAAACTTCTTCAAGCGTCTGCTACAACCGAAGTCTATTAATTTGACCTGCAAGGTGTTTGGGTTGATGAGCAGGTTTTCCAGCTTGATGTCGCTGTGGAAGACGCCCTTCTCACTGCATATTCTTGTAGCAGTGACAACCTGACGCATCACAGCTCGTGCCATCGATTCCTTGAGTATGCCATTTTGCACTAAAAACCCCAGCAGATCTTCACATGGCGTGGGCCGCTCTAAGACCAGTACATACTCCTCTGGTGTCTCGTACCAGTCCAGCAGCTTTATTATTTGAGGAACACTGGGACCTTTGTTCATAAGAGCCATCATAGCGACCTCATTTGGAAGGGATTTGCCAAATAGACCCTACAGGAGAGATAATAGTTATACAAAAGTGAGATAATTAGGGAACATGGTTAAATTTAAATGAATTTCTACAGAATTATGTCCTGCATTTGGGTAAGTATAGGTTGAAGAGTTAAGTAATTGAAATACTGGAAATAGTTACTAAAGTTTTGGTCACTTTTACTGTCGACTGGCAAAAAATTTCAGGGCAAAATTTTGTCATTTTAATGGGAATTTTTGCGTGAGGGTAAAGTCACGCGAATTAACTGTGCTGACTAACAGAAAGCTGCTTGGTTCGAAAGTTCGTACACTATTGACAATGGTCCTCTTTTGACTGCAAAATTTTGTTAAAATGTCCTATTCTTAATGTGACTGTGTACTATGAGAGTAATAAAACGAAGAGCGGAATTGCTTACTTACAATACAGACATTTTGCATGGCTTTTTCCTTCAGCGTATGTTTGAGTGCCACCTGTTCTCCAAGGGAAAGAAAAAATAAGATGTTTTACAGTTAATTAACTATATGTGCAGAGGTCACATGATTCCAGTAATTAACCTTGATGTAACTTTTAATGAATTTAAATTCCAACTTCCAAGAGTGCAAAAAAACAACCTTTTGTGAATCAGACAAACGGATCCCTTCTTTGACATGTCCAAATGATCCTATACCCAGTGTTTTCATAATTGCATAATGCTGCAAGACGCCCCCTGTTAAAAAAAAGGGACATAATACATTTACAGTATAAACCACAAAAAAATGCAGATTAAAGATAGCTGTAGAATGGACACATTATTGTGGTGCCTCACACAACCAAAATCCATCCTCAGTTCACATTTTCATTTGGATAATAAAGACAATGTCCAGAAAAAGATGTTAAAACTGAGGTACTTTTTGCACATTTTATGAGTCATTTTGGGGCTTGTTATATAGACTGACCTGTCTTTCCCTTTGAACTTATATGGATAAATTCATCCTCATTCTTCCAAGAAATGTCATCCGATGTCGAAGCTGAGTTTTTGCTCTCCTCAGTCATAGATTGCAGAGTCAGAGAAGGATTGCTGTTGTGAGTGCTGATGCCCCTTTGCTCTTGCCTGGAAATGTCTTTATCATCATCCGGCACTCTGGTGAGAGAAGACTCACAGCTGTGCCTGCTGTACACTGAGTTGTACAGTTCAGTGTTGCGGTTCTGTTCAGCTTCCCCATCAGAGCATCTCTCAGGCTGTTGGCTGCTGTCATTTCTGCACTGACTCTGTTGGGCTTCTTTGGAAGTTTTCTTGGATTTCCGAGACAAAGCCCATCTAAAGAACCTCCCTTTCTTCTTCTTCTCTACTCTCTCTGGGACAGGCCTTGGTGACATAGATGCAGCAGCATCTTCCTCAACATTGTACATACTGCGAGATAAAACACAGATCGAGAGATATAAAATAATTTGAGCAATTTTTCCAGGGTTTCTGCACATTTTTTAAAGTCAAATTTAAGGCTTTTTAAGACCCGAAGAAATCTAAATTAATACCATGCATTAGGGGTGTGCAATATTGACAAAATATGTCTCGATCGATATTTTCAAAGTTTTGTTGAAAATAATTAGAAAACATTTTACTGATTCTGTTTTTGTGTTTGGTGCCATGGCTGGTTTAGGCCTGATGTTGACAGCTGACTGATGAAGATATTCATACTTTTCATATTCTATGCAGTGGTCAGTTCACAGCAGTGACAGAAATTAACTTTTTTTTTTATTAAGGGGTAATATTTGCCATCTTAAATTGATTTTCAGGGGCATTTTCACCTATATGGGCATTTGTAGATGCATGCATCACCTTTTATGTCAAATTCTAACATTCAAATTAAATTCTATTAGAATAATTACACAATACCACTGTTACCAGTCAAATTAAATCATTAAATCAAAATCCATCTTTGCAGTGCAGAGGTGACACAGAAGTTGGCATCAGATCTGGCATTAATATATTTACACTACATTTACAATTGCATAAAAAAAGCTATGAGATTGTTAAATATGAACTGATTTCTAATTTTAATGTTCTAATTAAAAGGTACTCTAAATGTTAAACTAAAACTCCCAGTAGGTGGCGGCAAGTCACTGTCTTAATAAGTGAGTTGAGGGAGTCATTCATTCAACCGATTTGTTCAAACGGCTGATTCATTTGGGAAAGAAGCAAGTGATTGTTCATTGAATCATTAAATTGATTCGTTCAAAACGCGGATAAAAATCATCGCTGTCTGTTGCATTGAGACTCTGCTATGGCTTCATTATGAAATTCTCGTCAGCAAAATAAAGGGAAAACAAACAATATAAGATTGAACTCACAATGGTAATTTATTGTTAATTTAACTGTTATATAAAATAATCATATTTGCAGTTGTGCACGGGAAAACGGAAGTCTTGCTGATGTGATATTGTAGGCCTATGAACAACATAATATGATATAAATATGAGACAAAAACTCATTTGGGCAGTGAAAGCACGAGAGGCTAATGCGATGTCAGCTTGCAGTGGCTCGTGCATCGTTAAAACATTGACCACACTACTATCATAATAGACAATACACATCGCACACAACTACGCACATAAAGACTGAACTTAGAGAATTGAACTGACATATTTAACTTACCAGCTTGCTTCTCCTTCTCTCCTCCTGTTTCGCGTGCACGAGACGGACGTAATAAAGCTGCCGCGAATGACAAGAAATGTAACGTGAACAAGCAAATCCCTGTCTTCCCCACAGATGAAACAGAAATACTGTTCAGATAGCTTGTGCTGCTAGAAAACTGCTAGAAAACTGAACGATAACCTTCTGTGACGTCACCTCTCTGTGACGTCACAAGTGAGCGACCAAGGTTATTTTTCGAATGTTTTTGTCAGCAGAAACTTGCAAAGATAACTGCTACTATTGGTTTGAAAGAAAATAAATATCTTTATAAACTTATATGTAAAGGATAATCCACGGCTAGCTGTGGATTTATTTGTTTTACCAAAATTAATCAAAAGTGCCCCTCTCAAACAAATATCAGTGATAATATTGTGGTCAATAAAATAAAATCAATTTGATTATAAAAAACCATGACAACGTGTGCAAAACTAAAGTAGCCTAAATTCACCTTTATTTTTATGTATCTGTCAGTCTGAGACTTCGTTGCCATAACGCATTGCACTTGCGTGTGTCTTGCTTCGGACTTGACTGACGATGTCAGTCTCCGTTTTTGAGGGTCTCAAAATGTATGCCCAGATAGCAAACGTACATCGCGGAGACTTCTATGAAAGATCGCAGCATCTGTTAAACAACATCGACCGTTTTTAATAGTAAATGAGCCGTTTTCCTTACCTCTACACGAGGAGCTCAATCTCTCCTTAGATATTTTGGGGTTTAGATTTATATTTATATTATACTGAGTACCAAAACTTTATCTTTATTTTGTTGTCATTATTGTTGGGAAATAAAAACCCTTACTTTTGAATTTTCCTTGTGACTCCTCTTGCTTAACTGCTTGGTCCCTGACAGTGACTTATAATAAACATAGACCTGAGCAAAAATTGAATGCTGTAGGCAAAAATCCCAACTCGTGGCATTTAGCAACTTTAAATAAAAAATGCATTAAGTTCATGAAGTATTAAGATTTATTTTATTACATGATCCATGGTGTTGTTGACTGATACATAATCTTATATAATCAGTTTTACTATATTATATTGTAATAAAATACATATATTGAAAAGTGGTGGAAATGACATCTTTGAAAGCGTTCTTCAGAAAAACTGTTAAAAATAATAATAATCCATGGAATTCTAAAACTGCCCACTGTTATATTGTGTTAGAAGACAAATGAATGAAGCTAGGAAGATTGTTTTAAGAGTGTTTTAAGAGAGTGAATTTTCCATAAACTCACAGTGCCAAAAGTGCTCCTAGTTGGAGAATCACCCAGATATATATAAGTGCTCCTAGTTGGATAATCACCCATATATATATATATATATATATATATATATATATATATATATATTATATATTATATATATATATATATATATATCAAATAATACATACATTGATGGCTCATTGTTCGTAGTTGATCTGCATACAATTTGACAAGCATTAAAACCATTGTTGCATTTTTCCCTTACCAGTATGTGAAAACAAAAACAGCACAGTTTTACCTTTAAGAGATTTTGCATTGGTTAATGCAGTTTCACTGATCCATTTTGTCTTACTACATAAATATTTACGAGGGACACTTAGCTTTTTTTTTTTTTTTTTGCTTTCAGTATAATAAAATATAAGCATGACATACATGGATTTATTTAAATAATGCTTTCAATGATTTGTTAATGGCAACTTTATCCTCATGATAAAGTACTTGTACTGGATACAAATGTCTGAATATATAAATACAAATAATGTTAAAAAACAAACAAACACAGGAACACTTTCTGGAACCCATCATGCACAACAGCCTTTAAATTTGATTGTTTGCTTGATTCCTCAGTAGAAAAAAAACATGCTAAAAATGCCAGACAAGTTGTACACTGTTAAAAAAATCTGTAGAAATTACAGTATTACTTGCAGCCGCTTGCCAGTAACTTACTGTAGATTTAAATCGATGTTATTTACTGGCAACAGTTTGTTCAAAGTTAAATGAACATTAAACATTAACAAGTCTTTATCTTTACAGAATAAAACTAAAATAACAGCCTCATGCAAAGCATTCTGGGAACCAAAATCTGAAGGAAAAAAACAGAAAAAGGTTGATGAAGATTTCTGGTTCCCAGAATGCTTTGCATTAGGTTGTTATTTTATATTTTTATTCTGTAAAGACAAAGACTTGTTAATGTTTAATGTTCATTTAACTTTGAGCAAACTGTTGCCAGTAAATAACATCGATTTAAATCTACAGTAAGTTACTGGCAAATAGCTGCATAACTACAGCAAATTTTTTACAGTGTACATTTGAGGTAAACCTCCTTGCAAGTCAACTGTAAAGTCTACCTGCTGATTAAAGCAAAGAAAACCCTTGTAGATGTATGAGGAAGAAGCCTTAGGAGGAAACAATATACAAATGTTAATTTGATTCATATTACCTCACAGATTTAATGCCATTTACTTTCCAACTTTAAAACCATCTTTAAATATATTTTAAAAAATCAAGGACAAAATTGAATGTAGGCTAGTACCTGCTGAGAGCATAAAGGTGCATAAAGTCACAAATAAGGTCCAGTAATGACTCTGGCTTTCGCTGATGACCTGGTGCTGATTGGAGGATCTTGGAGCAATATGACCCTCAACTTACTCCTGCTGGACGAGTTCTGTCAGAACACCTACACGAAAGTTCCCTCCCCAAGGAAGTGTTGTAGCTACCATAATACCGGGTCTAAAAGATGAGCTTTAATAGAACAATCTAAAACATTTGCAATGAACAAGGAACAAATCATGCATGGCAGACAGTGGTTATGGAATGCATATTTATTATTTTATTTCATATTTCATATTTAATGAAACATTGATGGCCAGGTGGCTGTGGGAATGAAAGTGGACTAGAGGTAGATCCGTGCATCTGAGGATCAACTATCTCCTAAGCAGTTTGGTAGAGAAAAGAAAATGAAAAAGATGTTAGAGCAGTCTATAAGGAAAGTTACTGTGGGTTAAACAATACTGTCTACAACCACCTAAATAGATACTAAACAGCTGTGGCATTGAAATCAGATTGAACATGATTCTCACAGTATTTAATTTAAAAATTAAAGGTGCTCTATGCGATGTCACGCGTTTTTTAGGCCAAAACATGTCACATACCGCAAACATCTCCTCACTATCTGCTATAGCTGCCTGTCCCCTGAACACACTGTAAAAAATGCGGTCTTTGTAGACAGCCCAGGCTCCACAAACGCTCGGCAAGCTCCAAGCACTCTCTCTGAAATGGATAATTACACAATCAAATTCATGAATATTACACAATTTTTTTAACATTATTAAAAATACATACAGAGTAGGGGTGGAACGGTATATGTATTCGTATTAAACCGAAACGGTACGGGCGTCACTTTGGTGCATGAATATACACGGAGAATACACGGTATAAAAATAAATAAAACACATGTGCAAATTAATTAATGAAATGTGGAACCACTGTTAGATACGCGGGTTCTTTAGGGACACCTATCTGTAGCTCCGCTTTAGCTCTGAAGCTCCGTGGCATGAACAGGCTGTGATGTCAAGATTGCAATGCTGATATGTGTGTGTGTGTGTGTGTGTGTGTGTGTGTGTGTGTGTGTACTCCGTCTTTTTGTTCATACAGGACTAGGGATGCAAATTATCGATTAATTCATTAATCCATTTATCATTAGTTGATTGACCTTATCGATCGATGAACTATTAACTGATAAGCGGCTATTTTCCTGAGAATGTAAATTTCTCACGGTATCAATAGTGTCTTTAACATAAAAAGCAAAATATTGCTTATACACTGAAAAAAATGCATGTTATATTGCTCAATTGATGTTTTATTGTTTAACAGTTGGGATACGGTACAGATAATGGCATTTATGTAGTTTAACAAAATAAATTATGCACAGAAAATTTAAATAGGCTACATAAAAAATAAGTGTGCACTGGCTCACCTGTTGCATGTGAAACATTAAGCAACATAAAATACATTTTAAATAAAAATCTATAAGGGTAGGCTTGGCCTACACTATATTAAGCCTACATATAATAATCTTTCTGGTAAACAGAGGTGGGTAGAGTACTGTAACAACAATGACTTTGTGTTGGGGAATTAATTAGCTCAAATTAGCGGTAATATTCATCAATGTGAATATGCATCTGTTGCTTCCATAAATTAATTTATTCAAAATAGGGAATAGGTCAAAACCTCGGCTTGTATCGGCGATTACACAATTACTTGTAATAATCACTGATAGAGACGGGTAGAATTTACTCAATTTGGGGGAATTTGAGGTAGAAATTGAAGAAGGTTCATTTATCACAGACTGGCCGTCCGGCCGACAGAATGTATGATTTATGAACAGAAATCGGGCGTCTTTAACACTGATAGATAACACTTTCTTGTGGCCACAAAGAAGATAATTATCTTCGTGTTTTAGACAATTTTAGGTTTCTTTTAAGAATAAAAGAGATCGTAGAGCTTATAAGGTAAAATCTGCACTACTCAGGGACTCAGAATTTGAAACAAAACAGGCAAACTTAATTCAAATGATTTAACAAAGTTTATTTAAACAAGCTAGCGATTACACAATTATTTTAAATCACGCAGGAGTAAAAATGCATAAACCAAACAGGCAATATAACGATCGTAATACAGAAATACAACAAAATAAAATGGTTTGAGAGAAAGGAAGGGAGAGAGAGAGAGAGAGAGAGAGAGAGAATCAGCGAGAGGAAACTAATAGTGAAGAATGGAGATAAGAATGATTTTAGGTGTGCGTGTGAGATGTTGAGAGGGTAGCGTTTTGCAAGGAGAGATGGGTTTGCCGACGGCTCCGTGAGCACGTGGCAGTGTGTTTATCTCGGCACACGTGGGTGAGAGTATGTGTGTGTGTGAACGTGTATGTTTGTGTGTGTGAAAGAGAATTTAGAGAGAGAGATAGAAACAGTTTTAGTCATTCACCACAAAACCCCAACGTTTCTTAGTAATATTTAGACAACTTTAAACAGCATTTCCTTCAGATTGCAAATTTAAAAGATCTACGTTACTCTGTTTGGAAGGTCGGCCTTCTGTGTGTGTGTTGGATAAAGGCCCCTGGATCACGTGGTCACAGCGTTCTGGTTGCTATGGCGACTTGAAGCGAGCGAAGACTCAGCAAAGATTATCTTAGCCTTAAGTTGATTTCGTGGGTTGGTTTCAGCAGACTATCAACTTCAGTAAATAGTAGTTCTAAGAAAAGACTTGGAAATAAAGGAAAATAAAAAGGAAAATAAAAGCGAGCGAAGCTTCCTTGAGGGAAGGAGGCGTGTCGTCTTTCTCTCTGGCGGACTGCCCTGAGAGGAGAGGGGCGCGAAATTTTAAAGGGCTAAACTCACGCCTCCCTCACGTACGTGGGCCAATCGTCTTTAACAACGTATGGGCCCACCTCCTGACGTTTCGAGGTTTATACGCCCCCCTTTCCGCGGGGTTTTGGAACGATGAATTCGTCCATAACTTAATAACACTGGTATTTAATAAAACAATGCATTCTCTGATATTTTGTGTTAAAGATTCAGCATCGTTGGGGTTCGTGGAACACGGCAATACCGCGAATGACAGTTCTAATATCTAAAATCAAGGAGGTACATCATTTCTTGTAATTGTGGGCACCACAGAGTGATTACAGGCCAATAAACTACATAGGCATAATATTTGGGACAGGGGATCATACACATCACGAAAATACATTTAAAATATTTTATACAAGGATTTTGGATCACACGTGGTGGGGCCTGCGTGTGTTTCTGTGTGTGTGTGTGTGTGTGTGTGGTGTCACACAGAGTTCACACCACGCGTTGAACTTTTGGCTTTCCGAGCCGGGGAGGGTGAGGGTGTAAATGTGTGTACGTGCGTTTGAGTCCTTGGATTGATGCACTCGGCAGAGACCACATGTTTTTGGCATCTGGTCCCTACAACACTGTTTTATTGTTGTGAAGAGTTAATTAGTGTCTATGTGTAAATCAGTGTCCGAGAGACTCCCTGGGGGGGGGGGCGCTTTCGGGATCGCTCTCATTGGTCAGCGTTAGGCTCTCCAAGCCCTAAACAGACCGTCTTTGTTGATTTAGACGTAAGAGATCATGTAGAGAGAGAGATAGTCAATGATTTACACCATTTTTCGGCGCCGTTTGGGCTGCACGTCTTGCGCCGAGCAATCTCAAAACAACAGAGGTGTCGTAAATGAGAGTGCTTTGGAATGTGAGAATAGCTTGAGTCAGAGCGAGACAGGGGTTTTGTAGATTTAGACTGCATTAATTAATTTGATTTAATCACCATGCAACTGGTGATCTGCTCTCCGTTACAGTACCCAAAAACTGTACTCAAGTAAAAGTACAAGTACTTATAGAAATATTTACTCAAAGTAAAAGTAAAAGTAATAATCTTAATAGTTACTTGAGTAAGAGTAAAAAAGTATCCAATGAAAAAACTACTCAAGTAGCGAGTAACTTACTTCGGATCATATAGGGCAGGCCTCTATTTTTTATATATATATATATATATATATATATATATATATATATATATATATATATATATATACATACAGTATATATATATGAAGACTTCAGATGCAAAAGCCTCTGAGTGCCATCTGAAACTTTCTTCTAAAACAAGCATTTTTATCAAGCTTGTATATTTAAGTTCAGTAATTTCACTTTAATGACAATTAATAGGTACTTTTCATTGCCATTTAAGTGAAATAACTGAACATAAACATACAAACTTGATAAAAATGCTCTTTTAGAAGAAAATTTCAGATGGTACTTAGAGGCTTTTGCATCTGAAGTCGTCATATATATATATATATATATATAAAATAATATTATTTAGATTTTTTTTATTTAAATGACTATTATTTTCATAAGTAGATTGGCTCTCTTTGCAACAAAAAACATTATTTCTGCCATCTGTAGCCCGAAAATCATTGCCTGTCCTTTGGTTTGTATAATAGTAACTTATACAACTACATTTGGATTATTAGACAATGTCGAAATAAAGTGAATCTGCAGAGTGTTGCATTCAAAGGCATGTAACTGACACAGAGAAGAAAGAGTTAAAACTCTTCACATGTGCTCGCGCTCATCACTGCTACTGAACATCTGAACACAAAAAAAAAAAAACACAAGTACATCGACGGATCTTTTTCTGTCTGTTCTCCAAAATATAATCAAATAATGTATATTTCTGCAAGCTGGTTAACTGTGTGTACGGCAGGCAAAGGCATTCGTTTTCAAGTCGAGTTCGTACGCCACTGCGCAACAATACACACACACTACCGCAGGATGGCGGGTGTTCATAAACTGTGAACAATGGTAGATTATTTAATGTAGAAATGAATGTATTATGTCCAAAAAACGGGTAATGTCATCCTTTCTAGTAGTGCTATCATGGCATAATAATCTGTTTGGTTGTAAAATGTATTACCTGAGTTAAATGAAATCGAATGTATCGTCCTGTGGAATCATTCATTCACAGACAGCTTACGAAGATGTTCAACTAATAAAGATCTTCATCGCTGGCAAATATATGATGCATTTGAAGATTTACTCTCACTTGACTGTACTGTAGGTCCACGGCCACTTCATCTAACGCTCTTGATGTCCTTAAATCTTCCTGTTACGACTCCGAGTCGAGTGTGAATTGCAATCGCTTCAGATGATTTAGTGCGTGCAGGAACTGAACAGAATCAGGAACTGAATCATTCAAACTGATTCGCGAACCGATTTAGACAGATCTGCCAACTTGTTTGATGAAGTCTTTGAACAGAATCGACTCAAAAGAGTGATTCATTTGTGAATTGAGCATCGCTCAAGCCCAGAAAAAAAGATACATCGCGCTTGGAATAAACTACGCATTTAACAACACATTGCATCAAAATAAAGTAACGAGAAGGACGTCGCCCAACGTAACGAAGTAAAAGTACAGTTTTTTCATTAGAAATGTACTCGAGTAAAAGTAATAAGTACCCACATTCAAATCTACTCTTAAAAGTACAATTTTTCCAAAAAAATACTCAAGTAAATGTAACGAAGTAAATGTACTTCGTTACTACCCACCTCTGCTGGTAAACTACTTATATTAAAAACTTGAAACATTAGCAGCAGCACTTATAATCCCCTTACCATCAGTGGTGCTAACTGGCATCATATCTTTTACGATCATGCCGCAAATCCTCTGAGTAATGCCCTCCGCTTTCCTGTGTTCATATACTCGCCTTCCCACCACAGCAGCGATTGTAGGTTGTGAAGGCGACAGACTTCCTCCCTGCAACACGGCTGCATGCAAGTTATGAAGGTATCTTAGGGAACTCGTAGAGCTGTTGCTAGTCGTAGTTGCAGAGTTTACATTGGGCGTCTTTGTCATCATAAATTAATTTGAAATGCTCCCACACTCCACTCCTTTTTGATCGCCTCATGTTTGGTTTCTTTTTTGCATTTTCTTGTTTTAATGTTCAATTAGCCGACAATTAATTTAATTGAGTAAATTCTTTTCGACAATTAATCGATAATCGATTAACCGTTTACATCCCTACAAGAAAACACGTCACGGATTTTTCCTGCTGCTTAGCCTCTCAGCGGCTATAGGTTGCCGCTACATGCTCTGATAAATGACTAGGCTCATATACTAACTAATCGATACTAATGGCGCGTTTCCACCGAGCGGTACAGTACGGTACGGTACGGGTCGGTACCCTTTTATTTGCGTTTCCACTGCCAAAAGTTGAGAATGGTACCAAAAAGCCGAACCGTACCGTACCACTTTTTGGGTACCCTTCCGTTGGGGTACCTAGCACAGTGGTACGGTACTAAAAGGTGGAGCTAGACTCACTGCAGGACGTTGATTGGTTGACAGAGAATCGTCACTTGCGCGTGCTACGACGAGGGGAATGACAACATAAGAAGCGCCATTTTTTAATATACAGTTTAATATAATACTACTGTTACTGTGTCACGAAATGTAATTTTAAGAGTTTTTCAGGCGAGAATGTAGTTGTTTAAAGCTCAAATCTGTGGTTTATTTATAAAGATTATTTGTTTTTCCCCGGTTGTGAGATCCATGCGATCAGCGGGCGCTCGGCGCTCATGTTTCCCGGCTGGATGAGCCTTTCCTCGGCTAAGTTCTTCTGACGTTCGCCGATGACTCCGACGGTAGTGGTTAAACATGAGATATAAGGTGTGTTCGACATCGGCTGCGGCTGGATGTAACCGATCGGCGAGAGTAGCCGCGTGCAGGCGGGGAGGAGCTGCAAACGGAGACGTGAAGTCGGACACTTTCTGGTTCCCGTAGTGACCGCTCACGTGGTGTTTGCATACTTTACCACAGCTGCAGTGAAATAAGTGCAATATTTGCCAAATAATACACAGATGTTTCATTTCATGAGACATGTTCATTCAATACTTTATGTACTGCTTCATACAGCGTCTGTTTGAACAAGAATAAAGTTCAACATAAGCAACTATCAATGAAGTGGAGTCTACGTTTTTTAAGCAGTTTTAATTTGATAAACATGACACAATATAACATGACAACGACATGAAAAGAGTGTTCACTGTTATAATAAACTGATTTGAGAGCATTAGAGGAACTAAAGGTGTTCGAATAAACACGAAACACACGTGATCGTTGTCATGCGGTGAATCCGGCCAATCGTGGAACAGCTGTGTCGTCATCAGCCCTCCTGCAGCCCAGTGCAGCCGCTCTTGAGAAGCTGCGCTGGCTGAGTTCTCCGGCTACTCTCGAAACGCTCTCGCGGTACTTTGATGCCATACGTCACAGTCACGTGGCGTCGGCGCTGTATCAAGTCGGACAAAATTTCTAACCGGCATGCACTGCTTCAAGTCAGCCGCCGATCGTTCTGCGCAGAGCTGCATGAAGTCGAACAAGCCCATAATAATTCGTCTTGTGCAGACCTAACGGGCGATCTTTGGTCTCGTGAATATATAATTCGTTCCCTGTCAATCGTTTTGGCCGAGGGCTAAGTTTAGTTTCATATTATAGGCTATTTGTATTTAACTTTACTGTTGTAATGTTAGATTAGAGCGCAGCATTTGGACATTTGACTGAATTGTTTGCTTTATTTCTTATTGTATAGCTTCTTGTACCTTTTACTTAAACTTTTATATTGGCTATTATTGATAAAACTGAAATTTTACAAAAAGAAATATGGTTTCTTGTCATTTTCTTATTACAAGATTAACACTGATGTTTATTGCAACATTTGTACAAATGCATATATTGCCTGTAATATGTGTAATTATTTGTATTATTTAAACGAAAAGAGGTAACGTTAGGGTTGTGTTTTAAATTTCGTTTTGTTATAACGTTAAATAGAATAACGTATAACGTGCAGTGAATAATCAATATGCGTTGTGCATGAACCACATTTGTGTCCCTATAATGTTTAATTTATTTAAATGAAAACGAAAAGAGGCAGAGTAGTGTTTTATAACATATTTCGTTTTATTGTTGCTTAAAATGTACATACAGAGTAACAGAGATAACCGGAGTAGCAGAGCGAGCTGAGTGACCTTTTAAGAACGCGCTGTACCATTTGCATGTAGGAGTCGCACATGGCAAGTACAAACTTTGCGTACTTAATATTGAGAAAAGCCTAATGTCGGCGCTTGTCTTCTTGTGACAAACATGTCGAGGAGCAAGAACAAGATCTGCTGTATATGTCATCCATTGTAGTTTACTATGTTCTTCTTCGCGCGAAAATGACGTCGATCGAAACACCACGCCCATCAAGTAAGGGTACTGTTGGCAGTGGAAACGCTAGCCAGATCATGGTTAACAGACCCGAACCGTACCGTACTGTACCGTACCGTACTGTACTGCTCAGTGGAAACGCGCCATAATATACAGCCTCCTCCTACTGGACGCATCAGGAATAACAGGGGCGTAAAACTGCTTGGGGCGTATATCTACCGGCTCCAGGGGCCTCATGTATCAATCTTGCGTACGCACAAAAACTTTGCGTACGCCAGCTTTCACACTCACGGTCGGATGTACTAACAGTGAAATTAACGCGAGAATGTGCGTTCCTCCACGCCAATTTCATGTCTGGCGTACGTACATTTCTCATTGTTTTTGTCCGTAGGCGACTCTTACAGGCAATGAAGTGAAGTTGCAAACATTACACAACGAATTGTTCTACAAGTCTATCGCACCACCACATGTGGGAAGCATTGCTATTAATTAGCAATTTATAAAATAATTTACATATATTGTCACACGAGCCTTATGGGAATATTCTATCAATTATGCAATAAGTAAGAACACATAAAAGCATATTATGCAAATTGATACAACCCTTATTCTATAAATAAAATAAAATATTAAATAAAATAATATCTAATATAATATAATATAATATTAATACAAATATTAAATATTCATTAATATATATATATATATATATATATATATATATAATATAATAATATAATAATATATTTAATATGTAATAATATAATATATATAAAATAATAATAATAATAATAATAATACCGCATTGACGGCATCAGCCAATCTCTCCCGCTCATATTTTTTCCTTTTGTTATTAATTCCGGAGGACAAAGTTCCAAATAAAATATTTTTTCTCGTTTCTACCTCCGATAGTAGCACCTCCAATTCACTTTCTGTAAAGTTTCGTTTCTTGCCACTTGCTTTAGCCATTTTCTTACTGCTTTCTTTTGCCAAAGTGGACTCATTACCATATTTAAATTGATTTAATTAAGGGAGGAGACTGGGTGGGGTGTTGTGCTCGTGCATGTACGCTCAATAGGGGTTATGCGCAACATACTTCCGGGTTCTACAAAACAGATATAACTACTTCCGGTCGTCAGCTACTGAGGTAAACACAGCGTAGGAATGGCGACCTTTTATAGCCGGTGTTTACAGGAGCTACCCATTCTATCCATTTCAGATGTACATCGTATTGACAAACGGACTTCCAGACCCCCGAGTACTCCGTTAGATAAAGGATTTAAGTTTTACGCCTCCTCATTTATTCATGATTATGAAGGTATGTAAGTTAGTATGTAGCTTTTGCTAATGGCACCCGATGTAGAGTTAGCTAACTATCAGTAAGTTAGTTTAGACTTGTATGCTATCACAGTAGTTTAAGCTTTTATATTTGCTTGCAGACGATTAAAACAATCAGATGAAGACTGCATTTTATTTTTTATATATATAAAAAAATTCTGATACTTAAGCATTCGTGACATTTTAATTAAAACAGAAATAAGAATTGTTTTCTTAAAAAGCGAAAAATAAGTTACCTCAGAGATCACCTACTGCTGCAGATGCGTACGGTAGTGCAAACCGGAAATGCTTATATCTGTTCTCTTACGAGAGGTCTCTCGTACTTGCGTAAGAATATCTTACGCTAGGGGAAAACCTCTTTTCCTCGAGATATTGAAGCCAAAAATTATCCTTAATTTTGCAATAATGTAAAACGCATTGCAGCAGCATGCAGACATGGGCGAGACAGCTCGCGCGCCCATTGGCTGCTCTGCGGCAACTGCACCAGCCTATCGATAGAGGCTCCTCATGACGTCAGAACCAATGAGGGCGCTTCGCGCCCAATACGTCATGTCCCGCCGAAATCGGGTGGGGCCAGGGCTATAAATACGGCCCAGAGAGGCTGGTTTGGTCAGTTTTTTATCTCTTCAGCGGGCTCACGCATCGCTGGATCCTGAGAGGAAGCCGCGCCGTCTGATTACAAGCACCCAGCGGGATTACTCTGCATCTGAAGCTGCCGGTCGACAACTCGCCGCCTTCAGTCGCCGTTCCTGCTGACGCTTTCCGGCGTACATATCCTTTTCTCTGTTACTGTGTTTTGTGTATGTGTGTGTGTTCGCCGCCGCGACACACACTCTCATTGCACTAAAAGAGCCGGACGTCTTTTTCAAGACGCCCCTTTTTCCCCCCAACCCGCAAAGCTCGCCGGTGCGCCCGCTTGCCTTGCCTGCTTGGAGGATGATACCTGCTCTCCCTCTGTTCGAGCCGCGCAAACCGCGCCGTTCACATGGGATGTCAGGAGCGGACGGTCACGGGGCTAGCTTTCTCTCTCCCTCTGTTCGAGCCGCGCAAAATGCGCCGTTCACAGGGGAGGCTGGAAGCGGACGGTCGGGGTTAGTTTTTCTTTACGTACAAGAAAGCTACCCTGCCTCTGCGCCCCATTCACGCGTCAATCATGACGCTCTTATATGCTCGTGCATCTGAAAGCCTTTGTGTTCCCCCCCTGTGGCTCAGTGGCGGAATGTTTTTTCACACGAGAGACCGGGGTTCGAATCTCGGTCTGACGGCAGATTAATTATGCCTCCAATGCTTCGCTCTGTCAGTTCCCTGAAAGGCGACTGCAGATGTGCATTTTGCAGCCAACGAGCGCCTTGTACAACCCGCTCGCCTGCACCCAAACACCGTTTCTATGGTTCCCGTGCGTCACTGGCGAAAGGAGAAAAGAGCGTTAAAATGTCCCGCCGCGGCTGGGCCGAATTCTATTTCTCATACATTTCTCATTCCCCTCTGAAGTTCAGGCGACTGGAAATGTCATACTGCAGTGAGCGAGCCTGTTGTAATGCACGCACGCCTGCAGACAAACGCCAGCATGTTGACGCTCTCTGTTTCTATGGCAACTTCTCGCTCGTTCAGTTCCAGTAAATGCGACTGTTCCAGTGTATTCTGCAGTAAACGAGTCGGCGACACAGCCCGCTTGCCTGCACACAAACGCCGCTTTACGGCTACCCAGATAAATCCCATAGAGTGTATTTTCTGGTGTTCCGGCCACGGCCGATGGTGTTATGAGTGTGGACGAAATGCCCACTGCCCAGTGCTCATTCCTACACAGAAACACAGGTTTCTCTGATAATACTCGCGCTATATAAAAGCCTTTGTGTCTTCCCCTGTGACCCAGTGGCAGATTCTCAGATTTTCACGCGAGAGACCCGTGTTTGATCCCGGGTCTACCGGCAAAAAAAAAAAAAAAAAAAATGTTTATGCCGTCAATGCTCCCTCTGTCAGTTCCCTGAAAAGGCGACTGCAGATGTGTATTTTTGCAGCCAACGAGCGCGTTGTACAACCCGCTCGCCTGCACCCAAGCACCGTTTCTATGGTTTCCGTGCCACTACCTCCATTCTCACACATTTCTCTGGAAATGTCAATATTGCAGTGGACGAGCCTACTGTAATACACGCACACCTGCAAACAAACGCCAGCATGTTGACGCTCTCTGTTTCTATGGCAACTTCTCGCTCGTTCAGTTCCAGTAAATGCGACTGTTCCAGTGTATTCTGCAGTAAACAAGTCGGCGACACAGCCCGCTTGCCTGCTCACAAACGCCGCTTTACGGCTACCCAGATAAATCCCATAGAGTGTATTTCCTGGTGTTCCGGCCACGGCCGATGGTGTTATGACTGTAGACGAAATGCCAACTGCCCAGTGCTCATTCCTACACAGGAACACAGCCCGTCGCACAGGGCTCGCGCACATGAAATCGACCCAGATCGATTGCGCATTAAATGTGGTAAATGTGCCCACTGCCCAGTGCCCACAAACACTACGTTCTGCATGTCTCAAGGTTTCTGCAAAACGAAACCAACATGCATTCGCTCTGCTCAGGCAGACAATGCTCTCAGTGTTGTAAATGTGCCCGCTATCCCACGCCCACATTCACACATAGACATGACAGGTCTTACGGGACTCGCCCAGCCCTCCCCCTCTCGGTTGACCACCGCAGAGGAGTCGAGCGCGGGCAATCTGCCCGCTGTTATCAGCGCGCCCCCTGCCTCAAATGTCATAAGCGCGACGCTTATGTTGCAGCACACTGAAGCCCCTCTGTCGCTGAGCGACCAGAGCGCGCTTCGCATTCAACCCCTAGCCATTCGTGCAAACGCATGGGCAAGGCTACCCGGGGTTTCGAAGTGGGTGCTAGACATTATAGAAAGAGGCTATTCGCTACAGTTCGGTCGACGCCCGCAACGCAGAGCGGCGCGAATCGATACTACGGTGAAAAAGGAAGTAGCACACCTACTTCGGGCCGAAATAGCGAAGTTACTGAGCAAAGGGGCTATAGAACCCCTATCACAAGCTCAGAGCGAAGGGGGCATGTACAGCAGATATTTTCTGGTACCCAAAAAAGACGGGGGTCTCAGACCCATTTTTAGATCTAAGACGACTAAACAAAGCACTTCTGAAACGACGGTTCAGAATGCTCACGACCAAGAAAATCCTCTCGCAAATTTGCCAAGGGGACTGGTTCATGTCGTTAGATCTGAAAGATGCTTATTTTCAAATACAAATAGCGTCACGTCACAGGCGAATTTTGAGATTCGCCTTCGAGGGCCAGGCATATCAGTACACAGTCCTGCCATTTGGCCTATCCCTGGCACCTCGCGTATTCACGATGTGCATGGATGCAGCGCTCGCACCCCTCAGGCTCCGAGGCATACGAGTGCTGAATTATTTGGACGATTGGCTGGTTCTAGCTCGATCACAGTCGGAGCTCATAGAACACAGGACCATATTACTCGATCACCTCGAGAATTTAGGTCTCACAGTCAATTGGGCAAAGAGTTCACTGTCTCCCAGTCAGAAAATATCTTTTCTGGGCACAGATCTGGACTCGCTGTCTATGACAGCACAGCTGTCGCCGCAGCGCAGACTAAGTATTCAGCGCATGACAGAGATTTTTCGCCACGGCGCTTATTTAGTCCCGCTCAAAAAGCTTCAAAGGATGCTGGGTCTCATGGCTTCAGCATCCTCAGTGCTTCAGCTGGGTCTGCTTCGCATGTGCCCGCTGCAGTATAGGTTGAAAGCGCGCGCCGCGCAGAGCTTGGACCTCCGGTCTCGCGCGCCTCAAGGTCGATCAGAAATGCGTCGCAGCTCTGAAACCTTGGACAGTGACCGACTGGTACCGGTCAGGTGTAAGCCTGGGGACTTCCTCGAGTGTGAAGGTGGTGTCTACGGACGCCTCAACCTCAACCCAGACCGTTATTTGGCCAGTGGTCAGAACGGGAAAAGCTTCTGCATATAAACTGCCTGGAAATGATGGCAGTCGACAACGCGCTGATGCGCTTTTGTCCTCAGATAAAAAGACACCACGTCTTGGTCCGTTCGGACAACATGTCAGTGGTGGCTTATATAAATCACCAAGGAGGTATCAGATCCAGAATCCTTCACAGGCTGACGGAACGCCTCCTGGTCTGGGCTCAGCACAATCTGCGCTCGCTCAGGGCAGCGCATGTGCCCGGCCATCTGAATGTGGGACCAGACAGACTGTCCAGAAACAATCTGCCGACAGGAGAATGGTCTTTACATCCACAGACAGTCAAAATGCTATGGAGGACATTTGGCAGAGCGGAAATAGACCTATTTGCGTCTCAAGAGAATGCTCATTGTCAGGAATTCTTCTCCAAGAGCAGGGATGCGCTGGCCCCGCTGCCCGCTCTATGCGTTTCCCCCTGTCACGCTCCTACCCCAGGTGTTAGAGCGAATCAGGGAGAGCGGATGCCCAGTGCTACTCGTCGCTCCATTTTGGACAAACCAAGTCTGGTTTCCAGTCCTGATGCAGCTGACGAGTACCGCCCCGTGGCCGATACCGGTGAGGAGGGATCTCCTCTCGCAGGCGAACGGCTCGATCTGGCATCCTCGCCCGGAGCTTTGGTCCCTACATGTGTGGGCCATCAACGGGTACCTGTTAACCTCCCAGCGGGAGTGTTAAACACGATCACGCAGGCTAGAGCTCCATCTACGAGGCGGCTCTATTCCTCAAAATGGTCTGTGTTCACTAGCTGGTGTACAGCGAGTGGCACTTCACCCTCACGCTGTGGGGTGCCGGAGGTTCTCTCCTTTTTACAAGAGCTTCTGGATAAGGGCAGAACCCCATCCACGCTCAAAGTTTATGTGGCAGCCATAGCAGCGTTCGCTGAACCACCGCTTGGCCAGTCATTAGGAAGGAACAATCTGGTCATTCGCTTCCTTAGAGGAGCTAAGAGGCTGAACCCTCCCAGACCACCCTCAGTTCCCGTTTGGGACCTTTCCACGGTTCTGGAAGCCATGAAAGGTGCCCCATTCGAGCCAATACGGTCAATAGACCTGAAACTCTTGTCTTTCAAAACAGTGTTTCTTCTGGCTCTCGCTTCAGTGAAGCGCATAGGGGATTTGCAAGCACTCTCAGTGAGCGCGACGTGTATGGAGTTTGGGCCGAATGACTCGAGAGTCATACTCAAACCAAAGCACGGATATGTTCCTAAATCCCTCAACACACCGTTTAGGGCACAGGTTATCTCCCTGTCGGCCCTGCCGGTATCTGAAGAGGAAGGGGATGCAGGCTTCCTTTGCCCGGTCAGGGCGTTAAGAGCCTATGTGTCTCGCTCATCTGTTTTCAGACAGACGGAGCAGCTCTTTGTTTTGTTCAGCGGACGTTCTAAGGGACTAGCTGCATCAAAACAGAGTCTATCCAGATGGATAGTTGATGCTATAGCGCTAGCTTACACATCCAAGGGCCTGCAATGCCCGATAGGTGTCAAAGCGCACTCCACAAGAGGCATGGCCTCGTCGTGGGCTTGGTCCAGTGGGATTGCCTTGCAAGATATCTGTATGGCGGCAGGCTGGGCCTCCCCGTCTACATTTATAAGGTTTTATAACCTCGAGGTTCCCGCTTTGCAAGCTAGGTTGCTCTCGGTTTAATTTTTCAGTATTGCCCGCCCGATTCTATCGGCTCGGGATGCTGAAACTGCTAGAGCGTCGATCACTGATCGCCTATATACTTCTGTGGGCAATACGTTAGTCCCCCATATTTACCAGTCCAGGCTGAGTTCGCCCTGGCTGTGTGGAACACTTGATATAATATGCTCTTATCAGAGCTCAATGTTACAGGAATGATGCTATTCTAGCCCCTCTTCCCGGATTCTCTGTGAGTCCCTTGTGATTAAGCACTGTATGAGCCCCGGGCACCTGCCCTTGGGACGTTAGTGTTATGTCTCAAGCACGCACGGCGTTTTACATTGTGTTCCCCTAGCGTAAGATATTCTTACGCAAGTACGAGAGACCTCTCGTAAGAGAACGTACTCGGTTACTAACGTAACCTCGGTTCTCTCTAGAAGAGGGAACGAGTACTTGCGTATCTTGCCGTGCATGCGTCATGTTCTGATTCGCTTCAGCGATGAAAAAAACTGACCAAACCAGCCTCTCTGGGCCGTATTTATAGCCCTGGCCCCACCCGATTTCGGCGGGACATGACGTATTGGGCGCGAAGCGCCCTCATTGGTTCTGACGTCATGAGGAGCCTCTATCGATAGGCTGGTGCAGTTGCCGCAGAGCAGCCAATGGGCGCGCGAGCTGTCTCGCCCATGTCTGCATGCTGCTGCAATGCGTTTTACATTATTGCAAAATTAAGGATAATTTTTGGCTTCAATATCTCGAGGAAAAGAGGTTTTCCCCTAGCGTAAGATATTCTTACGCAAGTACTCGTTCCCTCTTCTAGAGAGAACCGAGGTTACGTTAGTAACCGAGTACGTTTTCTGGTTCGAACGTTGGGCGTTCCGCATAACCCCTATTTTACGTTAATTGGGATGTACAAAGAGAATATGCGTGGGATCCTTCGTACGCAGAGATTCATACATCTGGGTTTTTTTGTGCGTACTCACATTGTTTTAGTATGAATTCAACACAAGTCTTTGTACATGAGGCCTCATTTATAAAACTTTGTGTAGGATTTGCGTCAGAAGTGGCGTACGGATGAAACATAGGACGTGCGTACGCACAGAAATATTCGGATTTATAAAACCGTGCGGACGCACATCCTACGCAGTTTTCCCTTAATAAATCACAATCAATTCTAAATGTAGCGCAGCTTTTGCGGCTTCATGTCACGCCCATAGTTGCCCATAAATAGTCCGTGAAACGCCCACAAGTTAATATTCATCGATTGCGAAATCATGGCAAACACAGAGAGAAAAACCAAGAAACGTAACTTCACTCAATGTGAAGTAGAAATTATCGTTGGCGAGGTGGAAAAGAGGAGTAAAGAGGAGTAAAATGATGTTTGGAGGGCACAGTGTGGGCATTACTAATGTGCGTCATGACGGCCATTGTGCGTCATTACGCATTGGCCCTCATTTATCAAAAGTGCGTACACCAAATTTCCAGCGTACACCTGGCGTACACCCAAAACCACGGTGACTTTGAGATTTATCAATATGGACGTTGGCGTACGGCGCGCTCAAATCCTATGCCAGCTCAGGAGGTGGTGTACATGTACGCACGTTTTGAGTTAGTGTGGAAATGCGCAGAAAAACAATTCCTAAAACCACAAAACGCACTGACAAACTAAAAGATATGATATATTATGACCCACTGTAAAAAAAACAACAACATAGGGATGTTAACCGATGACTGTTTGACCGATGGTTGACCGTATCAACGTTAACCGATTAAAGTTGTAGTCGGGTTAAAAAAAAAAAGTGATCTCTAAATTAGGCTATTATAGACAGTGGACTGAATGCTACTACAGTTAGCCATCTCATTCCAAGATCTTTTTGTGTGAAGTGAACAAATCCCTCACACTCAATTTTTCATAACTCGCCTGTTTGTACTTAATAAACAAATAAAAACATTTGGTTTTCTGTGTCGGCTGCAAAGATTAAGTCTGACTCGCGATCTTCGCAGTAGTGAACGCGCCGAAACGAGAAGTAGAGAAAAGTAGAGATTTCTGTAGATAATAGATATATTTCTATTTTTTTGTAGGTGTGTGAGGCGAGTAGGCTACCTTATACGTTGAGTTTCGGTTCATGGATGATAGCTTAACGTTAGCTCCAGTCAGGCGCTGGCGCCTCCGTGTTGTGATTATCTCTGCTATTTACTTTTTATTTATTAAATCCAGAAAATTGGATAATGAAACACTGATTAAAATTAAGATACAATTAATACAAAACAAAATTTGCTTTAAAGAAAGGCTTTGTGCTTTCTGTTTATACAACTTTATAACACTCCAGGCAAAGTATACCTCTTTTTTTGTTCAGTAATGAAAGGCTTTCAATGACCAAAAAATTATTCAGACTGACAAAATAATAAAAATGACATTCTTCTTCTTTTAAATAATAATAATAATAATAATACAAATAATAATAATAACGACATTCTTCTTCTAAATAACAATAAGCGTCATTAATAATAAAAATCATAAGAATAAGAATAAGAATATTACAAATTGTCATGCAATTATATTAATGTGAATGAATGGTACTCCACATCACATCATCATCACTATTGTACACCCCAATACATGTGACGTGATACGAAATTAAATGCTAATCGTTTTAAAACACGTGCTGTAAAATAATGCATTGTGATAGGTCATTTGCTCATCCAAGTTCTCTTATGAGAGGTTCTCTCGTATTGCGTAAGTTAGCTTACGCTACGGGAAAGTCATCTTTTCTCGAGATCTGAAGCCAAAAAATTATCCTTAATTTTTATAATTTTGTCAACGCAGTGCAGCAGCACGCAGACCTAGGGCAGGCTTACTAGCGTGCCCATTGGCTGCCCTGCGGCAACTGCAGCAGCCTATCGCTGAGCCTTAGACGTGACGCGCCTCATGCGTCACAGCCCGCGAAAGAGGGGGTGTGGCTTAGCGTATACAAGCGAGGCTCAGAGGCTGCTTCACTGATTTCTGTCTCTTCAGCGACGCTCTCCGCATCGCTGGACTCTGAGGAAGCCGCCGCCGTTGAAACAAGCGACCAGCACGCCGAGGATATCAGCTTGAGGAAGCCGGCCGTCTTCGCCGCCTTCAGCCTTCCCTGCCTGCTCCGCTATCCGGCGGATTATATCCTTCTTTGCTCTGTGTTGTGTGTGTTTGTGTGTTCGCCCCGCGACACACTGCATCTAAAAGAGCGCGAGGCGTTGTTGCAAATGCCTCGCTCCTCCTGTGGCTCGTGCAGATCCCCGCTCAGCGACAGCGACCGCCATGTGATCTGCGCTCTCTGCCTGGGCCTCGACTACGCAGCCCTCGCCCTTACTTCGGGCGGCTGCGAACTCTCCGAGGAGATGCCGATGTCGACCCTGCGGGCTCGACTCGCCTTGTTGGACCCTCCTCCTGCCTCTCCGTCTGCCTGCGCCGCGTAAAGAAGAAACGCCGCGCTCAGAGGCCTCCGGAACCGGATGCAGTAGCTGAGCGCTCGCCGGAGCCCCTCCCGCGAGCCTCGCTATCTCCTTCTCCCCCCCACCTCCCGACGCGCAGCGGCCGGCTTTCGCCCGCACTGCCGTCGCCTCAGGGGATGAAGCAGACAACGCTGCTATCATAGACAGCTGCTTACCCCCCTCTGTCAAGCCGCGCAAACGGCGCCGCTCACAAGGGATGTCAGAAACGGACGGTCTCGGGCTATAGCTTCCTTTACGTTACAAGAAAGCTACCCCCCCCCCTGTCACTGGCGAAAGGAGAGAAGAGTGTTTAGCCCCACCCAGGTCGGACTAACCTCCATTCTCACAGATTTCTCAGTCCCCTCCTAAGCTCAGGCGACTGGAAATACATATATTGCAGTAAACGAGCCTGTTTTTTATACACGCACGCCTGCAAACAAACGCTGACGCAAAACATAATGACGCTCGCTCCTTCCCACGCTCTCCCTCTCTGTTCGAGCCGCGCAAACAGGCGCCGCTCACAAGGGATGTCAGAAGTGGACGGTCACGGGCTAGTTTCCTTTACGTTATAAGAAAGCTACCCCGTGTCTCGGTCGCGCGCGTCACTCACCTCCATCTCTTACACATTTCTCAGTCCCCTCCTAAGCTCAGGCGACTGGAAATACATATATTGCAGTAAACGAGCCTGTTTTTTTATACACGCACGCCTGCAAACAAACGCTGACGCAAAACATAATGACGCTCGCTCCTTCCCGCGCTCTCCCTCTCTGTTAGAGCCGCGTAATCAGGCGCCGCTCACAAGGGATGTCAGAAGTGGACGGTCACGGGCTAGCTTCCTTTACGTTATAAGAAAGCTACCCCGCGTCTCGGTCGCGCGCGTCACTCACCTCCATTTCTTACACATTTCTCAGTCCCCTCCTAAGCTCAGGCGACTAGAAATATCAATATTGCAGTAAACGAGCCTGTTTTTAATACACGCACGCCTGCAAACAAACGATGTCACAGCACATGATGACATCTTCCCGCTCTCTCTCCCTTTGTTCGAGCCGCGCAACTGCACCGTTCTCAAGGGATATCAGAGCGTACGTCACGAGCGACACTCTGTCATATGCTCGCTCTAACTGAAAGCTTACGTGTGCCCCTGTGGCTCAGTGGCAGAACATTAGGCTTTCGTGCCAGAGACCCGTGTTCGAATCCGGCCCTGGCGGCAGATAACATTTTTTCTGTTTGCTTCTCCGAGCTCACGGCCAGCTTTCTTACATACAGAAAGCGAACCCGCATTCTGTATGTCATTCTTGCGCCACTCCTGTTCAACCTGTATATGCTCCCAATGAGCCAAATAATGAGAAACAACCAAATTGCTTACCACAGCTATGCAGACGACACACAGCTGTACTTAGCCCTATCGCCTAACGATTACAGCCCCATTGACTCCCTGTGCCAATGCATTGATGAAGTCAACAGTTGGATGTGTCAAAACTTTCTTCAATTAAACAAAGACAAAACTGAAGTTATTGCGTTTGGAAACAAAGATGAAGTTCTCAAGGTGAACGCATACCTTCACTCTAGGGGTCAAACAACTAAAAAACAAGTCAGGAATCTTGGTGTGACACTAGAGTCAGACCTTAGTTTCAGTAGTCATGTCAAAGCAATAACTAAATCAGCATACTATCATCTGAAAAATATTGCAAGAATTAGATGCTTTGTTTCCAGACAAGACTTAGAGAAACTTGTGCATGCTTGCATCACCAGCAGGGTGGATTATTGTAATGGACTCCTCACTGGCCTTCCCAAAAAGACCATAAGACAGTTGCAGCTCATCCAGAACGCTGCCGCCAGGATTCTGAGCAGAACCAGAAAATATGAACATATCACACCAGTCCTCAGGTCTTTACACTGGCTCCCAGTTAGATTTAGGATTGATTTCAAAGTATTATTACTGGTATATAAATCATTCAATGGCCTAGGACCTCAATACATTGCAGATATGCTCACTGAATATAAACCCAACAGATCACTCAGATCATTAGGATCATATCAGCTAGAAATACCAAGGGTTCACTCTAAGCATGGTGAGTCTGCTTTTAGCTATTATGCCAGCCGCAGCTGGAACCAGCTTCCAGAAGAGATCAGATGTGCTCCTACAGTAGTCACATTCAAATCCAGACTCAAAACACTTCTGTTTAGCTATGCATTTACTGAATGAGCACTGTGCCGCTGTTCGTCCGACTGTACTGTACTGTATTTCATTTTATTTTTCTAAACTGTTTTAATTATTCTTATTTCTTTTTATTATTTTAATTTCTTCTATGTAAAGCACTTTGAATTGCCATTGTGTATGAAATGTGCTATATAAATAAACTTGCCTTGCCTTGCCTTGCATCTCGCACTCTCCCGCTCACAAGGATGGTGCTTGAGTATTTATGAGCCATCAAGCGCCCAGCTCTGTCAGTCCCCTTACAAGAGGCTACTGCAGCAGCTTACATCGCAGCCAACGAGCCAGTAACACAACTCGCTCGCCTGCACACAAACGCCGTTTTTAAGGCGGCCCAGATAAATCTCATAAAGAGTATAAATTCGGGTTGTCCGGCTCACGCCGAAGGTGTCATAAGTGTAGAAAATGTGCCCACACCCTCGTGCTCACTGCTACACACAAACACGGTTCCCCTGGTAACGCGCTCAGAGTGCACTCTCATAAAGCGGGCACGCGCCGCTCGAATGATAAGCGTAGAGAATGTGTCCACGACTCTGTGCCCACACCTACCCACTGCCCGCTCTGCCACACAGTTACCCCGGGTTGCAGACCCTCTAAAGCGCTCAAACACTGGCCGTGTGACAAATGTAAGCCCTGCGCCCGCTCACGAGTGCGCGCACTTACTAACAAACACGATACCCCTCATGCCGCTCTCGCGACACGGGTTTTTAACTGCGAAATGTGCCCCATCCATAAAGATCGAGCCGTCATACGCTGTACAGCCAGTCACTACTGTCTACCAGCCCCCGTGTTCAAGCACCCCGTGGGGCGTGCGCCGCCCCATCTTCTCTGATACAGGTTCCCCATCTCGCGCAGTGCGGCGATCTGAACCCAGAGACCATTCGACCCCTAGCTATGCGTGCGGAAGCATGGGAAGCTATCCAGGGCATGTCAGAATGGGTGCTGAACACTATAGAACACGGCTATTCGCTTCAATTCGCTCGCCGTCCCCCGCGCTTTTTAGCACGGACGGAGACAGGAGTGAATTCAGAAGCAGCGCATCTGCTTCATGCAGAAAATAGCAAAGCTGCTGCACAAAGGGGCTATAGAACAGGTCCATCCTTCTCTGAGCGAGTCGGGCTTTTACAGCCGTTGCTTCCTCGTACCCAAGAAGGACGGAGCGCTAAGACCTATTTTAGATCTGAGACATTTGAACAAAGCCCTCATGAGACGGCCGTTCAAAATGATCACAACCAGACAAATCCTTGCGCAAATTCGCCCAGGAGACTGGTTTATCTCTCTCGATCTGAAGGACGCGTACTTTCAGATCCAGATAACACCCCGTCACAGGCCATTCTTGAGATTCGCGTTCGACGGTCGGGTATATCAATACACAGTCCTGCCGTTCGGCCTGTCTTTGGCACCCCGTACATTTACGAAGTGCATGGACACGGCTCTCGCTCCCCTCAGAAGACGGGGAATGCGTATACTGAACTATCTGGACGACTGGCTTATTCTGGCGCAGTCAGAGACAGAGCTTGTGTCTCACAGAACAGTGCTTCTCAGCCACTTGGAAAACCTGGGTCTCTCGGTTAACTGGACCAAGAGCTCATTATCGCCCCGCCAGTCAATCTCCTTCTTGGGATAGAGCTGGACTCGGTGGCTATGACGGCCAGATTATCGGAGCAGCGCGCGCGCCGCATCCGTCATCTCGCCGCATCCTTCCAGGTGGGCAGCCAGGCTCCGCTGAGGACATTCCAGCGAATCCTGGGGCATATGGCCTCAGCTGCAGCAGTGCTTCAGCTGGGCTTACTGCGCATACGCCCGCTTCAACGCTGGCTGAAAGCGCGCGTGCCTCACCGAGCCTGGGCGGCCGGCGACTCGCGAGTCAGGGTGAATCAAGGCTGCATTTCAGCCCTACAGCCCTGGCTGGCAGCCAAATGGTATCGCACGGTAGTGACGATGGGAGCGATCTCGCACCGGAAGGTTGTCTCGACAGACGCTTCCAACCAAGGTTGGGGAGCGCTCTTCGAAGGCAGACCGGTCTATGGCCGCTGGTCAGACCAGGAGAATCTCCTTCACATAAACTGTCTAGAGATGCTCGCGGTCGAGAAAGCGCTCAGGCACTTCCTCCCAGTCCTCCAAGGTCACCATGTTCTAGTCAGCACGGACAATACATCAGTAGTGGCCTACGTGAACCGCCAGGGCGGCATCAGATCCAAAATGCTCTGCACCCTGGCGGAACGCCTCCTCGTGTGGGCTCAGCACTCACTGAGAGCCGCGCATGTGCCTGGGCACCTGAACGAGGGTCCCGACAGACTGTCCAGGGACAATGTTCCCCCTGGGGAGTGGTCCTTGCATCCCCAAACAGTCCAGTCACTGTGGCGCCGTTTCGGCAAAGCGAAAGTCGACCTCTTTGCGTCAAAAGACAACGCTCACTGCCCAAAGTTCTTTACGAAGAACGAGGACGCGCTGGCCCAGACCCCTCTACGAGGCGGCTCTACACGTCTAAATGGTCTGTGTTTAAAAGTGGTGCACTGCCAAGGGGCTGGATCCACAAGCATGTGGGGTATCGCAGGTATTGGTTTTCCTTCAAGAGCTGCTGGACACGGGCAGGTCCCCTTCCACGCTTAAAGTCTATGTTGCGGCCATCTCAGCTTTTGCCGGTTCGGCGCTGGGCCGCGCATTAGGAAGGAACGAGTTCATCACCCGCTTCCTTAGGGGAGCCAGGAAGATGAACCCCCCGCGACCCCCCTCGGTTCCTATGTGGGATCTTTCGCTGGTCCTAGAGGCCCTGAAAGCGCATCCCTTTGAACCCATAGAAACTGTGGATATGAAATACCTCACGCTCAAAACCGTTTTTCTGATAGCTCTGTCTTCAGTCAAACGTGTGGGAGACCTTTACGCGTTATCCGTTAACGCCGTGTGCCTCGAGTTCGGACCTAATGACTCGAAAGTCATTCTTAAACCGAGGCATGGTTACGTCCCCAAAATATTGGGCACTCCCTTCAGAGCACAGGTCATTTCTCTCTCAGCCCTGCCGCCTTCCGGCAGCGAGGTCGATGGTAATCTCCTCTGCCCAGTCAGAGCGCTGAGAAATTACGTCACACGCTCCGCCGCTATCAGGCGCTCGGAGCAGCTTTTCGTTTCGTTTGGTGGGCGCACCAAAGGTCTCGCCGCCTCGAAACACAGCCTGTCCAGATGGATAGTGGACGCTATCGCAGCTGCTTATGCGTCTAAAAACCTGCAGTGCCCTCTGGGCATCAGGGCTCACTCCACCAGAGGCATGGCCTCTTCATGGGCTTGGTCCAGCGGAATTTCCATTCATGACATTTGTACAACCTGGAAGTTCCTGCCTTGCAGGTGAAAGTTTTATCAGTCTAAGTCACGCGTAGGCCGGCCCACTGTCTGTGTGCGGGCTACTGCGGTTGATTTAGCTCTCCTGGTTGAGCTGCATTATACAAGGGTTTATCAGCTCAGACCGGCCGTGCCGCTCTGAGCGCCCTAGTGTGTGCTTATGTACTGCGCTAGCCATTCTATTGGCAGCCCGGTTCCCACTCATCGTGTTCCCCGGACTTCCCCTGGGACTCATTTAGTGGATGCTGGGCACGCACGGCGTTGACAAGGGAGTTCCCGTAGCGTAAGCTAACTTACGCAATACGAGAGAACCTCTCGTAAGAGAACGTAATCGGTTACTAACGTAACCTCGGTTCTCTCTAGAAGAGGGAACGAGTATTGCGTAACCCGCCGTGCTCGCGCCACGAGCTCATTCGCTTCAGCGACAGAAACCAGTGAAGCAGCCTCTGAGCCTCGCTTGTATACGCTAAGCCACACCCCCTCTTTCGCGGGCTGTGACGCATGAGGCGCGCCAAGCGCGCTCATTGGACGTGACGTCACGTCTAAGGCTCAGCGATAGGCTGCTGCAGTTGCCGCAGGGCAGCCAATGGGCACGCTAGTAAGCCTGCCCTAGGTCTGCGTGCTGCTGCACTGCGTTGACAAAATTATAAAAATTAAGGATAATTTTTTGGCTTCAGATCTCGAGAAAAGATGACTTTCCCGTAGCGTAAGCTAACTTACGCAATACTCGTTCCCTCTTCTAGAGAGAACCGAGGTTACATTAGTAACCGATTACGTTTCTCTTCTTTGCCGTCTTCCGTGTGTCCATGGCGTAAAATGAGGGCGTGGGGGAAGCGGAGACTTGAATATATAGGGGCGTGTTATTCTAATGACGATCGTTTTCAGCCGCGGCATTTATCAAGGGCAGGTATTGCGTACACCTGGATTTCAAAGGTACGCACAGCTTCATAAATCAGGCGGTGAGAGGAGTGTAAGCATAATCTTACACTAATATATACGCCCGTTTCTACGCAAGAATGATAAATGAGGGCCATTGTGATGGCATCATGGCATTTTATTACCATCTATTTGATTGCATCTGACAAGCTACAGATGTGTTATGAGGATGAATTGCATAACATGCTAATATTATTGCAGAACATATTTCACTTTTCTTTTTGCAAATATGTGTTAATTTGCATTTCTGTTTAATCTTCATTTGATTTTGTTTGTTTTACACTGCAGATCGATCAAACGGGTGTTCGTGTAGGCTGTTAATTGTAAGACTTGCTTTGTGAAGTCTTCATGTTATTTATGAGAGGCAGTATTGCCATTTCTTTTACACAACGGTCTAAATTTTCACACACTTACACACACTTTCACGTTTCTTCCCTCTGCCGACGGTGTCGCCATTTCTCATTTCACCCGTTTTTGTGCGTACGCCTGGGTCAGAGTTTGCGTGAAGAACCGCACATTTTCCCGTCAAGTTTGCTTTTTATAAATACCAATTATTGCGTAGAGAGCGGCGTACGCCTTCTTTTGTGCGTACGCAACGTTTATAAATGAGGCCCCAGGTCTGCAGCCTCCCCCTACTGGTCTATGGGGCTAGACGGCTAAATTTGTCTCTTTCACCCGATTGCCGTTGAGAAATCTCCGATTTTATTGTAGGTTTTGCAAGTTCAACATGGGTTATAGGTCGAAAATTGAATGAACGAGTACTTATGTCCTTTCGATTTCTTACAGGTTGAGTTGTTGTTGCCTAGCCTGGCGAGCCAGACTTACATCAAGATGTTTAGTCTGGCAACTCACCATAGACACGCTCACTCCGAGGGGCGGGATAAACGGCTGTCTTTCAAATTCCCTCTGCACGCAATAGGACAGCGTTTCAACCAACCAGAGCGTTTTCCCCACAGCGGAGCTAGTTGATCGATTCAACTTTTGCCATATCTGGCTGGCAAAACGACGAACACATCTTCCTTTTTTTAAGAATGACTTAAGTGCCGTTCTTTGCTCTTTTCTCAAAGAAAAACCTAACTCCAAGTCCTCCAGAGCCGCGGACAAAGCCGATTCGAAAGACTGTTCTCCAGCAGCCGTCATTCTTTGTTTTCAAGTCGCAGGCAGGTAACCGTCGCAACTCTGTCGTCATATGTTAAGCCCGCCCCGGCCTACTCTATACACGACGTGATTGGCCTGACCCAATTTAGGTTTTTGCAGCTAGAAGGTCTATTGAGAGTTGCTAGACTGACCCTGGCTGCAAAATAATTTTGCTGCCGCTAGGGTGCGTCTAGATTTCTAGGCTAGTTGTTGCCCATAACACGCTAGCGTTCTGCTAATGAACGCTGATTGGTCAGTGAAGGACTGATTACGACCAGAGATACAGCTTGATGGCATCGTGACATCCGAAGCGGGACCAGAAACAAACATAACAAAAACTCTTCTAGCACGTGTATTTACCTGTGTCAGCTGTGTTGTCGATGCCTCGAGAGAAAAGAAAGTGCAGAGCGCGAAAGCAACAAAGCGACTGAAGAATTACCGTAAAGCATTATCTCTGGTCGTACGATGTGTATGACGTCATTGACATTTTAAAAGACTTTTTAAAGCAAACAAGTGTCTCTAAAAAATCTAACACCCAGCAATGTGTAATTTCTTTGCATCTCCTTTCGAATACAACATTCAAATTACTAGACAAAAAATTATATCCTGAGAAAAGTGGATTTTGATGGGTATAGCTCCATAGACATCCATTCATTCTGCACTCGCCTGCGAGCGCCCCCTCATGGACAGAGACCTGTTACTGCAGCCAGTCCAGAAACCGGAAGTAACCAGAGAGTGCCAATTATCTTCCTATTAGACATTCTCTGCTACTACTCATACAATGGGGCTAATAGGAAGTGCCAAGGCTCTCCGTACACGGGCTCTGCTATTACGGCTTTGCAAACATTGCATTTTGCTGTCTTGCTCTGTGGTGTTTCCAGTGTGAAGTATTTCCACACAGCGGACGTTGTTGGCTAGCCGCAAACTGCGGAAGGGATTTCCTGAGCAGGGGCGTGTCTCATAACTCTGTGTTTCATTGAGCCGCACCTCCGTTCAGGAAATCCATTCCGCAGTTTGCAGCCAGCTAGCAGACTAGCCGGCAGGAATCACTTTTGGAGTCATTTCAGCAGACAACGTTAAAGCGCAGACATGACTCATGGATATCGGATATCTCCGCAGGTTGGATCGGGAAAATCCGATACGTGAATTACGCTGGTTTCGGTCCCGATACTGGATCGGATCGGCCCCATCCCTAATACTCACCCTCATGTTGTTTCAAACCTGTATTAATTTCTTTCTTCTGCTGAACAGAAAGGAAGATATTTAGAAGAATGTCAGTAACCAGACAGTTTCTGGTCTCATTTATTTCCATAGTAGGAAAAAAATATACTATGGAAGTCAATGAGACCAGAAACTGTCTGGTTACTGATATTCTTCTAAATATCTTACTTTCTGTTCAGCAGAAGAAAGAAATTCATAAAGGTTTGAAACAACATGAGGGTGAGTATATGATGACAGAATTTTCATTTTAAAGTGTAGTATCCCTTTAAGACTTAAGAGAATGCCGCCCCCTGTGGTTGAAGAAAATACATGAATTATAATGCATTTTAACCATTTATTTCCTCTTACACACAAACAACAGGCAGATAGAATACCCTTATTTGACAAAAAGCAAACACACAAGTTTCTGTCTTCTAAAAGAAACTATGGAACTGCAAGATTTACCTGAATAAAAGCAAACTTGCAGTGTTTACTATGGTAGAAACTATAAATGAAACCCTGCAGTCAGAATGAAAGAGCAGCACACACATTTTAACCTGTTACTGACAGGTACAGGAACATACGTTAGTATGTTCAGTGCATGATACAACACTCTATATTACAGCTCTATTCACCCATTAGCATCGATGATGACATTAATCAGGCTCATATATGAATATAACGCTGATATGAAAACATTTATACTGTAAACTAGAGTATCACTTCAGGAAATAAAATGTAGGTAGTTGTGGCCTTAAATTTTGTTTTAAAAGTAACTATAATTCACACTAAAATCATCTCAACATAGCTGGATGATTGTTAAGTTTGAGAAGAAGGGTTTTGGATTAAAAACACCAAAACATCTCTTCTAATGCAATGTGTCAGACAGATGGGGAAAGGCTGCAGGCATGTCCAAAAAAGAATGTGAAAGAAATGAAAAGCACATTTTGAGTTTGATTTCCACTTTAGTGAGCGATCATGGCACCAAAGCAGTGTATGCATTAAAACAGCTTCATGTTACACTTTGCAAAAGGAAAAAACATCCTTCATCATCATATAAAACATGAGGCATCCTCAAAACTGGCTTACAGTCACACCCAGCCCCACATCACACATGCTATTCAGATTTTACAGAAACATTTACAACCTGCCTGACACAAGCAAAAACCATGTACTTCCTGAAGATAAACCACACAAATTATGAATTCAAACTTATGTTGCTGAACCACATCAGTCTTCTTACACAATATACACTTCAAAAGTCTGTGGGGTAGAAGGGGAAAATCACAGAGCGCTAATTACAACAGAATGCAATCCGAAGTCTTCAGTGCACATGCACACACACACACACACACACACACAATAAACCCTTTAAATAGAACAGCGTCTTGTTTAGTCTCTAAACAGAGGCAAAAATACGCATGTATCGTAACATCAGATCACTCATCAAATCTGCTTCAAGTATAACAGGGTTGTATGAGGGAACGTGTAAGGCAAGAGATACACTTCTACAGCTCCAAACTACACATCTATAAAATGACAGACTGGAACTGGGATCCTTCAGGAATCTTCTGTAATTTCATGGCTTGAATAATATGATGTGATTTTGAAATTTCGACTGCTCGCTTGTTGATAAAGGATCTTAAGATACTAATGTCCTATTAAAATTAACAAAACAATGATGGTGAAACAGGAAGTAGTGCTTAGATTTCACAAAATCTATGATGGAACGACAAAGGCTGAGTGATCACTGATCTGCTGAGTATAAAGGCTATCCTTATGGACCCTTATGTGCGCACACACACACGCATTATAAACTTGATCGCTCAGTGCCAGTTGGAGTATGTATGTGTGTGTGCTGACGAGAACTGCTTCTTTTCCTTCCAGACGCGTCACAACAGCGCAGCATTGTGGAAGCACTGAGGAACGCAGAATAACTCCTTTTATTCAGAGGCTTTATGGGGTTTCCATGGCAATGATCCACAGGCACAGGCCTATTGACCCAGTAGAAAAAAAAGACTTAAGAACATAAAAGTAGTTTGGTATCTCTTGGTATCTCAGACTGAAACTTTAAACCAGAGGGGAAAAAAATCCATGCAGTTCAGCCTTACATAGAGAGTCTGCTGAGAAGGTCTGGATAATAGATTATTTCCTCATACTGATGTCATCGTCCTTCAGAACGAATTTCTTCCTCAATGCTTCAGATATAAGAGAGGCAGAATCTTCCTCCCTCAGTGAGGTGCACCCACGGTTATATCTGAATACAGTACACAATAACATTATTCACATCATTATTTATTAATAATAAAAATAACAATGATATAATAATAATAATAGGTATTAATATGTATGGAAGCTTGTTTCCGCCACTGAATAATAAATAAATAATAATAATTGCGACTTTTTATCTCACAATTCTGACTTTTTTTCTCACAATTGCGAGATATGAAGTCAGAATTGTGAGAAATAAAGTCGCAATTCGGAGAAATAAAGTCGCAATTGCGAGATATAAAGTCGCAATTCTGAGAAATAAAGTCGCAATTGCGGGATATAAAGTCACAATTCTGAGAAATAAAGTCGCAATTGCGGGATATAAAGTCACAATTCTGAGAAATAAAGTCGCAATTGCGAGATATAAAGTTGCAATTCTGAGAAATAAAGTCGCAATTGGGAGATATAAAGTCAGAATTGCACGATATAAAGTCGCAATTGCGTGTTATAAAGTCAGAATTGTGAGATATAAACTATTCTGTGCTAAAAAAAAAAAAGTCCGTCTTTTTTTCCCTTAGAATTGGACTTTATCTCTCACAATTGTGAGTTTATATCTCGCAATTCTGAGAAAAGATGTCAGAATTGCGAGATATAAAGTCGCAATTGCGTGTTATAAAGTCAGAATTGCGAGATATAAAGTCGCAATTGCGAGAAAAAAAGTCAGAATTCTGACTTTTTATCTCACAATTGCGAGTTTATATCTCGCAATTCTGACTTAACACGCAATTGTGACTTTATTTCACGCAATTGTGACTTTATTTCACGCAATTCTGACTTTATATCTTGCAATTCTGACTTTATAATACGCAATTGCGACTTTATTTCACGCAGTTCTGACTTTATATCTCGCAATTCTGAGAAATAAAGTCAGAATTGCGAGATGTAAACTCGCAATAGTGAGATAAAAAGTCGCAATTATTATTAATTTATTATTCAGTGGCGGAAACAAGCTTCCATAAATGTGACCCTGGATCACAAAACCAGTCTTATGTTGCACGGGTATATTTGTGGCAAAAGCCAACAAAACATTGTATGGGTCAAAATTATAGAGTTTTCTTTTATGGCAAAAATCATTAGGATATTAAGTAAAGATCATGTTCCATGAAGATATTTTGTAAATTTCCCACCTTAAATATATAAAACATTTATTTTTGTGAATGGATGCAGCACTATCGCCAATAGAAATGGACAACTTTAAATGCGATTTTCTCAATATTTCGATTTTTCTGTACCCTCAGATTCCAGATTTTCAAATAGTTGTATCCCGGCCAAATATTGTCCTATCATAACAAACCATACATCAATGGAAAGATTATGTATTCAGCTTTCAGATGATGTATAAATCTCAATTTAAAAAAAATTACCCATAAGACTGGTTTTGTGGTCCAGGGTCACAAATATGCTATCACTATTCATTAAAATAATAATTATACATTTAACACGTAAAACTCAATTACATTAATTATTAATAATATACATAAAAAATAGGCATCAAAACACCATTAATTCATATTAATTATTATTATTATTATTGTAAATATAAATCTATAGCAATGATAAAATAATATATATTATGATTATTGGTCACAAAACACAACAGCACCATCTATATTAATGAATTAAGAAAAATGTCTAGCCCTTATGGTTCAAAAGTTTTTAGCATAAACGTGAGCGCAACTTTGGACAGTTGGTGGCGCTAGAGAGATTGGGTTAGAGACTGTCCTCTAACTGTGTGTCAAATTTCATAACTTTCCTGCAAGCGTTTCTATGGGCTGCCATAGACTCAAAATAAGTAGAATAGTAGTAGTAATAATAATATAATATTAATACAATAAAGAATATTAATACAAGGCTTTTACAGAAGAATGAAAACACCCCCCACCAAATTTCTGCATAGTCAGTGTCAAGCTGGTGTTGAAACAGCGCTCACCTGTCCTTGCTCATCTTCATGCGGTTCATGTCTTTCAGGATGTCCATTACATCAGCAAAGCTTGTCGATTTTGAAAGAGACACTGTGTCCTCCTCTGGCTCCCGAAAGTCCATAGTAGGGTGATCAAGATCAAAAGTTGCAGATGCTGTCATGGAAACAGGCGGCACAGGATCAGGCACCAGCTCTGACACCTCCTCCTCTTCATCCTCTTCCTCCTCCTCTTCTTCTACTTCTTCTGTGACATCACTAATGACAAAGGAGGCTGTGGGAGCAGCCTGGTAAGCAGCGGTCTCAAAAGGAGCCATGGAGAAGCCCACACTAGTGTCGTCAGGGGACAGCAGGTCAGGGGTGATGGGGTTCGAATCTGAAACGGGTCAACATTTTTATGAAGCACTACAGGTCAAAACATTTTCAAGCAAATACATTTCTGCTACTGCCTACTAGTCTTAATTTTGAGTCTAAAGCCAAATACATCTTAAGTATTAACTTGCCAATGTCAAAAAATGAGAACCCAAGAGAAACTAAATTATATAGAATTAAATGATTTAGTCAAATTCTCAACCTGATTCTGAAGCAACAATCTTGGCGATCTGGGCTCGGAGTCGAGTCAGCTCATCTTGTAAAGCTGTGGTGCGGTTTAGAGCGGTAACCCCTGGTTTCCTCAGGCCCTCGACTCGCCTGCCTTCTCGTCTGAAGTTAGGCACAGACGAGTTCCTGTGCATGATCAGCAGCGGTGTTGGCCTCCACTCATGCCTCAGGGGACGTGTGTCACTCCTGACAAACAACAAGACGGCATTGGGGTAAAATTCATTCATTTAATATTTTAGTGAGGATCCAACACTAAATTCAAATTCTGCTCTAAATCCTACAAAACACCATTAAAAAAGCAGTCAAATAGGAAATCTGGTGCACTCGCATGACAGACTTACCTCACTCTGGCATATGTCTCCTCCTCATCATCTGCAATCCAGGCAATATCTGCCAGCGTAGGCACCAGTGGACCATCCAAAGAGCGCATTGGAGGAAGGCCTGGGAGTTCCTGAAGAACACAAGCAGAAAACAGCCATTCCTTTAGTTTTAACCCTTATAAGCTATTCTGTCATTTTTGACTGATTTTATTTTTAAAAAATTATATATAAAAATGGTTTCCTCAATCTTAGCTCTTGGGAACTTTGTTTAAACATTCTAAACAAACAAACAAATAAAAATGGACTTAATTTGATGAGTCTCATAACATTGATAAATCATCATAACAAAAGGTCACACCAACCATAGGAAAATCATGGGAAAGACCCTAATGCAGAGCTTCTTTTTTATAAATATGTGTTGAATAAAATCTATATATCAGCCCCAATGTTGAACAAACACACACATAAACGGGAGTGCAAAAACTCACACACCGACCCAACTACTGCAAAAATGACGCTTCAAAATGTTTTTTGGTTTTTTTTAGTACCACAATTTGGCACATAATAGTTGGATAATGTCTAAATAAATATCCAAATGTATATTTCCTAAGCATAAGATCTCAAATTCTTGTGCAACGGGTGGATGCAGAGGACACTTCAGCCATCTACTGGACCATTACTGTCAAAACATGATTTTGACCTGACATGAAGTCATGTTATACTTCTGTTTTCACCAGATGACAGCAATGATTTACTTTGGCCTGGTTTTACAGACGAGGCTTCGATTAAACCTTAGTTTAATTAGGACATTTAAGTAGCTTTTTTAAACATGCCTTAGAAAAAAACATTCTGATGTGCATATTGAGACAAAACAATGTCACTGATATATTTTAAGATACACCAGTGGAACTTGCTTCCAGTTAAAACAGCTCAAACATGCATTTTAATCTGTGACTAGCTAAAGACTTGTCTGTGAAACCAGGGGTTTGTTTCAACTGTTTATGTTTATAGAAGTGCAGATTTAAACAAATGGTAAATAACATCTAGATGATTATTTTTGGTAATAGATGATAAATGACATCTAAATGGCCTAAAATCCAAAAAGAGCAGCATATTTTTATTGTTACTTCAGGGAAATTAGTGTTATAACTAATTTTTTTTTAAAAGTGACACTTTTTTTTCCTTCTTCGAAAATATGAGGGTTAACTTACAACACTTTTCAATCTTTAACTCAACCACTTGATGATCTGGGTGCATGAAAGCATTTGCTTGTTTTTATAAACAATGTTTATTCCAATACCTGGAAACAAGCCCTGGGACAAGGTTTAAGAGGCAGTGTAGAACCAATTCGTCTCACCACACTACGAGTTGATCCATGTGGTTTATTTTGCCAAATAGGGATTACTTCCTAAAGAGCAAGTAAACAAAAAAATAAGTATTAAAAAAAAAAATATATATATATAGAAACACTGACAGAACATAAATAAAATAGCTCTTTTAGATGTTTATTTACTTACTGCTTCTGTCTCCATTTTTCTGAAAGTGTAGAAAGAAAGCACTGCAGCCTTGGATTGTACAGTGGTGTTTTGATTATTATTATTATAGCACACTGATCATGTTCATCTGGGACGAGGGTTCCTTTGCCTTGAAAAATTAGCAAGAAAAACATAAAATTAAAACAAAAACATATTCTAAACTTTATGTGCAACACGACTGTGAATGCAGATCAAGAGATCATGAGCACAGAATTGTTTTTTTTTAGTTGCTGCAGACTGATTGCTTCCTTTGTGTTAGATTGTGTAAATCAAGTGAATAAAGTAAATAAAGCGTTGAGCAGTGTAAGCAAAGGTGTTTTTATGAAATTAAGAAGTACATGAACTGATAAGTTGAGTACTAAAATGATAAATAAAGAGTAAAGAAATAAAAACGGGAAATTAAATGAACAGACGATAATGCTATACGTTATGCGGTAGAAAAGAGTAATTGTGAACATTAACAAACACAATAAAACATCAAATGTAAACAAGGAGGTAAACAAATCAAAGGCGTCCTGTGACCCTCATTCCTTCTTTTAGCATCACAGCTAACAACCGACCTAATAACGTCCTGCTACTAATCATGCATTTAGAAAACATATAAAACATACCGTGTGTGGTCAGATTAGTTCGGTTTATTTTTTCTGCACTGGTGCATATTATTATGGTTTATGTGATGTGAATGTCCGGGCTTCCTTTCTCCCTGTTCCGTTAGCCGTTTAGCAGTTAGCCCAGCGCGCCCCCGGCTAATTTTGCAGGCGGTGCATGAGTCGGAAGTGCGTGTAGTAACATCGTCCTGTACAAAATAAAAGTAATCTTGCACACAAAGTTAAAAATATACCGCTTTGAAACCATTTAAAAAAAATATATACATGTAAATAGATTTGATGTTTTATATACTTACACAATTGTAAATACAGACGCATTTGGTTTATTTAAACTACTATATACATAAAAACAAAATAAAAGTCACCTTGCAGATGGAAGTTAATAAAACGTTACCTGCTTGGCCAGACTGCATCGAAGCAAATGTAGATTTAGAAATTTAAATATTTAGAGGGAGATATTTTCAGCTGGTACATTCTGCAACGATATTTCGATTGTAATTGGGAATTTGAGCGAAAGGGAATTGTAATTGGGAATTGAGCGGTCCTATCTATTATCTTATGACTGACAGATTCACTGCAGAGGCATCAAAACACATGACAGTGCATCATGCGGAGCGTCCCGATCAGCTGGTCGTTATATGGGATCATTAAAGACCAAGGTAAGATAAATGCACATATTTGGTGATTTTCGATTATTGTAACTAAATTTTAGTGCCAAGTTTAGAGAACACACATAAAACATGAGCACAATGAGTGGTCCATCAGTAGATACTGCTTAAGAATTTTAATCGGGAGAGATAATTATGATCTATCAAGGATTCAGAAAATATATTGTTTATCAATACTGTATATATTATTGTGGATTCTAGACACAGAAGTGCGACATTGTGATGCATTTGGGGCCTGCAGCAGCAGCACTATCAACAATCCACATCTTGTACTGTGTTTTGGGCCTGATTATTGTTTCGACATTAAATTACTGAATTCTTAAAGCAGCTGTGGGCATCTGTTGTAGATGATGATGATGATGTTGTTCTTGTTGTCGTTTTTTTTTTTAAATCTTAGATGAACCACATAATTACTGGACCTGGGTATTTGCTGTAATATTGGGCTCAAGTTGGCCATTTTGCATGAATCTGTGTCTTTTGTTAGAATGTATGCATTCCCTGAATATTAAATGGCTCTATGTGGACCGAAAGAGATCGATTTGTTTCAGTCAACTAAGCTTTATTGGCATGATTTTCTATCCTTACAAAATTGCTGAAGTATATACAGAACATAGTAACTGAAGTATTAAAATAGTACAGAAAATAAAATATTAGTAAAAAAAGAGATACAATGAATGGTAAGACTAAATACAAAATAAAAAAGACAAAATCTAACAAAATTATATAATATTTATATTGAAATATATTTACTTATCTACAATACTTGTGTGTGTGTGTGTGTGTGTGTGTGTGTGTGTGTGTGTGTGTGTGTGTGTGTGTGTGTGTGTGTGTGTGTTTGTGTGTGAGAATGTCTTGTGCATATAAAAAATGGTTTGTACAAAGTAAACCACCCATTACAGACTCTTCTTCCTCTCATATTGCAGGTTTCCTGTAAAGTGCAGAGAATGCTGATGAGGATGGAGAGAAGGAAGAGGAAGAATTCCAGATGCCGACACAGCAGTGGGCAGTCGTTCCATCACTGATTCCTGTGCTGGAAGGGTTAACTTTTTTTTGACTGGTCAACTCTCAATCTCAGCAGTGAGACCTCATGGACCACAGAGCTCAGAGAGACAAGAGCAGGGCCAGCTACTTTGGAAATGTTAAGAATAGGTAAGGTTTGGTTGGGACTAAATGGATAGAGGAAAAATAAATCATTAATGTGTAGCTTAAGCTCATAAAGAAACCTGTGTCATCTTGTCTTTAGACTGGGATCAAAGCTGCCGGCTGGAATTTCGCAGCCTCCAGGCTTCATTACTGCTCAATGTTCCATAGGCGCCGAGAGTGTGCTGGGGAACAGTGTTGGGCAGGAGCAGTGTGGCAAAGGAAATCACCAAATCCGAAACCCCAAACTAAGACAGTACTATCTAAAGGGTAAGTGAATGACCATCAACAACGATTGACAATTAGCTTCTGATTTTTTAGGCACCTAACTACACACCTATACAGAAATAGTGTTTAGTTATAAAGTTGCTTTTTTATTATGGCACATTAAGTTAGAAACAGAAATGAAATTCAGTACTGCATAAAGGGTTTACACTACCGTTCAAAAGTTTGGGGTCAGTAAAATGAAAAAAAGAAGAAGAAGAAATTAATACTTTTATTCAGCAAGGATGCATTCAATTGATCAAGATCGAAAACTTAAAGTGACGGTAAAGACATTTATAATGTCACAAAATATTTGTTTCAAATAAACTTTCTATTCATCAAAGAATCCTTAAAATAATTTATCACATATTCCACAAACATATTAAGCAGAACAACTGTTTAACACTGACATTAATGTTTCTTGAGCAGCAAATCAGCATATTAGAATGATTTCTGAAGGATCATGTGACACTGAAGACTGGAGTAATGATGCTGAAAGTTCACCATTGCCATCACAAGAATAAATTACATTTTAAAATAACATTTTTTAAATTGTTATAATATTTCATAATATTACTGATAAATAAATGCAGCCTTAGTGATACTGCAATGTAGAGCCAATCTTGGAGTTTGTACATATACATTGAAAATCCCAACTGACATTTTTTTAAATGGTAATGACTCACAAACTGGTTTAAAATTACAGTTCCTGCTTACTAAACATACTTAGTGTGTTTGTAGTTTAAACAGCTGAAGAAACAAACTGAGAAACAAACACATCTGCTTTCACTCTAGTTACTTGTATGCAGTTTGAACTGTTTTTGCATCTATCTTCATAGAGGCGGCATTTCCAGTCAAAGATCCAATAACGAAGATTTTGGAGTCATGCAGAAACAATGAACACGGAGTGAGTAAAGTTGTTAAGCTTATCGCCTTCAAGTTCCTGTTTATATGTGATGGAAGTCTCCATAAATATAACTGCCAGCATTGTCATACCTTGCTGTCATGTACTGATAACTTTGGAACAAAGGTTACTGAAACACCCCATGCTGTCTTGTCAAGCTTTAAAAGATCTTTACTGAAACTGTTTAATGGATAATTCAAGGAGAACATGGAAACTTTACAGCAAATATAATGGGAGAATGTCGACTGCGAAGGCTTTGGTAACTAATATTTTATTATTTAAAATGAATTAATAAACTAGAAATAATAAACAAGGCTAATTTGATGTCCCAGCCAAATGTTTCTGTTCAATATCAAACTGTCTTTCCTTCTCATTTTTTAAAGTTGATGTCCATTTAGTTTCTTGTGTACAGTAGGTAATATTGTTTGAATTGTATTACACAGAGACACCGTTGAAAATACACAACGTCTGTCGTTATTCAAGCTTCACCAGATGAAATGTGTTACAAGAGCATAAACAATCCTCAGATTCTCAGTTTGACTTTTCTGCCATTTGGAAACAAACTGACATTAGTTTGCTATTAAGTGTGCTGGGTTTAAACAGTTTCAGAATAAAAGACTGGGCTGTTTGTTTAAAGATAAAACTATGCAAATCATTAGATACCACTACTAGTATAAGTAATACATGTTATCCACCATTATTTGCATGTCTGGAGACAGTTGTCTGTAGCAAAGCCATAGGGAATGAAGAATTTGAGTTTGGACGATCAGATATTACACTGTGCGCAGAGTTCATTGATTTGTGTAAGATTTGTGGAACAAAAAGAAGTCCACCTTTCAGTTAATGGCATGAATAAAATCAGAAATAGAGGTCAGAATAGTTTTTGCAGAGGTTTTCTTTTTAGGGTGTCCCTATGTACTTTTAAATTATGCATATTAAATCATATGTATTATACTTAATTTTATTATACAATGCCGTTCAAAAGTTAGATTTTTTATGTTTTTGAAAGAAGTCTCTTATGCTTACTAAGACTTAATTTATCTGATCAAAAATGCAGTAAAAACAGCAATATTGTGAAATATTATTGCAGTTTAAAAAAACTGTTTTCTATTTTAATATATTTTAAAAATGTAATTTATTTCTGTAATGTCAGTTTTCATGATTGGGCCTTCAGAAATCATTCTAATGTGCTCTCAGTTTAGTAACTCACAGGCCCACAGGTAAACACTACAAACACTAGTCTTTACGGTTTTAATCATGTTATATGAAAGAAAGTAGCAGTTAATCTCCTAATAATTTTTATTCTTATGTATAAGATCTCTCGGAACAACTGGGAGACAAACATGACAAAGGAAAATAATCTATGACAGGAAGTGACAATAATAAATCATGTGAACTCATTTGCATGAATTATGCATCTTTGTGATTAGCTAATAGTTTCTGGGTTTCCAGACAACTGATGTCACAGGGCTATGAATAAGGAAATGAGGGGGTGTACAGCAGTGTGGAAAAAAGGAAGGGAAGTGAAACTGCTTTCAGTGTGACAATGTCTTTCATTATGAACCACCTCAAACAGTTATCCAAGAACAAGGTCTCAACTTCTACGGCGATAGCTTCTGACCCACATCCAAGACAAGAGCACAGCCTTGATCCTGCGCCTGACATTAGTGTTGTGGGAACTGCAACTCTTGTGTCTCCTTCCACGGATGCGGAATATGACAAACTGACGGTGAGAGAGTAAAAAATAGTGTGTTTACAAACCTTGGCACTTGATGCATTATGGTTTTAATAGTGAACAGCCTGACAAATCTCAGTACAGCTCGTTTGTAGCATTAATTCCAAGTTTAAGCTCTTTGTGATGCCAGTCAAACTGTAATGTAGTGACTCACAACGGCTTCTCTTCTACTGTTTTGTGTGATGTTTATTCATCTCTCGTAGGATGTGGAGGCAGTTCCTTTACCTGATGGAAATGTGTGTCTATTGGCTCTTCCATCTGAATGCTCTCAGGGGGAGGGGCCAGCCGCAATGTCTTGCCTCAAACTGTTCTCCCGTTACATCACAGACAGAAAGGTGACAATGTTAGGTTTATGTTACACTGTTTTATATTCCCATTACATTTCATAAAATGCAGCATATTCAACTTCAGTTCTGACTCACCATTTTGCTTGTCTCACTAGGGTGTGGTCTCTGGAATATTGCTGGTGACGTCCAGTAAGATCTTCTTTGACCCTCAGAAGTCTCACCCACTTGTTCAGGAGAATGGCTGTGAAGAATATGTATTCTCCTGCTCTGTGGATGATCTTGCCTCAGTGTCCTTCTACACAGATATCTCTCACATTCACTTCAACAAGACCACATACAGGTACTTTCTGCTGGGATATATATATATATATATATATATATATATATATATATATATGTATATACACACACACACACATATACATATACATATATATATATATATATGTATATATATATATATATATATATATATATATATACACATACACTCACCTAAAGGATTATTAGGAAAACCATACTAATACTGTGTTTCACCCCCTTTCGCCTTCAGAACTGCCTTAATTCTACGTGGCATTGATTCAACAAGGTGCTGAAAGCATTCTTTAGAAATGTTGGCCCATATTGATAGGATAGCATCTTGCAGTTGATGGAGATTTGTGAGATGCACATCCAGGGCACGAAGCTCCCGTTCCACCACATCCCAAAGATGCTCTATTGGGTTGAGATCTGGTGACTGTGGGGGGCATTTTAGTACAGTGAACTCATTGTCATGTTCAAGAAACCAATTTGAAATGATTCGAGCTTTGTGACATGGTGCATTATCCTGCTGGAAGTAGCCATCAGAGGATGGGTACATGGTGGTCATAAAGGGATGGACATGGTCAGAAACAATGCTCAGGTAGGCCGTGGCATTTAAACGATGCCCAATTGGCACTAAGGGGCCTAAAGTGTGCCAAGAAAACATCCCCCACACCATTACACCACCACCAGCAGCCTGCACAGTGGTAACAAGGCATGATGGATCCATGTTCTCATTCTGTTTACGCCAAATTCTGACTATACCATCTGAATGTCTCAACAGAAATCGAGACTCATCAGACCAGGCAACATTTTTCCAGTCTTCAACTGTCCAATTTTGGTGAGCTCGTGCAAATTGTAGCCTCTTTTTCCTATTTGTAGTGGAGATGAGTGGTACCCGGTGGGGTCTTCTGCTGTTGTAGCCCATCCGCCTCAAGGTTGTGCGTGTTGTGGCTTCACAAATGCTTTGCTGCATACCTCGGTTGTAACGAGTGGTTATTTCAGTCAAAGTTGCTCTTCTATCAGCTTGAATCAGTCGGCCCATTCTCTTCTGACCTCTAGCATCAACAAGGCATTTTCGCCCACAGGACTGCCGCATACTGGATGTTTTTCCCTTTTCACACCATTCTTTGTAAACCCTAGAAATGGTTGTGCGTGAAAATCCCAGTAACTGAGCAGATTGTGAAATACTCAGACCGGCCTGTCTGGCACCAACAACCATGCCACGCTCAAAATTGCTTAAATCACCTTTCTTTCCCATTCTGACATTCAGTTTGGAGTTCAGGAGATTGTCTTGACCAGGACCACAACCCTAAATGAATTGAAGCAACTGCCATGTGATTGGTTGATTAGATAATTGCATTAATGAGAAATTGAACAGGTGTTCCTAATAATCCTTTAGGTGAGTGTGTGTGTGTGTGTGTGTGTGTATATATATATATATATATATATATATATATATATATATATATACAGGGCTTGACATTAACACCCGCTAACCCTCCAAATGCAGGTGGATTTTTCTACTAGCCACTTTGGCGGATTGAATTTGATATATACATTTTTCAAGTCTTTTAAAAAGGCATCTGAAATAATAAACTAAGTGCAATCTAGTGTTGTCAAAAATATTGATTTATCGATACTGAAATATCTGAAACTCTTCCGCAGAATAGATACACTATGCAATCTGTGCATTCTTGCTCTCTAATCTCTCAGTGAGTGACACACAAATCCACGTCCCTTTAATCACTCGTTTAATTTGCTTCGGGTGAATATTTTGGTGTTACAGGGCTTGAATTTTGGCGTGGGATTGTGCATATTGAGCATATTTTTACTCATTCCAGCAGATTTTGTGCTCAAACCTAAAGTGCGTGCACATAAATACACCATAATGGCTATATAAAACAGTATAATGGGTCTGTGCGTCAGGTTTTAAAGTGATAGCAGCCTAATATACCTGCTGCCAAATTATGAGATAATATTAAATATATATATATTTATAAAATGATCAATTATAAATAATATAAATTATTAATTAATACAAAGCAAATAGTTGAGATTAACAGAATAAAATTGTAATATCAAATTTGGTGAATGTACAAAAATTCATTACATTTAACATATTTCATTCACCAGAAGTTTAACTTTGACAGCCCTGAAAATACATTTTATAATATACAATGTAATTATATAATGTAATTTGTAATAGATAATGTGTGTGTGTGTGTGTGTGTGTGTGTATGTATATATATACTGTATATATATATATATACACATATACATACTGTATATACACATGCACAAATAAAAGTGACAATTTGTTGCAGACCCCTCAGCACCCCACAAACAACTGAATTTTGGTTGTTAATTAAACGGTGCAAAGAACTAACTTTCCCATCATTCATTGCACATACAGCACAGACACATTGATCTCATTTTTCTTCCAGATGTAACAGTTGTAAGTCATCAAAGAGCAAAACAAACAGCCACAAGAAAACCCATCAGTCAGCATTAGAGGCCATTCCCGCTCCTGTGTCCTCCGTTTCACATGATCTGACAGCGACTCCGGATGCTAAAGAAGAGGATGAGGTAGTTGGAGAGACTAGGGACATGTCTGAAGCTGAGAGGCAGTCTGGGGGAATGCTAACATCTGCTGCTGCTACTTTCTGTTGTGGAGGACCAGACAGTGTTCAGAGAGGAAACAAAGAATATGAATTCCGAGACAAATCCGAACAGCGGTCATATTTGGAAAGACAGCTGTTAGGTAATCAAGATTTTTACTCAAGAACTTTGACATTTAACTTGTACTGACAACTCTTTTTTTTCATCAACTAATCCACTTAGTTATCTCTCTTCACTCATTAGGTCCTTGCACTTCTACATCTAGTAGTGGTATAAACGGATCTCTGATGTTTGTGAGAATTCGACAGAAACTGCAGCATGGGAAGAAAAGGGCTTTCTCTAAACCTAAAATTCCTTCCAGAGACGCCTGGTTCACCATGCAGCAGGGAAGGTACTTAAGCCTTACCTAGACTACACAGCCTGCTTGAAATAAACAGCAAAACATGGCAGAATGTTTTAATTAATGTGCTGATAATGTTATAGTAAAAGTTACAACATCTCACTTTCTTGTTCTTTTTCCCTTTCTGCCTTTGATTTTGTGCTGTAGCTCAGACGAGCTGTACGCTTTCATGAGCCAGCATCGACCGGACCTGTGCATCCTGGAGGGAGGTGTTGAGGATGAAGCAGAGCATGATGAAGAGGATTTTGTGCTTCTCGATGATGAGGAAGAAGAGGGGTCTCCACGAGAAGGCCAGGCCGGAGAGGACTGGGAGGTCAGTTATTTTCTAAATGTATGGATTAAACAAATAAATTGAGATAACACACGCCAAGAGAGCAGGAATAACAATCGAACTGAAGTGATACAAAGAAAAATGCCTGTTTTGATTGGAGTGTGCAGGGGATGTTTCTCGCTCACTTTAATGATACTAAAACTAAAACACTTTGCATTTGTAAATACAGATATGGTAATTCACTGGTCGAATATGCTTAACAATATTCATGGACTTGTAGTGTTGCTTCTATGACAACCAGATTACTCACCCTCAGTATCTCAATCATGGTCAAAGGTCAAGAACTTGAAGCCTAAAAAAAAAAAACTACTTTTTGCATACACTACTGTCACTTTTGATCTATTTAATGTCCCCAAGCTTTTGAAAGGTAAAGACATTTATAATGTTACAAAAGATTTGTATTTCAGATAAATGCTGTTCTTTTGTACTTTTCTATTCATTAAAGGATCCTGAAAAAATATATCATGGTTTACACACAAATATTAAGCAGCACAAATGTTTTCAACATTGATAATAATAAGAAATGTTTCTTGAGCAGCAAATCAGCATATTAGACCAATCGGATGCAACGCAATGCATTCTGGTAAGTTTGTCTGCTGCCGCGTCACAATCACGTGTGCCATCAAAGTACCGCGAGAGCAAGACGAGACCAGCCGCCTCGGTCAGGTGCTACAGCTGGCCCAAATTGGCTTCACAAGCTCTGATGACGACACAGCAGTTTCGTGTTTATTCTGACACATTCAGCTCAGGTGATGTTCAAAAATGTGTTTTTATAAAAGTAAAAACTCTTTTCATCTAACCTTAATGTTATAGTAAGTCATGTTTATCAAAATAATACTGATAAAAAAATTTAGATCCACTTTATTGGTATTTAAATAATATAGGCTTATGTTGAACTTTTATGCTTGTACAGGTGGCGCTGTATAAGCAGTACATAAAGACTTGAATGAAAAGTGTTTTTGTTGCTTCATGAAAACATCTAAATGTCTATGCATTTGACAAATATTGCATCTAATGCAGTTCAAATGTGATAAAGTGCACAAACACCTCGCGAGCGTCACGAGAAGCAGAAAGTGTCTAACTTCGGGTCTCCGTTTTTAGCTCTTCCCTGCCCACAACTGGCAGATGTCACCTATTGGTGGAAGCCTAGTATAGTTAGACTCAAACACACCTAATGATTTATGAAGGATCATGTGACTCAAGACTGGAGTAAATCCAGCTTTGCCATCACAGGAATAAATTACATTTTAAAATAGATTAAAATAGAAAACAGTATTTAAAAAAAAAATCTTAACAACCCCAAACTTTTGAACAGTAGTTTAAGTCCTCATGTGTTTACTATAATGTAAATATTTTTTTAGCTTTATCTGTTATGTTTTAGATCTTGTGGTTACTGCATTAACCTTGAGTCTTAAATCATATTTTCACATATGTTTATAGGGAATTCATATAATATGAATAAAGATGTTGAACATTCATTCAAGGTTTTCATCTGTAAAACTTCAGTTTGGAAGTGTTTGTCTCTTCAGCTCAGTTATTGGCAGTAGTGTTAGGCCCCGTTTACACGATGGGAAAACGCAGATATTTCCCTGCGTTTTGGCCTGTCATTTACACGAAAACGCCGTTTTTATCCCAGAAAACGATTATTTTTAAAAACTCCGGCCAAAGTGGAGATTTCTGAAAACGCCGGTTATGTGTTGCCGTGTCAACTGGGAGAAACGGGGTTTTAGGTTCTCAAACGTCACATTATGCGCCAGAAAATGCTTACGTCATGTGAGCGCCCTATGTTTAGAGTTTGTTCCATACTGTCTATGAGTTTGTTTGGCTACTATTTGATCATGGATGCTGTTAAAGTGGTACTCATTTTTACTTTTGTGAAAACGCTTTTGGCCTGTTTGCATTTGCTTCGCTGTCTGTCCACACGAACGAACCTCGCGCCATGTCTATTGTTTTGAAAGGAACAGGAAGTCGCTCGTGCTATTCGTCGTTGTCGATTTTGAGGATTCTGATTGGCTTGCATGGCTTTATCCTTCTCCTTACACTGCCGCCCCTTTGTATTTATGCGGGTTGATGTAAACGGCAACTGTTTTTGAAAACGATATTGTGTGCACGATGTTATTTTTGAAAACGGAGGGGGAGAAATATTCGTTTCTCTAAATACCCGGCTATGTGTAAATGTGGCCTTAATTTGGTGGTAGATTATCACACGGAGACGCGTTTCGCTGTATACGTATACATTTTTTATCGTATTGGCGTTTCGTCCACATGGATCCGGCGTTTTCGGAGACTGAAACCGCTATTTTTTTAAACCGGGTCCCAAGGTGGATAAATCTGAAAACGCCGTCCTTGCGTTTTCGTGTGTACGGCCAATCCGTACATTTTGTGAAACGATGATGTCATCACACCAAGTGTCAACTAGTCAGACACCGTTAAGTCACAGCAACTAACGTTACATTTATGGTTTTTCATATTGTTCAACAAAGTTCTTGATAAAAAAAGAAGCTACTGTGCCTACTATTATTGTTGTATACAGCGCGCAAGGTTTATGCGCATGCTTTAAGTCTTCTTCTCCGTTTTTAGTGTATGTCTGTGGCAGAATTACAGCGCCACATACTGGTCTGGCATGTATACTACATCGTTTTGAGTCGGTTTCGTGTGTACGCAGATATTTCTTGAGACGACGCCGTGTTTACGGAATTTTTTTTTTTGAACGGGGAAAAAAATATCGGATAGAGAAAGCTCTGGCTTCGTGTGGATGTGGCCTAAGTACTTGGATGAAGAGACCAGTCATTTCAATCTTTGTAAGAAAAAGCGCCACCAGCCGTAACTGTGGTTCCAAACAGCAAACCCTCGCGCGCGACAGTGACGTCATCGCACGCAGTATCGCGCGCGTTGGTTCCGCAAGACGTATGACGTTCGTTTATATACTGTCTATGATCACGTTAGGTCTCCAATTTTCGCAACTAATATGAGAATGAATAATTTCGAGAAAATAGTGGCGGACCAAGTCCGCCGACATAGGTACCTCTATGATCGGAGTATGCGCGATAATACTGACGTTCAAATTATTAATAATGCATGGAACGATATCGCCGCCGCCACGGGAAAAGACGAGGCAGATTGCCGTAAAGCGTGGAAGAATTTAAGAGACAAGTTTGTGAGGATCAAGAAGAGGGTCTGCACAGGAAGCATTGATCCAAGTCCACACACGATCATGACGGAGCTGGGATGGTTATGCCAATTTGTTAAACATCGGGAAAAAGTCTCAAATGTGAAGGTAAGAAACACAAATGTTATGTTGTTGTTTTATAATCGTTTTAATAACGTTACGCGTTCAGCCCTAGAGTTACAGACAACACTTTCTAACGTTTCATTCTAACGTCACTCTTCCTTTCTTTAACGTTATTGACATGTTACTGTGTTCTCAGACTAGTGTTGCATAGTTCAGTGGGATGGGATGCCCTACACTTTTTATATATCAATAGTCTGTTTCAGTAAGATAGTAATATGGTACAGAATAATATGGAAATATTTGTACTTCTGTTTCATTGTGGCTTTAATACTAAAGTTGCTTAAAATTTTGCTAGAAGGGAATGAAAAATATAGTGGTAGATTGTATACATGTTTGTAAAATATACCCATTGTTTAGTACGTTTACAACATCTTTTAGACCTGAATGTAATTATTGTTTCTTCATATAAGGTGGTCTCCATTGAGGAACAACTGAAGACAAACAGCTTCCTAACCTCTCCAGCATCAGGAACATCAGAAACATCAGAGACTGCGACTTCTGCCAAATCTCCACCCTTGTCCCTCATGCCATCATCGCCACCTCCCCCCACTCCATCCATTCTTCCACCCTGTCCATCACCCAAACGCAGCTCCTCGCCCTGTTCAATTTCAGCTTACCCTACCCCAAGCATCTCATCCTGTTCCAATGCCTCACCATCTTCTACTGACTTAATGCCTAAGAGAATGTCTTCCACTGAAGAAGCCTTACTGAAGATACTGGAGCAGCTGGACTGGGAGAGGGAGAGGGCCATGCAGCAGGACACTGAAGATTTCAGATTCGCTGCCGTCATTGCTGACATGTTGGCAAAAATCGATCCTCACCGGAAGCCTGAGGTTAAATTCAAGATCCATCAAGTACTGTATGAAGCTGTGCAAAATACCCAAACATAGACAGCATCATGTTTTCACTGAGACTATATATATATATATATATATATATATATATATATATATATATATATATCACAGGTGTAAATGTTTATGTATATAAATAAAAACTTCAATATTCAACTGGAGTTTGATTTTATCAATGATCCTTCAGAAATCATCCTATGCTGATTTGCTGCTCAAGAAACATTTCTTCTCATCACTGTTGAAAACAGTTGTGCTTTTTTTGTAAACGGATACTTTTAAAAAAATTAACTTTTCTAATATTAACGCGGGTCCTAAAGCTCTTGCTTGATCGTAACCCTTCTTTTTCCATTGATAATCCGCTGACCTTTTCTGTTTTGTAATGTCTCTCAGCAGTCTTTCTTTAAATCTCCCTCTTGCTCACTCTCTCTCCTACCCCGTCATGAGTGGACACACCCCCTACAGCTGATTGGCTAGAAGTTTGTTGTGTGGCTTGTTCTGATTCATTTTCGACAGTTTTTCAGAAATTGTTTACTGCACCTTTAAATAGCTGGTTAGCGTTCACTATAGCATTTTGCAGCATGCTTCCAGAGTTCCTCTAAAACCCTCCACCTTCCCCAGCTCCACCTGTACACATCTGCTACGGGTAATTTTATATATGCTATTTGTGCAGCAGCAGTGTCTTACATGCTCACAGCAGCGCATCAGTGTATGTATTGGCATTAGCAAGTTCCTGTACTTGTTCTGCAGAAGCAGCAATAATCTACAACACCACAAATAATCAACAGCAGCATAGCAGATCTATTCCACCAAAACCAACTACATTAACATTGTCATATCCATAACCATGCAAAAAATCGTCATTTTTATGATAGAAATGTCTTTATTTCTTTTGATCAATTTAATGCATACTTGCTGAATAAAACTATTAAAATCCTACTGACCCCAAACATTTGAACGGTAGTGTATGGGTTGGTGAGTCATACACATACAGGTCCTTCTCAATAAATTAGCATATTGTGATAAAGTTCATTATTTTCCCTAATGTAATGATAAAAATTTAACTTTCATATATTTTAGATTCATTGCACACCAACTGAAATATTTCAGGTCTTTTATTGTTTTAATACTGATGATTTTGGCATACAGCTCATGAAAACCCAAAATTCCTGTCTCAATAAATTAGCATATTTCATCCGACCAATAAAAGAAAAGTGTTTTTAATACAAAAAAAGTCAACCTTCAAATAATTATGTTCAGTTATGCACTCAATACTTGGTCGGGGATCCTTTTTGCAGAAATGACTGCTTCAATGCGGCGTGGCATGGAGGCAATCAGCCTGTGGCACTGCTGAGGTGTTATGGAGGCCCAGGATGCTTCGATAGCGGCCTTAAGCTCATCCAGAGTGTTGGGTCTTGCGTCTCTCAACTTTCTCTTCACAATATCCCACAGATCCTCTATGGGGTTCAGGTCAGAAGAGTTGGCAGGCCAATTGAGCACAGTAATACCATGGTCAGTAAACCATTTACCAGTGGTTTTGGCACTGTGAGCAGGTGCCAGGTCATGCTGAAGAATGAAATCTTCATCTCCATAAAGCTTTTCAGCAGATGGAAGCATGGAGTGCTCCAAAATCTCCTGATAGCTAGCTGCATTGACCCTGCCCTTGATAAAACACAGTGGACCAACACCAGCAGCTGACATGGCACCCCAGACCATCACTGACTGTGGGTACTTGACACTGGACTTCAGGCATTTTGGCATTTCCTTCTCCCCAGTCTTCCTCCAGACTCTGGCACCTTGATTTCCGAATGACATGCAAAATTTGAGCAACCACTGAGCAACAGTCCAGTGCTGCTTCTCTGTAGCCCAGGTCAGGCGCTTCTGCCGCTGTTTCTGGTTCAAAAGTGGCTTGACCTTGGGAATGCGGCACCTGTAGCCCATTTCCTGCACACGCCTGTGCACGGTGGCTCTGGATGTTTCTACTCCAGACTCAGTCCACTGCTTCCGCAGGTCCCCCAAGGTCTGGAATCGGTCCTTCTCCACAATCTTCCTCATGGTCCGGTCACCTCTTCTCGTTGTGCAGCGTTTTTTGCCACACTTTTTCCTTCCCACAGACTTCCCACTGAGGTGCCTTGATACAGCACTCTGGGAACAGCCTATTCGTTCAGAAATTTCTTTCTGTGTCTTACCCTCTTGCTTGAGGGTGTCAATGATGGCATTCTGGTCAGCAGTCTTACCCATGATTGCGGTTTTGAGTAATGAACCAGGCTGGGAGTTTTTAAAAGCCTCAGGAATCTTTTGCAGGTGTTTAGAGTTAATTAGTGAATTCAGATGATTAGGTTAATAGCTCGTTTAGAGAACCTTTTCATGATATGCTAATTTATTGAGACAGGAATTTTGGGTTTTCATGAGCTGAATGCTAAAATCATCAGTATTAAAACAATAAAAGACCTGAAATATTTCAGTTGGTGTGCAATGAATCTAAAATATATGAAAGTTTAATTTTTATCATTACATTATGGAAAATAATGAACTTTATCACAATATGCTAATTTATTGAGAAGGACCTGTATTGTTTCTGTACAGATGGTGTCAGTGGAGGAGAGTGGGCTGAAAGCTCCTGTCTCTACTGAACCAGAAGGTTTGAGTAACATACTGAAGCAGAGTGTCATACTGGATGCCCAACAAGTTAGAGAGGTCAGTACTCGCACACTTCAGATTCAGTATACATAAATACTTATTCATAGTCATGCAGTTTTGTAAAATGAAGACCTGATCTCATTCTGGTGGCCCAGTGTGTGTAATGTGTTGTAAAATATGTAGCATGCGTCTTCTCTCAGATCTCGAGAGAGCTGCCTCCTCGTACCATCGGACGCACGTGGCAGCTGTCCTACAGCACGGACAAACACGGGGCAAGTCTCAAGACTCTGTACAGAAAACTCAGCACTACCGACTCACCTGTGCTGATAATCATCAAGGACAACAACCAGCAGGTCATTATTTCACAGCTGGTGAAGTGGACAGCTGAGGGTCAAGGGTCACTGTCCAATTGCAATATTCATTCCACCTGTAATTTTGACCTAAGTTGGACGTTTTGGTTTCGTAAAGGTGTATTGTTATTTGAGTGGTTTTAATTTCCCCCTCAGATTTTTGGGAGCTTCCTCTCACATCCTCTGCATCCTAGTGAGGCATTTTATGGCACTGGAGAGACCTTCCTGTTCCTGTCTCATCCACGCTTTAAGGTACACATAAAGACACATTTGAGCAAATTTAGTAACATTGAGAGAAACAACTGTAAAGGTTTATGAGATCAAATGAAATTCTTAATGGGAATTTCTTTTAAACACCTCTAAGATTATATTTATTTCATTTAAGTGTTTCCGATGGACTGGAGAAAACTCTTTTTTCATCAAAGGGTATTTGGACTCTTTTGCCATTGGAGGAGGAAGGTACATATTCATATTCTGCACGATGCCTTTATAATGCAGAGTTGCATATTTCTTGTCTTTTATTTTAGACTTGCAAGTGATTTGTACAAGTAACTTCATTTTTGTCTCTTCATTTCAGTGGTCACTTTGGTCTGTGGGTGGATGAGAGGTTGTTCTTGGGCAGAAGCAGCCCCTGTCTCACTTTTAATAACTGCAGCCTGTCTGAGACAAACGACTTCACAATTTTGGATTTGGAAGCCTGGACATTTGGCTGACACATGCTCCAAATAATCATGATTTAGTGGGAAATATGGCCATTGAAATTAACTATTCGATCACATTTTACCGACACCTGTAAATGAAGGGAAAGAGACCCTGCAAACTGTGAATATTCTTCCTGATGTGAAGTCAAGGGAAGAGTTTTGCACCAATGGATGAAGGCTCACCTATCATCTTTACCACCATGATGAAAAAAAAGCCTGTTTCGTCTTGTGATTAAGATGCATTTGGGTTCATTTCATTATTTAAATGAGTGCACTTCATCGTACAAGAAATAATGTTCTGGGACAGAATGGAATACTATCTGCCCAAATAACATTTGAATGGTACGTGTTTACACTAGTGAGGTCAATCGTGGATCCCACATTATTACTGCAGCGCTGGTTACAGTGCGCATGTTACTTTGATGAGGAAACCTTTTTATCTATGTTAATTTATAACAACTTAAATAAGCTACACCCTGACTAAATGGCACATATTAAAGCCTCACCTGCTGGTAGTAAGCAAAGCAGCAAAGTCTGCTATACACAGTAGCTTAGGCGTTAGTTTAAATTTCCATAGCTACACTTGACACATAGAAAAGGTTCCTCATCACTCAAGCCAAAACAAAATCAAGACTGAAATGATTTTGGGTTAAAAACCACACACATAAACATCACACAAACCTCAGAGCTGCATGTTTCATGTCTTGAGAATTTTGGTGTCACAATACTTTCTTAGACATTCACATAAAGTCTTAAGCACTCCTGTGGATTCCTAGCCTGTAGGAAAACTTACTTTCTGTAAATAACTCTTACATTAGTTATAACATCAGTTCACAAAGATATCTGTACAATCAATGGCTCTAAAAAAAAACCTGTCAAAACAAATTATAGTCATACAAGACCAATGCAATATTTATACATGTGAAAATTCAGTCACTCAATACTGAAAGTGTTAATTAACTTACCTAATAAACATCAAATTAACAATAACACTGTTTTATTTATTTTAAAAAAGCACATTGTATCTATTTGACAAAGGTAGATAATTAGTAGTGCAAAAGTTAAATCAGTTTCAGTTGCACAATTTAAACAAGACAGTGAATACTATGCCAAATTACATAAATCTATTCTAGTCTTTCTTCCTGCTTCTGCTCTTCAGCTTAAATGTGGTAAAAAGAATCAGACGCGAGTGCATGCGAGCTCTCTGCATTATATTTAATTTTTAAAAGAATCTTTTTTAATTTTTTTATTTAACTAGCCATTACGCATCTCCACCTTTAAACAAAAGTGGATTTCAACAGATATATTAGAGCCCATGGCAGCTTTCCTGCAGCTGTGTGGTTGAGCTGAAATCCAAAGCTTTGCTTTGTGTGTATTTTAGCACAGTGCCAGTATTCTGTTGAGACAGAAAAGCAGGCGTTGCTTCCAGACTTAAACAACAACATCAGGCCTGGCCTCACCCTGATTGGGCTTTCAGACAAGACCATCACAAACTGCCTAATCGTGGAAGCCACAGCCTGGATAATTCTGTCTCCTACAGAACCATCTGGAATAACAAAAATATTTGCAGCAAAATATAAGTGTCTTTGTATGTAATGAAATAAAAGTATAAAAGTGGTTTTATCAGATCAGTAATACTATATAATGCTGTTTTAGTTCATTAATCTGAGCAATAGATCAGACTAATGACATTCGTCACTCAAGAAGTGTTAAATTTGCACATAAAACGGCACATAACACCCTGGTTTCATTGGGGTGACAAACCACACTCTTGTGACTGTGGTGACAAAATTATGTTATATTGTGCATTTTTACGTGTCACACTAAGGACCATGTACAAGAAGATGTGGTCAATAGCTGCCTTCTGAATGAAGAAATGGCGTCAGCTCCTCCGCATACCTTTCCTCAAAGCAGACATGGGGGAGTCGAGCTGATATCAGCACTTCCTTTCTTTTCCCTCATATACTCCCTTCAATTCTCTCTGAGATGCACTGATTTTTCTGGAGACAGAAATCGGATCTTTAAACTAGTTTTATGACTCCAGGTAAGGTCTGGCCTTTTCAAGTCCTTCCTGCAGGAAGCGGATGTATGTGGAGGTTGACGGATCTTCAAAACCTGCTGAGAAACTGATAGCTGGCCCCTCTTCCTCAGGTTTCATAGATGTCTGGTCCAGGAAATTATTAGCATTGATATGATGGACCTGGAGAAGTTACAGTGATATTAATCTAAGCAAATTGAATAAGGTTGGAACAGATTAAGAAATCTAAAGCAGACTCACCACAGTGCCGTTGGGCAGCGCCACCATCATCTCCACTGGAAAAGTATACATTTCCAAATGCAAACGAGCCTTTTCACTCAAATCCAGATTCTTTTTATCGCCCTAAATGGAAGGAAAAGCACTTAATTAGCACTGATATGCGTCTAAAATTATAAGTTTTAATTTTGGCTTAAAAAATATACATCAGCTAAAAAACCCAAACTCTTCACCTGCAGATCCTCCAGCTCTTTGACTAGAGACCAGCTGCTGATGAAGCTCTGGTTGAGTAAGGCCAGAACGGGCGAACTCTCGAGGACTGTCTCCCGAAGAGTCCGCCCTGAACCTACCGGAGATAAGGAGAAACAGAAGTGTACAGAACACAAATCAGAGAAAGAACTTGAGTACTCTAGCTTTAAAACACACTCTGACCAACGATTAACACTACCAGAAGATCTATGTCATGCTGACTATGGATACACTGAAATGAACATTCTGGGCCACTGAAAACCAAAAATGCTTTATTATTTTAAATTAGCTTTTTTGTATGATTGTATTAATATTAGACAGGGCTATTCCAAACAGAAACAAGTCTATTACTACATAGAACTTTTATGTCGGGACGTTATTTGAGTGGACTTTTCCGATGAGCATGAGCGGAGCACACATGCATAGAGCGGAAATTTGAGCAGAGCATCAAATCACGCAGTGATAACAGCTAGAGCGAGAGGAAAACTGAGCGCTAAACACTGAGGGGCCGTTTTTCTTTTTCAGCCAAAAAACAAAAATTCCATTTCAGCCGATTATGTTCGGCTGCCGAAATTTCGGTGCATCCCTAATGCTGACCCATATGGCCGAATTTAGCTCTTCCAGCAGCATGTATGCTTTGTTATAGTCGACCATGGGTGTCTTACCTCAGCATGACTGGTCATCCAGGGATCCCCAGAGCAGAATGGAGTGAATCAGCTTTTTCTCAGCATCAGCTCTGCTAAAGGCCTCACTGAATGGTAAATATGGCACCTTCCAAAGAGAAGACCCATGCTTTTAACATTTTGAGTGAAAATTATGGGCTCCAAAAAAAACATACAAGGATCAAACGTTCACAATTAGAAACATTTAGAAAATAGACGCACTCTTACAAATAAAGGTTCCTTATTGGCATCCATGGAATCTTTCCATTGTACTAAAGGTTCTTTAGATTATTAAAATTTCACTTTTAGAATCAAAAATGGTTATTTATTATGAACTGTTCACTGAATGGTTCTTTTGGGAACCCTTCTTCTATGGCATTGGTGTGAAAACCCCCCTTTGAAACCTTTATTGGTGGTGTGAATTCATTTCATGCTGACTTCAAAGAACATTCATTGCAACAGCATTGCTGCAGACTCTTATTAACTGATTTCAGGTGTTCAAGTATGAATTTGTAGGAATTGTAGCAAGGGACTCACCTTTTTAAATGGGTACATTGTGACCTCCAAGCATCTTGATGCTTCTTCTCTGCTCAGCTCTGCACTCCAGACAATCTCCTCGAACACAAACTGAATGGGCTCACCTCCCTCCCCTCGGCTGTCAATCATGTTCCCTTGCTCGTCATAGATCACCGAGGGAGTGGAGGGTCCTGCTGCCTTGAGCTCCATCTGTTAACATATACGGCCTGTTTACTTTTTGTATCATGTTTTAGCTAATCATGCCAAGATGACAGTAAAATAAAAATTTAAGCTTTGATTCATCAGCAACGAGAAAAACTGACTAAAGAGCATGCAGTAAAATGTCAATGGAAGCAGTTTCAGTATTATGTATAACCATAAATCAAAACCCTCTGAACGTGTTGTACATAATTATCAGCTCTAACCTGAGGCAGGTATCCAATATCCACCTCCATGTTACTGCTCTCGCTGGCGCCATACAACCACTCCATGTCCACATTTAGAGTTCTGCCATATAAAACACACTCAACTGGGGCTGCACAGTAACCGTTAAACAGATAATCACAAATATTTGATCACAATTACAATTATATAATCATGATTATTTAGATTTTAGTTTTTTTATACATTTCATTAGAATTATTGCACTTACATGTGAGCACAAATCAAGAGAACATGGTTTTATTTTGCCTTATCTAGTTTTCTGGTTCATTACGTTTATTATATGAATTAACATATAATTATTAAAAACTAAAACTGAGAAATTAATAATTGAATTCAAAATTATCTTAATGTTTTTCTATTTACATGAAAGCTTGTGGAGGCTTGTTACCAATGCAAAATAATGGAAAAGTCAAATGAAAACAACTTTGTCAGGAAAAAAACCCAGCAGGCAAAAATGCACAGAAGATTATGCTTAATTTATCGAGAGAAACAGAAATTGTGATCATGATTAAAACAAGATTAATTACGTAGCCCTACACTCAACACCTGAAAAGTGCTTATTCTTGCAGTTAGGAATAGTGGAGGTAAGACTGACTTGTCATTTGGGACGTAAAGATGAAACTCTCGGATGTGAGAAGCATCTTTGGAGAGGATGATGTTACCAGCAAACTGCCCAGGAGTGAACCAGAATGGAAAGTTGGGAACATCATTTAGCTGGAACTCTGCATGGATTCTGTAATTATTAACACAATACCATCAGAATCCATTGGAGACTCACAGTTAAAATAAAGTTAAAACAGAAGATTTCAAACAGTTACATGCACAGTAGATTACTACTGGGTTTTTTAGAAAATCCCATTTATTTTAGATTTCTAGCATGGCAGTTTTTTTTTTAACTCACCTGAAAACAATGTCATAATAAAAGTCACTAGCAGCCCGTATACAAGCCACGGCTCCCTGTGGAGCAAAGCGGGATTTCACAAAGGGCCGCGGGTGGAACATACTCAGCAGAGAGTGGATCAGCACCTGCAAAAAAATGACAATCACATCACCCATCTACAACTAAAGAGATCGAATCAATCTCCTTCTTGATCAAAATACTCTTCACAATCTCAGATAACCTATTATTCAACAATTTGCTTTGAATAAATACAAGTGATATTAAATTAAAATTGTTTAATGGGTGTGAACAACGAGCATCTAAACTCACTGACTGAACTCATTTCAAAATTTGAAAGGTATATTTGTACCTCTTTGCCTCGTGGAGTGGGAGGATGATAACGGTTATTGGGAAGGTAGCCAGTGAAAATGTTCAATTCGCTGGGAACAATCCACCAAGTGTCACCCAGGGCAGATTTACCACTGGGTGGCAAGAAGGCCTTGAACCGACTGGCATAAAACGTGGATGAAGGAACAGCTGGACGTTTCCAAGACCGCAGCCCACTAAGAGAGCTGTGTGAAACCTGTTGAGAAGGACACTGCACTCAATTTACCTCATACACCCATTTTTAGCATGTACCTTGTAATGGGTCCAAGTTATATAATTTATCAAATTAATGAATACATTTTTATAATTTATTATAAGTTTGAATTGTTCTTATTACTGGTAATTTTCATTTTAATATACATATATTTTGAAATCATCACCTTGTCTGTTTATATCATTGTTTAGTGACAAATGTATAAATAATGAAGTCTAATGTTTAAATTACCCCTAGAAAGCCATCTTTGCTCTTAGTCATGCTTTCAAGTAGTAATGGCTGCATTTTAGCATGTATGGTCAGCGTCTCTCCATTTGGGTCATGTGGTATCTCCTCTTCAAACTCTGGAGGAGGTTCCACACCTTCAGGCAACAGAGATGGATATCAGGCATTACAACAATGTGAAAAATGCATTGCTTTAAAACTCTCAGCTGGCATTCAGTTTTCTACAGTGATGAATACTGACATTGAAGCACATTAATTCTGCTTTAATAGACTATATCTGCCTGTGAAAGGATGTTAATGCTCTGCAAGAGTACAGACAGGGTAAATAATACCTGTGAGTTTTTCTGCAATAGGTTTGAATTCCTCTGGACTGAGATAAAGGTCATGATTAGTATCCAGGGATGAGAAGAAAAAGAGTCCATCTGCTCCCAACGCCTTCAATCCTGCTTCCTACAATAGATGCAATCCAAACAGAGAAGAAACCTCAGCAATTTTACAGGCTGCTCCCATTAAGGAAATAACTAGTAATTGTAAAACAGGCTAATTTTGCGATTAGTTCTATTAAACAGTTTGTTTCAAAAAACTGGGGGGGAATAAAATCAGAAATTATTTTACCACGTTGTAATTATGTCTTCCCGTTTATTGTAGTTTCGTCCTAGTTCTCGGCGGTTTTTTGCAAGGTTTAATAAAATGTTATTTATTAACTTTCATGCTTATTATTTTTACTCGACTTGACTTTTACAGAACTACTCGGACCGATCCAGTCAGATTCGTAGGTGATTGATTTTAGACCATTTTAACCGGTCAACTGATTCATTGAAAAGATTCGACTCAAAAGAACGAACCATTCGTTTGGAAAGCACAGCTAAATACCCGAGGGCAACAAAACAATGATGGCTGCGTCGATTTATTTTTAACTGAATTACTGACCTACTTTTTATGTTGTGTCTGGGTTTATTGTCAGTCTCAGAAGGAGGGCAACCAGGAGAATGTCTAATGTAGGAAGTGACAGAATTAACAGTGATGTATGAAAAAGAGGGGGGTTGGTTGGTGTTCTAACAGTCTTTCCCAGCTGTGGCAATTACCCAACCCTTGTAAAACAGCGGGCAGCTGGAGCAGATGCAAGTTTACTGTTCGCAAATAACAAAAGAGGACGTGGCAAAGAGAGCGCAAGTCTGTACAGCCAAATTCATTACACTTTAAACGAATATTAAAAGAGGAGTGTATAAAGATAAATAAACACTGCATTTTAGCCAAGTTAAGTCAACTACAAAGACAACATGTGGCTTGAACAGCTACAGTAAGACAATCACGCAATATCTCTAGAATGGCTCTGGGAAGCCTCCCTCCTTCAGGGGTCAAACTGCAATGAAAATCTGACCAAACTGGTATAACTTACATGTCGTTTCACAAGCTGGATGTCCTGATAATATGTAATGCAGAAGCCGATGAAAGGAACAGCAGCGATTATGAATAAGCTGAAGAGCTGCTTGAAACGTGAGCGGGCGCGTCTGCTGGATGGAGTCGCGCGATCTTCATCATGATGATGATCATCCGTTGGGTCTCCAGCAGTAGTTTTATCCACGTCTGCGGCCATACTCTAATAAATGTCTCTATCTGCTCTGTAAATCACTACAGGGGCATAAAAACAGCCCAGGGTGAAAACAAGACTCTTAAGTGAAATCACACTGTAGCGGAGCAGGAAGAAATCACTCCTGCTACTCCGAGATTTCTCCTGCTAGTGGATCATGTCTGACTGACTCTCTTAAAGGGCCAGTGCGCACATTTATGTCTAACACTTTGGGTGTGTGATGATTAAATCTAGTGATCTGCCTATCTAGACAACATTCGGAACGTGGCTATGATGGCAAAAATACTGTCTAGATAGGCAGCAGAGTAGGTTTTAAAACACAGTATATAGTGTGACCATAATTATACGGTTCGGGGCCAGAGAATGTACTGTCTATGTCTTTTTGTCCTTCGTGTTGCTAATAGAGTTAAATATTCGCCTAATGTTCATGAATGATAAGGGCATTTCAACCACAGGGAGACTAGACGTGAACACAATTAATATTAAGTGAAAACAGAGGAATTGGGTCAATAATATTTTTAATAGGGATGGGGCCGATCCGATCCAGTATCGGTACCGATACCAGTGTAATTCACGTATCGGATTTTCCCAATCCAACCTGCGGAGATATCTGAGGAAGGTCCTACTCGACCGAACGTTTGTTGAATTTTTAAAATGCACTGAGCACTTTTTTGCACTTGTATAAATAAAGAATATTGCTAGTAGCTCGGTATACTCCTTTTCAGATACATAGCCTAACAAACAAATTATTTTTAATAATTAATATTTTTACACTTTTTGGAAGGACTTGAAATATTTAAGCCACAGATGGGAATCTTGTGCTAGCCAGTGTTACACTCACTTATTCTCATTATTCTGACACCTACTGGCGTGCGTCTGTGCAGCATCACGCAAAAATAAAGGTTTACAGTAAGTGACTGTTACGTTATTCGTATTGATAGATTGATAGACATGATAGATTTATTTCGTGTCTTTCCTAGAATGGGTAGTTCGTGACTTTGCGAGATAAACAACATAAAGTAGCACTGGTATTACAAAACATTCAGTGACATATCAATCAAATACAGACGTGACACAAATAACACGTTTGAAAAAATATTAATGCACTTTAATTCGTTTAATTGATATTTTAAATATCACAAAATTAGGCTATTTATTTAGGATTTTGTGCCACAATTACGTCAGTAGGCTATAGGTGTTCGATTAATCTGTCAGTCACTACTGGAGGTGTCGCAACACGGTGTGTTCCGCGACTCGGTGTCAGTCAGGTGTCATGTCAGTGTCAGTGTGTCGCGATGTCAGCAGGCTTGTTTGAGATGCGCCTTGCCTCGCCTGAAATGTATGCGAGAGTAGGCGGCTGCAGTGAGAGGGGGAGTGAAAAAAGCGCAGGCAAGCCGGACAGTTCTCTCTTCTCGTAGTGGATCTGACACCTGTGAGATCAAAGATGGATATCGCGGGATTCACGCTCGTGCACAGTGTTGCTAATAAACTGGATGTAATTCAAGTTCTGTTGCTTTTATATGAAAATAAATGAAATGAACAAGACACCCAAAGTAGGCTACTTGTTATTTAATTCCATTCCAAATACATGGTTATCAATATTTTTTTCTTTACAGACATATGTGTTTTTTATTTTATTTTATTTTTAATTTTTTTTTATAAAAATGTAATTGCATAACCTAAAGAGATCGCACTGTCAGATAGTTTGGGAATATTCACACATAACATATACACATAAAACATGATATTAGAGTTTTAAAATCAAACATTTTAAAAGAGAACAATACATCACAGTTGTTTTAACCAATGAGCATTAAGCTGTGTCGTCAGCAAGTCGTTTCCCATCTGTTCCCATCATGCTTTTGATCAGCGCAGTCGGTGGAGAGCAACTGCGCTCGACTGCAGAATCCGACACGTGCGCCTTGCGCTCGCGAGAGACTTTTGACATACGTCAGCATGACATCAGAGCAAGGCGGACCCATTGGCGGACCGCACTCGGACTCATTTCTAACCGGCATGCATCTCGCGCTGATCACCGGTGATCGGTTCTGCGCAGATTTTGCTCATCTCAAACAAGCCTAGTGACACATGCCACTATCCACTGGCACATGCCAATGAAGACCGGATGTGCCAATACGCATAGTGACATGTGCCATTGGCTTCTGTGCGTCAGATGCCATGTCACTTAATGTTAAAACTGCTACTGTGCTGATGTTGATCGAGCATTCATCGAGGGAGAGTTACCGCATCGGAGCGAGGATCACCCTTCAGATAGTGTGTGTGTAAGATGTTTACTCTTGCACTTTTTTTTATATTTCAAGACTCAAGTATTTGGCATTTTGGGAATGTAATAAATATTGACATGACAATCAATTTGAAACCCTTACAGTTGCATATTTGTTTTCAGAATGGGATTTTTCCTGTTAACAGGATTTCCTGTTTTTCTAACTTCCTTTTCTGACCTTATACTTACTTCAAGTTGCCTTTTGATACATACATACATACATATCATACTTGCCTGTTGAGAGAAGTTTATTTCAGCATCATATAAAATAAACAATAATGATAATAATAATATTAAAGCAAACACAGCTCTGGTATCGGAATAGTATCGGATCGGAAGTGAAAAAATGTGGATCGGTGCATCCCTAATTTTTAAGATTTAAGAAACAATGAACAAATGACTGTGGCAATTCCAACCATAATGGAGGGTCCCACTCTTTAATAAATACATTTCCATGTTTCTTCTATGACAGATTAGGTTTTTAACAAATAATTTATAGTTTGCTGGCATGGATTATGGTTTACATTATACATTTAACTGCCATTGTTCAAGAAGGGCACATGACAAATATAAACTATAATATGCTATAGGTGAAAAATTACATTGGCGAACAAACATTTAAGAGGAGACATTAATGGATTTATAATTTTATTTCAGCTCTCTTGAAGCACATTTATTTAGTATATATACACACACTCACACAGAGTAAATATTGTGAGGCTTACAGTCCCAGAAGGTTGCTTGTTGTAAGCAAACTTAATTTCAAAAGTGTATGAAAGTAGTCAGCTGTTCCAGGACTTCTCCGAAATTAAAGTCTAAATTTACTGAGAATGAATTTTCATAAAATATATCAACTTATTTTAACTCCTTCTAAACTTGTAATACACCTGACACTGGGAAAATTGTGTGAGTGAGTGTGTGTGTGTGTGTGTGTGTGTGTGTGAGAGAGAGAGAGAGAAGGAGAGAGAGAGAGAGAGGAGGTTAAATGTAGGAGTTTTTCCATCATCATAAATTAATTTCAGCTCTGAAAAAGGTTAAATTGTTGGTCTGAGTCCAGACCTAATGGTTTTACTCAGAAGAGTCCATAGATGGGTAGAAGTCGTTTTTCAGTCCATATTCTCTTCGACTTGCTGTGTGTGAACCTCTATGGTTTTGTGTGGGATGTAAGAGCCCATTCCTGCTGCCCGCTCTGCCTCAGCTTGTGTATACGGCTCTTCCCTCAGCTTTTTCAGTCTTAAAAAAAATTATATATGTATATATATTAGGAAGGAAGTCTAAACAACCAGGGATGCATTATGGAGCTTTTAGAATGAGCATCATTCTGATTCTAAATGGGGAAACCCAAGCATCATTTTATTCGAGTTATGTAGGTAAATGTATTTTATATATGATCCAAAGATTCAATTTTAAGGATGAGAGGAGGAAGATGATGAGGCTCTGCTCACCGTTTTTTATGAACTTTGGTCTTGAAATGCTCTTTCATGGTTTTCAAATCAACAAAATATCTCCTGCAAAACAGGAAGAAGGAAAAAAAACATTTAAGATAAAAAACTGATTTTTATGGTGTGAGCGTGCTTTGTTTTCAGTGGTGGTGAGGTGTGACTTACGCGCAGTGCAGACAGTAATTCTGGGCACTGCCTGTAACATCATAATCTACATCTTGCTTTAATAACTTTGCAGCATTTCCAGGGGTCATGTCTGCATGGATCTGGTCAAGGTCCTTTGTCCTGCGCTTGGTCTTCCATGTCTTGGCAATATGCTTCTTCTTGCTACTTCTGTGGCTTCCTACCTGTTTGGACTTACCCATGATCTGAAAACAAGAGAAAACAGTTTTTAAATTTCTGAAGTAAGTTTAGGGAGTTTTGAACTTCTCCAAAACTGAACCTCAAGTTGTTCCAAACCTGTATGAGTTTCTTTCTTCTGCTGAACACAAAAGAAGATATTTTGAAGAATATTGGTAACCAAACACGAACCCTTCGAACACGAAAAAAATACTATGGAAGTCTATGGGGTCCATCAACTGTTTGGTTACCAATATTCTTCGATATATATTTTTGTGTTCAGCAGAAGAAAGAAACTCATACAGGTTTGGAACAACTTGAGGGTGAGTAAATGATGGCAGAATTTTCCTTTTTGGGTGAACTATCCCTTTAATCTGTCAACAGAAAAGTTGAGCTATCAAATGTCAGAGCAACACATTTAAAAAAAGTTATAATTTAAGCTCCATTCTGAAAATTAGCAAAATGGGGTCATACCAGTTCGTATAACAGTGGTATCACTCGCAAAGAACAGCAAATCAAATACGTTCAACAAAAACATCCACTCAAAACATCTTTACGTGCTTTCTATCTCGCAATAAGCGCCCTTTCATCAAGTTGTCATTATGAATTATGGATCTGTAAAGCAGAAGTGATGAAAATATATAATTATTACTTTACTCACGTTAACACGCAGCTGCCTCACCGTATACACGTTGGACGCACGAATAACTTCCGGGTCGGCAGGCGCGCTCGTGTTATGTGCGCGTTCACCTCTAGAGGGCTGTACAGACAGCACACGACTCAAAGCAATCAGACGAAGCAGAGTTGTTGCGTCGTTGCTATGGAGGTGTCAAGAGTTTTTAATAAAGCTTTTACTAAAACCAATTAAATACACCATCATGTCTGGTAAATATATTTATAATATATAATACCGTAATAAATGCTCTGATTATAAATGCTTGTTACTTGCTGAACAACTTAAACTATGGGTTTTTTTCTTTTTCTTTTTTTGCTGTTACTTCAAGATATAAAAGTCTTATTGAACTTTGCAACTCTTTGTTGCAGAGACTACAACACTTAAAATCGCTTACATTTTTCCAAATGGAGACAAATATGGTGAGTTAGCTGCCAGCTTTTGACACCATAATAATTGATTTAATTAACTAAGCACATGGAAAATATGTCTGTTTGTGTGTTGTGATTAGAGGGCGAGTGCTCTCGTACTTCAGATGGTGTGGTTATAAGGAAAGGGTCTGGCACACAGACATCAGCCTCTGGACTTACATACACTGGGGAATGGGCCAATGATAAGGTCTCTCTCTCTCTCTCTCTCTCTCTCTCTCTCTCTCTCTCTCTCTCTCTCTCTGTGTGTGTGTGTGTGTGTGTGTGTGTGTGTGTGTGTGTGTGTGTGTGTGTGTGTGTGTGTGTGTGTGTGTGTGTGTGTGTGTGTGTGTGTGTGATATGATTTAAAAAAATAAAATATTTCATAAAGTGAAGCAGTCACATGTGCGCTAAAGCTCTGTGCTGGACTGAAAGTCAGTGACACACTGGAACTTAAGTCATATGATCTCCTTTCATAGCCTACTGTTATTTATGCTTGTATCTCTATTTTGAGTGGATTATGCAGCAAAGTTCATTAAATGTAAATTAAAATATAAAAGTGAAATAAAATGTGATTTTAGTAATTAAGTCTTGGTTGCTGTTGTTGTGGCCAGCAGATGAATGGCAGAGGAACTCTTACACACCCATCAGGGGCAATTTACAGTGGCCTGTTCAGAGACAACATGTATCATGGCAAAGGAACTTACAGATTTCCTGATGGGACAAAATACACTGGAAACTTCCACAACAACAGGTGAAACAATATAAAATCAATGACAACCTGATTTTATATGCAAACATATGCAAAAAAAAAGGTTACTTATGATTTTTTTGCAGATTAGAAGGTGACGGGGAGTTCACAGATTCACAAGGACTTTTGTGGACTGGGATGTTCCATAACAAAGCAGCACTGGGGCTGAAGCTCAAAGTCAACATGTGACATGCACAGATTCACACACCATTTAAATGAATACAGTGAAACCCTTTGGCACTCAATAAAATGTCAAGTTGTTTGACAAAAAGTGCTTTATTGATTTAGTTTTTTTAATTTAATCACTGGATCAAGCACAACTTTAAAAGATATTTTGAAGCACTGAATTATCAAATAGTAAGATAGTACAATATGAGCATATTTTCAAGATAACTTGAGGCAAATCTCTAAGAATTAACGCCCGTGAAACTACTGAGAGAGATCTGAGTTACACATTGATGCATTAACCACAGCTAGCAATCCTGAGGCATTGATGTAATCTGTTATACAGATGAAATGACTTCAGTTCCAGCAGCATCCACTGACGATCAAGAACACATGTTCTTACACACTGCACTTCAGAAAGAATCATGACTTTGTTTTGTGCAAGGAATGTGACTCTCTGTGTAAAGCCATTGGTGGAGTGCATCTCCAAAATACACGAGCATGCACAAGCAGCTGAGCTCATGACTGCGGTGAGAAGTCAGGAGTTGTGTAAGAGCGTGAAGCTCAATTTCCTGTCCTCTGGAGTGAGAACGTGTTTACTGTGAATCAGGAAAGCTCAATCCTGCTCCTAGAGATCTACCGCCCTGCAGGCCACTTCTAATCCTGCTTTAAATTAACCTGAAGCTCCAGTGCATTTGATTAGACTTGAAACTGAATGACTTGTTTATTTTATTTTTTCATTGCTATACCTTAATTTAATTTGGTATGACTCAATGTTCACTTCTGAGTTTATGACAATAATTTTGTGGGTGTTTTTGCTCATGTGTCTAGCGGATCTTTTCCAGAGCTGATACAGAGTTCATTGTAAAATGGAAAATTGGTCTTAAAGGTTGAAGAGGAAATTAAATCGTCTGATTTTGAGCCATAAAAATGCTAACAGCCGTCTCTATCTTTCTCCCTCTCTCCCTTCATCCATCCACTTACTGTAAAACAAGGCCTCTTTTTGTCTTCGACTTCATCAGACTCACATGTTTCAAAGAGGAGGGGAATAGATAGGTGGGACAGATGAGAGAGTGAGAAAGAAAGAAAAGTGATAGAAAGACAAAAGTCACAGAGTCAGAGAGCTCTCATGTCATTTCTAACCATTTCTAAACATAGAAGTGTGACATTTCATCAGCTTGTAAAATTGTTAGTTTGAGTAAAGAAACTCGACTAGGAAGGATCCAAACCACAGGATCTGAAACAACAATCCTGGATTTGGACCTGGAAGACCATCAGATCATGGAGAATGGCAAAATAGAGGGTAAACAATATTTTCTTTTAAATTGGAAGAAATGCTTAGATCTTCCATCATGCTTCTTTATTTACATAAATAATTGATCATTAACAATGACGTCCACTTCAGAGTTCAAATAATGGCTTCTCTTGTATAGGTGCATGTCAGCTTCAGTATGATAGTTTATGTTTCTGTATGAAAGTATGTGTGTTCTTGCAGGTACAGGTAATGACATAGATGCTGTAGACCTTCAGGTAATTAAATTGCTCTCTCTCTCTTACTCTAAATAGATTAAGAAATTGTGAAAAAATACATTTTCAATTTACTACACACTTGTTTTAAGTACATTGTTTAAATAAATGCTAATTCTAATCACATGCACACAGATTACAGCTGTTAAGAAAGTAAAAGTCAATGAGACAATGAATCGCTAATAGGAAGAGTGTGACTGAACTCAGGCCACATTTAGTTTGACTCTCCCTAATGCTAATCCTGTTTAACCTTCATCTCTTTTTTTCCTTCTGTCTTCTCTGGTTTTGTCTCTTATCAGTCCTGGTGACCTCTGACTCCTTGTTTCAGTTGCAGGCAATGTGGGTGGAGCTAAAATCTGGAGTTGGAAGCGTGGTCGAAGATTTTGCCACCCTACGGCAAACCTACAGCCGATTGGAGGAGAAGGTCTCCACCTATCAGCAAGAAACGAATGACAAGATCCTGTCTCTCAGAAACACACTTAACACATTACAGGTTCTAACACACATATTATGTGACTTAAGACAAGTGGATAAGCACACTACCTTTCAAATTTTGGGTCAGTAAGATTCTTAAAAAAAACAAAAAAAAACAACAACACTTGTACTCAGTAAGGATGTATTAAGTTGATGAAAAAACTTCTGAACTTTCTATTCATCAAAGCTGAAAGTAGTCTCACTGTTTTCACAAAAGTGTTAAGCATCCCAACTGTTTTTACCATTGATAATTATAAGAAATGTTTTTTGAGTGCCAAGTCAGCATATTAGAATAATTTCTGAAGTATCATGTGGTACTATTGGCTGCTGAAAACTCAATTTTGCCATCACAGGAATAAATTACAATTTAAAATATATTCAAATAGAAACCAGTTATTTTAAATTGTAATAATATTTCACAAAATAACTGTTTTTACTCTATTTTTGGTCAAATAAATGCAGCCTTGGTAAGACTTAAAAAAACGTTAAAAAATGTACCAGACCTTTGTACCAAAAATGTACCAACTTTTGAATGGTAGTGTATTTTATGTACAAATTAAATTAATATATATATAAAATAAATTAAATGATATTAAAATAGTCAAAATATATTGCAGTGCTTTTCTAGAATATATATATATTTTAAATTCTATTACATGTTTTTTTTCTGTACTTTCATTTAAAAATGTTGCTAAAATTTTGGTTATATTGTCTTTTTAAAATTTTGTGTGTGTGTGTGTGTGTGCAGGAAGACATAAGTACAGTTCAAACGCAGCTCTCTGAGGTCCGGAGCAACCAAAAAGACCAACAGAGGGACCTGGACCTCATGCAGAGCACACAACACAGGTCTTACACAGTGTCTGTTAAATTGCTTAATATTCTTTAACAATTTATGCTACAGTATATTAAACATTAAATTAAAAGCAATCTAGCAAGCTTCAAAATATATAAACATGCTGGATCATTGACAGTCACAGGAAAGGCTCAAGGGGGGAGGGGTCATTGGATGGCCACGCCTCTCCGAACAGCCAAACAGAACTCAGTCTCATTCAGCATTACATCAGTAGCCTGTCAGCCAATCCGAGTGAGTATAACAATTTAGAGTTGGATGTCTAATGAATGAATTTTTTTGTACTGTAAACACGTGTCTAACAACCATGAGCTATAGCTGGAAATGATTGCATGATAGTGTATAAGAGGACTACAGGTTGTGTTTGTTTGTTTAGACTATTATCCTGAGCATGACGGTCAAAAAAAGTCTCCAATTTGGAGGGAGAAAAAAAACAGCCGAGATCTGAAAGAACAAAACAACTCTGCTATAAGTGAGTGATATGCAGTGGAATAGAAGTGAAAAGAACTGAAAAATGAACAAAGAGTTTTAAAATCATGTCTTTTTTCAGCTCAGAGGCAGACGGCAGCACTGGAGCTTTTGGAGTCTGAAAGAGTGTATGTGTCGTATCTCTCACTCCTGTTAAAGGCCAACATCAGTTTTAACGGCTCAGAGAACCTCAACGTCAAAGATAAACGGTAACTATGTATCACTCTCACACATATAGCATCATCTCAGAGTCAAAAAGTGGCCATCTGAATTCACCCGACGAAACAATGCAGATCATCACACAAACTGCAATTAGACAACAACAGTGCTTAACAGAGACTCTAAATATAATGTCTATTATGAAACAGGAGAGTATAAAGCAGGTTTTGGTACTCAACACATAAACATCTACATATTTTCTTCTCTCGTCTGTTGTTGATTTTAGTATTGACACATTTGATATAAAACAGTGTTTTGAGGCACATCATGCTGCTTTATTATTCTCTTTTCTCTCTCTCAGGCCTTTCCCTCCCTCTCTGCGTTTCTTGATTCAGCAGCATCTGGAACTCCTGCACCTTCTCCAGGAGAGAGTTCTTAAGAGCCACTGGCAAGGCATCATGGGAGATGTATTTTTAAGGCTCACCAGCAAAGAAGTAAAATATTATGAGTGAAAATGAGCAACATTTACCTTCTCCTATAGTCCACTATGTAATATCAAATGTGTGTTTTGCAGAGTGATTTTCTGGACCATTATGTATCGTATCTACGTGACTTGCCAGAATGTTTGACGGTTGTAAGTCTGTTTTCCTCTTCAAAATCAGGCTGCTTACTGGAGGTATGTATACATACACAAGTTTTATAGAAAATTAAAGAGACTTAACACTATATATTTTTAAAGATCCTGATATTTGAGGCACGTAGAGGCAGATTTAATACTATTATGTCAGAGAAATAGCATTTACATTATGTTTCTATGAATGTCCTTAATCAGTTTCATTTCATTTTTACCAGCTGTCGGGTTGATTTAGTCATGTTAAATAATATTAACATTTTATACAATTATATTAATTTTAATTATTACATTAATCAAATTATATTTATCATTGAGAATAAATATATAATAATTAATGTTTTTTTATATTTATTAATTTAAAAATTGTTATAATATATAAAAATAGAACATTGAAATCTTATTTTTTGCTTTGCAATTTGCTGTTTTCTAACTGTCGTAGACTTTCAGCTTTATATTACTGGTAAAAAAAAGTCCAAGGATTGCTGTAAATTAATCTGTATTTTACGACATATAGATCATGTATCTTAGATTGGCTCTATATTTACATCATTTTTTATATATACGCATTGTCCTGTGTATGTCTCATTTATTTGTTTTGTGTAATTTTTTTGTCATTCAACCTGCTGTATAACTGACCAGTCTACCTTTTTATTTATTTATTTTGTTGCTTTTGTTTTGATTTCCACTTACTGTTGCATGGCTAATTGTTTGTCTATGTGATTTTGTATGTTAAAAGATGAGAAAATAATTTAAAAAAATATTGTAAAAAATAGAACATTGATTTTTTTTTATTTTTTTTTACTAAAACCAGAACATTTAGATGTTACCACATGAAACACATTTAGTTTACCTGGCAAAAATTTAGATGAATCTACATGGCTGCTTTCTGATTTGCTGTATGCATTCGAATCCAGAGTGACATCACAGGGGATGAGACACGTCCATCGCTGCATTCTCTGCTTTTACAGCCTGTCCAACGTATCCCAGAATACCATACACTCCTGCAGGTAATCAGTCTTTATTGTCATACTAACAGCATTTTATGTTTATAGGTTGTGCATGTTTGATGAAGTGACATTTGTGAAATCACCTTGGTCAAGTATTGCTACATAAAAAATGTCCAATCAAGAAAATGCATGCTGTATGTATGTGTCCATTTGTATTTCATGTGTTTTACAGAGTCTTCTGCAACAGACAGAGTCAGAGCATCCGGACTATTACCTGTTACTTGTGTCTGTGCAACAACTCCGATCTTTCATGACCCAGTATAGCCATTTACTACAGCACAACCAGGAGCTTCTGCATGACCACAGTCATGCCCTGCGTGAACACACACACAACCTGTGTACTCACCAACAGGAGCGCCCCTCACACACCCGAAAAGAGCTAAGCAGGTAAGTGCAAAAGAACAAATATGTGTGTTATTGTGTTATAAGACTTACTGGCTCTTTTTTTCATGTCAGGTCTACAGTGAGACAGCTGTATAAAGTCGACTATGAGAAAAATTACAGCAGTAACAGTGCACAAAAGTGAGTACATAGACACACCAACCAATAGATATTACAAAGTGATCTCTCTGTGAATTTATGGGTGTCTTCAACTTCAGACCCATTTTTTTTTTTTTTTTACCATGCCTTCATTCATTTGGTACTTTTCAAATGCCATTTATGAAAAGGTTAGATTTTTTAATGAATATAAGATAAAAGTAAAATGAACATAAACTATTGTATTGTATTAAATCATTATTTAATAATATATAATTAAATAATAAATAAATAAATCTCCTGATAAACAATGTTGTTTCAAAAGTTAGTGAACTACTAAACAAGAGTCTAACTGAAGAGTGTGTTTGAGATCAAATTTGAGACATTGACTATCTTTAAAAAACATAAAATAACAAAATAATCTTACCAATCCCAAACTTTTGAATGGTAGGGTATGTATGGAAGCTTACTTTCACCAATGAATTAAAAAAAAGGTAACTATGACTTTTTAATCTCATAATTCGGACTTTTTCTCTCGCAATTGTGACTTTTTTCTCCGAATTGTGTTTAAATCTCACAAGAAGATATAGACAAAAATATATAAACTAGCAATTCTGACTTTTTGTTTTTAAAGTTTTTGTTATAAAGTCAGTTGTGAGATAAAAAAAATTGCAATTACATTTAAATTTTAGTTATGCAATTACATCTCAAATAATGAGAAAAAGAGCCTGTAATTGAAGAAACACACTTATACATTTCCAATTTGTCTTTCTTTGTAAGTGATCCCTCTCGACGTAACAGACGCTACCCTGACTATGAAGCGATGCCCTATCACTATGATCCAGAAATCCCGTCCCCTGTCTCCTTCCTGTCCGACTCTGACTCTCGCCACAAAGCAGTCTCAGTTCCTCTGCGCAGCATCCCAGAGACGGAAGGAGCAGGATCTGCCCTCACTGCACTCTTTCCCTACGGAACCGGAGACTACCGCTGCTCAAGCCCATCTCATTCCTCTGACTCCAGCATTGATATTGCCTTTGTGCACTGTAGTCCTTCCAATAGTCCACCTCGACAATCCCACAATAGGGGGCGAAGTGCTGGGGGTGTGGTTTATAGGCCCAACAGGGCCTGTGTGTCACCTGACTCTGCAGATATTGTGAGACCACAGCCTCTACAGGCAGTGCAGAGAAAGAGCAAATCACTGAATGGCCTGCAAATGGACAGTATTGATAGCCACACCCACCAGACAAAAAATCCTGCCCACCCGAGGCTGGAGCGTCAGTCAAGTGGCAAATCAAGACTGAGATCCAGCAGTCCAAAGCACAGATTCGAGACACACACTGACACAGAGGAGCAGCCACGACTAATAAATCAAAAGGTACACACTCACACACATTTACATATTAACACTCAAACACACACATGTATAATTGACAATTAGTGGTAACTAGCAACCCATAATTACCACTAAAAATCCTTCAGAACACCTTAGCAAACAACGTCATGCCAACCATAGATATACATACTGTACATACATAGATTCCTCATTAGCAGCTGTTTCTATGGGCCGCTATACATAAGCCATCCGCCATATTGGAACAGTCAAAGCCGGTCCGTGAACAAGTTCGATAGCAAGTTGACTGAGCGTCTACAACCGTAGACACATGTACAAATATCTGAAATAGACTTCAGCGGATGATTTTGCGAAACTAACACAATAAAACAAGATGAAGGTGTCAGCTGTCAAAACATTAAAAAGTACCATGATAGTAAAAACCTGTATCTATGTTGTAACCACCCACAACAGCGAAGCAATAGAAATATGTAAAAAAAAAAAAAACCTTAGCAAGCAACATCATGGCAACCCCGACAAAACCCTAAAATTGTCCATAAATTAAAATGAAATGTTATTTGAATTAGTATGCTTTTATTTAACTGCAAGTGTGTGTGGAAGCTCATTCTGCTTGTTCCTCAGGATCCTAGAAGGCTGGTGTGGGAGGAGCTCAATTTGAGGGGTGTGTCTGATGACTATGACCACACCCCCTTGAGTGAACCTGGTAGGAAAGAAGGAAAAGGATTTAGGAACTCCTTCAAAAAGCTTTTTAAGAAGAAGTGAGTTCATAAGAATAGACACACGGATGCTTTGCTTTTACACACTGTACTCACACTTAAAGCCATGATACTTTTTATGTGTGTCTCAGGTCTAGTGGTGACGGAAAGGAGAAGACAACAGTAAAAGCTGATTGTCAGAGCAGTGGAGATCTGGAGGCCACCAAAGCCCCTCATGCAGGAGACATTGACAGAGGAACTGCTGTTTAAACTGTTTTAGAGGTTTTGCTTCAGGATACAGATTTTACAATGAACATCAAGGGGTGACCCAACATACTTTTTGACTTTTAGTGTTTGATCTCTAAATATCTCTTGAATGTCAGACCTGCAAGTGAACCTGTGTTTAACATGGGTTTCTTTTGTGGTTTATTACACACAAGTCATCCAAATTACAGGTAAATTTGCGTCAAAATACTGGAAGCAAAACCTTGTGTTTTCTCCTCCCTTTTAGGATTGTTAGAATAGACCTGACAAAAAGGTAATTTTCCCTATGGCAAAAAAATTTGGCCACAACACCAGTTGAGAACCACTGTGTTTCTCACACACAAAAAAACCCAAAATGAGCTCAAGAGCTCAAGCTGCTTCATAGCATAATTGAACATTTCTGACATAGCACAAAAAACATTTTGCATGATAAGTAAATTTTCCATATAATTTAGGTCAGAATTTTGAGAAACAAAGAACATCTTGCATTGTTGACACAAATATATACTCAAACATATAAACAAACAGGCAGACTTATCCATCTCTTGTTGGGTTTATGCTGGGTTGCATTGACAGGATGTAAAACTATATGTGATAAAATGATAAATTATATGAATAACTCTTAACTTAATTACAATAATTACTCATAAATAAATAAAATTATAAATACATGTATACTTTCCAAATAAAAAAAAATAAAAATAAAAAATCTAATGTCACATGTACATATATTTGAATGCAATGTAAATGGTAACAATTAAAATAAAGTACAAATTGTAATATTTTAAGATAAACATTTATTCTTGAGTATAAATGTGTGTATGTGTACAGTCCTGGTCATAATTATTGGCACTCTTGGTGAATATGAACAAAGAAGCCTGTGAAAATAAATCTGCATTAATTATTTTTATATTTTATTTAAATTCACAAAATCTCATCATCTATCGTTTTATTGAAGTGAAAGAATTTAAAATGAGGAGAATATTTCTTTATGAAATAAATGTTTTTTTCTCCAATACATGTTGGCCACAATTAATGGCACATTTTTATTCAATACTTTTTGCAACCTCCTTTTGCCAACACGAGCCTGATGAGTTCAGAGACCATTCTTCCATAAAGAATCTCTCCAGAACCTTCAAATTTCCAGGTCAATGTTGGTTTCTCTTCTCTTCAGTTTTCTATAGGGTTCGGGTCAGGGGACTGGATAGCAGAACCTTAATTTTTGTGTTGATTTTGTTGTTTGTTTTGGATCATTGTCCCGATAAAATATTATAAGCCCATATAAGATTTCTAGCAGAGGCAATCAGGTTTAGATTTTTTTTGCAGAAAAATAGGCCCACAATTTCAAAGATCCAGCAGTATATTTAAAGGGATAGTTCACCCAAGAATGAAAATTCTGTCATCACTTACTCAGGCCCTGTCCCAAATGGCACACTATATGCACTTTCAGTCTTGTGAAAATACAATGGCTGCCACGTACACGTCTGTTTAAATCCATGAAACTGTATTGTGTCCCATTTGTCATTTTAGGTTTTAGAAGGGTCCTTCTGAATGAGGACTCCTTTGTGGTCGATTTGCTCCCTCGATGCACACTTTTTCCGAGCCCGCACTGAAGCGAGCTCCACAGCGGACTTCTTCCCGACTAGTGCAGCAGATTAGTAAAAAAATCGTTCACTTTGGTATAGAAGCATGAAATTTGGCACAGATACTCTCTAAGGGCCACTATTTTGGAAAAAGGCGTTGGCCACTCAAAAATTCAAAATGGCCACCATTGCTATTCAATGCTTATTATATCAATTATTCAAACAGTGATCCAAGCATAACATTTTATACAAATACTCTCTAAAGGACATGTTAATAGAAAAAGATGCTTGTCCCTCAAAAATTCAAGATGGCTGCCATTTTTAAAGATGGCCACTGTTCCTGTCGAATATTAATTATTTCAAGTGTTCAAATGGTGAGGCAAGCATAAAATTAGGCAGAAATACTCTTCAAGGAACACTCTTTTGGAAAAATGTTTTGGTATGTGCCACTCAAAAATTCAGGATGGACACCATTTTCAAGATGGCCACCATTTCTGTCAAATAGTCATAATGTCTGCTTTGTCTGCCTCCTCTCCTTTGACCTGTCCAGCTTAGTTAAACTTGCCAGGGATATAAAATCCCAGCCGGCATAGGTCTCAGGTTCATTGGAGTACACAAGCCTCTCCACCACGGCAAGCTGTAGTCCACAGAGAGGAAGTGCCACTGTTAGAAAAAGGATACGCTGCTGGTACAGGTTGCACATACAGTGGGGAGAACAAGTATTTGATACACTGCTGATTTTGAAGGTTTTCCTACTTACAAAGCATGTAGAGGTCTGTAATTTTTATCATAGGTACACTGAAACTGTGAGAGACGGAATCTAAAACAAAAATCCAGAAAATCACATTGTATGCTTTTTAAATAATTAATTTGCATTTTATTGCATGACATAAGTATTTGATCACCTACCAACCAGTAAGAATTCCGGCTCTCACAGACCTGTTAGTTTTTCTTTAAGAAGCCCTCCTGTTCTCCACTCATTACCTGTATTAACTGCACCTGTTTGAACTTGTTACCTGTATAAAAGACACCTGTCCACACACTCAATCAAACAGACTCCAACCTCTCCACAATGGCCAAGACCAGAGAGCTGTGTAATGGGCTACAGGACAATAGGCAAGCAGCTTGGTGAGAAGGCAACAACTGTTGGCACAATTATTAGAAAATGGAAGAAGTTCAAGATGACGGTCGATCTCCCTCGGTCTGGGGCACCATGCAAGATCTCACCTCGTGGGGCATCAATGATCATGAGGAAGGTGAGGGATCAGCCCAGAACTACACGGCAGGTCAATGACCTGAAGAGAGCTGGGACCACAGTCTCAAAGAAAACCATTAGTAACACACTACGCCATCATGGATTAAAATCCTGCAGCGCACGCAAGGTCCCCCTGCTCAAGCCAGAGCATGTCCAGGCCCGTCTGAAGTTTGCCAATGACCACCTGGATGATCCAGAGGAGGAATGGGAGAAGGTCATGTGGTCTGATGAGACAAAAATAGAGCTTTTTGGTACGAACTCCACTCGCCGTGTTTGGAGGAAGAAGAAGGATGAGTACAACCCCAAGAACACCATCCCAACCGTGAAGCATCGAGGTGGAAACATCATTCTTTGGGGATGCTTTTCTGCAAAGGGGACAGGACGACTGCACCGTATTGAGGGGAGGATGGATGGGGCCATGTATCGCGAGATCTTGGCCAACAACCTCCTTCCCTCAGTAAGAGCATTGAAGATGGGTCGTGGCTGGGTCTTCCAGCATGACAACGACCTGAAACACACAGCCAGGGCAACTAAGGAGTGCCTCTGTAAGAAGCATCTCAAGGTCCTGGAGTGGCCTAGCCAGTCTCCAGACCTGAACCCAATAAAAAATCTTTGGAGGGAGCTGAAAGTCTGTATTGCCCAGCGACAGCCCCGAAACCTGAAGGATCTGGAGAAGGTCTGTATGGAGGAGTGTGCCAAAATCCCTGCTGCAGCGTGTGCAAACCTGGTCAAGAACTACAGGAAACGAATGATCTCTGTAATTGCAAACAAAGGTTTCTGTACCAAATATTAAGTTCTGCTTTTCTGATGTATCAAATACTTATGTCTTGCAATAAAATGCAAATTAATTACTTAAAAATCATACAATGTGATTTTCTGGATTTTTGTGTTAGATTCCGTCACACAGTTGAAGAGTACATATGATAAAAATTACAGACTTCTACATGCTTTGTAAGTGGGAAAACCTGCAAAATCAGCAGTGTATCAAATACTTGTTCTCCCCACTGTATCTGCGAGACGGAAGGCGGAATTGAGACTGGTTTCAACAATATAGGTGACCAGTTCAGAAAGAGCCATAGGAAAGATGGCTGGTTGAATCGTTTCACTCTGTGACTCTTTCTCAAGCCTTCTGAGGTTTCTCTCTGTTGTAAAGATGAATGAGACGCAAATGATGGTATTTCAGCTCCTGTGCAATGGCATCAGCACCACTTAGTTGAGACAATAATTTAGCATCATTCAGTGTTTGTGCACATTCATGTAGTCTGTCATTCAGTTGCAGTGTCATTACCTGACGTAGGTCAGATTCAGGAGATATGTTATCACAAAGAAAGCAAACCTGATCATCTAGACTTTTCTGCATCATGGTTCTGCAACAGTGATGCGCGGGTTGATCCGAAATGAGCGGGTGCCTGCGGTCACCCGCGGTTACGAGTCATCCAAAAATATTTTTAATGATATTCGGGTCGCGGTCGGTCGGGTCGTTTGAAATAAAGATGCCAATTAAACCTTTGTAATTTATATAGTACTACACTCTAAAAACTCCTGGGTTATTTCTTCAACCCATTTTCTGGGTTATTTGTGTTGGGTTAAAATTATGGGTTATTTTTTCAGAGAGTAACCATTTTCTGGGTTATAGGGCTAATATGTTGACCCAATTCATGGGTTGTTTGGGTTTCTGGGTTATTTTTCAAAGAGTAACCCATGTTCTGGGTTATAGGGTTGGCTTTCTCTCTCTCTCTCTCTCTCTCGCAGTTGTTCTGGAATTTTCTCACAACAGTCGTTTGAAATAACCGTCGCTTCGCGCTCGATCCGTTTTGGCCTGTGCTTCATCGGTGCAACTTCATCTATATTCAAGGTAAGAGAGTATTTTCAGTGTTGATGTAATGTTAACTTTTCTGTGTCCATGTCCCTGTTGCTAGTTTAGCACCATTTGCTAAAAAAAATAAATAAATACGTTGCTACGTTGAGACTAGCGTTAGCCGTGGTAATTATGGGGTTGGCATGTAGCCGCGGCTATCACGACAACATCTAGGTCTAGGACAACTCGAGGTAACGTTATCGCACAAGCGGACGCGATTTTGAACACGGTCCTGAGCCGTTGCTGGGTGCCGCGGACAGACCGCCGGTGTGTGTGTGTGTGTGTGTGTGTGTGTGTGTCCGTCCGTTACACTCATAGAGAATAATGTGTTCGAATTTTAAAGACGCGGCGCTGCGCTTCGCGAGCCCCTTGAGAGAGTGCACGTCCGGTGAGCGATACCTCGAGTTGTCCTAGACGCGACGCGGCGCTTCTCGTCGGTGTGCGAGACCCATAGCTGCGGCTACAGAGCGACGAGGCAACACAATAGTTGAGTTATGTTTACCAGCTGTGCCGTGCTTATCATATTATACAGTGCTCTACTGGCTGAAGTAACGTTAGGTAGAGTTAAAGAAGCGGGTCAAGTCTTCAAATTGTTGCTAACCTCTATATTGCTATGTTTTCTCCACAGTTTTGTCGCTGATAAGCTAACTGAGTGGCAGCTGTCTGAGCTGACAGAGAATTTTAGAGGTGAGCATTTTACTCTTATTGCCCTTATATCATCTCTCTATACCTACTTTTTTTTTTTATAAGACTTAAATGTGTCAGTGCAAGATTTTGTGAAAGTCACAACTTCTTCGACAGTGGGGTATGTACAACCCTAAAAGATTACTGTGCCTTGTCTTCAAGCTGTTATGCATAAGAATGGGCTGTCATTACACTTTTTAATGAAAGAAAATATGTCATTCACACAAAATGGGTAATGTTAATGCTGCAAAATAACCACATTAGTTAACTAGCAATTTGGGCCACGTAAAAAAAATTAAATAAAAAAGCCACTGCATTACCTTAAAAGTGATTATTTGTTAGCTTGATAATGAAAGAGTGTCTGGTGAGTGGTTCACAATTGTCTCGTCTTATTAACAATACTCATATTGTCTTGTTTTCTGTCTTTCAGATAGATGAGGAGGCATTTCTTCTCTTTGATGAGGACACCATCAAAAATCTTGTCCCCAAAGTTGGCCCCTGGCTTAAATTCCTGAGGCTCTTCTGAGAATTGTTGTTTATTTTTCTATTTTTTATTTCTAATATTGTTATTACAGTGTGACCTAAAATAAATATGAAAATAAACATGTCCAAGTGTGTGTTTTTTCTTATAGATTTTTATTTAATGCAATAAAAATGTAAAAGTGCTTGAAGTGTGTAATATAATGTAAAACAAAGTTTTATTTTCTGAAATAAGGCATACTGGGACAGTGACCCATGTTAGGTTATTTTTGACCCAACTCCTGGGTTAAAAAGGGACCAACTAATTTTGGGGTTATTTCTACCCAGATGTTGGGTTTTTTAAACCCAACATTTGGGTCAGGTATTTAACCCATAATGTGGGTCAAAAAGCATAACCCAATTTTCTGAGTTGAAATAACCCATAAATTAGTTGGTCCCTTTTTAACCCAGGAGTTGGGTCAAAAATAACCCATTATGGGTTATTTTTGACCCAGGAGTTTTTAGAGTGTAGAGAGCATATGAGCGGAGTGGAGCGGTGAGAATCTCCGCTCATCGCTCACGGAACTGTCCACCCCTCCGCTCCCCCGCTCAAACATCAGGCCGCTCCGCTCATTATCGCTCAGCGCTCAACGCAGTTTGCTCCGCGCTCCACCAAAATCGCCCCCCCGCTCGCTCCAAAAAAGGAAAAAAAATCTACATGTATATCACTGTTAGCTTAGACCACAGCCTTACCTCCTAAAGAACTAATGAGCAACAACAACATTTTTCAAATAGAAATGTTTTATTTCAAATTAGGCCTAGGCTATAAGGAATATAGCCTACACAAAGTCCTGTAAAATTTAACGAATAAATGGGCCTAATAATATAAATAACAATTATATAAACAAAAATATAGCCTACATACATTTCTTTTAAATAAATTTACTATTAGGCCAGAATTTTGATAAGTTAACTTTTGCGCAACGCGCACGATTAAAATTTAAATGGGCTTATATCCATTGTACACATAAACTGCTGTAAAATAAAACGAATAAATGGGCCTAATAATATAAATAAAATGTATATAAACAAAAATATAAAAAAATATACATAAACGTTTTAAAAGTTGGCTAAATTAACTATTAGGCCAACATTCTTATAACTGAACTTTTGCGCAGCGCGCAGGATTAAAATTGAAATGGGCTTGTATCAATTGTTTGAATATTACGCTATATTTAATTTACACTTTGTTACAAGTTACCGTAGGCCATTCAATTTGCTAACCTTTTGCTTTCTTCCCAGCGTGTTCAGATAGCACACTGCATGTTTTCGAGAGATGTGTCTTTTTAGATTCCAAAATGAATCTTTACTGACTGAAACGATGTCTCCACATTCGTTTTCTTCTACCACATTATAGTTAGTTTTATATTATAGTGTAGCCTACCTGTATGACTTCTTATTTTCCTTTTTGAAGTAGCCTACTTTTTGAACTCCATTATTGAGCCGAGTTTTGACTGAAAATAGAATCCATCTTGCAGTCATCAACTGAGTCAGGCTGAGCATGCTTCAGAATCGTGGTGTGCGCGGAGCGAAATTGGAGCGGGAAATAGGGCGACGCTCCATCCTTTTAAAAATGCCGCTCTGCGCTCTGTCCAAGATCCTCCCGCTCCACTCCGCTCACATGCAATTTTCTATGAAATACATAGGCCTGCTACACTTTATTGGCTGAATAACTGGCGCGAAGGCACGAGCTCAGTCTGCAGGTAGAGATGGAGGCGGCAAGAGAAAAGGTGAAGACTGGGGAGTGGAAGCTCCACAAATACAAAAAACAGAAAGAGCAAAATGTGGGAGACATTTGCCGAAATAATGAAAGATGATGACCAAAGTGCTGGCTTTGTCATGTGTACTTCTTGCTATGCATTTACTACTTTTAAAAAATGCGGGTCAGGAAGCGGGTCGGGTACAATATTTTCTTCTTTTTTTTTTTGCGGTCCGAGTTGCGGGCGGGTTAGTTGAAAACGTCCGTCGGGTGCGGGTTGTTTATACATTGACCCGCGCATCACTGTTCTGCAATGCTTTGTTTGGCCTTCATCTATCTCACTACAATGAGCATCGGATTGTTGCTTCTGGGCACGAAGTAACTTTGTGTTGTTGAACCGAAGTCGACAATTGTAGTGATACTTCGCTTGGTTCCTTCTCAAAGCTTCTATACCACCACCTTCATCCAGTCGTTCCAGGTCCAGGGTCATTGGCATTTTGTTCATCTTGTGTAAGAGTGGAATGTTGGTGGCAATCATTTTATAGCCATCATGTTGAGAAACATGATGGGTAGGTGGTGATTGGAGGGGTTCCTTTGTGTCTGTCTGACAAAGACAACATTTCTTCCAATCAGTTGGCCTCTTGGCTGACATGGGATTTTCATTTGCCATTTTGGGGGTTTGTTGTCTGATTAAGGCCGAGGGGTTATCCTTTTACCACCTCAATCATAGACCAAGTACACATTCAGGTATGGGATACAACTAGGTACGGGTCACCTACACCTAGCCCGATCATTCATCCAGTGCCATTTAAGTCCCGTGTGATCTGTACACCTTCCAGGTAAGCATACATGAACAAGTCATGTATTGCCCCGCTTACCCTTGGCTCGGCTCTCCCGCGCTGGCACAACCTGTCAATTCAGGTGCGGCTATCTAACTACATCTATTACTAGCTAATTGATGAGGGGCTGGTAGACAGCATTTGGGACACTAAACTTAGCTATACTATTACTACTAGTCAAGAACTACAGTGTAAGTAAAACTAGATCAGCTGACACTGAACCCCATGCTGAGTTCCACAGCAGTGAAGTCACCAGTGTTTCCTGGTTGTGTAATGACGTTCACTCTATTAAAAAAAACCTTCCTTAACACATTAAATTGAGCTCTGACAGAAATGGTGGCCATCTTGAAAATGGTCACCATCTTGAATTTGAGCGGCACACACCTTTTTCCATGATAATGTTCCTTGAAGAATATTTGTACCAAATTTCATGATAGCAGCACCATTTGAAAAAAAGATGTAAGGATTCAAGAGAAATGGCGGCCATCTTGAAAACTGGTAGCCATCTTGAATTTTTGAGGGACAAGCACCGGTTTCCAAAAAAACATTCTGAAGAGAGTATTTTCACAAAATGTTATGCCTACATCACTGTTTGAACAATTGACATAATGAGCATTTTACAGAAATAGCGGCCATCTTGAAAAAATGGCCACCATGTTGAATTTTTCGGTGGCCAACGCCTTTTTCCCAAAAAGTGACCCTTAGAGAGTATCTGTGCCAAATTTCATGCTTTTATACCAATTTGAACGATTTTCTTGAAATATGACATTAATCTGCTGCACTTGACAGTCAAAGCAGTCACAAAAGTGCAGACTCAGAAGAAGATAGCAAGTGTTTAGGGTGCTATTTAGGACATGGCCTCATCCTCAAGTTGTTCAAAACCTGTAAGAGTTTCTTTGTTCTGCTGAACACAAAAGAAGATATTTAGAAGAATGACAGTTGAGGGTGACATTGACTTCCATTGAAGGAATAAAAATACTATGGAAATCAATGGCTATCGTCAACTGTCTGGTTACGAACATTCTTCAAAATATCTTATTTTGTGTTCAGCAGAAGAAAGAAACTCATACAGGTTTGGAACAATATGAGGGTGAGTAAATGACCATTTTCATTTTTAAGTGAACTATCCCTTAACTTTGGGCATTGGGTACTTTTTATTCCTGTGTGCACCAAACCCATCTGGTGTGTTTTCTGGCAAAAAGCTTTTTTTTTGTTTCAACTGACCACAGAACCCGTTCCTGTTTGAAGTTCCAGTAGTGTCTGACAACTGAATATGCTGGAGTTTGTTTTAGGATGAGAGCGGAGGATTTTTTTTTTTAAAACTGTCCCAAACAACATGTGGTGATGTAGGGGCTTTTTGAAAACTTTTTAGGCTTTCTGAACCCAAGACTGAACTAATCTCTGCAATTCTCCATCTTTGATTCTTGGAGAGTCTTTGGCTCAAACTCTCCTCCTTGCCCCACATTAAGACAACGTAGACATGCGTCCTCTTCCAGGCAAATTCTTAACATCTTAATTTGATTGGAACTTCTTAATTATTGCCCTGAAGGTTGCAAAATTTCAAATCTTTAGCTATTAGCTCTTAGAGCCACTTTCTATTTTGTGAAGCTCAACAATCTTTCGCTGCACATCAGAACTATATTCTCTGGTTTTACTCATATTGATGGATGATTAAGGGAATTTGGCATATTTATACTCCTGTGAAACAAGAAGTCATGGCTGGACAATTTCATGTTCCTAGTCATCCTGGTGTGCTAAAAAATATAAATATGAATGGGAATATACATCAGAGATATTTCACTCATAGGAAATTCTATGTGTGCCAATAATTGTGGCCAATGAGTTTTGGAGAAAAACATTTATTTCATAATGTGATTTCCCCCCCACTTTCAATTGTGTTACTTATCTATATCTTAGATTTTTGAATGAAAGATCAAAAGGATAAACAATACAGATTTATTTTCATAGCCATCTTTGTTCATATAAGGGTGCCAATAATTCAGCCCATGACTCTATATTTGACAAAAATAACACCATTCAGTTGCATTTGATCTTTTTTCCACCTTGGTTTAATGTGTTAAATCTCATAAAAGAGTTTCACATTTGAAACAAAATATTGGCTTTATACAGTCTGTAAAACTCAAATTATTTTACACTATATACAAGACATGTGCATCACATTACATAAGAGAATGATGCTGTAGTGGACATGGAGTAGTTTGACACACGCTCTGTACTCAAAGCATCCAATATCACATTTGTGACTCTTTCAAACATACAGAGTAAAGGTTACTAGAGATTAGGCTCAGACACGGTTTCATTCAAGATCAGGATCAAAATCAGGATCATGGACCATGTGACAAGACCAGGGTTTAAAACTGCTGTTAGGGAGATACTCTATTTGAAGTAGTGTTTTCTTCTTTATAATGGTTTTAAATGCATGTTAGAGGTAGAGCCGACATGCTAAATTTGCACATTCAACTAAACAAAACATGATTTTGTTATTTTGGAACAAAAATGGAACAAATAGTATTCAGATATGACACCATACAAACTGATGCTAAAAAGCTTCACAGACAGCTACATTCTAGAAAGAGCTCTTTTTCTGACTTCCCCTTTCATATTTACACATACTGCATTCATAAGACATTGTTATCTCTAATCGGTTTTCAGTGAGCCTGATAAATAGGTTTTCTTTGTCTGTTATACTCTACTATTGACATCACAGCCTGTAAGTGCGCAGTCACTCATTAACACACACGGCACGCTGAGAAAAGCACACGTGAGAAAACGTATTGTGCAAACCTTCAATAACAGTGCTTGGTAATGAAAATATGACACTTGGTTTTTCTGCATAAATAATGAAATATAAAATCTCTAAAATCACTCTATTCTCATTAAGTGGCTCATGATGATACTAAACATGATGCTGTTACAGTATAGGGCAGCAAATATATATAATTTAATTATTCAATGCTTAATCCACCGAGGCTGTGCTAAAAAAAATGGTTCATAATTTATAAAACAATAGAAACAACTACTCTAATGTTCCACTTTCTGTTCCTGTGCTGATAATAATGAAATATGGAGCTATATATTGTGTGCAAAATCCAGTCATTTAAATAGGAATTGTGATCGCCAAATTCTCATAAGCCAAAATATTTCCAGACGCAGATTTTGCATCGGGTTCAAGTTGGTCACATAAATTCCCCACATCGACCAGCAGAAGGCTGTTTGGTTTCAAAGTGACTTCTGTGTGAGCTGTGCTTCATGGATCCCCACATTTGACAATGGATCTTTTTGCTCACAAAATTTAGCTAATATTACTGCACTTTTGAGATAAAAAAAAAAAGTGTCACCATAAATTTGAATGAAGAGAAAGAGGTGAAGGAGGAGGAAAAAACAGTGAGTTGGTTCGATTTACAGGTGCTGTGCCGAATTCTGTGACTCACTGAATTCTGTGACCGTAGTAGCTGCTGTATTGAGCTAATCCTAACCTTAACATCACTACATTATGTGTACTGTCACATAATTAGGTGGGTCACAGAATTCGGAATTACACGGGTTCACACAGAGCGCATTTTGGCGTTCCACTGGGCTGCTTTTAAATAGTTTTTCAATGTAAACAATTGTGAAATGTATTAGGACACAGAGAGGAGCTGTTTACAGGGCTGCGTCACGGCAGTACTGAAAGCTACGAAGCCAACTAGATGGTACGACACCTGCAAATCATGCCAGATATAAAAGCCAGGTAATTTGTTTCCTCTTTTAGACAACTGTTGTACTAGACTTCTGTGTTTTTACATTAGTTATTTAAGTCATACAGATCTGATGGTTGTGTAACAAGGTGTGTCAGTCGAGTTTAGTTTGCACTGTTTCTGTGTATTGAAATGCATCTATAGTAAGGTTATGGAGTTTGCCAGTACCACATTTTTTTGAGTTGACCATTATTAGATTTGTTAATGTTACCGTTACATGCTATGCGTATCTATAACGCATTTTAAACGGTCTACCTACGTCTCCTTGTGCTGCATTCACACCATGTCGTAATAGAGTGGTGCAGGTATGTATGACATCACTTTGTAGGCCAAAACACGGAAACGAGTTTGTATTTTAGCACTGTCAGCATTTGAATTTTTTGCATTCAGCGTTTTTTGAATGGGGTTTTGGTTAAAGGTGCAATGTGTAATATTTCGGAGGATCTATTGACAGAAATGCAATATAAGATCCATTACTATGTTTTCAGTGGTGTATAAAGACCTTACTTAATGAACCGTTATGTTTTTATTACCTTAGAATGAGTCATTTATATCTACATAACCGCGGGCACCCCCCTTCTATGAAGGTCGACATATTGTGACGTCATGTTTCTACCGTAGCCGGCAGCGAACAAACAGCGCTACAGAGCGCGTTTCGTCACTAACTTGAATGAGAAGCCGCAGAAAAAGACGCAGCAGAATACTCAGGTTGTCCCTGACTCTGCAAACGTGGAGAAAAACATGCTGTCTGAACGACGCCTCGGACATCGTAACGTTAGCTATTTCCCCTTACCTAGCTGCTTTGATGCTCTTATCCATAGCTCTTATCTTATACTAACTAGCATGGAAACATGCTATGGTAAAGTCAGCGAATAAAAGACTAACACAATGATGAACAAGTAAAAATAACAATCGCAATAACATGTGGTTTTACTGAACAATTAAGTAAATATAATTTAATATAAAATATAGTATAAAGAAACCTCATTGCTTGACTTGCTACTCTCTGCTGACTCAGACAGCTTCTCCTTAGAGTTTGCAAACGGAGGGATAGGCCGTGAGTGACTAGCTGTTTGCAATTCGCAAACCTCACCACTAGATGGCGCTAAAAATTACACACTGCACCTTTAAATGGCTGAAATAAGGTTTTAATTCTGCGACATAAAATACATCAGTAATACCCCACTCGTGATTATTTGAAGCTGTAACGTGTCTTGGATAAAAACGGTTGAGTATGGAAAGAATACAGAGGCTGTCGAGGAGATTAAACGTCATCACACCGAAAAGGTAAACTCAATCCGCTTTTACAGCATCGTTATGGTTATAATTGTGCTCTTCCAAACTATTCTAACGTTCTGGGAAAATGTTTTTAGATAAAAACCGAAAGTGTTGTCGGAAGCTTAGTGATGGTGACGCTGAAGTCGTGGGACCGTGGTGTAGTTCGTTTATAGCCTACATTTAGTTTTTTACTCCTGGTGACTGCATTTAGGCTTCAAAATTCATAAAAGTTCTGTTCATCTGTTTGTGTTCATGTGTAAGTATCATAAACTTTTGTTGATCACAGAACTTGTTTTTTTGCGATAATCCAAAAGCCTATGGAAAAACCCTGCTGGATTTCTGTCGAGGGAGCAAGCGTGATGCTAACGGCCGGTTGGCCTACAAAGTGACGTCATACCTGCACCACTCTATTGGGGTTATGCGTAACAAACTTCCATATTCTGTAAAACAGGTCGCATCACTTCCGGTTCAGCTCTTTTGTATGTGCTTCCAAAAATATAGAGCTGTTTTTACTGAAGATGCCTTCAAAGGAGCGAGCAAAGATGAGTATAACTAATGTCCATCGCATTTGCAAATTGATATCAAAAAGTTTATTTATTTATTCGGACATTAAAATTGAATTAACCGTCAACATTAAAAATAACTAGCTAGTTTAGCTGATTACTTAGCTGAAAGTCCATTGATATCGCTGTCAGTTCACTTTCTTCGACAAGCGGATGCGATGAGACCTGTTTTCCTGTTTGTTCATGCGACATAACATTCGACATAAGCCTTTTACCGTAATTTCAAATCAAAGCTGTTCACATCCTCAGACTGGGAATTATGCGTTTCTATGGCAACACCATTGACTAATTACAAGTTCTACGAGTACGTAATTACAGTAATTACGACATGGTGTGAACGCACCTTTGTACTAAGTATCGATTTTGTATCAATACGAGGTTCCAGGGGCTGGTATCACACTGAACCAAAAATATGTAGTGTGTTATTTCAGCTATCTTTGTGTAAGTTTTTCAGTAGTGTTGTGTTCCGTAGTTTAAAAATGAAAATGAGGTGTATAAGTCTCAGGAATATGACTTTTGTTGCGTGCATTACGTAGTGTGTGTTAAGGCAGTGTGTTTTCAGAAGCTGTTCTCGTGGCCTGCGAGGATGTACAGATTACTTTGAGCCGTGGGGTCTTCCGTCGGTTTGCTTTCCAACACCACCACTCTGAGAAAGACAGAAATGTTTGTGAGAACCGTGCTGATTGTGGCTCTGCTGCGGTATAGTGTAAGTGTTGGTGAGCTCTCACCTGTCTGCACCCAGCAGCCTGTAGGTTCGTGAGTTATCAGCGATCTCCTGAGTAATCTAAAGCAGAGAACATCAGTTACCAACTACACACATTTTGTCCAAAGGTTCGGTCACATTTTATCGTTGGTCTGCGAAAAATTGTGGCCAAAATCCTGTCATTGTTTTGCATGCGGGTGAAATGTTCTCCGCACAGATTTTGCTCATGTTCAAGTTGGTTACGTGAATTTGCCGCATTGACCAACAGAAAGCTGTTTGGTTTGGTAGTGACTTCATGAATTGCTCCACTGTTGACGATGGACAATAGACTTTTTTTTTTTGCCCACAAAATTTAGCTGATGTGACCGCACCTTAAAGCTAAGAGCACTGGTTACCAGCAATGAATGTATAATCTAGTTCAGTGGTTCTCAACTGGTGTGTCAAATGCTATGCGCATGAAACCATCAAAATCACTGTTGTATGTTTTGGGTGCCACTTGATGTCAGCTGTAAATCTGGGTCCTGAAGCAAAACTAGTTGAGAACCACAGAGTAAAAAGTTCACAGGCATAACACACCTCACTGTTTTTAAAGCTTCGCCCCTGCATTCCATGCTTCCAGAACGCCAAAACACTGTCCTGCAGACACACTTGAAAAAAGACAAATAAATTATTATTAATCAAAGCATACAATGAATTCTCCCATCCGTCTTGATTCAATGTAACATAATTTAAAACTTGATTGAGTTCTTACCTATTGCCTCAATCTGGAAGTTAAAGGTAAGTTCAGTTGACAACTTCCTGTTGGATTTTAACCTGCCCTGTAAATTCACCAACTTTATACACCCTGCAAAATATACAGTAGAAACTAATTATAATGTAGTAATGACTTCCCAGAGATGGAACTGAGCTTGTGGAAATTCTTGTTTGAACATGAATCTGTGCTACAAGTGCTGACAAATATCGCGAGAAAAAATCCTGTGTGAACTCAGAAAGTAACATCAGGCTAATGTACATGTGGTTTTATCACACTGTGCCTAAAATTAGCCCTTTAATTGTGAACAAAAAAATATGATTCCTATTATATTTAAATTGAATATTATTTTAGAAGAAATAGAAAACATATTTCATAAATATTATTATATTATTTATTATAATACAAGCATATATTTTATTTACTTACGATCTAAACACACAAGGACAGTGTCTCTCTCCAGCTGAGTCACATGGATGACACATGTCTGAGGCGTTTCTGGAAACACAAAACACAACAAGGGTTCATACAAGACCCAAGAGCAACACTCTAAAAGCTCCAAACATGTTTTAAGCAATCCAATCCTGTTTTGAACACAGCGAGACTCTGTAAAACTGACCGGGCTCTGTGAACGCGGGGGTGGCAGCATTGGGATCAACAGTGCCAAATGTGACCACCTGATCAGGGTGGCTTCCTTTACTGACTGCCACACAAACCAGTGGATAATGCTGCTCAGGAACCACCAACATCTCAAAGACTTCTAATGGACACGGCAGGGTGAGGTCTATGCTCTGGACAGACACAAATACACAGGATTATACTAAATAGATTTATAGATAGATTAACATTGTGTTTCTCAATATTTCACTTACCTTTATGAGCATGAAGCGCTGCATGGCTTCCACCCATTCCAACAGCATTACACTGGACTGGAAAGCTCCACATAAGTACTTATGACCCGTGTATGGGTTTCGCACTATAGATACACATACAGAAGCATGTTGACTGTATCTGTGCAAAGAATATTTACTATTTATGTGCAAATCCTAAAAATGTGCAGTGTTCTGATCATATAATTTGGTGGGCATTTCAGCACAAAACATAATAATGCATCTATACTGACCTACACAGCATTTCTGGCAACCCCTTGTATCTGGGATTTTATTGGACACGGTAAACTTTCTGAAAGAAAGGCATTACCATGACAGTACTAAAATGCAAAATGACGAGATTTCATAGGATGTGCATTTAACAAATATTTAAATGAAATTATGAGTTTATCAGAAAAAATTCCTACACACACACAAAAAAAGATTTGAAATGGATTAGTCTGAATCATACCGTGGGATTATTTTGTCAGGGAGTTTATGCGTTGGTATGGCAACGGGTAACTTCTGCATCTGTCGAGCTTGCTCAAAGAGCCCCGCCAGGTTGTAAGAGTACAGCTGCGATGCTTTACCTGTGGAACGCACACACATATGAGCATAGAATTACATTATGGTAAAGCTAAAACATTAAAATATCCTCCAACAGCATGCAAATCTTTTCCTTATTGGTTTTATCTCACCTGATATAGAAAGCAGCCAGTTGTTCATTACATATACCCATGTACACCTCCGTGGAACCAGCTGCATGTAATAAAACAAAAATAAAAAATAAATAATTAATCCCATTTAATACATTATTATCAAAATTCAATGTCGGTTCCTCCTGATTAAATAAACTCTCATCACTTTTTAGAGTAAATACATAAATATTGATTATATATTTGTATATTATTAATCAATGTATATTACTATACACACACACACACATATTTTATTTTTTATATATATATATTACACTGATGAGCCAAAACTTCATGCCCATGGTCATAATGTTTTGGCTCATTTGGATCATGAGCCAAACCATTATGCCAGGTTCATTATGCGTGTGTATATATATATATATATATATATATATATATATATTCAAAATGCAAAAACATTTTTAGCTGTATAGCCATCTAAGTTATTCCTGACCTGTTCCATGGAGCTCTCATGAATTTCATTCAGATTGAGGGTATAAATTCCTTCCTCAGCACCAAAAATCAGATACTGGTCTGAAAATGAGTCACAAGAAAATCTCATAAAACTGACAAAACCCATAATTATGATAATGATGTAAGAAGCATTTGATTTGAGAATGCCTGAGCTCTGCATGTGCTGTTTCTCACCCCTGGTGTTTGGGTTTATCCATGAACAGGCACAGTGAATCTTCAGGGGACAGCCATTAAACACTTTAGAGAAACAAGCTCCCATCTGCAGAGCAGAAAGAAAGATCAACATCATGGCAGCAGGGCTGAGTTGGAATGGTTCAAATGTACTGTAGTTGCTATTACATTTCTGTTAATCCAGGTGTGTCGATACCTTCAATGTCTTTCAATATTTGTGTGTATGAAAGAGATATAGCAAGAAAATGAGTGAAAGATGAATGACTCACATGTACTTGAGGGGTTGGTGGGAGGCCATTACTAAACGGTAGCTACAAAAAGAGAAAGAGATAAAGTCTGTAAGATGCTATCACAGTTTACAAGAGCAGAATATGTTTTATTAAACAATTTCTTCCCTTGTTTAATCAGGGAATCATAATTACAAGGCAATAACTGTAAATTCCACACACTCTGACAAAATATACCACATCTATCTCCTCCTGTCCGTAGCACAGACATTGCAGTTTCATAAATTAAGTTCGGGGTTTAGAACAACCCTAATTATAACAATAACACAATGAAAGAGGCAAAGATATTTCCCTTACTTGGCATTTGAACCATTTTGATGAATTTCTGTTATGCTTTTGAACCAAATTAGAATTAAGAAAGTAATCAAATAAAAAAAGGAAAATTGTATATATCAAAAAACATAAACGTTTCAATATAACCATAAGGAGATTAATCGCACCTTTAGACTAGATGAGGGAAGGGAGGCCAGTTTTTCTTTCTCTCCATTCTCCTGAACAGAAACTCCATTACCTGCACATAAACACTCACGTTGTATCATCTGTCCTTTGAAAGCTGAAATCACATTCAAGGAACAAAGACACACCTATGTAAATTAGGCTCATTACAGAGGCACCCCTATTTTTTGGTTGCACTGTCACTGCCTGCAGAAAGCAAGTGGTAAAAAAAAAGAATTTGTGTACATTTTTTATTAATGCAGTGGTAATTCATCAAATGATCAAATAATGGAGAAGAGAATCATAACTGGGCATTTATCCAGAAGCTCGATTTAACACACTTTCTGCATTTTACAGAGCTGATTCAGCATGGGCATGTTTGTTACCTTATTTGCATTATCCGTTAAATTAACTGTTAATGAGTTGTAAAACAACACCTTCTAACTACTAGGTCACATTAAGTAGCTCTCAACTAAACTACGGTAAAGCTACAGCTATCTATGTTGTGGGACTGAACTAAAGCCAAAATGATACAAGGAACAGGAAGACTGGCAAGGCTGTCTACCAATCACAAGAGGGCACGCTCAAGTGGGCGCGTGCTTAGCTTACTTTGTTCTTCCTGTTGTTCAGCATGAAGCCATTCCCAGAACCTATAAATCCCATCATCCCCTGCTGGCTCTGTCTGAGCGTGCTCAGATGGTTTGTTACCTAGACTACTACGCCTGTGTGGGGGCAGGCGAGGAGGTGGCGGTCTGGGGGGCACATAGGAAGCAGGCCGAACAGGAGGGGTGGAGCTCCCAGAAGCTGGACAACGTTTAATGGTCCCTTCTCCGGTATTGTCCTCTGAGACGGTACTGTTCTGTGCGGGAGACAGAAGCTTCGGCTAAGAAGTGATAAAGAGAAACAGTGTGAGTTACACATTCTGTCAAAAGTCTGTGGGATAGAGAAGCGTATGTGTATCTTTTACCTTGGGTGGTAGAGGAGGTGGTACTTTCGGTCTCATGGTTGAAGTGGAGTTACAGCTGTAGGCACAGACACACAAGAACATATTGTAATGATTTATAGTCATACTGCTAAACAAGATACGGTAACATAAAAGAAGGACGCAAGGACCAATGGCACAGTTTCTTTGGACAGTGGAAACGCATACAGGGAAACAATCAGATGAAGAAAGAGACCATATACAACATCAAAAACAGTAAAGAATTATAACCGGCAAGCAAGAAATGGTCATGTGGACACAAGACACACAAACATAGTGCTAAATATGCTCAAGTCTAATCTACCTAATCCAGAGCAGAATATTTTGAACTTCTTAGAGTTTACTCTTTCAATCCTTCAAACTGATGGAAAACAAAAGTGTTTCTGTATGTCTTGCGCTCATCGCCAACTTATTAAACAAACCAAAACAAATGTCTGATCAAATTTCATGACTGAAACACAAATCAGAATCAACACACAACATACACAAATAATTCAGTATAGTAGATTTTTATAAATAGATTTTGTGAGTAGAAAATGTGAGTGGTGCTTGTCCCTGCAAAACTCATTGCCACAATGCTAGGGTGTTCTGGTGGTTGCCAGGGTGTTCCTATGTGATTGATAGGAGGTTGTTTACTGACCCGAGTCGATAAAGCCCAGTCCTAAATCTTTATAATACTCGGGTTCCTCCTTCAAAGTAAATCTTAGGATTTTTTTTTGCCCATTTTGTCATCTGGCAGAATTTTTTTTTAAAGTCTTATAGTGTAGAAAAGTAATAACATATGCAATTGTATTAAAGTTGGTATAAAACAGAAATTGTGATCATCTCCCCTATTGTGATGTATATCAGAGTTAAACAGCTTAACAAATAGCCAAAAATGGCATGACTTGATTTTGTCCATCGGGAATTGATTGGATTGTTGTTGTTTTTGTTGCCAGGGGAGGGCAAGTTCATGTTTTTGATTAATGATTATGAATGCACATGACTAAAAAAAAGAATGATGTGCATGGATAAATTGCAATATTCCCCCCCAAAAAAGAAAAAAAGAATTGTCAATTTTGGTGATGTTAATATACAGTACCAGTCAAAAGTTTGGAAACATTACTATTTTTAATGTTTTTGAAAGAAGTCTCTTATGCTCATCAAGCCTGCAGTTAAAAAAAACAACAACAAAAAAAACCAGTAATATTATGAAATATTATTACAATTTAAAATAATGGTTCTCTTTTTTAATATATTTTAAAATTTAATTTATTTTTGTGATGCAAAGCTGAATTTTCATCAGCAAGTACTCCAGTCTTTGGTGTCTTATGATCCTTCAGAAATCATTCTAATATGATGATTTGATACTCAGTTATTATCAATGATGGAAACTGTTGTGCTGTTTAATATATTTTTTTGGAATACTTTTTTCAGGATTCATTGATGAGTAAAACGTTAACAGCATTTATTCATTAAAACAGCATTTATTCAAAATAAAAACATTTCTAACAATATAAATCGTTACCATCACCTTTTATCAATTTAACGCATCCTTGTTGAATTAAAGTACTAATTTCTTAAAAAAAAAAAGTTTTTGTTCCCAAACTTTTGAACGGTAGTGTATATTGTTACAAAAGATTTCTATTCTAAATAAATACAGTTCTTTTTTTAACTTTTTATTCATCAAATAATCCTGAAAAAAGTATCTCAGGTTATAAAAAAAATATTAAGCAGCACAACTGTTTCCAACATTGATCATAAATCAGCATATTAGAATGATTTCTGAAGGATCATAAGACACCAAAGACTGGAGTACTTGCTGATGAAAATTCAGCTTTGCAACACAAAAATAAATGACATTTTAAAGTATATTAAAAAAGAGAACCATTATTTTAAATTGTAATAATATTTCATAATATTAGTTTTTTTTTGTTTTTTTAACTGCAGGCTTGATGAGCATAAGAGACTTCTTTCAAAAACATTAAAAATAGTAACGTTTCCAAACTTTTGACTGGTACTGTATGTCCAAGCATCTAATAAAGCAAAATGCATACTGAAGTGTCTTGGCTTACCATAAACTCTCATACTTTAAATTAACTTACAAACACAAATGCATATTTTCACATGGATCATGCATCTGAGCACCAGCAAGCAACTTAAAACCAGACACACTACAAAACAAACCGAGCACATCCTTCAATCACACATCCAGTTGACACTAACAGACAGGAAGTCACGGATGATCACAGGTGTTTTTGATAACATTACATCTTCCTCTCACTTACTGCAAATCATCACCTTCATCCTCCTCCTCATCCTCTAAATGTGTCACATGACCCCTGAGAGAGATGAAGAGGGTGAGGCTAAGAAGGTAAAGCAGCCAGAGAAGAATGCAGAGAACACACACACACACACACACTCAGCAGTAAGAGCTTCTCAGTGCCAAGCCGAGATGAGACTGCAGAGGTGATTAGTTTGCAAAGCAGGTAGGCTGACCAATCAAAAGTGACAGTGGGAGTACCTTTGATTGAGCTCCTCAGCAACAGATTTTAATAGACTCCTGAAAAACAATGAATAAAAGAGAGAACTTGTTTTATATATATACACTGATATATATATATATATATATATATATATATATATATATACACACACACACACATGCACAGACATATTAGTAAACTAGAGATGTGTTGCAACACCAAATTGACACGCGACTAGTCAACTAGTCATCCAACAACAAAACTAGTTGATTAGTGTGGTGACAGCTTGTAGACTTTCTCTTATTTCTTTATATATTTTTAGCTTTGTTGCTTTAAATTAAACTAGAGACGAGTCATGATGGATGACTAGTTGACCAACAACCGATTATTGAGCCCGGCTAGATTTAGACGTTCCTTTGTTTTTTAAAGAATTAATTTATTAGTTAACTAAATTAGTTAACTTGAAGTAATAATAATAATAAACATTTACTAATACATTATTAAAATCAAAAGTTGTATTTGTTAAAATTAGTTAATGTGCTGGTAAGTAACATGAACAAACAATGAACAGTTGTATTTTTATTAACTAATGTTAACAAAGATAAAAAAATACAGTAACAAATGTATTGCTCATGGTTAGTTCATGTTAGTTAATACATTAACTAATGTTAACAAATTAAACCTTACTGCAAACTGTTACCATTTATTTACAATTTTGTTATTCTAAACTAGGGATTGGTCACAATGGTTGCATAATCAACTAGTAACCAACAACCAAGTTGATTATTCAGGTAGAATAGTTTTAGACAATTTCAGTTCTTGTTATTTTAATCTATCAACCGACTAGTTGATCAGTGAGGTCGACTAGTTATTCATTCATTTTTTAAATAGACTCGCAAATAAAGAATAAAACACACTCACTTGTTATTTCCCAGAATGCTTTGGGGCTCTAACGGTAGATCCTACATGAATCAAAAAGACAGTCAGACGAATAATTCAAACAAACAGACTAAACAACAATAAATCCATGGCAGAGTGTCACAAACCATCTCATGATGCGGTTCGGTCTCCTTCCTCAGAGGTGGATCGAACTTCACCTTATCAACTAGAAGAGGGCCACACATAGACTTCAGATTTCTTTTTGTGCTTATAAGTATTCTGAGAATTCTTGTGTTTATTTCGGTTCAGTGAGTCAAGGGCTGCTTGACACATGACTTACAGTTAATCTCAGACAGAGTCTTTCCGTCTCGTGAGCTCCTGCTAGTTGAGCGGATTCGATGTGGTACAGACACGGGAGACTGCAAACAAGGGGACCACAAGTTAAGTTTTCAAACTTGAAAGCTAAAAAGCCTTAGTTATATACCCACCTTTTCTGAATATCTGTTATAAGACCCTAATCTTTCCTCAAGGCAACACCGCAAGCCACTGCAGTTACGTGTTAAAACCAATAAACTCACATGCGTTCATATACACACACAATCGCATATGCACACTGCAGCATGGGTAACCTGACACACTTGTACCTGGCAGCTGGCAGAGCCAACTGACTGCCCTCACTTAGGATCTACATCTAAAGAAACAACCAATTAGAAATCAGTGCTTCAGTTTAAAGCCCTGACATGGTTTCCCAATGGTTAAAATGTAAAGAAAGAGTCAGATATATGGAATTACCTCTGGGTCAATGTCATCCTCTTCTGCATCACTGTGTGTACTGTGGTCAGGGTTGTTGGCTTTGTCCAGTAGCTCAATGGCAAGAGTCCGGCTAAGCGGCTGGGTAACAAACGGGTGCTGCAAAAACAGAAGTGATGCAATGAAACATTATTGAACAATGGTGGATCAATGGAGCCAATCATATATGTTATCTGAAGGAAGGGCAGATCTTACCTGCAGTAGTTTGTCAGCCGTTGGTCTCTTCTTGGGATTTTTGGTCAAAGCCATTTTCACAAAGTGATGGAAATTATTTGTCCTTCATGAACCAAAACAAACCAGATGAGAATGAAAAAATTCAAAAACGTAATTAACATTTGAATAAATCTAAGTTTGCCGTTACAGTAACAAGTGTAGAATTGAAATAAGCAGGGTTTAAAAGCAGTTTTTTCAGCGGTTTTCTGCTTTTTAAAAGCAGCGGTTTTCACAAAAACATTAAGCAGCAAACTTTGATAATAAAAAGTTTCCTGGGCCCAGTTGTTCAAAAAGTTTATTCTGGATCAGAATGATCTGAATTTGGAAATCCTATGTTTTGTTATCCAGGATCAGGTAACCCATCTTATTGTTGTGCTTACTTTGTTTATCAAAGCAAAATTGGACTGAATCACCCTGATCCAGATACACACTTTTTCAGATTACCAAATCTGGATTACTATTGCTCTTCTATTGGATTAACTCTTACTATTGCTTCCATGGTGATGGAAAAAAAATATTTCAATGCTTTTGCTTTCTCTCAGAAAAGTTTGCGTAGCATTCACACTAGAAAATGTGTTCACTCGCAAACATTTTTTGACAGGTTCATCTCTTATGATTGTGCCAATGTAGATTACAAACAGTGATTAAAAAAAACACAACTTTTTATTATAATTTTTTTATTTACAACTGTTTGGGGATTATTTTATGGTGCCAAATTCTCTTTTTTACTTTACTGTAGGCTACCGAAAGACTACTTGTAATTTATTACTTTAACAGTTAAACTAATTTAAAATCCACCCTTCTGCTGGGATCAGTATAATCCAATTTTTTTTTTTAAAGGTTTCAAAGGTATCCCAATCTTACTAAAAAGTTTGGAATACAAACTGATGATTTGATCCAGATCAAAACCAAGATTGGATTTTGTGATCTAATCTGATTTCAGAATCGTTTTTTTTTTCTTTTGAAAAAAAACAACATTTTCAAGGTTTGATCCAATCCGATTGCCAAAATCCGATCAGATTACTTTTGAACAACTGGGCCAAGAGCATCAAATCAGCATATCAGAAAGATTTCTGAAGGACACTAAAAATTCAGTTTTGCCATCACAGTAATAAATCACATTTTAAAATATATTAACATTAAAAATGTATATTTCACAATATTATTGTTTTTTAAGCCTTGGTGACAGACTTACATAAAAAAAAAAAAATTAAACGTAAAAAATTTTTTTACCAACTCCACACTTTTTAACGGTAGTGTATTTTGTTTTTCTCATTCGATTTTGAACTGTACTTATGAATCATTTAGAAATACTTACCACTTTACTTTGTCTTTCAGCTTAGGTGGTTGGAAACTGCTCTTGGTCATTAGGAAGAGTGCTCTAAAGGGGAAACGCAACAGAGAGGACCAAAGTAAGACAAACGTGGAAAAGAGGGAGAACACTAGAGTGTCATCATACTACGGGTGACCTGTGTAATATATATTAACTATGAAACGATGCAATTCATTTAGCAGAATCGGACATCCATTGTGCAGCAATGGACTGCTCATGATGGAGGAAACTGGACACATACCTCATGGGGTGCAAGTCGAACATTGGCGGCTCCAACTCTGCCAGCTCAATAGCTGTGATACCCACGGCCCAAATATCACACAGCTGATTGTAGCCCCCTTTCCTCTCGACTGCGGCCACCTCAGGTGCCATCCTGCAGAGTAAGACACATAAAGAAAGAAATTATATACATGTGACTACAGTGCTGACTAGAATCAATCTATTAAAAAAATCCTAACACATAAGAGACAAAAGAAGACTGACATACCAATATGGAGTTCCGATGAAGGACTTTCTTTTTGCTAAAGTGGCTGATATCTGAGCCGAAACTCCAAAATCAGCTGGAGAGAGACAAACGGAAGTGTGAGAGAGGAATTCAGTGGTTCTGTTTTAAATGAAAAACCGCCAAGTCATTCATATAAAGTGCTTTTTATTACCTAGCTTAACGTAGCCATTGTCCGTCAACAGAATATTTGCGCCCTACAAAACAAGAGTAGAGACACAGTGAGCGATTTTGAAAGATTCATTTGATTCAGACTAATTCATTAATGAATCATTTAGACCAATTTGTGAACCAGTTCCACCAATTCATCGAACAAAACCATCTAAATTCACTCAAGTTTTACTCTACACAAACGCAACTACTGGCCAATGAAATATTTTAGAGCATAACTGAATATTCACTATAAAAATATTGTCAAGAATAGCATTTCCCCCCAAAAAACACTATTTATCTCAGTTATTTTTGCATGATAACATCAGTCGAGTGGGACATGAGTGAAAATTATGTCAACACTGTGAGATTTAATTATATTTGAAAGTCCAGTTTGTACCTTTATATCTCTGTGGATCTTGCCTTTGTTATGGAGATAGTAAACACCCTGACATGAACACAGAAACCCACATTAATCATTCAAAATGGTCACACATAATAACTTTTACGCATCAGTAAATGTGTGTATATACCTGCAGGGTCTCCCGACATACATACGCAATCTGGGATTCTGACAACGGCCCGGTAACTGAAGATACAGATATACATCTATATGAGAGAATAGCTCAACATGATAAATGCATTAAAATTTCCCATTTTGGAATCGGTAACAATAGTTACCATGGTATATATCCTGGAGAGAGCCCCCACCACAGTATTCCATGCTGATCCATAATTTATCTCTCCTGAAAAAGGGATATTAAGACATCAATTATCAAGCCTTGTCAGACCATTTCTGACCTCAACAGCTTAAAAGAGGTGCATGTTGGGTTGTGACGTGTACTTCAACAGGTAGGGAAAAATATCAACAATTAATAAAAAGAGAGAAACAGAATATACACTACCGTTCAAAGGTTTGGGCTCTGTACGATTTTTTTATGTTTTTGAAAGAAGTCTCTTACGCTCATCAAGGCTGAATTTATTTGATCAAAAATACAGTAAAAACAGTAATATTGTGAAATGTTTTCACAACTTTAAATAACTGTTTTTTATTTTAATACATTTTAAAATGTAATTTATTCCTGTGATGGCAAAGCTGAATTTTCAGCATCAGTCTTCAGTGTCACATGATCCTTATATGCTGACTTGCTGCCCAAGAAACAGGTTTTAGGATTCTTTGAAATTTAAATCTTTTGTAACATTAGAAATGTCTTTACTCAAATTTTTTATCAAATTAATGTGTCCTTGCTGAATAAAAGTATAAAAAAATAAATCAGAAAACAAAAAAAACAAATCACACTGACTCCAAACTTTTAAACGGTCGTGTAATGCTAGTAAAACAGTTAATTGCACAAAAAACAAAAAACTGCTGACATTTAATGAACAACCAGTCTGCCCCTGTATTACATTATACAATGATTAAAACATAAGGGCGTTTGATTGCATGTGTGTACATGTACCTGAGGTAACTGCCAAAATATGCAACGATGTTTGAGTGTTTACAATCTTTCATCATTATGATCTCCTGCTGCACCACGTCAAAGTCCTCTCCTGCAAATCAATTCACAAAATAATTCAGTAAAAAAGCAAGTTGAAGCAATGTTGCAAACAGACTAAAATATGAAAACAGTTCCATGTTGGAAACTGAAACTGATGAAAACAGAAGGGAATGGAAAACTGAATTCTGTGCTAAAAAGTGAGTGATCACACTGCCTCTATTTACAATGCATGCACATTCACACCATTACAATGCACGAACACACCATACTTGTAATATTTAACTATTCAAGTATAGATGGATAGTGATAGGGCACTAAGTACCGGTGGTTAAACAGCACTGTGTGTGCAGCAGCGCTGGCTCACCTGGTTCTAGTTTGATGACTTTGATAGCAGCCAGTTCTCCAGTGCTGACATTACGAGCCTGGAAAAGAAGAGCATTAGAGCTGTGATTCCATAAGCCCAACAGGTGTACAATAGCACAAGTGCTAATGCCAAATGCTAACTCACTGATCCCAATTGCTCTACTCATTATTATATGCATTAGATATAATTATTAGACATGTTGTATGGATCAGACCCACATTTAAAGATCAATCTGCTCCAATAATAAAAGGAGAAGTTTGCAATTTCTGCACCATTAGTGGCATTAAACAAGTTTCCGAAACATTCCTCCCATCTGCCCTATTGTTGGACATACAAACAGTCCCAATTGTTGAACAAAACAATTTGCAAAAACAAAAAGCAACATTAAAGCGAAGTTGTTTGGATTTTTTGGAAAAATGAAGTTAACCCTTAAATGGAATACATATCGTTCTCCATGAACATTAAGCTGGCATTGGAGAAAGTATTTTAATTAGTAGCTAATGCTGAGAGCAAGGTTGCCAGTGGCCGATATAAAAAAAAACTATTTAATGACAACAAATGAGATTGTTAAAATGAATTATTATACATGTTTATTTTTAAACATTATATTAATTATTTGAGAGCAGAAATTCTATTCTACTATCCAATGAGAAGGCTGAAGTAGACTTGTAAACAAAGAACTGCTACTCTAATGAGAGTTAGTTGACATGAAGGTGCAACGTTACTTATAGGCAACAGAATGTCTAAAGGGGACCATTCAAAATAAAGTGTAACCATATTAAATGTTTCTTAAATGGACCATGTGACATTGAATACTGGAGTAATGATGCTAAAAAAATTCAGCTTTACCATAACAGGAATAAATTAATTTTTAATAAATTAAAATAGAAATTTGGAATATTATTTAACATTTAATTTTACAGTTTAACAAATTTTTTATTAAATAAATGCATGTTTGGTGAGCATCAGAAAAAAAAATCTTACTGACCCCAAACATTTGAACACTAGCTTGTATATATATATATATCAGTTCAGGAATATTTTTCAGGATTTTCTAGAAAACACACAGTATTTTGCATGTTCTCTCACAAGTTAACGCACAAACACACTCACAAAGGCCTCATCTATAAAACTGAACTGAGAGACATCTGTCTGCCAAACAGAAGTGAGGATGATGTCATCAGAGACACAAAGAGAAAGAGAGATTTTCCAACATTTTATCTTAGTTTTACATGGAATTGCATTCAGCATTCCAAGTAATATGGAACAGAGGCCGCTGAAATGTGTGTATCGATGTTCACAGTGCTGTGATGGCCGTAATAAGTAGGACAAGGATAACATCAAATAACTTTCACATGCGCACACACTCACACGGGGCCTCTACGATCGCAGTGAGGCATTTCACTGTCCTGTAATAAATAAGCTCAGGGCTGTTTCTACTTTTTATTAAAATAAGATAATTGATTAATCTAAGCAGAAGGAACATAGGCTACGTAAACAATCCAATTAAATTACATTGCAATAATCAACCAGATGAATTTGTGAAATTCTCATATAGTCTTCTCTCTATTTTTATTTTGCTTTGTGGTTTTGTTTATTCTGGTCCTACATCTCTCCACCTACAAGGATCTGATTGAGTGAACGTGTGTGATTAAATGGCATACACCCAACACACACTCTAACCCAAACACACTATAAAAACCCAGGAAGAGGGAACAATTACGAACAAACAGGATGGACATAGTTGTGGGCAAACACACTCACACACTTGCAGTTTAAAGTTCAGCCACTTCCTGTCACCGAAGGAAGTCAGGCACATTTAGTGTTTCTTAAGAACAAGATTGCACTTGCCTTTCCCCTTAGATCCAACACCTTGCAACACCCCTTAGTAGTGACCATCTGCCACTGCACAGTCTCTCTGCAGCATATTGGGCTATTCTTGCCTTTGTTTATGTCACACAGATATATCACATAAAGAGATGCAGGACTTTGAGTTTGACAGCCCTGCTTTGGCTCTCGCTGGTCAAATAGACCTGCTAGGCCCTGTGCATTATGGAAACAAAGATCTCTAGAGCCTTTCAGGATTTTACACCATATCCGAGACGCAAAATTCCTACAAAACACAGATACACTGTGGTCCAGCATAAACACACATCTGTTGTCTCCCGCATTCACTGGTTACATTGGTCAGTTAAGTGGCTTCGCCTTAATCCCTAGTGAGCTTCCTACATAGACAGTATTTTTGGGCACCATATAGGGGCATTCTGACCGTTTGAAAAGCGTTTATGATGCCCAAAAATGCAGTCTAGGTCGGTAACGTAGCTTTCTAAAATCTGATACCCAGTTGATCTCTACCTTGTACACATCTCCATAGGTTCCGCTCCCGATCCTCTGGATCAGCTCAAAGTCTTCCTGTGGGTTTCTGCGCGACAGATCCAAGCTTAAATTCATTGTGCAAGTCACCGTTTGCGCCCTCCGGTTTATTTACGTGTTCCCGGTGTCAAAAACGGGAGGGGGGTGATGATTGCAGAGACATACAGTAACGGAGGAATATGACGGTCCAGTCCCACCGAACTACAACAACATGGCCTCCTACGCGCATGCGCATTGCAACTGACACACTGGCAAAGTGTCATGTAGCACACGCACTAAGGATGGAGAGAAATTTGAGCATAAGCCAGAAATGGTTTGGAAACTTAAGCCACACTTAAAATGTAACAAAGTAATTTTAATAGATAGAAAATATCTAGCCAAGTAATATTTATTTATTTAGTTGTTTTTTTTTTTTTAAGAAAAATTGAACAAGCATACTTTTCCAAGCAACATATTTAAAGGTAGGGTAGGTGATCCTGTTCAGAAACACTTTTTTTTATACTGGGTGAAATGGTCCTTCCATCCTGATAGTAGTCAATACATTATGTGTTTAGAAAAAGGAATGAAAAAAATCAGACCTCTGTAGCAGCTGCAGGACAGTAAAAACTCTGACCAATCACTGCCATTCGGTGCGAATGTAAAGAACCAATCAGATGCCTTCATGTCTCGTGCCCGCCCCGAGCCCCACTGCGCGCGCTGCCCTGCGTGCACTCATCACATGTCACCGTTCCCGGAAATATTCAGCTCAAAGCACCTGCATATGCAGTCAGCGAAGGCAAACAAGGCAAAAACTACTTCCTCGGACCCTGCCCGCACTCTTGAACGACCTCCTCTGCTTCGCCCTCAACCCCGGACCTGTCCTCGAGCCGACGATGCGGTACTTTTCTCCGGACTCGGAGTGTACGTTAGTCTTCATTAGAGTCAACAATGTTTTCATCATGGAAACTCTTACATGCAAAACACCGTATATGTTATGAATCTTACACGAAATTCATCTTCATCACAGTGTAACTGATGGTAATGGAAAAACGTGTATCAATGCAACCTGTTTTTAGTTTTGCCTTATAAATATAGCTCGTTACCGAATGAAACTTTACCATTATCGATATGCTAGCTTGAGAGTGAGTACTAAAATAAATCTTATTTGTTTATATTCATAGTGATAAAGTTAGGTATTTTATTACATGTGATTCTGACATGATGTCACTGTATGTACTGCGCTCCTTCCTCTCCACTCGTCTCAGGTAATAAATGCGTCTTGTTCCAGCCTGTTTGGCGTCGCGCGTTCATGTGTTTTGGGGGCGTGGCTTTGGAAGGAGCTCAGAAGGGAGGGGGTGGAGTGAATGGAAATAATGAGCTGTGTTTATTGCAGATTAAAAGGTCTACAGTCACTCGATTTTTAAATTTTCTTTTTCAGAGAACTTACATTTTAATTATGTATTGGTATATAAAGACAGTTTAAACAAATTTGGAATGTTTTTTTTTTAGAAAAATGATTACCTACCCTACCTTTAAACCAAAATATGACAGTTTTAAAATATAATAGATATAGGCCCGGTTTCACAGACAGGGCTTAGATTAAGCCAGGATATGTTAGTCCAGTCATTTTAAGCCAAAATGGGGGTCAACCTTGAACAAATTGCAATAGAAGCAAACTCAACTGATTTTGTATCCTCAATATGTCCTGATATGAGTAAGGAAAAAAAAGCCCCGAAGAATCCCATTAGGGGAAAGTTTCGAAAAAGACCCAAATATAGCCCATTCATACGCCTATTCATTATTTTTCTTAGGTGAATAGGGTAACATTTTTAACCTTTAGATATCACCATGAAAATTACTGAGTTGATTACTTACATCAAGACAAACAAAAAATGTATTGCAAGTTTTTTGAAATTGTTACCACAACAGATCCACAACAAATACCACAACAGATCTAAACATTGGGTATAGCCAGGTGAAAATGTCTTGTTGAATCTTGACGACACATTACAGTAAAATATTTAATGTTAAGGTCTGAATGGAACCCATTTAGGCTACCCATGAGCATTAATACATAGAGGCAGGAAGAAGTACTTTAGAAACCAGCCTTTATTAATTTTTAAGAGATGGGGTTTGGGGCTGGGTCCGTGGGAATTTCTCAAGGACAGCTGTTATTGTTAACTAAAAACCATTAAAATTCAGTAATTTAAATAAAGCTGAAATTAATTATAAAGATTAGATAAAAAACATAAACGTAAAAAATTAATAAATAAATAAATAAACTAAAATGAGAAATGGTGTCTTGCTATTTAAGTTTAACTGAAATAAACTAAGTAACGCTAAAAACGTTAAAAGCAACTGTTTTTTTTAAACTAATATGGCAAAAGAATAAACATTCATAATAATAAAAATAAATCCTCTAATAATATATAAATAGTACTAAAAAAATTTTTATAATGTCTAATTACAAGTGATTATATCATAACATTATAAATTATATAGCAAATATGAGAAATTAAGCTGAAATATAAAGTTAGCAAAACATAAAGTTGAAATACCTAACACATTGTGAAAGAGCCAACAATGCACCACAACCATTATAAAACATCAAATCAGCAATAAAGTTGTTTAGAAGGCACCATTAGTACTGAGGAGGGGATTACATTTTTGTAAATAATAATATTTCACACAAAAAAAAATCTGTCTTCATTTAAATACTGTGCAAACCAGTCTCTCACATCCATACACACCACAATCATATTACAATCACTTAAATTCGTTTTTAAAGTTTTTTTATTATTTATTATAAAAGACAGCATAAAAATCTTTTAAATAGCATTTTGGTCATTTGTTGTCAATTCTGATTGTCCACAAGCATTTCAGGTTGAACTTATTTCAGTGCAAGTGTTGTATTTTGAGTTTGTATTTTGGTGTAGGTGTGTATAAACGCGTCTGTGCTGCCCAGACTAACCTTGTGTGTCCTCTGTGCTTGCAATGAGCTGATCAATAACGGTGTATTCGCCGCTTCAGAGCTTGATTCGTGAAAAGTTAAGGTTTTTGGTTTGTCAGTGCTTTCACTGCGTGTGTTTGAGGGGTCAGTGTGAACACTGTTTGTATCTGAGGAGTTTAAGTGTTGGTTGTGTTTGTGTGTGCAAATGATCTTCTTAAGCTGTGCAGAAAGCTGCAAACTCAGTAACAGAACAAGATGTCCACCAACACGAATTACCCTGCAGAAAGAAAAACACATTGACTATACAACTAAAGCCCAAAAGCATAGAAATTGAAAGAGAAACAATACACATATGCTCAAAGAATGCACCTCTCCATCTCTTTCAGTAAGTGTGGCAGGGCAGTCGGCATGTCAGAGCTGCAGCTGAACTTCCTGCCAAATGGAACATCACAGAGCACAACATCAACGGCCCCATCAGCAAGAGGGATCTCTGAGGAACAGAAAAATAATAGGAGATAAGGCTCTTCCCAAGAAAAAGATTAAAGCCTTTGTTTTAGTGCAGGTAGGCAGTGCTTCGCAGTTGTCAGGCGCATCAGGATGTACATTAATGTCACCAATATGTAGTCAAAATCAACAATTCTTATTTTTTATGGAATACTGTATTGCAGTATTTCTTTTAAATGATTTATCAGTGCACATTCTCAAATTCATGTGGCATTATAATCTTCAAAATAACTTCCCCTCCCACTTGCAGGGTCATACTGCATTTATTCTTGTTCGAGAAGCCGTTTCACTCAGATATACGTCACAGTAGCAAAGAAAAGACTATCGCAACTTCCATTTCATGCTGATTTTAACAATGCAATGTGGTCACACACATTCCTGACTCGATCACAAAATGTTTTCTACCCCGTTTACATCTGTATTTATCACTGTCCACTTGTGTACCTATCACCCGAGATGATTTTTATACTAGATGTTGGCTAAATGAGGTCAGTGATGATGAAAGAGGAGTTTGCCCAAACCCATGGCAGAGGAACGAAGTAGCTGCACTCTTCCTTCCATTCCAGACGCTTTTAAGTTCTCTGCAGCTTTCTGCAACTGCGACGTCTCTGTATCCATGCCTAGAAATATAGCATTCTGAACAAACACACACACAATGCATACAAGTCAGACGTCAATTCTGTGTGTGCAAGAGCTGCATGTGGCGTTCAGAGTGGTGTGTTTACGTACAGAATACTCCTGAGCTGCTTCCAACAATACGGCTCCAACTCCACACATCGGGTCTAAAATCACACAATCATTCAGCTGTGGAGAGAAAGACAGAAAAGAGGACAAAAAAATATTAAAAAGCTGTTATTTTGTTAGTTACAGGGACGGTTCACCAAAAAATGTCAATTCTGTCATCATTTAATTACTTTCAAGTTGTTCCAAACCTTTATGAATTTCTTCTGTGAACACACACACAAAAATATATTTTGAAGAATGTTGGTAACCAAACAGTTGATGAACCCCATTGACTTAATATGGAAGTCAGTTTGGCCCATCAACTGTTTGGTTGCCAACATTCTTCAAAATAATTTTTGACAGAATTGTCATTTTTGGGTGAACTATCCCTTTAATATTGATGTATTCATTTTGATTTTGAATTTGATCTTTAATTAATATGAAATAACATGTGTATCTGTTAACATTAGTTAATGAACCTGAACTAACATGAACTAACAATCTCTCTCAGTAAGTGTGGCAGGGCAGTTGGCATGTCAGAGCTGCAGCTGAACTTCCTGCCAAATGAAACATCACAAAGCACAGCACAATGAACAATTATTGTATTTTTATAAATGAATGTTAACAAAGATGAATAAGTTCTGTAATGAATGTATTGCTCATTGTTAGTTAATATTAGTTAACGCATTAACAAACTGTAACTAAAGGAGCCTTATAGGGAAGTGTTACCTTATTATAATGTTACAAAAGATTTCCATTTCAAATAAAACATTGTATTTTTGAACTTTCTTTTGAAACGTACCACAGATTCCACAAAGATATTAAGCAGCACAAGTGTTTTCAACATTAATAATAATAATAAATGTTTCTTGAGCACCAAACCAGCATATTAGAATAATTTCCTAAGGATAATTTAACACTACTGAAAATTCAGCTTTGCATCACAGGAATAAATTACATTTTAAAATATATTAAAATAGAAAACACTTATTTTAAATTGTAATAATATTTCCCAATATTACTGTTTTTAAAGTATTGATCAAACTGGTGAGCATAAGAGACTTCTTTAAAAAAACATTTAAAAATAGTACCATTCCCAAAGTTTAGAACGGTAGCGTATATTTTTTATATGTTTGCTATGACATGTCAACTACCCATTTTTTTTTTTTCCTTGTAAAGATAAGGACTTGCCAGGTATGAATACTTTTCTCACCACCCACCCGAAGAAACTGGATATACTGTTTTAAGGCTGTTAATTTAATGATTTACCATGTGTGTGTGCGCATTTGCCTCTTTAAAGTTCATTCTGGACCTTACCTGTTTAGGGCAAAGAGAGGTCATGGCCCAGGCTATTGTAGAACGCAACCCGTTGTGTTTCATATAAGAACGACTGGCCAAAGGATGCCTGAAGAAACCACACACACTGAATTAGATCTTAAGTTGGTAGATTTAAAAAAAAAATAAATGTAAAGATACTTACTTCAAAAGAGGGATACCTACAACGCAATGGTCATCGCTTAAATACACATTCACCTAGTGACACAAAGAAACACACCCCAACAGTAACATTTAAATAGTTATGGCTAACCTCATTGTAACTGTAAACATATTAGTTTATGTAGTATTTGTTTTGTAGTATATGCATTTATGCATGAACATTTGAATGCCTGTGGTTCAGTGTGTGTTTATGAACTTATTTTATTTTTTTATTTTATCAAGTGAGTGTGCATACCTCAAGAACAGGCTCTCTCAGGTCCACCTTCCACCCAAGATGTTCTCTGATGGCCATCCCAATGGTACGACTCAGTCTCTGAAGACACACACGCAACCACAATAAAAGCCTGTTCACACCAAGAATAATAATTATAAAGATAACTATAACTATATGTGTCCATATCAACTCAAAATATTTCAGTTTATTTCATCCACTTTAAATGCCTGTTTGAGCTGTTTAAAGCAGAATGGATTCTGATTGGAAAAAATCATTGTGAAAGTGATTCCAATTCTATAATTGCTCTATGGCATTATCGTTATAGTTGTGGTGTGGATTCACCAATTCTTTTACATTTAGAATGATTTTTAAAACCATATTGTTGTTGTCCTTGGTGTGAACGGCCCTTAAGCCAGGTTTATAAATCTATAAATATTTTGTCTATATAGAATCAGGTCTAAATCAGAGACCACTAATGACATTACTTATATTTCACACATTTTTAATTACAGTTAATATTATCTGTATAACAAGTAGAATTTTTAAAGTATTTAAATTAACCCAATTCACTTATTTAATCCTTATAGTGTCTGTTTATTACCAGATTTAGTTTTTTTTAATTGAACTGCACTACACATACAGAACACATGCCAGTGTATTTTGAAAAGTATTTAAATTGCATACACACACACACCTGAGAGGTATAAGAGCGGGCAATGACTCCACTGCAGCGGCAGCTCACTCTGAAGGATGGTGTGTGCTGACGTGACTCCTTATCCATTTCATTTGGGTTTTTTAATAAGTGTGTGCTTGAGGTGAGAGTGTGTGTGGATTCATCTGCTACAGTCAAACTCTCCTCCTCATCCTCCTCTCTCCTTCTCTTGTGTCCTCGCTGCTGGCTGGACTGAAGCTCATCCTGTAGGGCTGTCCAGGTTAAGAAGGCTTGCTTCCAAATGGCTGGAGCTCCTACCACTCTCTCCTTTATAACAGCAGCTGCCTTTGCTATTAAAATAAAACCAGTGAAGATGCGTAAAATGGGTTGCCTGTAAGTATAATGTACATGTAGGATAATAACGCAACTAAAGGCTTCTAACAGCCTGCAGACTGGCTAAAACCAAATGTGATTTCATTAATGCAAATAAGACTTAGGTACACAGAAAGTTCACTCAAATTTTCCCATGCCTGAATGGGAAGAGTTTGTTTGCCAGGGCAGACTTCTCATTCATACTCACCCGGGTTTTTGGGAAGTGAAATGGGTTCAGCTTTGCGCAGAAGTAAAAACAGCCTCTCTGCAGACTTGAGTTGTGTCACAGTGTACAGATCAGCATTGCAGCAAAAGAAAACTCTTCCTGGAATCTGCTCCACCTGACACATACACAGCACAAAAAAAAAACACTATCAACATTATGGAAATTTGGAACATGGCTTTAATATGCAGAGTAAATCTACCTAGTTAATTATGGACTGATATTTGTTCGGACTTCTTAAATTTACTTTTATGTTCATTAGTAATGCACAGCTTACATAATTTTAAATGCCCTGTATTTGCTGTCTGGTGATTGAAAAAGTTTGGAGTGTTAGTTTCATAGAACTTTACATACTTACTTTAGAATAACATTTATGTCTTAAAATAATGAACGATCTCAATGAAATAAAGGGTGATCAACTCACTTGAGAAGCGTAGAGTTTGTGTTGTACCTCCTCGGCCAGCAGCTCCTCCATCCCCGCGCCTGCAGTGCAGTACAAGTGCCTCATCATCATCTCAAAAAAGCGAGCACCATTACAAATACAAGCAGCATGCAACTGTAAACAATGCTTTACTCTTCCGGGTTCACCCGTCTGTCAAAATTAAACCTCATGCCATTAACAGACTTTCTAAATATAGATATTTAATATTAATGATATATAATGAGATTATATATATATATATATATATATATATATATATATATATATATAATATATATATATATATATATAAAGAGCCTTAGTGCTAAGTCGGTTTAGTTGTTTTTTTCGGTCGAAATTTTTTTTTGTGTGTGGAAATGACAAGTTTCGTCATGCGTTTTATTTGCATTTCTGTTTTTCCCGCTTGGCCTTTTTTCTATTTTATTTCTTACCTTAGTTAATAGATCCTGTCTAGCCTTTCCATGATTTCACAAAAAATATTGTAAAGAGTGTAGTATTATTTTCCTCCCCACACATTGCAGATGAAACTTTTAACTTGAAATATTTCCTACTGTCAGGATAGATTCTAACGGTTACAGCGCCTCTCGTGGCCATAAAACAAACTCTTTTAACTCACGTTATAAAAACAGTAACTGTATATCATGAAAGTGATGTAATACCCAAGCAGTTGCATTACGTCAATTTATTAAAACTTGCAAACTAGCTTAGCATTTTCTTCAGTTTATTGCTGTGAAAATTTCACATGACTATAAAAAGTACTTAAAGAATAAAAAATAAAAAAAAGGGACAACTTTTATATAACAAAGATTATAAACATGAAACAAACCTCATATTAAAACAAGAACCGACTAATGGAATCAGATAACCCAGTTTACAATTATTTATATTTTAATGTCCATTGTTTTGTTGTCGTATTTTTTTTTCTGAATGTCCACAGAAAGGTGTGATGGCAACATCTGTCATTCTGCTCTACTTCCTTGCCACTGCAGTCAGCTGGTCCCTGATGCGACCCAAACCGTCTATCATGGTGTCCAGTGTCTCTCTACTCAGCTCCATTGTAATTGTGGACTCACTTGGACCGCCGCTAATGCACGGAGTGTCCTGGAGCTTCGGTAAACAAACACAGAGTGTCAGAGAATTTTGAAAAAATTGTAAGTCTGTAATATTTACTACCAAATATTACATCAATCAAAATTAAGTTTTAAACCAATGTTTTATTCTTATTTCAGAATAATAACTATTGTAAACCAATGTTTCATTGTTATATCAGATAAATATCTTTAATTAGACAATGTTAATAAAATAGTAATTTTAAATTTCAGCATATATTATGTCTGCATCTTACTTTCATTTGCAACAGACAGGTTGGCACAGCCATACGACTCAAGGAGTCCGAAGCAGTTTTCATGTCCACTCGCCACTCCATATCAACAAGCTTTGGCAGTGAAACTACGAAACACACATCATAACTTCACAGCTTCAAAATTATTTCATTATGGACCACAAGCATAAAATACAATGTCATCAAACATATTGCAATACAATGAAAATATGAGAAATCACACTCACTTTGATTTGACAAAGCATCATTTCTCCACGTGACACTGAAAACGTTTACACCAAAAACATGTTATGCACTTGTCTGCAGGGTACATTTCTGCAGTAGGCTACAGTTATTTGACGATCTAAAAGGAGGTTTAAAAGAAGTATCCACCTATTTTCCAAGAGAATTTTGGTGATCAGATTCTTTAGGTTAGAGTGGAATGATTCTGGGAAAATTGACAGGATCTGTTCCGGAGAGGTTAGATTCTGGTACACAACTTCATGCGAGAGTGTGTGAAAAGCGGTCAGCAACTGTTGAGGAATAAAAATAAAAAAAAGGGATGTATTAACACCAACAACATTTATGTGGTTTTGTATGCTTTGTAAGGAACATTAACCTATTAAATCCAACCAATAAAACCTGACACCAAAATTTACTTTTGGGTTCAAAGGGTCTGAATAGATCTGCTAAAGTAGGCCTATTTCTCAAAGTTATCAACTATAAATGAAAGTGAAAGCTTAGTTTGCCCATCTGAAAAATACAGCAACCATATATTTGTTAGCCTATATAATGTGTAATAAATATATAAATGATCACAGTATCTGTGGTAACATGTGACCAGCAAACGTTTCGAATAAGTGATTTATAAAGCATTGCGATATTAATTAATATTCATTTATTGAATCTTTCTCACAAATGCATGACAGAAAAATATTACATTGTGCAACTTTCTTTTGGTTCTTATGGACCAAATTAGCCATTTGACTCGGTTTCACACCGGTTACAACAGTACACATAATGAAACACAGTTTCACATTAACATCCTGGTATTTTAGCTGGGAAACATTTGAAATCAAATGGCATGAACCCACCTGCATCGCTTCACTGCTGGAAACAGACAGAGAATTGGCAGTTTTTTCGATTACTGACTGACGCTTGGAGACTCCGGCTGGGAAACTCTCAGCGCAGATCTGCCGCACAACATCTTTGGACGGAGCCTGAATCAGAAAGAAATAGTGGCAGAATGAACGGCTTTTCATCTTAGTCAACAGAAACTGACAAACTGCATATGAATGAGTAACTGATCGTACCTTTAACAGCAGTTGCAAAGCAGTGAACTGATCCTCTGTAAGAAAAGCCATGTTTCAGACTGAAAGTTGCGGTCACGTGAATTCACGACAGAGACAAGTGTCAAAATAAAAGACCCTACGTAAAACGGCATTTCCTAAACTATAATGGTTTGTGTACGTCTCGTGATAGATAATCAGTAAAGGCGGTCAGTAATCAGAATATATTTTGATAGGCTTTTATGAGAACTTGTATTCTCCATCTTTCCTTCTGTTCTCAACAAGTACAAATGCTTCAATGGCTTTTTACTGCTTTAAAAGCTTTTAAGATAAAAGGTACTTGAGCCAAAGTTATTTGCAGCTAGTCACAACTACATTCAAACAAAGTTTAGATAACATGAAATGAATACTTTTGACAAAGGTGGTAGTGTTAACGGGAGTTTTTTTTTTTTTTTTTTGAGGCATTTATATAGCGCTTTCATATGTACTACTGTACACCCAAAGCGCTTTACAATCATATCAGGGGATCTCTCCTCAACCACCACCAGTGTGCAGCATCCACTTGGATGATGCGACGGCAGCCACAGTACAACGGCGCCAGTGCGCTCACCACACACCAGCTATATGTGGAGAGAGGAGAGAGAGTGATGGCGCCAATTCAATGTAAGGGGATTATTAGGAGGCCATGATTGGTAAGGGCCAATGGGTGGAAATGTGGCCAGGACACCGGTGTTACGCCCCTACTCTTTACGAGAAATGCCATGGGATTTTTAATGACCACAGAGAGTCAGGACCTCGGTTTCACCTAAAGGGATAGTTGTCATAATTTACTCACCCCCAAGTTGCTCCAAACCTGTATTTTTTTTTATTTCTTCTGCTGAACACAAAATAAATATGGGTAACCAGACAGTTGATGGGCCCCATATGACTGCCATAGTATGGAAGAGAGAAGAGGGTTTATTTGGAAGTCAATGGGGCCAATAAACTGCTTGCTTACCAACATTCTTCACACTATCTTTTGTGTTCAGCAGAAGAAATTCACACAGGTTTTGAACAACTTGAGGGTGGGTAAATGACCATTAGTTTTTGGGTGAACCATCCCTTTCAGAACAAGTTCATTCACAATAGGAATTATGTATATAACACATATGTCCATTAAAAATACTTAAAAGAACAGTACACTTAAAAATGGCATAATTTACTCACCCTGAGACCCTCATGTTGTTTCAAACCTGTATGAATTTCTTTCTTCTGCCGAACACAAAAGATATTTTGAAGGTCATAACTAAACAGTTGATATACCCCATGGACTTCCATAGTATTTTTAACTCAAGTATCCTCTAAGGAATGCTGCCACAGAAACATTAAATTATGACAAGTTCACCAAACCAAATATGCCATTTGAAAAAAGGCAAAAAGAATGAAACCACTCAAGACAATAGGTTCTATAAACATTTATTTCGACTGGCTGCAGGAACAGCTCAAACAAGGACACCATACTGTTTAAGAACATCAGTGTATTTTGCGATCTTGCTTTTCAATGTTCTTTTCTGCCTGCTTGGTGAGCTTGATCTGAATTTTCTTGGAACACAGTTTGGCCTTTTCCTTCCTTTTCTCCTCCAGGGTGGCGGTGATGGCCTGGTTCTTCCAGCCAACTTCATGGGCCAATCTTCCAAGCAGGGCAAACTAGAGAAAAAAGAAAATTGTTACAAGTGGGGCACTTTTTTTTTTAAAGGCCCCTAATTAAGTGCCAAAATCTACAGGGTTTCAAATATTCTGGACCTTATAGCCAAGGTAAAACAAGGAATATTTAATATCTGCAGCTTTTTGTCTCAGCTGGTAGTGCATGAAGTGGATTCATGGTCGTTAAACTCATACTTGCTGTGGAAAAACATCACTGACAAAAAGCGATTTTAAATATTATTGAGACATCACAAAAACAAAAACACCTCACCTTTCGTGTGGGCTTCAGACGCACAATCTTGAGAGCAGCTGGGACGACCATACGCTTTCTCTATGGAAAAGAATTTGAGATCAAAAAAAGAAAAGAAAAAACCAATTTCTAACTCCAGGAGAAGCAAAGTCTCAGATAGTCTTGTGTATTCTCAGTTGACACTCAAACAAGGCAGTGAAAAAGCATCATTGACGGTACTAATCTGAAATACTAAACTGACTCAGAATAATCTACCTTGTCATAAGGAGGTGGGATGCCAAAGACCTTCAGCCTGTCCAGAGCAGCCTGACCTCTCTTGGTTTTGTGGGGAAGCATACCTGTTCAAGAAAGTCAACATTCAATCACTCACACATCCATTGAAAGTGTGCAGCTAATCAGATTATCTCAGTGACATTCAAACTCAGTAGTCAGATCCGTAGATTGGAATCATCAAACTGGATTCAGATTCGGGATAAATGGGTTCATCATTGTTTGAAACATAACCACTTCAAAGTGTCCATGGAGAGGACAAAAATAAATAAAAATAAAGCTCACCTCTTACTGTCCTCCAGAAGATCCTGCTGGGGGCTCTGAAGTGATTTGGTCCACGGGAAGGGTTGGTGTTCATCCTCTTGCGGAGGAAGGCCAAATACTTCACTGCACAAACACATGCCATTTAGCACCGCACAATTCAACAGTTTCACATTGGTCAAAGTCAGTGTACTTAAAACCCAACATACTTATAGGTGGTCAAACGTACTTTTGTTGCGGTAGAAGTTCCCAGAGATGTTGATACCTTCACACCTCACCACCACAATTTTGTGGCCTGTAAACAAAGCACAAGAATTACTACTAAAATGATGTGCAAAAAAAAATTTCATAAAAAAACTGCCGTTGACTGTCATATGCATAAAATGGGTTTCAACAGATATCACTGGTCATAATCTGATTCTTAAAGAGAAGTTGACCAAAAATGAGTTTAGGGTAATTTGAGGGCAAGTAAACAGTTCTTATGTGTGAACTGTTGGGTTGACGTCAGAACCAAACGTCATATTGACGTCAACATCCAACGTCATACAGACGTACAGGGTCAGGTCTCTAGGTGTCAGTGCCCAGGGACACCAAAGAGTCTTAATCCACCACTGGCTACATATGTGTAATAAACATCACAGTACTTGTAAACATGCCAATGGTAAAATCTGTGAACAGTAAACATTTCGAATACATAAGTGATTTATAAAGCATTGTGACATTAATATCCATTTATTCTTTCCTTTGATATTCATACACCCTTTTCCCTCACAAATGCCTGACAGAAAAATACAAAGTTTCTTTATTGTTTGCAACTTTCTTTTGGCTCTTACGGACCAAATGAGCCATTTCTGACTTGGTTTCAATAGACACAATGAAACACATACTTTCATATTAACATCTGAGTAAAGTACATCTATTTAAGCTGGGAAAAATATGAAATCATATGGCATAAATTGACTCAGAATAATCTACCTTGTCATAAGGAGGTGGGATGCCATCAAAGACCTTCAGCCTGTCCAGAGCAGCCTGATCTCTCTTGGTTTTGTGGGGAAGCATACCTGTTCAAGAAAGTCAACATTCAATCACTCACACATCCATTGAAAGTGTGCAGCTAATCAGATTATCTCAGTGACATTCAAACTCAGTAGTCAGATCCGTAGATTGGAATCATCAAACTGGATTCAGATTCGGGATAAATGGGTTCATCATTGTTTGAAACATAACCACTTCAAAGTGTCCATGGAGAGGAGAGAACAAAAAAAATAAAAATAAAGCTCACCTCTTACTGTCCCTCCAGGAGATCCTGCTGCGGGCTCTGAAGTGATATGGTCCACGGGAAGGGTTGGTGTTCATCCTCTTGCGGAGGAAGGCCAAATACTTCACTGCACAGACACATGCCATTAAGCATCACACAATTCAATAGTTTCACATTGGTCAAAGTCAGTGTACTTAAAACCCAACATTCTTATAGGTGGTGTATATGGACCAAATGAGCCATTTCTGACTTGGTTTCAAAAAACAATGAAACATACTTTCACATTAAAATCTGAGTAAAATATATCTGGTATTTTAGCTGGGAAATATTTGAAATCATATGGCATGAAGTTGAACCCACCTGCATCGCTTCACTGCAGGAAAGACAGAATTGGCAGTTTTTCGATTACAGACTGACGCTTGGAGGCTCCGGCTGGGAAACTCTCAGTGCAGATCTGCCGCACAGCTTTAGACGGAGCCTGAATCAGAAAAAGCTAAGTCTCAGATAGTCTTGTGTATTTTCAGTTGACACAAAAAAGGCAGTGAAAAAGCATCATTGACAGTACTAATCTGTGAAATACTAAATTGAGTCAGAATAATCTGTGAAATACTAAATTGAGTCAGAATAATCTACCTTGTCATAAGGAGGTGGGATGCCATCAAAGACCTTCAGCCTGTCCAGAGCAGCCTGACCTCTCTTGGTTTTGTGGGGAAGCATACCTGTTCAAGAAAGTAAACATATTCAATCACTCACACATCCATTGAAAGTGTGCAGCTAATCACAGATTATCTCAGTGACATTCAAACTCAGTAGTCAGATCCGTAGATTGGAATCATCAAACTGGATTCAGATTCGGGATAAATGGGTTCATCATTGTTTGAAACATAACCACTTCAAAGTGTCCATGGAGAGGACAAAAAAAATAAAACTCACCTCTTACTGTCCCTCCAGAAGATCCTGCTGGGGGCTCTGAAGTGATATGGTCCACGGGAAGGGTTGGTGTTCATCCTCTTGCGGAGGAAGGCCAAATACTTCACTGCACAAACATGCAATTTAGCACCACACAATTCAATAGTTTCACATTGGTCAAAGTCAGTGTACTTACAACCCAACATACTTATAAGTGGTGTATATGGACCAAAAGAACCATTTCTGACTTGGTTTCAAAAAACAATGAAACATACTTTCACATTAACATCTGAGTAAAATACATCTGGTATTCTAGCTGGGAAATATTTGAAAACAAATGACATGAACCCACCTGCATCGCTTCACTGCTGGAAACAGACAGAGAATTGGCAGTTTTTTTCGATTACTGACTGACGCTTGGAGGCTTCGGCTGGGAAACTCTCAGCGCAGATCTGCCGCACATCATCTTTGGACGGAGCCTGAATCAGAAAGAAATAGTGGCAGAATGAATGGCTATTCAACGTAGTCAACAGAAATTGACAAACTGCATATGAATGAGTAACTGATCGTACCTTTAACAGCAGTTGCAAAGCAGTGAGCAGTTGAACAACTTGAGAGTGAGGAAATGACCATTCATTTTTGGGTGAACCATCCCTTTCAGAACAAGCCCATTCACAATAGGAATTACGTACATAACATGTCCAGTAAACAAAGGAATAGTTCACTTAAAAATAGTAATTTACTCACCCTCATGTTGTTTCAAACCTGTATGAATTTCTTCTTGAACAAATTATATTTTGAAGATCGCAACTAAAGTTGGATTTACCTCATTGCCTTCCATAGTATTTTTTTCCTTCCATGGAAAGAAATGGGGGTACAAATATCTAGTTACCAACATTCTTCAAAATAGCTTTGTGTTCAGCAGAAGACAATTTCATACAGGTTTGAAACATGAGGTTGAGTAAATGACAATTTTTTTTAAAGTGAAATATTCCTTAAAGTTGATCAACAGCTTGCCGAGTGTTCTTTTAGAAGCATAGTGTTTTAAAGAGTCTCCAATGAACCGTTTTTGTAGACTGTCATAAGAAAGTTGTCAATATAATTAACCAGTTGTAGAAACACTTGTTTAACTCAAGTATCCTCTAAGGAATGCTGCCACAGAAACATTAAATTATGACAGTTTACCAAAGCAAATATACCATTTGAAAAAAGGTAAAAAGAACGAACCCACTCAAGACAATCGTTCTATAAACATTTATTTCGACTGGCTGCAGGAACAGCTCAAACAAGGACACCATACTGTTTAAGAACATCAGTGTATTTGGCGATCTTGCTTTCAACGTTCTTTTCTGCCTGCTTGGTGAGCTTGATCTGAATTTTCTTCTTGGAATAACGCAATTTGGCCTTTTCCTTCCTTTTCTCCTCCAGGGTGGCGGTGATGGCCTGGTACTTCCAGCCAACTTCATGGGCCAATCTTCCAAGCAGGGCAAACTAGAGAAAGAAATCAGTAAGTTGTTATGAGTGGGGCACTTTTTTTGAAAGGCCCCTAATTAAGTGCCAAAATCTACAGGGTTTCAAATATTCTGGACCTTATAGCCAAGGTAAAACAAGGAATATTTAATATCTGCAGCTTTTTGTCTCAGCTGGTAGTGCATGAAGTGGATTCATGGTCGTTAAACTCATACTTGCTGTGGAAAAACATCACTGACAAAAAGCTATTTCAAATATCATTGGAAACACCACAACAAACTACAAACAAAAAACTCACCTTGCGTGTGGGCTTCAGACGCACAATCTTGAGAGCAGCTGGGACGACCATACGCTTTCTCTGTGAAAAAGAATTGGAGATCAAAAAAAGAAAAATTCCAATTTCTAACTCCAGAAGAAGCAAAGTCTCAGATAGTCTTGTGTATTCTCAGTTGACACTCAAACAAGGCAGTGAAAAAGCATCATTGACGGTACTAATCTGAAATACTAAACTGACTCAGAATAATCTACCTTGTCATAAGGAGGTGGGATGCCATCAAAGACCTTCAGCCTGTCCAGAGCAGCCTGACCTCTCTTGGTTTTGTGGGGAAGCATACCTGTTCAAGAAAGTCAACATTCAATCACTCACACATCCATTGAAAGTGTGCAGCTAATCAGATTATCTCAGTGACACTCAAACTCAGTAGTCAGATCCGTAGATTGGAATCATCAAACTGGATTCAGATTCGGGATAAATGGGTTCATCATTGTTTGAAACATAACCACTTCAAAGTGTCCATGGAGAGGACAAAAAAAATAAAGCTCACCTCTTACTGTCCTCCAGAAGATCCTGCTGGGGGCTCTGAAGTGATATGGTCCACGGGAAGGGTTGGTGTTCATCCTCTTGCGGAGGAAGGCCAAATACTTCACTGCACAAACACATGCCATTTAGCACCGCACAATTCAACAGTTTCACATTGGTCAAAGTCAGTGTACTTAAAACTCAACATACTTATAGGTGGTCAAACTTACGTTTGTTGCGGTAGAAGTTCCCAGAGATGTTGATACCTTCACACCTCACCACCACAATTTTGTGGCCTATAAACAAAGCACAAGAATTACTACTTAAATGATCAGTTAAGATAAAAATAAACTGCCATAAGTTGACACCCATTTTATGCATGACAGTCGGTTCACAATCTGATTCTTAAAAGAGAAGTTATGGTAATTTGAGGGCAAATAAACAGTTCTTATATCTGAACTGGCTCTTCAACCAAAAAAAAGAAAAGAAATCTCTTTATGTCCTATAACTATAAATACTAAGTAACTGTTATTATGCATTGTTGGTAAATTGATATGCATAGTGTATAAGAACACCTTAAAGCGTAGCCTACATTTTTTAATAAAAAAAACTTAAATTCTTTAGTATAAACATACCCAGCAACACTTGCTTGGCCACAATTGCGGCGAGACGACCGAGTAGATGGCCTCTGCCATCAAGGATCAAAACCTGTGAAGAAGTGAAACCAGGTGTTTTATTAGTATGGAATTGACGAATAATTGTATATGCTTTTATCAAATCATAGCTTTTTGTCTCAGATGGTAGTGCACGTAAAGTATTCTCATGGTCGTTAAACTCGAATACTTAATTGTGGTTGCGAGCTAATCATCGACAAAAAGCACATCTGACGTTAGCCATGTGTTACCTAGCAGATTAATACGCCACCAACAGCTTTTCTATACATTTAATGATATAATAATACTATTCAAGACGTGATCTTTGCAAAGAAGCAAAGCCATAGCAGCTAACCATTCGCGCCGCTTGCAGGAAAACGTTTTTCAATTAATAAGCGTTAAAATAAACGCTTCGAGACCAGTTAAATCGTTAGTTACATACTTTCAATACATCCTGAAATAGAAGTAACGTTAGCTAATTTATAGAGTACCTGAACATTGACAGCAACGCTAGTCCGGTTTTTACTGCACCACGAGTGTTACAATCACTACAGGCCTGTAACTTCCAGCAAGACATGATGCGTGGTTAAATTTCTCTCCCAAAAATATCAGTTCTACCGCTTAAAACGGAACCCAAATAACGCAAACAGCGGCAGGTGACGTTACCTACACATTAGCCCCCAAATATCACATTCCCTCGCTGAGGAAAATCAAGATATTTAATGTAAATCACACCACCCGAACGCACCTTATTGAACCGGTCCGCCATGATGTGGGAAAAGAAAGACACGCGGGGCCGCCCGATGTAAAAGACAGGGGCATGGGCGGGGCTTTACGCATCATCGGAAATGACGTGTCAGACTCGCTGTCGCTGTTTTTCAGAGGACGTTTGTAATTTGATTATTTATTTCTGCTGCCAGCATCAACTGGAGCGCAAATGAGCTACAAGGGCTCTAAATTGACAAAATCAAATAAATGAATTTCTGTTGTGTCTTGAATAACTTTTTAAGCAGTAAAGCAACCTGTTCATGAAGGCCCAACAATACAGCCTAAATCAACACACCTGATTGACTCATTAGTGTCAAGACCTGAAATGGGTTGGTCAGATAATAAAAATATCTAAAATGTATGTAATTTCATTTGGTACACTTTTCTCCGACGAACTGAAACTGTTATAATTTACAGATGAATATTGATGCTCAAATCAATTGCTATCTTTATGCACCAAGCATATAATTTATACCAAAACAACTTCATTTTTTAGACATGTTTATTGACAAGAGGAGAAACTGTACTGATTTAATACATTATATTATTTCAGTGTTTCAATCATACATGTATTATAATATGCTTTCATCATAAGTGAGAGCAGAGTTTACATAGTTGACTTCTTAAAGTAAAGGATCCACAATTATTTAGTGAAGTTTAAAAAATTCTGTGTGGGGCATTTGTTAATGAAATGTAATGTCTTGGTTCGCCAGTCTCAGTCATCATGTTTAAGTTTTCTGATTTTGCCCTCATGGCGACTGATCTCCTGTTGTAATCTCTCAATTTCCTTCTTGTGGTGGTCAATCTCATCCTGGTGGTGTCTTCTGAGAGCAGCTAATTGTTCTTGCTCTTTTCTCCTGTGAAAGTGATAGAGAGGAAGAATAAGACATGAAATTACTTTTTGGGTGGCTTCAAACGGGTGAATAGCTTAAATAAATCCTTCCTTCTCAAGTAAAACAGAGCAATGAAAGACTGTGCAAGTTTTACAATGGCACATGGCAGACTCAAATATTGAGAGGGCTGATCTTGCTGATACCCATGTAAGCAATAGAGATCTAGTGTGAAAGATGAAGTTCACAATGAGATCAAGAAAAACCACTCACTTGAAGTACATCTCTTCCTCAGCGGCCTGTTTCTTGCCGAACGCACCTCCTGCCTCCCTCACCGCACCTCCGCCACCACCTCCTTTCCCAGCACCTTTACCCAGTTCTCCTAGCTTTATCAGGGGGAGAGACAGGCACAGATTGCACAAGACAGAATTGTTTATTTATTACCCTACCAGTAATTAGTAACAACTCCAAGGATTGTCAAGCACAATGCGTGTCAATATATGCGTATATATATATATGTGTGTGTGTGTGTGTGTGTGTGTGTATGTATGTATGTATGTATGTGTGTGTGTGCGCATATATATATATATATATATATATATATATATATATATAATATATATATATATATATAATATATATATATATATATATATATATATATATATATATGCGCACACACACACATACATACACACACACACACACACACACACACACACACACATATATATATATATACACACACACTTATATATACATAAATATACCCCCCCACACACACATCTGAACATATGAATACACTGTTCTGCTCCAGGAGTTTGAGTAGAAAGCAAATAATGTAGACGTATCCAGAATGTAAACAAAAGGGTCATACCACAAGGGCAACCAGATAGCGCTCTTGTTGTATAATTACGTTTAAAAAAGTCGTGTTGACACGTTTTACCAACGTTACAACATAGGGTTAGGGTCACGTGTATAATACGCATTTATTCAGCAAACAATTGACGAAATACATGGTAATAAACTGACAGTGCGTACTGAACAGGCTTTGAAATACTGTGAGATCCTTTTTTCCCAGGCTACGGTTTTTAATATCTACCTGGTCAGACGACATCCTGATCTGTGTGGCCAAAAACTTCCTTATATTAGAGTTTAGAAACCTCGCCATTTTCTCTTCACGTGCTCATGAATTCATGCACTGACATGAACGTGCGCTTCTGTCTTATGTAGACTCAAAACAGGAACGTACCATTATCATACAAAAATAGGTGAGCTCTATTTACAATCGCTGTTATCCACGGGTAATTTAGAACGTGAGTTTGTTCTATTATTGAAAATATAGATAGTCCAAAAAAACAACGAGAGAGCTTATTGGGATGCTTTTGTTTTGTTTTTAAGAAACAATGGTACAGTCGACAACCGTGGATCACATGCTGTATCTATGTATACATTTATCTATCTATGAATATATATAAAGAACAAATATATATTATTTACGAACTACAAACAAATCTATGGCTGTTTCCAAAATCGCCCCCTATACCCATAAATAGAGCACTATTTTAAATGGGAAGGTCAGCCATTTGTTGTTGCGTCCGAAACCATAGCTGAGCATAGAAGCTATAATAGTTCTTTGACCATAGTCCAAATACCCACACTTGCGGTCTTTGGCGCTAACGTTAAATTGGGCGTGAAGAACGCAAGTGTGTGTAGAACTATTTTGATTACCCGATGAGACAAACAAACACTATGCCTCGGTTTCACAGAGAGGTCTTAGATTAAGCCAGGATTAGGCCCTATAGCTAAATCAGGGAATTTAAGTAGGCTATATTTAGAAAAAAACTTTGATGGTGTGGATTCAAAACAATGGTGCTGACATATTTTAATATATGTCAGTGCAAGTTGGTTTAGGTTAAAACAGCTCAAACATGCATTATAGTCTGGGACTAAGGACTAATCATGGGTTTATGTTTTACTACCAAATTATATGTTGTATCTAATTAATTTAACTTACAGTGGAATGTTTTCCTTGACATCTCGCAATTTTGGAGCATGCGAGTTCCTGAACATTCACAAAAACATTAAATAGATACATAAAATAAGCTTATACCAAAGGTGTTGTGATCTTTTTTATTTATTTATTCATAGTGATGCAAAAGTTCATCTTTCCAGTCTATTCAGTCAGTCATTCCAGATATCAAAGACATATTCCTTGGGGATAAGTATGAACCCACAGCCATATTACTCTAAGGATGTTACTGTTTAGGGCTAATTTTCAATAGGTAGGCATTTCATGGACTCTTTAAGCCATTAACATGCCAGTCACAGTAAAAGCCTTAAGAGTCCAACATTTTGATATTAAATTTAACAGCCATGTGTATTCCTAATCTTAAAACTCGTAAGAATCCATACAAATGCAGTTCCAAGCCACCAGCAAAACTGATACGATTCAGGGATTAAACTGAGCAAATGAGGAAAAAAGATGTGACAGCATCATGTTTCTACACATTCTCATAGTAACATCTTGCACACTCAGGCACAGAGAGAAAAATAACTAAATAATTAGACAAGATTTATAACCACTCATTAAATATTTTTAAAGTCACCTTTGCCCTTGTACGTTGCTCTTATTTCACAAAAAAAAAATTTACTTACACAAACGCTCAAACCCTTTTTTGGTTATAAAAGTAAAACAAAACACAAAATTATTTCAAAAGGTTGTCAAAAGAACTAAAATTGGAATAGACATTTTAGTAGGCCTTATTGAGCCATACAAGTTAAGAATAGCGGTCTCACATAACATCTGTCATTTGAACCATGTGCTTTATTACACTGCAGACAATCCTCATTCCCCTCTGAAATGTTTTAACCTCCTCTCTCTCACAGTCCAAGTGGATTACACTAAATCAAAGTGGAAATGCATGGTTCTAAAGAACAGGAGGGGCAATTCACAGCTAAAATGTACAATCGAATTAAAACTATCAAAATCATATCAAGAACAATTGCAAAATGCATACAGAATGCACAAACTTAACATCTTGTACACTGAATTGTCTGAGGCCATCTGAAAACAATTTAGACTTCCTTCCAGGGTGATAAACAAATGACAAAACCCAAACACTTAGAAAGAAGAATGGAAATAAAAGATAGGTAAGGAGAGAGAAATAGGCATTGAAATCAGAGGGCCAACAGCGGCCGACGGAGACCCCTTCTCGGGGGAGCAAGTGGTGAACGTGGCCCCCCCTTGCTAAGCTGTCAGTCTTGCTTGGGCCCAGTGAGGGCTCTGAGCCGCTCTAGCAGGGGAGGATGGGAGTAATGCCACATAGAGAAAAGCCAATCTGCTACAGGAAAGCCCAGGTTGTCTTTATTGAGCTTGATGAGAGCGGAGTACAGCTCAGACGATCGGCCCATACTGCGCGCAAATGCATCTGCCTGAAACTCGAACCTTCGGCTCAACACTGTCAGACAGAACGACAGCAACTACAGCAGGAAAAAAAGAAGGTGAACATGGATCAGATGTATTTGCTTATTCAGAAAATTTGCATTCCTGCATCCGAAATCGCATACTCTTGAGTGGGTACTTATTTTGAATAAGTAATTACTTTATGACTGAATAAAGTTCTTTATAGTTCCATCTATATAATATGAGTGTGTGTAGTATGAATGTTATCTGGACGTACTACATTCGCCATGTCATTATCTCCTAACCTACCAGTTGAGTTGCTTCACTGCCATTCACAAATCCTCTCCTGTGGCCTCATGGGATAGTAAAGTGTTCATCAAATTCACACTTCAGAATCTCACTGAAAGTAGTAGGTCATCCGGGAACTTTTTGCCTACTCTTTTATGAGTACTATAAATTTGGACATAATTATTTTGTCACATACTGTTTTTCGCCTACTATATAGTTGGGAAGTATGTGATATCGGATGCAGCCCATGTCTTTTACAAATTTATTATAATGTCCTGTTTTCTAATAAAAAAAATTTCGCACGCAGGTTAACAAATGAGCCCGCATATATTTTTCAGAGAAAGGAAGGGGCAAGGGAAAAAAGTAAGATGCGTTACCTCATTGTAAGGTGAGAAGATAAACTGAAAGATGATCATCAGCCCGATAAGAGTCGGTTGGGTGTCATGAAAACCAAATGCCATGAAGAGCTCTTTTTGACCAATCAGCACAGCAAAGAGGAAGAAACACAGGAAGGAGTTCATCTGTAAAGAAACATGGAGACATTAACATCATAAAATTATGGTCCTCTTTTCATATGCTCTTAAAAAGACAGGAAATCAACACTAAAACAAGAGTTTTCGGAGAAACTGACATTGCAGAATTCAAGAATGTGCAGTGACAAAAACAATTGATATAGTAGCTGTGAGAAATACTACAAGACAAGAATGCATTTCCTTTGTGAAGACTATTAATCTGGTCATTGACAGCTAAAGTAAAAAAAAAAAAAAAGCACAGCCACACAGACAGCAACTCACCTGGCTGATGACAATGTTCTTGACTGTGTGGCCTAGTTTCCAATGTCCCAGTTCATGTCCAAGAACAGCCAGAACCTCAGGGTTACTGCAGCCCTGTTTCTTGTTCTAAATAGAGAGAGAGAAAAAACAAAAACATTTTGAAACATTGAAAATAAATGGCTACAAAATGCAGTGTAAGAGACGCATGGAAATGATGCAGTAACCACTTTTTGTAATATTGTTAAGGACTAGGGTCTGTAAGATTTTTTTTCATGTCTTTTTATTAATGCTCAACAAAACATTTATTTGATTAAAAATACAGTAAAAACTAATATTGTGAAAACTTATTACAATTTAAAACTGTGATGATAGCCATTACTCCAGTCTTCAGTGTCCCATAATCCTTCAGAATCAGTATAATTATCAGTATAAAACAGTTGTGCTGCAGTGATTAATATTTTTGTGGAAACTGATAAAAAAAATGTAGGAACAGCATTTCATTTTTTTCAACAAATATTTTTACTTTCACTTTTGATCAATTTAATGTGCTCTTGCTGAATAAAACTATTAAAAAAAAAATTGACCCCAAACCTTTGAACGATAGTGTATGTGCAAATGCAATACACTAGGGATGCACCGAAATGAAAATTTGGGGTTGAAACAGAAAATTCAGAATGCACTTGGCCGAAAACTGAAAATGAATAATCAAATAATTAATCAAACTTTTTAAATAATCAATACTCAAAGAGATAAAACTGAGTTGTAAAATTGCACATATGGCAGTTTTTATATCAACTTTTTATTAACAGAATTGTTTTTACTATATAAATCAATCATTTTAAATATAAACATTTAAAGCAGCACTAGGTAACTTTTCAACCTTCATAATATATTTCCAAGACTCTTGTGATGGTACATCGACTTACAATAGGTTGAATGACATGTCTGCCATAGCCTGACGGGGTCTGTATCGTTTTTAATCGTACTTTTAAACTTCGGGGTTCGGGTAGTAACCCCCGCACACACAAAAGAACTACAAAATTCGACTGCTTTACGGCATAGGCTACCTCACTTCCCCCAACACGTCCTCACATGCTGTTGGACTTGTAAGTATATTGCATATCACTCGGACAAGCTTTCACTCGTTGGTGTGAGCTAAAAAGCACCTGGCGTTCTTGTTGATGGATTAGTAACTTAGACATCTTCGGAGGCTAGCTGTGCTTGTTCGATGTCCGACGATTTGTAACGCGTTGTGTTTATTCCCCAATCGAACTCGTGTAACTGTCTGTCACACGTTCTACCGTCCACAGCATTACTTGATAGACAAAAATAGGACAAGAATGAGCATCAAATAGAAACAACCAGCTTACGGGGTGTTCGAGGCACACATACAATACAGACTGCCGACAGTTAAACAGGGCGCGCGCAGCTCTTAAAGGGGCCACACCTTATTTCCACTCGTTACAGCTTCCATCCGACTGAACAGGGACCGGTATACAGGGGGGAGGGGATCAGGCCGTGAGTGAAGAGACTGCTCTGCGTGAGTGGTATTTACGACAGTAACGTTAAATACAAGTAGTCCACAGCGACTCTAGGGGTCGTTGTTTGACCAAAACGGAAATCTTACCTAGTGGGGCTTTAAACAACAATAAATAATGAAGACATCACTAACCAAACAGGTTAAAGGGTTACTTCACCCAAACATTTTTATTCTGCGTCTGAAAACTTCGGAAACTGATACGGAAGAGAAGAAATTGTGGAATAAATTCATTATTTATTTTTGCGCACAAAGTATTCTTGTCGCTTCACAACATTAAGGATGAACCAATCGTCACATGGATTATTTTAACGACCTTTACCACCTTTCTCTGGGCCTTGAAAGTGATAATGGCATTGTTGTCTATAGGGGGTCAGAAAAAGCTCTCGGATTTCATAAAAAATATCTTAATTTGTGTTCCGAAGATGAACAAAGGTCTTGAGGGCTTGGAACGACATGAGGGTAATTAATTAATGACTGAATTTTCATATTTGGGTGAACTAACCCTTTAAGTAAAAATATAATGATTATGTAATACAGTGCATATATTTAGCAAAATGCTCATCTCTAGTTATTTTTATAATGAGTTTATAGACATTGAATAGTTTTCTTGACGTAATGTAGCGTGACATTGTATTGTCTACAAGTTGTTTTACTGGCGTCTTTCCCAGTTGAAACTCTGAGCGATTAAATGAAACAGGATACATTGCCTCAAGTTGTAATGTATCTTTCCACATATCTTCTGGTGTTCTGTTCACCCATGTTTATTTCGTGCTGTAACTGACTATTAGTAAAGAGGAGATGAGATGATCGGTTCATGTGCGCTTGAACCGTGCTGCCGCTTGAACTGAGGCGGCTACATTGATCGGTCACGCCAAATTTCGGTAGCTGGAATTTTGGTGCATCCCTACAATACAGCATTTTATCACATTTGTTATTGTTTTGGCCCTGACCCTCTGACCTTTGGTTTGGACTTGCTTTCACTGGCCACCGCCTCGTTCTCCTCTACCGTTCCTGGCTCTTTCTCTCCAGATTTATTTAAAGGGGAGTAGTCCTCCAGAAGAGTGTCAAATAGCACAATGCGCTTATTTTTGAAGAAACCATAGAAGTAGGCATTACTGTGGGAAGATCTCTTTGAACCTAGTAAAGAGTTAACAGAAATATTAGGAGAAGGGAGAAAAGAGGGCAAGATATCAAGACTGAGACAATTATAGTTCTATAGAAAGTAACAAAAATTAAGAGGATTATAGTTTGCTGTACCTTCCACTACATAGACCTTGGTGAGGGGGAAGTAGATAGATTTTGCCATGCTCTCAATCTCACTCTTCAGCTCTCCATCTGGAAGCGGAGTGAATTTATCAAACAGAGGGGCGATGTAGTCTGCGTAGATAGTCACCAGAATCTGTAGACCAAAGAAGAAGGGACAGTTCAGTTAACTTTTTGTTTATCCTCACAGACAACACGTGCAGCAGAAGCAGGGAAAACTGACCAGTGAGACGATGAGTGTGAAGAGCCAGGCGTAGATGAAGAAGTAATCACCACCAATCTTGATGATGTAGAGGAGTAATGATGTTACTGGCAACAAAATACACTGAGTCACAGCAAACTTCTTGAGAGCGTCTTTCAGGAAGAAACCCAGCGTCTATAAGGCAAGGACAAATTAAAGAGATTTCAGTATATTTATATCATCAGTTTAATTCATGCTATAACAGAAAGATAGATGTGATCTAGACTTATCTACCTGCTGGTTGAATCCATGTTTCTCCTCAATGACAAAAGTGTTATAGAGGCTCCAGGGAAGGCCAGTGAAAGCACTAAAGAGTGTCGCTAACATCAGGAACGCCAAAGAATGAGAGATCTGAAGGTAAGAAGACCATTTGAGATGTTCAGAATAGCATACTAGTATAAAAACTCTTAATATTTCAGCAGTATATAGTATGTACAGTATACAATATATTTTTTATTCATGTATTAATGTGATTAGACTACTAAAAGCAAGACATTAATTTTCACATAAAATATCATTAAAATGGAAAACAACCTTAGTTTTCAAGATGTTAATGTCCCCCTATTATGCTATCTTAAAGGTTGTTATTTTGTTTTGGAGGTCTCCTACAATATGTTTACTTGCATCCAAGTTTAAAAAAAAACTTTAATTTTCTAACCCTAACCAAACTACTGTTCGAGGGCTGGTTTGTTTGTTTGTTTTTATTGCTATATCAGCATCTATAGGCTATTTTCATGACAAGATCAATGTACACTACCGTTCAAAAGTTGTAAAAAAAAACTTTTTTTGCTTACTAAGGTTGCATTTAACTGATCCAAAATACAGCAAAAAGAGTAATATTGTGAAATATTATTTTAATATATTTTAAAGTGTAATTTATTCCTGTGATGGCAAGGCTTAATTTTCAGCAATTTTTTTATTATTATTATTATGTTAAAAACAGGTGTATAATTTTTTTTAAGGATACTTTGATGAATAGAACGTTCTAAAGAACAGCATTCATCTGAAACAGAAAGCTTTTGAAACAATATAAATTACCGTACAAAAGTTTAATTTTATTCCGTTTAAAAGTTTTAATTATTACTTTTATTCAGCAAGGATGCATTAAATCGATCAAAAGTGACAGTAAAGACATTTATAACCTACCTCATACTCTGGACCTAAACCAAAACGAGCTGTGAGATTCCCTGACACTTTCCAAAGGAATGGAATTCCTCCCAGGAGCAGTATCAGCTACAAAATAAAACAAGACAAAAAAAGATTACACATGCTCAGAGGAAGAGACAGATGAAAGTAAAAACAGAGGAAAAAAAAATTAAAAGAAGTTAATTTAAGATTTGCAGTCCATGCTTATTCAGAATGAATCCACAAAGTGCATGATTTTCCCACCAGAAAACTCATGAGAAACGTGTAATAGAAACATACAGGTGTGAAGTTGTCTGAACATAAAACAGTGCATTATATGGAAAAGACTGCATCATACTTGATTTAAAAAATAAATAAATAAATAAATAAATAAAATACATAATCACCCCACCACTTAGGAGGCAGTTTTAAATCTTTGAAACTGACTAAAATCTCTTTGGATGTGGTTTTAAGCTCACCGTGCCCTCTGCCTCAGAGTACAGTCCAGACCAGAAGCCAAAGTTGCTCTTGTCCAGCTGATAGAGGCGAGATTTTTCAAAGGTCTCTGAATCCATTATCTTGCCCAGCTCAGTGGGCACATGCATTGTTGTCCTGTAGATCTTCCTCTGTGAAAGGTCAAACGTGTCTGGGTGTTTATACAGGGTTTAGCGTTTCAGTACATCAAATTGCATTTGAACAAAACTCTAAAAGGGAAGAATTTGGATTTTAATAATCAAAACACGCAAATTAGTATAGAAATTCATACATGCATAAAGTGACTGACATTAAATGCTTTCTACAAACATAACAAAGCAATGAGCATATGCTCACCTGTCTATAGGCGAGGTAGGCCTCCCAAATATACACCGTCCATGAGAAGACCAGGACAGCGTAAAAGATTTTGTCTTCAACTGGTAATGCAAGAATTTCCTGCAGCATTATTCCGGCTTGGTAGTTATTAGTTGGCACCGTTAATTAGCTCGGGATATCCAGTAATTCAGGAGTCTGCTGCCTTTTCATTCAAGGCAACAGATAATATTCGTACCTGTTCCGACCCAATACGAGACTTGAACCTTACGAGAATGTGTATGTGCTATGTCCATATATTAGAGAAACTGCATGCAGAGATGCACAAATAACGATAACTCATGCTATATCACTTCCTTTTCCATTCATGTGAAAATAGGGTGTAACTAGAAACTGTGTTCGACCGGACACCAGAGCAGAACAAAATGGGTTCCTGAACCATTTTTATTTGTAATTGTAGTTTGGTCAATTAAAATGTACGATTTATGAAGGTTCTGTGATAAACTGGATTAATGTAAAAAAACGACTGATTAATCAGGTATTATGTATATTAGTCTTTAGTTAAACGGTTCCACTGCAGTCAAAATGATGCGAGCTCTTCAGCACTACATTCAAATATTATTAAAGTAGTCACAAATGTTACATTAGTCAGACACTTGCGAAATATAAATGTACATGGGTGCGTTTCTTCAACTTTGGGCACCTTTATGCACCAGGTGTTGTTGTTTTTAAATAGTACCTGTACCACCAGAAAGAACAAACTTATCCCGTTTTTAAAAGTTAGTGTGTGACGAGCAACCGTGAGCAATCCGAGAGAGAGAGAGAGAGAGAGAGAAACATAGGGAAAGAAAGAGAGAGAGAGAGAGAGAGAGATCAAGTGAGAAAGCTGATTTATATTAAATTAGTAAAGCAACTCTTAATGTACCAAAGCATTTTCCAAATGTACTTCCCACAGTTTTTGTTGTCCTACGTAAAACTTACTAAGTTAATAAAACTTAATAAAATATTTCCCCCTGTATAATTTACCCCACATAACGTTACTCGGGAAGAGATATTCAAAAAAGTAACTAGTGATATCTTTGACATTATTGTCGTTGCTTTGCGAGACAAAAACAAAACATTGAAGAACAGCCTATTGTGAGCAGTATGTGCCTGGTCGTGATTACTATCCAGCAAGTGACCATTGTCTGACTCCATAGAAACTACAAAACGCTCTGGATAAAGTAGCGCAATGGACGAAGATCAGTCTGCTGAGGAGGTACTTGACAAAAAATCTAACAATAACTAGTATTATGTTGTGGAGTTATTATTCTTACTTCTATGTGTAGTATAAATAATCTCTCGATTTGTTCATACTTAAACTGTGACCTTAACCATGTATTTATTTCATTCACAGACTACATTTGTTGTGGACGAGATTACCACAGTTATCAAAGAAGTATTTACTACTCCAATGTGTAGACATGAAGTCAATCTTTAACTATCAATTCAATTACTTTGATTGCATGAGTAAATATTTTGAAATGTAAATGATGAATATTCATTGCAATAATCATGTATTATGGGCTGATTACAGGCGGTTGAAAGCACCATTGGAAACCACTCTTACCAACACAACAAAATCAACCAGTGGATGTCAAACATTGTAGAGTCAAGTCTGAGCCAGCTAACTAAATTAGGAAAACCTTTCAAGTACATAGGTATGGTAACAGGCAATTTAAATGACAATAATAATTATGGAAACCTGTATGTTTTTCCCAAATCCACTCTTCTGTTTGTTTAACCAGTGACATGCATCATACTGCAAAACAATGGGGCAGGTTTGCACACTGCCAGCTCGTGTCTCTGGGACAACACTACAGATGGTAAGATGTATTTTAAGAACGGGCAAGCATTTCAGAGATTCGATTTCTTACTTTATAATCCAATCACTATCGAAAAATGTAATATATATATATATATAATGACATTGACTTATTTTCCCACAGGGAGCTGCACAGTACGGTGGGAGAATAAAACCATATACTGCATAGTTAGTGTTTTTGGGCTTGCCATCTGAGGATGAATTTCAACATGTAGGCCTGTCTCCAATTCAAAAATTTCTGAAAGCCTCATAATCAAGCAAAGCTGTCCTTGTTCAATATGTAACTTGAATAAATGTATTTCCAATTCTAAATGTGTATGTCTTTCCCTGGTATGTATGTATGCATGTATATGTATGTATGTATGTATGTATGCATGTGTATGTATGCATGTGTATGTATGCATGTGTATGTATGCATGTGTATGTATGCATGTGCATGTATGCATGTGTATGTATGCATGTGTGTGTATGCATGTATGTATGCGTGTATATATATATATATATATATATAAAAACTAAACTTAAAATGGATCCTGTGGAGTCATTTTCAGTTATGGGTCTGATACAGGGTATACTGTATGGGTATACAACAAGTAATAGAATATGTATTCTTGAAATCTTTCGTTGTTCTTTTTTATTTGACCTTATTTACAGATATAAACATTCACAACTTAACAATCAAGGTATCTAATTCTGGCAGCAAAGAACCAAAATTGTATCAATGATATAAAAAATACTATGAAAGTCTCTCAAATAAAAAAGGTGGACAAGAGTTTTAACTGCCTTTTTGCCCAGCAAAAGCTTATGCTTTAGTTTCAGAGGGTAAGAGATCGAGAATGGAGGCAAAGGACTTTGGCCTCTCTAGAACCACCACAGGCTTCAAGAACTGAAGTTGTTTTATAGCTTGGTCGCCACAGCCCGCTAAAGCCCTCTCCAAAATCAGACGGAGATTCTGGATAGAGGTACACTCTCCTTTAGAGATCAAGTGCCTCAGAGGGGATGACCGAAACTTGCGGCTTCGAGAGATGGGGGCTCCTCTCTGAGTGTTTTCTTTGACTGAGCAGTTCCGTCTGAAACAATCTCTGCGGCGAGGTGGATCAGGCTTGAGACAAGGATTAGTAACTACTGTAGCCCATGGCTTTTCATATTTGATGTCCTCCTTCTCTTTAATGAAATTCAAGAATGACGACTCAAAGCCCATAGGTTTGTAAGTTGCAATATCAAAAGCTCGTGGTGCTAGACTGTGCGCTACAGGATCCTTTGGGATTGGCGAAAGGGAGACTGGCGGTGGTGGTTCAGAGAGTTCATTCCTCCGTCTGAGGGGCTGCCGAGTTGGTGTGGGAACTGATATGGAAACAGTAGAAGGAATGTTAATAGATTTACTGTCTTTATCAGAGGGTTCAAATGAACTTTCATCAACAGCAATTCTGAGGGTAGAGGGTGGTGAGAGGTCAAGCGGTGGAGGTCGAATAAGGGGAGGTGCTGTTAACTCAGAGTCTGACCTGTCTTTGTTGCTTGGACTCTCCTCAGAAACAGGCTCTTCAGGGTGCCCGCTTGAATTTGGGGAGCCATAGAGCAAATCTTCAGCTGCAACAAGCAAACTTGTGTCGGGGTGTGGCTCCCCTGAAAACTCAATTACTTCTTGTCCCTTTGATTCGTTTTTGATTGAATGGAGGCTCATTGGCAGTGACTGGCCACCTGGGGTCGCAGGCTCAGACTGATACTCCATCTTGAGGACGCCATTTGGAATCCTTGTTAAATCAGGTATAGCAGACACAGCAGATTTCTTTTGTATAATCTCTTCTAACTTTTCTGCAGTGTAACATAATTTGTCCTTATTGTCAGTGAACTCTTTGCGTGTAAGTTTGTGAACCGCAATATAATGTCGACTCAAACTACTCATTCTAGTTACTACAGAGTCACAGTTCTGTAACATGCAAGGGAAGGCCACAGACAGGCAGCGGTCTTGGCACATCTGCAAAGCCTCCTCATGTGTTCGGAAGACAATCTGGTCAAATCCTTTTTTTTTTTTGACTGTTGGTGTCTTAGGTACTTTGTCCAGCATCTCCTCTGTATTTTCTTCAATGGACTCAAAGTTCTCCTCAGACGGAGCGATTTCCTCATCCTCGATGCAGCATCTCAAAGGTTGCTTGAGAGAAAGCTTTTGGGAATCTTTCGATGACTGGGAAGAAGGTGAGATGATCAACTTCGTTTGGCATCCACTATTTGACTCATCTTTTTTAGGTGTACTCTGGAGACGCACGACAAGGGAATCAGATGGATCACAGTGCCTATAGAACACATGCTTTTTATAGCTCATTTTGAACTTGCTGTTCACAGAAGTAGCAGCTGGATTCAGTGAAGTCTGGTTCTGGTGAAACTGACTTGTGTGACGCAAGAGGCTGCTTTTGAGATGGTAAGACTCATTGCAGTTAGCATAGGTACACTTGAACCTTGGTATGGGCTCCTCTGATGAGGCCATCCGTCTTTTTGGTATGTTCTTAGATTTGCAGGACACTTTTGATGTAATTTTCTTTCTGTTAAAGTTGTGCTCTTTACGGTAGTGTTTAGTAAGACTAGACAAGTTGTTAAATTGCTTATCACATCCTTTGTGTTCACATGGGAAGCACAACTGTGAGCGGTTATAGTGATGCACTAACTGAAGGTGGCCAACAAGGGCATTCTGATTACCAAAGGCAGCATTGCAGTTTTTGTGCACGCAGTGAAAGGGTTTATTGTATTTAGTGAGGATGTGGCTCAGATTCCCTTTAGCTACCAAGCGGCGGCTTCCCCTAACATCAACCGCTTCGTGGTTTACATCAGCATCAGTTTCAGAAGGGACTTGCCTTTTCTCTTCAGCTTTAACTTGTCCATTTTTCCTATCTAGCTTTCTTTTCCACAACTGATAATCTTTTTTTTGGCATCTCTGTTGCCAAAGGTGTTTGTCCCGTATTTTGGTTTTAATGTCATCCATCTTCAAAGATTGTGACTTCTTCCTGTTTCTCATTTTAGATGACAACACAGGTGCTTTATCAACTAGTCTCCTTTTAAAAGTGCAGCTCATCTGTTCAACAACAGCTTTATTTATGTGGTGCATCTGTATATAGTGGATCATCAATTCTTTTTTGTTTCTGTAGCACTTGGAGCAGAGATGGCACTTGAAAGGCTTGAATATTTGAGGATGAAACACCTCCATCTCTTTCACCTCTTCCTCAGAGTAACCATGAATCTTAATGTAGTGGTGCATTAAAGCACGACTAGTAACACTTTGGTATTGGCAACTCTTAGCTTCGCAGGTGTAAGGTTTGGTTGTGGCCTGCACAAGGAACTCGCTTTGTGGTTGATTGTTCCCCAAAACAGAATCTTCAGTGCTATCAGGTGTTTTGAGAGGCTCAAATGTTTCAGATTGAAACACCTCCATCTGTTGCACTTTCTCCTCAGAGTATCCATGAATCTTAATGTAGTGCTGCATTAAAGCACAACAGGTAACGCTCTGGTAGTGGCAGCTTTTGGCTTCGCAGGTGTAAGGCTTGGTTGAGGGCTCGCTTTGCGATTGCTCCTTCTCAGTGTCTTTAATGTGGTCATGTGTTTGTGGCAATTCTGACTTGCTTGACAGCCTCTTTGAATCACTACTCGCTACATGAGATCTCACCTCTTTTTTGTTGTTTGCTGCTTTGGCAGGTGACCTTGCATTCAAGGTAGGTGTGCAAGTGCTCTGTGAATTACGCATAGCATATCTAGTGCTGGGAGAATTAAGGCTTAGTTGACTCAATCCAAGCATGATTTCGGTTAATGCTGCACAGAGTTCTACATTTGAAAGGGTTGCATCACAATCTACAGACTCAGGAGCAGGCGAGATATCCTTTTTGTGATTGGATTCCTCTGTAGATGACTTTTTTAGAGTCTTATCCTGGCCACTTTGTTGCAATTCATTGGCTTGAGTCTTTGAATGCTGTTCTTGTACTTTCTTCTTGCATAACGGATCCTCCTCGTTAAACTCACCTGGATGAGCAATTTTTAAGTGCTTCTGGAGTTCTCTTGCAGTAGTGAAAGTCCTTTTACACTTTTTTAAGCCACATGTAAACTTTCTCCCATCAAAGCAGACAGCAACGCACGTCAACGAGACCTTAGATTCACTGTTCGCCAAGAGCTGTGAAGAACTTGAACCAACCTTTTGGACACCATTCTCTACTTCTGCATTTGACCCAGAACTCAAGTCACTTTCTACAACTGGGAGCAAGAGTTTCCTTCTCATTTTTCTCTGTGTCTCAAAGTCTTTCTCTGTGAAAGTGATGTCATGAGTGGCCAAGTGCTGTAGAAATTCCCTGCGAGAGTAGAAAAAGTTCTTGCACCCTGCACTGGTGCAAGTGTAAGCTGCATCGCGGAAGTGCTGCGCCTCATGGTGGTAGAGCTGCCCAAGGTCACAATAAGAGAAACTGCAGCCTTTCAACTCACAGCCGTAAGACAAACGGAACCCATGACTATGCTTATGTGCTATAAGTTCATTGGTGGTGTCAAAACGGGCCCCACATCCTGTGACTACACATATGTAAGGATGATCTCCATAATGGACCCACCGGTGCTGGCGATGGTGAAAGGCTGTCATGAAGGTCTTCCGGCAGAAAGTGCACTTCTCCCGGCGGTCTTTCATCTCCAGATAATGTTTCAAATTGGGGTCTTCACTATCATGCTCATTTTTTATGTGTACACCCAAGTACTTAAAAAGTTTAAAATTCCTTGAGCAGTTAGTGGCTGGACACTGGTAAACATCACGATCCTCTAACTTAAAGTATGCGTTGATGTAGTCAAATGTAATATAGTCATTGTCTACTTGCTTATCAGGCACACTGGCAGCTTGCTCTAATATATGTTCTAATACAACAGGGTCATGGGTGGACTGATAGTACATGGCAAGGGAAGGGTCTAAAGGAATTTGACCAGGCTCTAGCTCATCCAAACTATCCTCCTTGAAATAATGTTGCAGGTCCACCTTCTTCTTCACTTTTTTCTTTTTCCAGTGACCCTTTGCAGGAATCTGAATGTGTTTTTTGGAGTGGGGCGCAAACTCCTTTTTGCTTTTAAACTTTTGTAGACACACAGGGCATGTCCACACGTCATTTTCCATGTGTTTTCTGGCATGGTGACAGATTCGCGTCTCCACCACTTGTTTATGGCATATCTGGCAGATAAATTTATCCTTCTGATGCATGTCGGATCTCTTAGAGACGTCTTGTGAGTCTTTTTTCTTTGAGACTTTTTGTCCCTTTTCCATTTCCGTTTTTTCCACTGTCTGCTCTTGCTCAGTGCTGCTAAATACATTAACCTTACATTCATTTTCTCCCTCCTTCCCAACCTCTTCATTCAAAACTGCTCCAAGATTACACAGCTCCTCGGGTGCTGCTTCATCCTCTACTTCTTCCTCTACTTCTTCCTCAGGTTCCAGCCCCAGTAACTGAGCACAGTAGCGTTTCAATGTCTTCCAGTCCCAGAATTCAGGGTCAAATGGCCAATGTGCTTTCAGAGAAAGTAAAAGCTCGCAACGCAGAGAATTTGGAATAATGGCATTCTCCTCATCATATTTTTGATCAGGACGTGTGTAGAGCTCCTCAAGGACATCAAAGGCTTCCTGAGCAGGACTTAAGAGGAATTCTGTAAGCTGACAAGCCCTTATCACCTCCAGATCATCAGGGAGGAGACAGACAACAGCTTTGCAGACCATTGTTTTTGCATCTACGTCATCTTGCTTTGGAAGCCGAAGAGCCTTCACGCACAGGTCAACTGACACTGCAAGGCCAAGCTGCATTGCCTGAAAAATACAATAGACTAAAATTCAGAAACAGCTTAGTGTACATTAAAGGCATAACCAAATAATGAGGGAGGAAACAGGTCTATTTACCTCTGTCTGAATTACACGAATGAGGAATAGGAGATGGTAGATAGTCCTGGCAATGGCTGCAAACTGGAGACACCGTTCAATAAATGATTCAAGGGACACATCAATTCTTCTCTGCAGTTTGCTCCAAAGGAGGGTTAACTCCCTTAACAGACACCATAGAAAAAAAAAGCTTCATCAGAGAAGACATCTGAGCAAAACAAATACACCCATTCATGGCCTTCACTCCATTATTTACCTGTGCACCCTAGTGTTGCACGATATACCAGTACTAAACATGTATCGCTATACCCTGCAGTAAAAACGGTATGATTGCTGAATTGCTTGAATGAAAAATCAGGATGTGCTTGATTTTCAAATGAATTAATAACTGCGCAATAAACTGCAAAAAAGAACTCTTCTTCTTGCGCTGTCTGACACATACTCAAAGTGCATGAAGTGCACCTGAAGTGGCAGAAAGCATGCGATTCCGAATGCAGTTCTCTTTCGTGCTTATTGCGCAAATACACACATAATAATGTCAAAAAATGCCCGCCTTGGAGAGTATTCACGTGAACACAGTCGTTTTGTCTGTGAACGTAAACAGTTAAAAGGAAATTGGACGTGTATCAGTATATTGGGAGAGTTGGGGTACTCAAACTCAGACTGGACTCGAGTACAACTTTGCACGGACTTGAGGCCTGTTGCAAGAAGCTATTTGAACAAACTCTTGAGTTTCAGAGTAGGTTTGGAGTTGACAAATCCATATAAATCCAACCTGGTTAAGATCAGGTTCAACAGGTTCACAACGCTCTGTATAAACGTTCTGTCAACTCAGATATAATCCAGAGTTTGCGATTAACTCTGAAAGCGCGTGCACCTGAAAGTGTGTCATGTGCAGCACACAGCCAATCATATGGAACATGGAGAGCATCACTTTGATTCACTTCTCAAGAGAGAGCCGCGCAATTTAATTCTGTTGAAGGTTAAGAAATCATTATGAAAGAAATATCATGAAATTAAAGGCATTTACATGGCAGGAATAAACACTGCTGCTACAGCGAAAGTTTGTGAAGGCAGTGGAAAGAAAAAATCTGACTATCAATGCATGTGATTTAAACAAATGGACCTAATAATTTAAATAGTTTCACAAAGAGCTCAAAAGAGTACACATAAGCTTAATCTGTCTTAAAGCTTTATATATTAAAGAATGTATTATATTTATTTCAATTTAAAAGCAAAGTTTAATATTGTCAATTAATATAATTAAATTAATATATTGTATGAATATACATAATTCATATAATATAAATATAATAAATAATTAGCAGCAAAAGATGAGCATATTTCAAAATAAACTGCTTTAATTTGGAGTGACAGATACAGGGGGAGTGGCTTTATTGAATCTTTATTTACAGCTGATTGGTTGTAGCCTGGTTAAAACCAGACCATTCTCAGTAGTAACTGAGTTATGGTCTGGTAAAGCTCCATAGACAAATCATTTCCAAAGGGGCGTCACCAACGGACGTCGCTCAAATGCCTCTGGGTGCAGTTGGATAGACCTAAAACCAATCAGAGTGATCGTCATCGTGTAAAGCCATATGCTACGTCCCAATTCGCCTAAGTTACACTACGCCATAAAAGTATGTACTCTTTTTGTGAAGAAAAGGTATTTACTTTTGAATGTGTAGCAAAAAAGTAGGCAAGCTTTGGGACATAAGTTACTACTTCGTCATCTTTATCGGACGGATCTGTCGCGTGCATCCTGTCACTTAAACTGCCCTGTCAATCATCGTGTCACAGTTAAAATCCTCTATTAAATCTAATTTATTTAATTTCCTACCGTTTCGGAGAGAAATGTAGTAGCACGTTCATCTGCCAGTGGGTCTTTCATGGAGACTGTCCTCATGTGTTTGCAATTTGAATATAATAATGCATTTAAAAGTTGAACGGACGTCGCTCAAATGCCTTTTGGGCGCAATTGGATAGACCTATCGTCAGAGCGATCGTCATTGTGTAAAGCCCGCCTCAACGTTTCTGATTGGTGCCGCGATTTCGACGGATTAGAAATGGGCTTGAATGAGCTCTTTGCCAGACTACTTCTCGAGCAAATCTGAATTTGCCGGAAGTTGTCTGGGTTTTCCCAGGCTAGATTGGTAGAGTTTTGGTCCGCGATCTCTAACCCAGAATCTCTAACTCCGGAGCAGGTTAGCCGTGTAGCATAAGTTACCATAGCAATGAAACCAGCTAAAAACCAATCCACCTTCTTGAGCCCGAAAAAACAGAGTTTGCTCAAACTAATCTTGAACTTACCTGGGTAGAAACTAAAACCGGCTTTGTGCAACAGACGACTGGAGTGCATTTTTACTCGGACTTGAGCGTTTGAGACTCAAAATATGGAGTCTGACTCAGACACGATAGGTTAAAGACTCATACTTGACAAAGGCGGACTCAAACCCAATACTATATATTGGATCCGTGCATTAGGTCTTAAAGTGACGGCAGCCTAATAAACATGCTGTTGTCTATGCTGTTAATGTTAATCAAAAAACAAAAGAAACGTGCGGCTGTGGTCACAGATAATGTGCAAGTCCCGATTTTTGCCTCTTCTTCTGCGTTTAAAATTGTTTGAATGTGTAAATTGGCAAGACAAAACTCGTCCAAATTATAAACGTTCACTCTATGGTGATTAAATTTAGAAGTTTGTGGGGCAACTGGTCGTACGGATCACGGATCAACTGCGTCGCACCCCTAATGTTATAGGCATTACATCACCCCAAATTACATAGTAAAAATCTGGCCCTGTCAAAAAAGGCACAGTGCTTTTTGCAATTGGGTCGGGTCATGTTCACACCTTAAACGAACCGTACCAGATATCGTTTGGAACCGGACCGAGACCACCTCTTCAGCTGGGTCTCGGTACGGTTATTTGGTCTGCACCCGACTGCGATTGCTGTATTCACACCTTCCCAAAAGATCCACACCAAGGGGGGAAACGAACTTGAGTTCGATTCAATCAAACCAATCAAGTCAGGTGTGAATTCACCCTTAGTTAAATATACACATACAAAGACAGTTCATTGCGTTTTGGTTATAAAAGGTCCTCACCAGGAACAGTACAAGCTGTCTTGTTGTAGCTGCTGTGTAAAATATGTGGTGCACAGGATGAAGGCTGTGTTCTCATCCCCCTCAGAATCCATGTTGCAAATAATGTCCAGGACATCTTTTGCATCTATTCTAGAAATCTTATAGACAAAGGGAGAGATGGTAATATAATTTAGTTTATTAACAAACGCATCATGATGAAGTTCAACCATATCAGACACAATCATTAAGTAAAACTGTATACTTTACCTCTAAAATAGCTTCCTCACCAGGCAGCATCTGGCACAGTTGGGTGACAAAGGTTTGGCGAAAAGTTGACTGACTAGGCAGGAGGCTACAGTTAGCACAGGCTTTGTTGAGGATCAGTGCTTTCTCGACCTCCCCTACTTTCTCCAAGTGTTTGATCCGCATTTCCATAAAACCTTCTCCCTCCAAAGCAAGATAGGCATTCACTGTTCCAGAGGAAGGCAATGGTAAGTAAACAGCTGACTGTGTTTTAATGCAGATATTAACATTGTTGTAAGGTCTGATTTTAGACATCACATACTCTATTAAAAATCCCTTAAACTGGTTAAACTTCAAGTTTTTACTTCAGACATTTTGTGTAATAAAATGTCAGCCTGTCCACGTCGCTGAATAAACCAAAACCAAAATGTTCAATCAAATAAAAAGAAATGACATGTTGAGATAATTAACCCTTATTGTGGGCATAATGAAAAAAATTGCAATAATATAGTGCTACTCACCCTCATCTGGGTCTGTGGGCTGACCAGTAAGAAGTGAGACCATGACAGGATTATTCCAAGCCCCACCTTCACCTGTGATGTTCAGAAGGGCATGCAAATCTGTACTGCCATACTGCAGCATGGCCTCATGGGCCGCCTGTAAAGAGTACAACCACACATTGAAAAATATATAAAGTCTATATAGCATCTGCCTGGAAATAGTGTCCAGAAAACGGACACTGAATGTTAGATCAAATGCCACTGTATTTTTTCTGTATTGTCTAGGGTGACTGTACTTGCTATACAGATTCCCACTGGAAAATATATGTCCCAATTTCTGTTCAGTACACAAACAGTACAAGCCTGTCTTAGCTCACTGAACACCAGTACAGACTGTCTGCGACAGGGGTCTTTAATAGGGGGCTGGCAACATTTGGCGGAACATTATTAAAGTCAAACCATAAATGGCAGGCCCCTTCAATATTAAATTATAAATGCATAAAAATAAATGCATTGAAATATATTAAGAAAAAAATTGTATGTACAAGTACAGTGAGATTGTACATCAAAATTATTATTTTAGTGGCTTTATTGTATGCATCATGAAGCATGTAAATACATAAATATGCTACTATAGTGGTGTAACGGTACACGAACATGAGGGGGAGAAAACTAAACATAAAATTGCATATTTTTTTAATTAAGTTTACAAATGTGTATGTGTGTTCATTTAGCAAACTAACCTGCAGTCGAAACTAAATGCCTGAGGTAAATGTAATGCTACGTGAAATATTATTCTGTTTTATCTCTGGAAGATGTTTTATTGATATCTTTCCGCAGTTGAAACACTGGTTGCGAGATGAAAAACTATTGGAATTTGGATCGCCTGTGACTGAATGTATTCGTCGTGCGTCTGCATGCACCGAACCCCTACTACATATAGGTCAGCCTTTAAAAAGACTTTTAATTTTGCCACTTCTATTCAGTCAGAATTAAACTTTTGATCTATCTTGGACAACAAATCCATTATTATATCTTACCTGAACTGAACCATGGAACTGCAGCCAGGCTTCCAAAGGTATTTCATTTTGAGGCACAGACAACAACAATTCAAGGCAACTCCTGTAGATGATCACAACATTTGGACATAATTCTTTCAACAGTTTTAAAAGGTATACTGTTTTTTTTTTTTTATGAACAAGTGAGCCAGCAGACAACTGTAAAGACTTTAAATTGTGTTTCTGAATGTTTGTGAAAAGAAAAGGAAAAAAATATCCTAAAAATAGCACTTACAATGCAAGTCTTTTGAGCACAAGGGCAACATTGGGGGAGTCGCCTGTGAGATGTGGCCTGGCAGCAGCAAAACAGTTGATTGACAGACAGTAAACTTCCAATAGAGGCAATCCGTGTTCCACTGAATTCCTGCTCCCAGCGTAATGCATTAGAGCCTACAAGTATAACCAAATAAACAAGATCATAAAAATAAATCCATTAAAATTAAAAGCCATTTTAACACCACACTCAAGTCAAGTCCAATTTACTGCTCTTCAGAGGTCCAACAGATATCAAAACACAAACAATAAAAGTCTGTTAAAGTGTAACCTAACTTTACATCTAAATTCATGCTGTATGAACCATTTTAACAATTTCCATACATACATGTACACTAAAGTTCAAATGTTTGGGATCAGAACGGGTGTTTTCTTTAAAGAAATTAATACTTTCATTCAGCAAGGACACATTAAATTGATAGTTATGACAGTACTTTCATTCAGCAAGGACACATTAAATTGACAGTTATGACATTCATAATGTTACAAAAGATTTCTATTTCTAATCTTTGAACTTAGTTTCTATTCATCAAAGAACCTGGAAAATGCAGTTTCAACAAAAAATATCAAGCAGCACAATTGTTTTCAACATTGATAATAATAAAAATAAATGTTTTTATTCCAAAAACATATCTGGGAGTTAGATCAGTCAACTCAGTATGTTCACGTGAACACACAAAGACATTCTTAACAGAGCGTCAAATCCACAAGTCAGCATGGAAACAGAAGCATTATTTTATGGCGATTTACATTTAGTCTAAATCACCAACAACTGGGTGGTTGGTTGTGCAATATGTTTTTTTTTTTTATTATTATTATTACTGTGAACAATTTTGATGCTACATGTATAAATTAAAAACAAAAATTCTTCCTAAAGCCATTTTGCTTCCACATTAGACCCATCATATGTAGTTGTATTATAAAAATACATTATATAAAAAAACATCCCATTGCAAAAAAAACCCTCTTGAATGCCGACCGTGTGAGATGAGAATAAAACTGATTAGAGAAATAATAAACATTGCTTTATGAAAAAAAAAAAAAAAAAAAAAAAAATCATTTATAATTAAAAACATAACTATATTGTGTAAAATCTGCCCAGCCCAGTGAAGCCTCATCAATAGAGCATGCATGTTCTGAATAGCATCTCTGAAGTAAACTAACATGGAACATAACCTGTTCCGGAGTAGGTTATGTTCAGAGAAGTTGCTACGTCTACTTCATACCCTGAAAGTTACCTCAGTTTTTGAAACCATAAGTTGAGGTTATCTGCATGCTTGTCCATAAACCCAGGTCTGGTGCATAACCTGCTTTGTGGATGGTACAAGACTAGTTTATGTACACTCCTTGTTCTTTCATATTCATAGAATCTCCACCATGTGTCATGATAAATAAATGCAGCCTTGGAGAGCATAAGAAACTTATGCTCACCAAACAGACTTAAAGGGATAGTTCACCCAAAAATGAAAATTAGCCCATGATTTACTCACCCTGAAATCATCCTAGGTGTATATGACAAATATCCACATTTAAAACTTTATAGACTAAAATAACTAGCGTCCGGCAGATGGAGTTTAATAACTTTAATCATAAACTGATGCGCTTTGATGGACTTCCAAAGACATACAGCCATTCACTCCCATTATAAAGCTTGGAAGAGCCAGGATTTTTTTTTTTAAATAACTCTGATTGTATTCGTCTGAAAGACGAATGTCATATACACCTAGGATGGCTTCCGTAAAAAAAAAAAAAATCTTGTTTAAAAAAAAAATCTTACCAACCACAAACTTTGGAATGGTAGTATATTATGCTAAAAAAACAAGACAAAGGTGGATGAGGCCTGACTTCTGCGGAGTGCTGCTGACAAGGGTCTTTTGAGGTCCTGGCTCTAACATGTTAGCAGCATACTGTCTTTACCACAAACCTACGGGTCCACACAAGGGAGGATGTGAGGAGGAACCCCAGATACAACACTTCCACAGCACTCCATCTGTGCTGGGATGCTCTGATTGGACCTTAGGGATGGAAGTAGATGTAACTAGAGCACAGAGCCACTCCAGATAACCTCCTCGTTCCTGATGTACACATTCAAACTCTCCTTTCACAAACATCAAGCCTCAATGGTGTTAAATCCCAGCTGTTATCTTATTATAGTGAACAAGAGAGGAAATGCCATATTTAACCTCTACAACTAAGATTAGGAGAGTTTCCCTCTGGGTAACTGGGTATAGCCCTGTTAACAAGCGTCACCCCAGAGCAGCTGGGATGCTTTCTTCTGAGACTATCACTTAAAGGACAAGTTCGGTATTTTACACTTAAAGCCCTGTTTTCAGATAGTTTCTGATGAAATACAATGGTTAAGATTGAAATTTGGACAAATGCTGCTGTTCCCGAGAATTTTCGGTTTCTGTGGTAGCACCCCCTCACCTCCACAATGGTTGCATAGGTGCACTGGAATAATCCTTCCTAAAACGCATTAAACTTTCGTTTACAAAGACGTGAAACTCACCGAGTGGTCAGGGGTGTTCACTGATATGCTCACACAAAAATCGCTGCAAAAGATGCTTTCCAACAGGTTTTATCTCAGTTTTTGTCCAACTCCATTGACTTGTATTGGATGAAAAACTACGATAAAACCTGTTGGAAAGCATCTTTTGCAGCGATTTTTGTGTGAGCATATCAGTGCACATGCTTGCCAGGTTGAGAAAAAGTAAAACACTTAGTTAGCAGATATTTACGTATTGAACAAGTTTGAAGCTCTGATTGAGGGATTAGTTATGTTCCTCTAAGGCCCAGATTAAACCTTGTGCTAACCTATATTATATTCATTAGGCTAATTTCAGCACATTTCCACTTTGTTTTAAACGCTGTTCTTGTATTAAAATTAAGTGAGGCACACTGCTGAGCACGGGCTGCGGAATCGATAGAGAAGCAGCTGTATCGATTCTCGTATCGACAAGTAGTATGTAGTATGCCCTAGCAGACAGGTAGTATGTGTGGCAAGTGACATCTGTCAGGAGTCAGGACCAAGTCCTGCTGGATCGGTTGCCACAGCAACAGTGAAGCTGAGGAAAAGAGGCAGAGCTGAGATTCAAATGTAGTCTCCTAAATGGGGCCTCTGGGTTCCCAATGGGATACTTTTAATGTGCTTGTCATGACCAAATTACGAGTTCAGCACCAACACTGAAAAATTGGCATTATGGTGTTATAGACACACACAAACACAAAAGTCTGTGCATGATTGACACGTGCTGTCAGAAATAACAGTTTTTAATCTTGATTCTTTAACCATGAATCATGACAAAAAACAAAACAAAAATGCATGTGCAATGCGTAACCATTTCAACGTAGCCGTACCGCAAAATATTTCAATTAAAGGGATGGTTCGGAGTAATTTCAACCATTTTCACCATGACCTCGAGCCAAACACCCCGCCAGAAGCTTTTTTTCCCTTGGTCGACCATTATTACGGTTAGAGCTTATTTAGAGATATCAGCCGAATGGTGGCAGAAAGCGATGCATAAGGATGTAGTGTAACGACACCCAGTTCCAGGAATGCACTAATATTTTGTAGGTAGTACCAGTTTGGAACAATTATTAGTTAACACTAAGTTGTCAACACTTCGGAAAAACTACCAACTAGTACTAGTTGGTACTATCAACAAAATATTAGTGCATTCCTGGAACTGGGCGTCGTTTCACTACATCCTTATGCATCGCTTTCTGCCAGGACTTTTCCCAAATCACAGAAGTGACCTCGACGTCCGGGATAGCGGTAGCATAAGCCATCAGGCAAGTGTTATTTAAATAAACTCCTGATGTACTTACAAAGTATACTTTTTTCCAAACTAAAAAGAGGCCCTTGAAACCCAAAACTTTGCATTACTGAAAAAGCTTAAATTGGTTTCTAGAACTTATATGTGTGTATTTAATATAAAAAATTAAATAAAAAAAATTGGTTCATTCCAGGAGTCTGAATGCAGTTTGCATTGAATATTGATATATGTGTGAATGTTCCAAACTTTCAAAAAACCCTTTTAAACATAACCAAACTTGGTTGGTGTAGCAATTATGGCATGTTAATAGCAATGTATTGCACTCTATGCAATACAATGCACTCTGAGTTCTCTTATGTTCACATTTGCATAATCCCGAATCATTTCTGCCGTACAGTACAACATTAATGATGACACAAGGTGGAGCTTTTTCAATGAAAGACAGAACAAGGAGCATAATACACTACCATTTAAGTTTGGGGGTTTTACATTTATTTTTGAATTAAGTCTATTTTAGGCTCACCAGGGCTATATGTGATAATACAGAAAACAGTAATTTATTATATATTACAATAAAAATCCTTTTTTCTATTTTAAAATATATTAAATACAAATAAAAAAATCCTGTGATGGCAAAGCTGTCCAATGCAGCCATATCTTCAATGTCACACAATCCTTCAGAAATCATTCTAATATGCTGATTTGGTCCTCAAGAAACTTATCTCAGTTGAAAACAATTGCACTTCGTAAAATTGTGGAAAATATGATACATTTTCTCAAGATTTTTTGATGAATAAAAAGTTAATTGAAAGAATTTTGTTTTGTTTTAATAGAAATCTTTTCTAACGATGTGAAAGACTTTACTGTAACTTTTATTAACAAATTAATTTGACTGCCTTGATAAATGAATTGTGATCAATCTCTTTTGTAGAACTAACAAGAATAAAGGTGCAGTAAGCGATTTCTGGGAAAAGCTAGGCTATACATTTAAATCAACAACCCAAAAAAACTATTTTGTGAATATTTGCTATAAGTCTGTTTTGTACGTGTGTTGAAAAGAAATTGTGTTTGCACACAGTCATGGCCTGTGTAAATAGGAGAAAAAAACAAAGTGAATTGGACTGAACACCACAACTCTCTTGTAGCAATCAGCAAAAGCGGGCGTATACATTCATGATGGGGAAGGAGAAAGAGTGAGCAAGCGGGACATTTTGTAGAAACTGTAAATAGAGATGCCAGAGATATTACCAAAGAGGAAAAGGTCAAAGGAATATAATTGAAAAAAGAAGGGTTATGATCAGTCAAGCGCTAAGGCCCTGCATTAATAAAAAAAATAAAAAATAAAAAAACACCTTTCCAGAGCTGGAGAGACGGTAGAGAGGCCTGAAAACGGACGCCGAGGTTGCTTTGTTTTTGCTCGATACGTGAGTAACATTGTTTTTTCTATGTTTTACAGAACCAAGATATGCTTTTGTGATTGCTGAATCACAGTCTAATGTGCCAGTCATGTTGCATAGCATGTTCCGTTATTTTGGAGGCAAAGGAATAAAGGCAAGGCTGTGTTTGATTGGGTGTTGATTTCAAATATCAACAGTGTTTCTCACAAATCGCTTACTGCACCTTCAATATAACATGACTGAAATTTGCCTCAAAATATACATAGTATTTTCAAATCAAAATAGTTGAATTAGTTGTCTATTTCAAGCCATGAAAATTTTTTTTTAAAATAAAATATCAATAAAAACCATTGGAACTGGGATTGATAGTTGCCAAGAGACTGATATTGAAGGAATGGAAGTCTCCCACTCCTCCTTCCTTTCAGGTATGGGTCATTGATATGCTATCCATAATACAAATGGAAAAACTCTGCACGAGTCAAATGGACACATTTTTCCATTCTTGGAACCCATTCTTAACTCATTTTGAAAAAGCTAAAATACAGTAAACTAATTGTGTTCCTGACTGTATTACCAACCTTTCCTCCTACCGCTGTACTAAATACAACTGTAAACAACTGGCAATAGCTGCATCTGAGCCCTCTTTGTTTGTTTGTTTAATTTGAAAATGTAAATAAAATATTTAAAAAACAAAAATATATATCAATAAAATGCTTTCACTACACAAATGCATACATACACTGTTTCCCTAGCTGTAAACTTTGACAAGTAGTACTGGAGTGCAATTACTTAATTGTACTCTTATATTAAAAACAGTACCAATCATCATCAATATTATATTACAATAATATTCAAGAGGGCTGGTTCCAAAAAACATCAGTGTGAACGAAAACTGAACTAAGACCCAATCATAAAATTAGATCTCAGTGTGAATGCAAAGAGAACTGAGTCTCTTAAAAGGGGTTTGAGTTTGGACTCGAGGAACTCAAACACTCCCACTGTTGATTAGAAGTGACACGTGACAGGGGGCATCAAAGTTAGTAGAGACGAGAACCTGCACAAGATAAACACAACCGAGCCCCACCCCACAAACGTCCTGTACCCCAGTACAAGATATACCTGTTCAAACAAAACATGCAAATGCCGTTTCAGCAGGCCCTTAGAACCAAATCTCTAATACATGATTTTACAGACCCGCAATCGTAAACACAAACTTATATCCGCATATACGGGGGGCAGGGGGAAGCGTGCAACACACTATGCACAGTATTAGCTAACTAACACAACCAAATACAGCCTATTAGAAAATGAAACTTAAAAGCTTGCATCGTCTCTTATTTTGCTGGTCATCGGGCGTGCATGCCAACACAATTCGCTTGTAATTAGGCTCACTAAGCGGCCCACGCGTTAAGATCACATCCACGCATGGTCGGTTGCAGCCACAACTCGCATCTGGTTAGCTAACGCGAGCCGCCACAGCTCTGAAATGTTGCATATAAACAATTCGCATGCATGCAGCGTTTTCGGCAGCGCGTACCTGGCAGAAGTTGTTGCAATACTCCGTGGACGATTCTTCAGAAACGTCTTGCTGCCGAAGTTCGGCTTCGAGTTGCTGAAGGGTGGCTTGCAGACCCTCCATAGCGAAAAATGTGTCCTCGTCGAACAGCAGGCTGTGTCGGCCGCTCCAGTCGAGCTCCGCTTCTGCGTTCTCATCCGCCATGTTCACTGGCAGCCACGGCGCGTACGCACACATGCGGTCATGTGACGGCGAAGGGCCTCCTGCTCCAGGTGGGACGGAGGACGGAAGACGAAGACCACAACACATTGACCGCCCTGCCATAAATATAATTTTTTTAACATAATCTGGATTTATACAGATACATTTATATGTTTTTATATTTACTTGAAATGGCATGGAATGGACTAGATTCCTCAAGCATATTTTACCCAGAATTCAGTATGTTTGGGACTAGATCAGATGATGGTTTATTGTTAATTATAATCATCTTATATCCCCTTATATTAAATAAACGTATTTGTTTGATCATTTTCTTACACTGACGTGGGTAATAGGGTTTACAATTAAATTTTTTACTGCGCAGCATTTTTTGACAGACAAAAATACAATTTTAACGGGGGTTACAAACATGCATTTTAAACTACCTATGGTAAGTTAATTTCTAATAAAATATATATAAATAAAACATCTTATATGTCTTACAAAATCATGGAATTTACTTCTAAAGTTAAAAAATAAATAAAAATGGGACACAAAAACGCATCGTAACCGTGGAAATGTTTTGAGTGCATGCAGCTATGATTTACGGCTATGTTTCTGTATTCTATTATAATAATGTTTTTTACTCCATCTATGTGTATTCGTTGTTGTCTCGTGTCGTGTCTCTGCTCCGTACCGACAGGGGGAAGTAGATCACTGTTTGTGATCTGGCAGAATGATAATAAAGCTAAAGGTCCCCGGGTCTCCGGTTGCGTATTGTTGGACACGGAACTCCGGATGAGCGCAGAAACTGGCAGTGAGAACCGGTTTAACTTTACCTAGACAAGACAAGACGAGACGAAACTTGTCCTCTCGCTGAACAGGTTGAATGTCCGTCATGATCATCCATAGCGTATAGGTGAAGGTAAGAAGAATCTGCTGCATTCATTGTTGTCAAACCACTTAGATTTCACGACAGTAGCGTCTAATGACCAATTTTGGTACCTCGTCTATGGCAGTACACATTTTTCCATTAGTGTTACAGCTTTGTCCTGAGATACGTTGTTCTAAGGTGTTGAGTGGATTAGGAACCACACCGGCTAATGACAGCCGTCTCGTGTCATAATACCGAAACAGACGTTGACAGCTCGTGCAAAATACTTCCTCTTGTCGAGGTGCAAGTTAAAGGTATATTTGATCTATTTTCTCACCTTCATGTTGTTTCAAACCTGTATGACATTTTTTTCTCATCATAGAACACAAAAGATTTTAGGCAGAATGTTAGTCGCAGTCCTTCACTGCCATTGTATGAAGAAAAGATGCAATGAAAGCAAGTAGTGACTGTCAGGCTGTCATCTTTACTTTTACATCAAAATTGCTTTTTTATTTTTATTTAATTTTTTTGTAATCCGATTAACCGCTCATTTTGTGTTCCACAGAAGAAAAAGAAAACCGTCTTCAATATAGGCTATAACCTATGCAATTTCGAAAGCCATACACAATATCTGCCTGTTTATCTCTGTTTCTATTTATGAAACATGAGGGCGAAAGCCATCTGATTTGCATTATCGTGGTATCTAGATGTTTGTATTATGTCCATTGTCTGCTCTGTTGCATTAAACAGGAGGCTTTTCATTGGGATTATATTTATAAACAGCCGTTTATGCATGGTCTAATTTGCCTTCACATCCATATTTCGGTTTTTCTTTATATAAAGTGTCTTTAACTACGATGTACTTACATCAAAAAAAAGTTCAATACATGGCATTTATTTTGTTCATGTTGTGAACACCTACCCCTAAACCTAACCTTAATCCATGTAGTTACCTTATATTACCCAGTACTTTCTTAGGTAAGTACACTGTAAGTACAGGCAAGTGTAAGTGCACTAAATAAATTGCAACCCAAAACACATTTGCTGCTGTCAAGGTGGGATATGGGTAAGGTTAGGGACAGGTTTGGTGGTATAGGTTTATTGGGTAACAGTTGGGTCAACAGTGTAATTATAGATGTGATTACAGAAACTTATTTGAGACGTATTTCACAATACTACATTATATGGTTAAAAGTATGTGGATAACCTTAATACATGGCTTTGGCTATTCTAGTGATTTCCGTGAAGACGGATCTTAACACTACACAGCAGTCTCCATGTTCTGTCAAGTTGTTAAAATTGGCACTATTTTTCACAGCTAGTAGATCTACACAACACTATAATCAGCTGACAGTTGATAACTCAAAATAACTTCAAAATAACACTTGTAGAACATTAGCCTCTCAGAGACCAAGCATTGATATTAATGATGTATCAATATTAATGCAATGCCCTCGATTATGTTTGAGTGATCCCTAAAACACAAACATGAGTAGCGTTTCAAACCATTAATGAGGTGAGAGCTCAGCTGGCAACTCCTTTTTTTTTTTTCCTGTTTTACATCATTCCAATGACAAAATTATGTGAGCCAAAACCTTTAAAGTGAGCTTCCCATGGATGAGGCATGATGATCTAATGGACACTGTTAGTAATCTGATTCTGACTGGAGCAAAAAACTAAATTAGGTCACACAGTAACCTACATACTGTCACATTTAGTGTGTAGCAAATACAATAAAGAGATGTGATGCAGAACAATAAAAAGAACCATTAATGAACGCTTAGAGAAACATATAACATAAGATAATGAAACTAAACAAGACCTACATGTGACACATATACACTACCGTTCAAACATTAGGGGTCGTTTAATTGTGTTTTATGCTCTCCAAGACCAAGACTGCATTTTGTTTGATCAAAATACAGTAAAACGGAATTTGTGAAAAAGTTCTACAATTTAAAATGCTAGTTTTCTATTTTTATGTATTTTAAAATGTAATAATTTAATACTGAGTATAATTTAAATAATTTCAGCAGCCATTACTCTATTCTTCAGTGTTACATGATCTATTAGGAATCATCCTTCAGATATAATAATCTTTTTATTAATATTTATTAATATTATAATAATTATTATTAATATTTTTGTGGAAACCATGATATATATTGTTTAGGTCTCTGATAAATAGAAGTAATTATTTATATTTTAGAACATTATAAATGTCTTTAACCGTCACTTTTGATTAGTTTAATTCATCCTTGCTGAATGAAAGTATTAATTTATCCCCCTCCCCCCCAAAAAATCTTACTGAACACAAACCTTTGAACTGTAGCATATACTGTGGCTTTTGTGTGTGTTTAAAGGGGGTACACAAACTTGTAGTCAAGTTTAAAGTGCACTCTTACCTACACGTAAACTGAACAGAAGCTGTCACTAGCTCTCAGAAATCACTGTCTGGAAATTTCCCTATAGAAGTCAGTTACACAAGCACAAAAGTACACTGATGTGAGTTTGGGCCAATATAATTTGAAATATTTTGAATACTAGCCCACAGACTGGAGTATTTTGTTTGCCTCAGGCAAGCAGACACGCTCACATACACACGCATACTGTGTAAACGCTGATATGTCCTCTTTGAAGGGAGTGTAAACTGATGAGGGAACCCAATCCACTTCCTTTGTGCTCTGAGACAAACAGCACAGACTCCGAGCTGGAGTCCAAACACTGAGGGACCAAAACTCCATGCATCTACTGCCTAAAAATCAGAATTAGCCCAATCCACCATTTCATATTTTTTTTATGGAAAATAACTAGGATAGTCATGTCCAGCACAATCCACAAAACCAGTTTGGGGGTATTTTCTACCCCCATGATCAAACTGGAAAGACTGCTGAGGTGGTCATACAGAGATTAACCAGTATGCTAAAAATAAGGATTTTTAAAAAGATTATTCAGAGTACAAGAGTTTCAATCTATTACAGGGTCCCAATGCCTTTTTTTTTTTTTTTTTTTTTTTGGACCAATGATTTTCCAGGACTTTCCAAATCATTCAAGGATTTTTAAAAACGTTTTTTAGGCAATATACTCACAAAGAATAATTTATTTCATAAATAGGAAAAAAATGCATTCACTATAGTAATTTCAATCACTTTTTCCCATAATGTTTAAGAATTTATTCAAACCCATTCCCATCACAATTTTGAAATTATTTTTTCAATGCTAAGTAAGTACATCAGTAAAGGCTGGAATAGATCACATGACATTAGGCACCATACACTTGCCAACTTTGTAAATGGTTGCTGGGCATCATACACTACTACACATTACCATTCACAACAAGTTGTTCTGAACACAACAAACTCAAGGAGAAACATGCGTCTCATTTCTATGCATGACATACGCTACAATAAGTGTTCTAAAATCAGGTCAAAAGTTCAAAAAAGGCTGAAATCCTTGAATGGATGGAATCATAAACTATGTTTCCACCCACTTATTTAAGTGCGCATATTGGGATATTGCATAAAAAACTGCTGGATGGAAACACCAAAATGCGCATAAATTCAAAAAGTGCACATAAAAACATGCGCTATAAGTTGGATAAAACATTTTATCCGATAGGAAAATATGCGCATTAACTACGATGGAAGCACATTTACTGTATAAATTCCTTTATGCACATTTTAAAAAAAAACCATGTCATGGCATAACTGGACAGCATGCATCTGAAATGCTGTTTTCTGAAATGCCTGAGTAAAGTCTGGTGTCAAAGTGGTTCTGTATAATTACTTTCCAGAACTGTCTTACACGATTGCGTTCCCAAACAGCAGTCATCTTCCTCGGAAATGCGTTTATTGTTTTCGTCTGCACGATCTGAGACGCAAGTAATTTATTATATACGAAAAAGTTTATGAACCGTGGCTTCTCCTACTTTTGTGTGTTCATACCCGTCTTGTTTGGTTCGATTGAATCAAAATCAAGTTCGTTTCCCCCCTTGGTGCGGATCAGGTGTGAATACAGCAATCGCACTCGGGTGCAGACCAAACAACCGTACCAAGACCCAGTTGAAGAGGTGGTCTTGGAACAGTTTAAAAAAAACTCTGGAATTTCTGTCCAATGAATGATGACCTTAGCACACGTGTGGTTTTGTTTACAAATGTTGGTTTGTAAGACCAAAAAAAAAAAAAGACCAAAAATAAATAAATAATCAACATCGTATTTGGTCCGGACCAAAGTGTGATTTCCTGGTGTGAATTATATTTAGCGCAAATTAATCAGGAAGGGATGATTGTGTTCTCTTCGACTCATAGATGCGATATTCCCATTTTGTGCATAAGTTACAGTCGCATCTTTGGATGGAAATATATCTAGAATGGTATTGTATGTTGTCAGAAACTAGAATCAAGAAACATAAACCTACTAAAACTAGTGAAAAGTGAATTTGCATGTTTCCACTATTATTGATTTTCCTTATTGCACCACTGTTATACTCTACACCAGGGTAATGAATCTGTAGACAAATAGTTAAATATTAGTAGCTGTTTTTACTTTAACCACCATGTGAGACCTGTCTGATCCTTTGATCCTAGTCAATAATTGCAGGTCATTTTGGTGCTTGTGCACAAGCTAAGAAGTGTTTACTCTTTGCAGCTTTCTTTAAACTGTGCCCTAGATGTAGAACTATTATAAGTATTAAACATGTAGTAAATTCAGAGGGGGAAAAGAAATGTGTTGCTGAACAAAGAGAGCTGATACAGTTCAAATAATTTGAAATTTCAATGTTTTTGTTTAAATTCAAATATAAAAAATATAGAAAAAATATACATTTCAAAATCCACAATATCAGAAACTTACTGCTGGTGCTAGTGAATTTGGCTGTTGTATTATTTGCTTTTAGCATTAAATGGTGCAGACGTGTATAAAACGTCTAATAATAATATCTAATAAGATACGTGTCTATGCAAATCAAAAGAGGTGATTGTTTCGGCTTAAGTTTGGTCAGTCGGTGTTATTATATAATTTTTTGCTGAATGAAAGGGAATTTTGTTCTTGACCAATAATGATAATAAAACATTCTCAAGTTTTCTATAATTGTCTTTGTCTTATCTCTCTTTTTTTCTCAAGGGGTGTGTGTGCATGTGGCCACAGGTGGCGCAAGAGGACCATGGAGCCTGATGTCATCCGTCTGTACTCTTCCTCTCCCCCTCCACTGGATGAGGCTGGAGAGGAAGAAGAGGAGGATGAGTTTGGTGAGTTTGGTGAGTTCGGGGGTTTTGATGGCGGAGGAGTTTCGTCCAGTTTCAGCTTCTCAGACATAGACACGCCCACAACATTCAACCAATCAAACGCGCTGGAGGAATCTCCACCTGACCTGTTCATCAAATCTATACAGAATGTCGCTGTATCAGAAAAGAGTGGGTGGGCTAACGAGAGAAAAATGGTAGGAGAATCAATTAGCAGTGTCGAGAAAACAGAAAAGGAATTATCTGAGATGGTCACAAATTTGGCGTCCTTCGATCAGAGGTCGCTCTCTGCTGAACATGGTCAGAATTCTCCCTCGATACTTCCTGATGTCCGAATCAGCAGCTCAAGCGATGGACACATCCTTAGTAATGGATACACTGAGTCTTGTGCAAATTCAGAGCTGGACAGAGCTCTTTTCACCTGCTTACAAAGCACAGACACTGAAGTACACTCTGGACTGGATGTCAATGCAGCTGATGTGTTAGACGGAAACCAGTTGATCAAAAAAACGGACAACCTGACTGATTCAAACAATCATTCATCCCATAAAGAAGCATCTGAACCTGGAAAGACGGAAGTGAGACTGGAGCTATGTGGCGACTCCCAGTTGTTTAGTTGTAGAGATGCACAAGAACCTGAAGGCGAGCATAAACAAATGGAGAACTTTGTTGTTTGTTGTCAACAGGACGGGTCTGTGGACTGTGATGACATAGCCGAAGCAGAGACGGCCCCCTCCATGGATGTAGATCTAATCTCTGACACACAGATAAGAGAAACAAGGGAAATTCATGGATCGTTTGCAAACGCAGAGGGGGAAGAAGAGGACGACATTGAGTTACCTACAGACCCCACGGCCAGCAAGGATTTTGGCGATTTCAGAGATGCATCTCAGGGTTTCTCGGACTTCAGCCAGACTGAATCTATAACACAGGAAGGATTTCCTGAATTTGTCACAGCATTGTCCAGGTGCTCCACGGATGATGAGTTTGGTGACACGGACACCCTGAAGGACTTCAAGGAGGACGATGAGCTGGCTGAGGAAGCAGCGTGCGATGAAGGAGCTTTTTGTTCTGAGTTGCCTCCCAGTGACAGTTTTGCTGACTTTAGTGCAGCTCCATTTGGAGGAGTGGAGGAGTTGCAAGATAACTGGACTGCATTTGGACCTAATGAAGGCACAAAAGAGGATCAGGATTCATGGGCCACATTTGGGGAGGAACAGACTACTTACCTGGGTAAAGGAGAACAAGATGTTGAGACTTCAACACCGCCCTCTAGTGGTGACCTCCAGGGTAGCACTGTGAGTCATTTACGTGTTAATCACTATTCATGCAATCCATTTTTGTTAAAATGAATTGCAGTTCGATTGATGGATTTTAAACCATAAAATTGCATGTAAATCTCATTTCATCTCACAGGCTGAGTTCTGCTGCAAATTACAGCATCTCTTCAGAACCGCCTTCCCTTTAGATGTCCATCCTGAGGTCAGCGGGGTCACTGAGGTCCTGTCCCTCCACAAATTCCTGCAGGCTCAGGATCCTCAGGAGCAAAGGGATCCGAGCAGCTCTTTGGCACAGGAGTAAGAGTCTCTTCTTGACTACAAGCTTCTAAGATTTTTTTTGCACTTCCAGAATATAGTCGCATATTTGGGCTTGCTATTATGAAAACCTATCCTCACTGTAGAAAACAAGTCTTTATATCTCATAATTGTGACTTTATTTGTTGTAATTGTGACTTAATATATTTAACAATGTGACTTTATTTCTTATTTTAAACTTGATCTGTATTTTTTGCCCTGAGGCGGCTTCAGTGTTTAGTGTTTAAATATATCCTGTGTGTTTGGTTCGACTATAGTTCCTGAAAAATAACTCGGGGTATAAAGGTTTTGGTTCATTTGTATTTTTGCAGGAATTCATTGGCCTTGTGGTGCCACCTTCAGGAGATCCACAGCAGTCATGGCCTTAAGTTCAAGTGGGCAGGTTCCCATAGTAACAGAATTCTTCTGGATTGCCTAGGAATCAGGAATATTGTGAGTTCTTGAAAGTACATACCTCATAGACATGCACTATTGTTGATTACAGCTGGGTTCTCTCTCATGTGAAGTATATTTCTAGTTGGTAAACACTGATAAACAGACAGTCACAGGGTTTAGTTGTGACTAATTAGTACTAACTTGTTTTTTTACTATTCCTTTCTTTTTAATGATTTGACATGATTTTTTTCTTTTCTTATTCCTCTAATAGTTGTTCACTGGAGACAAGCAGCAGCCAGTGATCGTGCCTATGTTTGCTGCTGGACTGGTGAGTGAAGTAATATACATAATATTGTGAAATATTATTACAGTTTACAATAACTGTTCTCTATGTTAACATATTTTAAAATGTAATTTATTCCTGTGATGGCAAAGCTGAATTTTCAGCGTCATTTACAGCGACATTCCGTCACATGATCCTTCAGAAATCATTTTAAATATGCTGATTTGCTGATCATGAAGCATTTCTCATTATCAGTTGTGCTGCTTAATGTTTTAATGAAAATTAATAGAATGATTAATAGAAAGTTTAAATGAAATTAACTAAATGATACATTAGTGTGTATCATTCTTTTTTGTGATTTTTGTTTTTGTTTTCACCAAACATCCGTCCCTTCTTCTCAGGGAATGCTGGAACCCACCAAAGAGTCTCAAAAATCTCCAGCCTCCCCTGCACTTTCCCCTTCTGCTTCTGTGGAGAGTGGAAATATTCTATGCACTCAGGTGAGAAGCACAGACATGCACATAGATATTAGTTATCTAGATATAAAGATACAGATATATTATATATCTAATCTTCTTTCTGTAATTCTTGGACATTCTGTCACTATTAAAAGTTGAAGTTGTACTTTGTATTAAGGGTTGAAAGACTTCCGGTTTTTAAGTCAACATTTATGTGATTTAAGTCGAGTCGACATCGACTAGTCGCTGATGACGTCGTTAATGATCAAATAAGCCTTAACCTCGAGCTGAGTCTCGAACACGGGTTGCCTTGTGCTCAGCTATGGCATATGACACAGCGCTCCTACATAACAGCTTCTTTTTATCAGTTCTTTTGTCTTTGGGTCGTTATATTTCTAACAGATTTTTACTCGTTCTACATCAGATACAGATAAAGTAGCACAGTAATGATTACTTTTATATATATCTGATCTGCACGAGATATGCGAGCAATAGGCTACTGACAGTGTGTGCATTTTATAATGCAGCTGCGCATTAGTTTAGAACAGCGATTAACTTACGTATACAATAAGCTGTTTAAAACGTGCATTCACCTGATCAATTTTGAGCATCCAGATGGTATAATCAAATATATCTTGTGGAGTGCTCTCGGAGTATGCATTTATTTGTCATTTTAACTGTTGGAAACGGAGCGTAAAATTGGACTTGCTGTTACACCCTCTCTAGGCCATGATCAGCGACTAGTCGACGTCAAGCTCAAAGCGTCTTGGCAGAGTATTAAAGTCGACTACCCTGCGCAACCGCTACTTTGTATGCTTGCTAAACTACATTTGTTGTGCTGCAGGTGGCGTCCTCTTTGACCATTAGTATTGACGGTACGTCTTTTCGCCGTGCCTCCTTCTCTAGAGTTCAAGAAAAAGCTACTCGCCACTCACGGCAGAAATCCTACTCCTGATGCTACCTCGCTTATCATCCCTGTCTGAGCACTTCCTTTCTCTCTCACCACACTCCTCTCTCCATTTTTCAAACTTCCTGTTTCCTTCACAATTCACACACCACTTAGAAAAGTTTCTCTCCTGTATATTTGTTTTATCAGTGTTGATTTAACACTAAACTAGCATTAGCAGAACAATTTGAGAAGTAGCCGTCCTAATTCTATTTATGATCCAAAGAACAGGAAACTCTTTTCTTTTTCTCTCAATTGTTTGTCTTTCTTCTTCTGCTCAAAAGTGAAACACTATTCAGTCAGCAAAGATACAAATCAGTTCATCTTAGATTCCCTTTTATATTTTAGTTTGTGTTTACATCTTGTTCTGCATCTGAAAGTCCATGTCACTATGTTGTCCACACTCATATACACACATAGGCTGAAGTGTACTACCTCAGATTATAAGTATGCAGCTTCATATGCAGTTGTTTATTACCTTGCCATTATATGCAAGACTTGAGATAAAGAGAACTTTACCCAATATTAAATACGTTCTCAGTTGTGTTGTCAAAAGTACAACTAATTTAGTCCCTATGCTCCAGCTACTGTCTCAGGTTTGACTAAAAAAGAGATCTTTTTTGGAATAGCTGACCTTACTGCTGGTGCTTACTTGAAGCCATTGTATAGCACGCCTTGGCTAAAATTAAAGAGGAAACACCACCACATTTTCAAAGATTTACATACGGATGCTACAACTTACTGAGAGGCTGTTTTAAAATTGTGAAGGTTTAATTAGGTGGTGATTTCTGTTATACAGTCTATGGTAATGTATAATTCAGTTTTTCCTTCTTTACTTACTGTCTAAAAACCCACTGTGGCTAGCAGTGAAACATTCATTAATGCACTTTTTTTGACCAACTTAACCTGCAAACTGTGATATACCGCTGCTTCTCAATCTTAAGGGAATGTTCTGGATTCAGTTCAGTCAACAGAATTTGCGGCATAATGTTGACAGTTACAGTTGATTACCACAGAAAATAATTTCAACTCATCCCTTATTTAATTTTTGTTGAAAAAAGCTAAATGTTTTTACATTTTGTGGCTATATTTTGTTCTTTTTAAAACTGTATTTTAAGGCTTCCTTCAATTGCAATTGCCTTGATATTTTAGCTTTTTTATATTGAGGGATAAGACAATTATTTTCAGTGGTAATCAGCATTATGTCACAAATGTCAAACTTAAATTGTATGAAGAAAATTTCTTTAACCAAAATTGTCGACCTTGAGCTCTTTATCTGGATAGTAATTTTTTCCAGTTATGTTGAACCAAATGGTTATTAAATCTGTCAATAAATATATTATACGACAGTTCATCTCTTGCTTTCATCTCCGTTCTAGTCTTCTCCTGCTTTGTCACTCCTAATAAAAGTTTTCTGGTGCTGAACTGCCTTTTCCTTTTCTTGCTTTTATACATGTACACTGTACCATTCAAAAGATTGGGTCTGTAAGATTTGCTGTCAAATTCAAAATTTATTTCAAATATCAAAGTCAGTAAAAACTGTAATATTTAGCAAATTAATAATATTTAAAATAACAATTTCTATATTAAAATGTCATTTATTCCTGTGATGACAAAGCTGAATTTTACATTACTCCAGTCTTCATTGTCACATGATCCTTCGGAAATCTTTCTAATATTCTTATTTGCTGCTTAAGTAACATTTCTTATTATTATCAATATTGAAGACAGTTGTTCATGCTCAATATTTTTGTGGAAACCATACTTTTTTTTTTATTCTTTGATGAATAGAAAGTTTAAAAGAACAGCATTTATTTGAAATAAAAAGCTTCACTGTCACTGTTGATCAATTTAATACATCCTTGCTGAATAAAAGAATTAATTTCTTTCCATAAAGACCCCAATCTTTTGAACAGTAATATACTGTATATACTTCTGTTGATATATTGTGAATATCCTGAGCTACTAACAACACACTAACCCTCCATGTCTTGTTGTCATTGCTGTGGCTCTCATGTAAAGCACAAGATGGTGGAATCTCAGTTCTAAATTTGGACTATTTTGGGGCTGTGGATGAATGTAGCTCAGATAGTGAAAATGACACTCCACTACCAGGTCAGAACAGAAAGGGTTCATCTCCGTGAAGTGACTGGCTTGCTGTGAAACCTTCTTTTCTTCCTTTTTCCTTCTGTCTGTAATTTCAAAATCAACTTTTTAGGGAAGCTTGTCGTCTTTAGCATTTGTTCGTACTCTAGTGTTCTGTCCCTGATTTCCTCTCTCTGGACTTGCTTACAGTCTCTGCCAGTGTGAGTATCTCTGTTTTTCTGCCTTTAATCTAATGCACTATTGATAGTGTTTTGCTTCCATGTGTCTGGGAAATTCTTTAAGTCTTACTAAGAAAGTGATAATCTCGCATGAACTATATTTAATTTAAACAAAATTCTACTGTTTCTGAGATCCTGTTTATGTTGCTTCATTGTTGTTACTGATGGTATAATGAACTGTAAGTTTTAAGCATTTTAAACAAAATTATAACTGAATGTGTGTGTGTGCATATGTGTCCTTAAAAAAAAAAAAAAAATCCTGTTTATTTAGGTGTTGATCCAGAGATATATGAACTGACTACAGCTAAAATTGAGAACACCACAGGTCGCAGCATTGCAGATGCATTTACAAAACTCATGGAGTCTATGGAGAAAACCACAACAACAGCCAGGTGAGACATATGCATACTTTTAGCATGCCGTAACATGTTGAGCGCAACTACATGGTTACTTTACAGCTAGAGGGCTAGAAAGGTCAATCTCTGAGAAAATGCTCTTTTTGTGTGTGTTTGACAGGAGGCCAGAAAAAGATGAAAAGATAAGCAAGGAAGCAGCAAAGGTCATCTCTCTTCTCCCTGACCTGTCCTTCATGCAGGCCAGGGTTCTAATGTTCCCTTCCATTCTAAATCCAGCAGCCAATCATATATAACCAAACACGGTATCAGCCAATCACCTTTCAAAGATTTCAAAGTCATTATGGCATCATCATTTATTCAGTTCACAGACAGCTACAAAAAACAGATCAAGTCATTGTTTCTTCAAAAAAAAAGCACATTTAATATAAAAATGTAACCTTTTAAAAGCTCCCTATTTCTTCACTCCTGCAGTTATTACAGGGTTGTTGTTTTTAGTGGATTGAATCGCCCTGTTATGTGTGAAAATGTTCCTGCTGATTTTTTTCCCAGCAGAAAATAGACTCGCCTGTCTTTTATACACAGTATTTAGAACAGCAGATTCACCTTTAATGTCTTATATATGTGTTTTTGATTTTATTTTTTTGAGTGCTGTTTGTGAAAATGTGAGTACTTTTCACTCGGTGAAATGCAGAATTGCACATTTTACTACTTGAAATCAGAGCCTGTAAATCAGGAATGGGCAACTTTGGTCCTGGAGAGCCACTGTCCTGCAGAGTTTAACTCCAACCCTTATCAAACACACCTGAACAAGCAAATCGGGGTTTTTTTTATCAGGGTTGGAGGTAAACTCAGCAGGAAAGTGGCTCTCCAGGACCGAAATTGCCCATCCCTGATTTAAGTGAATACTGACCCCTGGTTGCTAATATGTATACATACACACACATACATTAATATGTGCTTTTCTTTTTATTTCTCTGTATTGTTTTAAATGTCATTCAGCTCATTACTTCATTTAACTGATTTTGATCAATTTTTACGCTCCTGTACACTGCATTCTGTATAGTACCTTTATCTTCTAACCATCCTTTCTTTTTTACTGCCTTTAGTTTTATTTCTTTTATTTTCCCACAACTGACAAGCACAAAAGAGAAGATTATATTATCATTTAATTTTTAGAACTTCAATAAGGGAAGTGTGCATATGTGTGCTTGCTTTTTTATTTGTGATTTGGTTGTTTGTCTTATTAATGTATTTTCACTGAATTATTTTAAAGGTGGATCTTTTGCACAATCTGATATAATATGAATATGACAGAAGTGCTATTACGTCTTAAAGAAAAGATGGAAATAGTTTGTACTGTTCCTGTGGAAAAGTGTATAAAGGAATTTGTGTCTTTGTCTTCTGTTGTAAATTTGTATAATGAAGTTTAACAATAAAAAAGGCAGATAAACTAGTTATTCCCTTTTCAATGGTTTCAGCGTGTAAGATTTGCCCGGATACTGTTTGTGGTTTTTGCTAGCCAATCTGAAATGTCTAGCTTCTCTTGTGATTTGTGTATCAGGAGGGAGTTGCTGTTTCCAATTGAGTATGTACTTTCTGTACTTTTCTCCTGTTTGTATAATACAATAATGCTACTATCAGTTTATTTCTCAATATTTTTTTTAAATGTTAAATATCTTTTAAATGTTAAATATCTTGTACTTATAGCCTACTTCTCTGCCTTTTCTATGCCCTTACATTATTCGTTATGTGTCTCCATGTTTCATGCAAATAATGTGTTTCTACTCCAGAGTGCTTTCCTCCCCCAGAGGAAAACGACCTAGATGGTTGCACATAGACTAATCGCAGCTGTCGGAATGAGAGACTCTCTATAGAGAAAAGATGCACAGGTGATCAAAACGCTTTTTGAATTCTGAATGCTATTCAAACGACCCATAAGCGTTTATAGATTGCAGTTATACTCTGATCTGGAGCAGAATGAGTTAACCCGTTCATCTGCGCGCACTGAACCGAGAGCTGCTCCTCACCGTCACCGGCCGCATCTCGATCCCCGTTCCGGTGATCATGTCCGGTAACGGAACCGAGGAAGCGCTTGACGACAGCACGGAGATGCAGCAAAGAGTGAGTTATTGTGTTTTTCTTGATTTGTATCCTTGCATTTTACACTAACAGAGCGTGCACATCATACGACACATCTGTCAATTTGCAGACGATGTAATGTACGTGATTATCTGATGATGATGATGATGAGACTCGAATGCTAGAGCAGTCATAAACTGATTTTCGACAGGCGTTCATTAGTGTTTGTAAGGTTTATAGATGTAATGTGGTGGCTGGAGCCCAGAAGACGGATTGCTCTGCTATTGAATCTGCTACTGCAGTTTTTCCCCATAACGCAGAAGCGGAATGTAACTAGATGTCTGAGCGAATCGTTCTTTTGAGTCGGATCTTCTAATTGAATCGGCTGAACCATTAAATATATATATGTGTATATATATATATATATATATATATATATATATATATATATATATATATATATATATATATATATAGTGAAATAAAAGTAAAAAAAAATGGCAGCGTCAACGCAGATAAGGAACATAGAAGGCTACGGCGTTTATCATAACGTGCAAGAACTATTCAAGCAAAGAGGTGTAAATTAATTTTAATATGGCTTTTGTTGTAAATGCAAATTATATTTAGGTTCTAACTTCTAAATTACTTGTTTTATGCGCTATATCATGGTTGCAATAAATTGATCTAGGACGCATGAAACTGAAACAAACAGCCGCCAACATAAAATGTAATAAACAGCTACTTGCCATATATTATGACATTATTGGGACGTTTTAACGCGTGTAAATATGCCACGCGATGGCGTTGTTGCGTCAGGACCTTTTTTTTTCTTTTCTTTTTTACAGTCTATATGCCTATGGTAAGGACGTAAAATAATTTCTGAATCGGGTTTTGAACTAGTTCTTTAAAATGAACAGTTCAAAAGAACCGATTCGCGTAACTGAGTCAGACTCCCCATCACTAAGAAGCAGCAACATAGGCTACCGCGTAAATATAAACCTTAAACCCTCAGTTGTAATTTGTTATCACTTAGTGATTTCTTACTTTAAGGTGTTTGTTGCTTAAAGCTGTAGAAATACAGCATGCAACCAGCGTTATTTCCCCGCCGGTATTTCTACAACACTCCGGCCCTTTGCTGTAGCTGTACCACTGCAATCAATGGCTATTTGAACGACTTCTCAACTGGCCAATCACAGACTTCTTTTGTGAAGCTTCTCAGAAGCTGATTGGTTTAGTGAGGCAAACTGCTCAGCGCTCAGGAGGCGGGGCTTGTCGGTAAACTTTTAGAGGAGGCAAATCTACAGACTACTGTCTGTCAGCCTGTGGCCGACGGTTACAAACGCTGCGCATCGTTGCACCTGTCATGATATAAAGCTGAGGCAGGATTTCCCGATCGGACAGCTGGACTGTTCATTTAAGCGACGTGATTTTTCTTCAAGGATTGTAAGCCCGCTTGGTATACAGTAAAATCTCTTTCTCTATCTACGTTTTTGTAGATTGGTTATAACCGTTTAAAAGGCTATTTCATAATGTACAGACGCTCATTTGAACTTGCATAGAAACTATATTTCATCTTATGCAAACTAATGCTTTGTAATCGGTTGTAATTTGTCTTTAATCATATTTTAACTAAGAAATTGCATTTTATATCACTGATGGTCGCATGTAAAAAGGGAAGTTGTTGAAAAGTTTGTCTGAAGGACTCTAACAGGTTCAAGGCAGCTTGAAGCTTCAGGCAGGTGATGTGACAGAGGGAGGGACTTCCTCTAAAACAATGAAGATATTAAATACCAAACCAGTTCAGCTGCTCAAAATTGCTGTGTTGAAACGAAATTCTCAGCTGACTTCCAAGTTATTTCCATTCGAACGATTCTTGTAGACAGTTTTCTTTTCACATCATCACCTTAAACATTCTGTGAGCAGGATTATATAAACGTGAATGAGTCGATGACAAATAAAAGAGAAATAGTCTAGGCCTACTTTAAAATACATATTCTCGGGAAAACTAATCGTTGTGTTTTTATACATTTTCTAAGCAAAACTATGTTCTACAAATATTTTATTTTATGACTCTAAAAATGTAAATTTTGAAGTAGGAAAAATACTGTGCGGTTGCACCTGTAGTGTATGAGTGTAAAAATAAGTGTAGGCTACATAACTTTTTTTCATTTTGGACCTGTCACACTGATGTGTCAGCATTTTAATGGGACTTTTCTTGTTTACAATCTCCAGACAGTTACACCACTAAAACTTTTTTGAATTAGGCTAAAGCCCACAAATACACTATTCATTTTTAAATCTTAATGAATTTGAGTAACATTATTATAATAATAGAATTTACCAATGTGCTCAAATCTAAGTCATCAGTAATGTGCTCAAATCTAATTCATCAGTCTACCTTTCTTCAGGACAGCCTTAATGTAAAGATTAGTGATCTTGATAGTATTTTCTGTGCGATTAAAAATTTGGGATTAAGTTTGCAGAGATTGAGTGAGCGATTTTGTGAAAAGAATCAGGAGCTGGAGAGATTACAGATTACAGTGTTGATGACCCAGTTTGCTCCATCGGGGAAGAGCATACTAAGTTACAAAATCGGAACTGTTGCTGAGAAATCAATTTAAGGATCAGAAATGAGGCTTCATATTTTGTTTTGGGTTTGTGCAAAACGTTGCTATAGACCAGTGTTTCTCAAAAAGTGGATCGCAAGACAGTTTTGAGTTGGTCGCGGAGTGTGCAGTGATGCTGGGACCACTTGGCAGTCCTGTAATAACATGACTTGAGGGTTCCTGGTTGAGCTCCAGGGCTGGAGTGGACTCTGGACTGTGTTTAGGGACTGGAGTGGACTCTGGAGAGACTCGGGAGAGGACTTCTAGGCTGGTATGGATGTTTGAGGGGAGAGGGAAAAGTGTGGAAACCTTCTCCATTGCCACTTGTGCTGACATAATTGGGGGTCCGCTAATTTAGTTGACAGATCCGTACTATTAGATGCTGCTTTCCTGGATTGGGGAATAGTAGGAGACTCTGGCGTGGCGGCCATGATTGCTGGAGACTGGCGGTTCTTTGACAAGAACGGACTCTATGGTCGACACAGGACGGGCAGAGACAAGGGAGCTTGGGATGGACAGGAGAATAATGAAACTGGTGATTCTGGAAGGAAAGACCTGAATTGGGAGCATTGTACTGCTTTCAGGTTGTACTGCTGTCAGACTGGGATTGTTGTCCTCAAACACTTCACCCAAGGTAAAGGAAGATGCACTCATCCCCAGCACCATGTCCAGGTATCCACGAGGTGAAGTGTGGGTCCAAACCACTACAAAAACAAATCCATCAGTTGTTGATCATCCCAGGGAGTTAGATGGCAGTATGATAGAACTCCTCGAAATATGATTCGATATCCCAGCCGTTCTGGAATATAGAGCACAGAACTGCTTCGTAAACAACTCCTGTTCATGTTGACGGATGGGTCTATCTGTAACACACCAATCTCAGGAGATTGTTAGAACCTAGTTGCAGGAGCTTTATTACTGACTCAACTGAAAAAACACAGAGGAGCACAAGCAGGCAGGTATTCTCCTTTTCACAGGATAATTAAAGGAGTTCCGAATGAGGAAATCCACAACACATGAATCCAAAACATTAGGATAGCGGTAAGTATATACAGGTACCGCAGTTCTTCCTTTAAACAGAGTCTTTATAAATCGCTGACTTTACAGCATCCGAAAATTGTAAAGGGAAACAAAGGGGTCAAACAGAAACTTAACTGAACTTGATTGTGAACCGAGTCCTCAACCAGGTAGTTATGCAGGTAAACATCGCTTCCAGTAAACAAGGAAAAGGTTTCAGGTGACAGGAAATAAATCACAGCAAAGTCAGGCAGGTAAGTAAATACTAAATAGTCGGTCACTTTTCTTTTGGTCTGGTGTTCTGTCATGGATACAGGTCCATGAAGGATGAGATTAGGTATTAAACAGCACAGTACCTGTATTAAACCAATCAAAAGAGAATAATCCAACATGAATAGAATAATCCAAACCATAGAAGGCAAAGTAACAGTGTGCAGGCACAAACAACAAAGAACTGAAGAAACTAAAAGACTTAAATACACATGCTATCGAACTTAAAAGCCAGCATGTGTGATCTAATTACGAACACAATGAATAGCAACAAATGATGAATGGAAACAAAGAGAAGCAAACTAAGAGCCATTGAAAACGTGACGCATATCAGTAGATTTTTGTACAATAAACATTCAGATTTTAGTGTTTCAAAGAAAGAGTTTGTTTGTTTTATTTCTCGTATCTTTTTAGATAACTGGTATCAATCTCAGACAGTTTTTTAAGTAGTTTGCCTGGTCTTCTTAGGTAAATGGAAAACCTTCTTAAAGGAGTTGTTCCACATTATTAAGCAAGTCACAATTCTCATGCAATATGGGGAGGAAGAAAGATCTTTCTGAAGATTAAAAGCATGAAATGGTGCAATGCCTTACAAAAGGCATGAAAACAACTAATATTTTGCGCAAACGGAATAGAGATTGTCGAACTGTCAAAAGATTTCTTAGTGATTTAGAGCATTTATTAAGGGAAGTTTCTGTTAAACAAATTAATTGTATTAAAAGGGCAGCTATAAAAAAGCCAGTTTAGCAGCAAACAGGTATTTGAAGTTGCTGGTGTCTCTGGAGTAAAAGAGTAAAAGCTCACAAAGAGAAATGTTTACAGTGGGTGTAGAAATGCATTTTCAAATTTGCATTTTTTTGCAGCATGAATGTGTTTTCTTGCATGGAAATCGTTTCATTTCAGAAGGGACAATCCTTCTTTTTATACCATAGCGTAAAATGGTAAAATAATCATTTATGGACTCAACATATCTTGCTTAAGTCATTTTGACACCCTCAGAGACCCTAAAGGGACCTTTCATCTCAATATTCCAGCCCAAATCATCTCCCGCAAGCTTGTTGGAACAGGGTGGACATTCACCAACCATCCAGAAATCCATCCATCAAGACCAGGGGTGTCCAAACTCGGTCCTGGAGGGCCACTGTCCTGCAGAAATTATCTCCAACTTGCAATAGGAATTGGAAGTTATGCCTATTAAGACCTTGATTAGCTAGTTCAGGTGTGTTTAATTGGGGTTGGAGCCTAACTTTGCTGGACAGTGGCCCTCCAGGAGCAGGATTGGACACCCCGATCTAGATCATCCATTGCAGCACAGCATTCGTCAATGAATACAACTATTTAAAATGAGTCGTCATGTATTTTTACACCGACTGTTAACATTCTCTTTGTGACATTTGGTTAGGCTGAAATGCAACTTTATTGCATGCTTTTCATCTTCAGAAAGATCTTTCTTCCTCCCCATATTGCATGAGAACTGTGACTTGCTTAATAATGTGGAACAACCAATTTAAGAAGGTTTTCCATTTTCCTAAGAAGACCTGGCAAAAAGACTTAATAAACCTGTCTGAGATTTATATCAGTTATCTAAAAAGATGTGAGAAATAAAACAAACAAACACTTTCTTTGGGAATTTTTTATTTTTTTATTTTTTTAATTTCAAATAAAAAATTGTGTCGTGGCTTAATGGTCATGGGAAAATGTGGGTCCCAAGACCAAACCAGTTGAGAACCACTGTAATAGACAATAAAGAAGAAAAAAAAGATATTTCATTTTACACTTTTGGTCAATGCTGTATTTGTAGCAAATGTGAATTTTCTCCTGCTTACTTTTTGCTTCTTAAAATTTTTTTAAGCTGTTTTGTCAAAATATTTATTTTGAGCTGATTTCCTTCTCTTTATATGTAGAGTTTGGATAGCGGTACTATGAAGACTGACTTGGAGGCCGGGAGCTGCAGTGCTGCAATCCACTGTCGGGATGTGTGTCGCTCATATGGGAAACTTAAAGTCCTCAACAATCTCAACCTGGCAGTACCTCAGGGCCAAATGTGAGTCCAGTATGTTCTCTTTCTAAATGTGTTTACAAATGTCTTCAGGTTACACAAATCTTGCATGTTCACATTTTATGCAGGAAAACATGCTCAAATGCTGACATGATATTCACGTGACATGTCACATGCATTCATATGTTTTCACTGCCTCGTCCCTTAGGCGTTCTGCAATAGTACCACAACAAAACTCTAAAATACTTCATACTGGGGGGTTGAAAAATCTAAAACCTGGCCTTTGATCTGTGAATGTGATGCTGCGATGCTACTGCAGTGGCAGCTTGAACTTTCTTGTTTGCTCTATATATCAAAAGTTACTGATCGCCTTATCTGACTTAGTCTGAGTATCTGTCCTCTTATCATCTGGTTATGATCTACTGCATTGCTGATAAGTCTTATCAGATCTTTGTTTTAAAATATTGTGCAAGTGTATTTGAAGAGTTCAGATGCAAAAGCCTCTAAGTGCCATCTGAAATTTTCTTCTAGAATGATCATTTTTATCAAGCTTGTCTATTTAAGTTCAGTCATTTCACTTAAATGACAATTAATAGGTCATTTTCATTGCCATTTAAGTGAATTTACTGAACTTAAATATACAAGCTTGATAAAAATGATCATTCTAGAAGAAAATTTCAGATGGCACTTAGAGGCTTTTGCATCTGAACTCTTCATTTGTTTCCTTGTTCATAAATTTGTTCTTTAGTTGCAATAATGACTGATATGTTTAGCTGGCTGTTGGAGCAGAAGTGGATCAAATTATGTTTATAAAACTGCATCTTCCCAAAATTCCATTCAAAACATTGTGAAAAAACACTGCCTGCCAGACAGTAGTTTGAATGAGATTTTAGAGAAAGAAAAGTTGTAATTATTTTAATTATAGCTCTAGTCTTGTTTTGATGGTGGAGTGTACTGAAAAGCTAGTAGATCTTTTGCTGTTCTCTGCTTGATTTCTGTGTCTTATTTTAACATTTCACACTTCCTATTCCTATATCCCCTCACAGACATCTGTATCACCCATGTGTCTTTTGAGCATACAAGTCTGTATTTTGTTGCTTGTTTCTAACTTTATTTCAGATGTCAAATGTTTGGGGCTTTTAATATTTTTTGTTTGTTTTCGAAAGTAAAGCCTGCATTTATTTGGACAAAAATGCAGTAAAACAGTCATATTGTGAAATTTAAATATAGTAATTTATTACAGTAATTATTATTACAGTTCTTAGTTATTACATTTAAAATAAATGTTTTTTAATATTTGAATGTATTTTAAAATGTAATTTTTCGATGGCAAAGCGGAATTTTCAGCATCAGTCTCCGTTTCACATGATCCTCTAATAATCATTCTTATATGCTGATTTGGTGCTCAGGAAACATTTTTAATTATTATCAATGTTGAAAACTGCTGTACTGCATGGTATTTTTATGGTAACTGTAATATATTTTTTGCAGGATTCTTTATTGAATAGAAAGTTCAAAAAACATTTATTTGTATGTAAAATTGTATATATATTGTATATATGACCCCCCGCTATATGTTGACATACTCAGAGGCGCCTAAAGGATTGGGATTACTTATCATATTTAATGTTCTGTGGAGGAATGACTTGTTCTTTGGATATGTCGTTTTATCCCCTCCCCCCGTCTTTAGTTATGGGCTGCTGGGGCCAAGTGGCTGTGGGAAGACTACGCTGTTGAAATGCATTGTGGGAACTCTAAAGATCTCTCGTGGTCATATCTCAGTGCTGGGGAAACCACCAGCTTTCCCAGGACATGAAGTGCCAGGAAGGATGGTGGGATACATGCCACAGGTGAGAGATGAGGAGAGACTGGTGTACCCGCAAAACCTAGTGTATGAATATTCTAACAAGTGAGTCCTCTTGAGTCTCATATATTTTTCTCTTTCTGTTTTTTCATTCTATCTGCCTTCAGGACATAGCTCTATACAATGAGTTCACTATCAACAACACACTATGGTTTTACGGTCGAATTCATGGCCTTTCATCTAAAGACACAGAAGCCAGGATCAATTTCCTCATCGACTTCTTAGACCTGCCGCAGAAAGACAGCCTTGTGAGAAATCTCAGGTAGAATGACTTGTGCTATTCAATGATTGTTGCAATGTTTTTATTTTTTTATTTTTAGTATTATTCTGAAGTGTTACAAAAAATAAATGATATTTTGGGGTTTGGAATGAATGGGTTTGAAACATAATGAGGCTGAGTAAACAATGACAGAATTCTGAGAGAGCGAGGAGGATAAAAAAAAACACATCATGTGTGACCCAGTTTTCTTTGTTGACTCTCCTGACAGCAACGTTCTCATCAGAGCTTGCCAAATTACATCATGCATTCAAAACATTTGGGAAAATAGTGGTCTTATAAGGGTCAAATGGTCATGTGACTACAGTTGGTATTATGTGGACAATTACAGCTGAATGAATCTAAAAGATGGTGATCATGAAATACAGTACACTTGTTTAATTCGCGTTTGTTGACATTTAAAGATATCTGACACAGATGTTGGCAGATGACGTGAAAGATGAGTTAATTCCTCTGTGCTATTTGTGACTGTTGTGTGTGTCCACTGTTTGGAGGAAATAAGATTTATCATTATTGACATTATTTTAAAATCTCCTATCTACACAGAGGAGATTGTCATTCACTAAGGCAGAGTGATGTGCAGCATTAAACGTTTAGTTCGGTGTTGTCCTCTGGATGAGGTCTGTCTGGTTTTGTTTTCATAGCAATGAGCTGGCTCTATGCAGGGTTCATCTGACAAGCAAGACAATGGAACTGAAGTTCTTAGAGATCACACTAGTTTGTCAAAGTCAGTTTCTCCTTGAAAGGTCTGGTTAGTTAAGGTGGAGTTTTGGTAGGTCTTGTGATGCCTTGTGATTTGCTAATTATCGTTTAATTTATTTAATTTATTAATGTTAATTTATAGCCTTTTAGTGTAATGGTTGGCTGCTCAATGTGTTAGCAATAAGAAGCATTTCCTGTGCCAAATATTGTTTATAAAACTTGCTTTTGCATTTGGACTGAACACATCCTATTAAGAAGTAGTATGGGAACTTTGGCAGATTTTGAAATTAATTAAACCTCTAATAAACACATAAAAATAACACATATGCGTTATAGCTTGCCGCTGTATCACAAATGGTGAATCTATTATTTTTTCCGGTTACACTTTATTTTAAGGTGTCATTGTTACAATGTAATTATACATTTAAGTAATGAGTAATATTAAATAACTACATGTACTTACTGTAGGGTTAGGGTAGGATTAGGATTTGGTTGAGGGTTAGTTGCATGTAATTATGCATAATTTACTGTTATTACTATGGTAAGTACATGTAACATGTATCATGGACACTGTAAAATAAAGTGTTACCTTTTTTTCTTTATTTAAAACATTTTCAGACCTTTTTTTTTTTCAAAAAAAAATTGAATGGATGTTATCTTTTGAACTCTTGGCATGAAAACAAACTGAGGTTTCTACCTATCTTTCATGATTTTTCATGTTCATCGCTATTTCAGAATAAAGGTCTGAACACGCCTTAGGAGTATGAAAATATTCTTGTTGCAAATTGATAAATTACGGCTCCTCTGTAATTTTATTTTTGAAAATCAGTCACCGAATATGAAAACTAGAGATTGTAAGCTTTCAAATAATATATAGTTTAGTCAAGATTAGTTTAGGATTTGTATAGGATATGTGGTTGAGTTTTCCCTAAACCTAACTACGTAGGCTGCCTGGGTCTCGTCTACAATCGACGTCCCCTAATGTCTACAGTCGACGTTAAGTCTATCTGGGTCTCGTCTACAATCGACGTCCCCTAATGTCTACAGTCGACGTTAAGTCTATCTGGGTCTCGTCTACAATCGACGTTCCCGTTCAATATTTATACTCTAGCGCGTCTACAGTCTACGTTGGCCGAGTCACCTAACTAACTTGTTCCCCTAACTAGTTTCCAAATAAATGCTTTTAAATGCTTTAATCACGGCCGGGGGATCTCAGAGCAGTTCTCCAAAGAATCTCCCAAGAAGAAGCAAGGCCAGAGGATCTCAGACAAATTCCATTGAGAATCCCACCAGCAAACACAAATTCAATTTGATTGGTTCTTCATAGACAAGCCCTCTTGTTACTTGGTAACCACAAGGTTTCAAGTTTAGACATCTGTCTAGTTGAATTTCCCATATTTGTTATTTTTACACACACACAACCAAAATATTTTATGCATTTTTTTCACTAATGCAATTTCTTTTCATTTCTTTTAATGTTTACTATAAATTACAGCTCGTAGAAAAATACATTTCATTGTAAACAAGTACAGGTGTCTGCAATGTTGTTTTTAAACAACATTTATTTTAGTTTTTTGATGACAATTCTTAACTGATCACTTACATATATTTGTTATTCACTTTGTTCAGTGGAGGCCAGCGCCGGCGTGTTTCTCTTGGAGCTGCTTTGCTTCAGAATCCACAACTTCTGATCCTGGATGAGCCCACTGTGGGAGTGGACCCTGTTCTGCGGGCCAAGTATGCATTACATACCTCTATCCCAGTATTCATTCATCTTTATCTTTCACAGCTTCTTCCAATCCCCTTCACTAACTCTCCAATGCACTCGTTGAACTACCGGCACTACTAGTCTGTCTCTTACGTGTGTGTGTGTGTTTGTGTTTGTGTTGTGGATGAACCTTGTACTGCATTCTAAAAATATGACTCTGAGGTTGTTATACTGTACCACTCCTTTCTTCTACTCTCTCTCTCTCTCTCTCTCTCTCTTTCTCTCTCTCAGACATTTCTACGCAACATTTTAGCTTGCATGTATACCTGTGCCATTCCTCTTGGCATTCCTATTAGATTAAGAAACATTTTAAAGGCTTGTGCTCAGTGCATTTGTAGTATGAAGACCTTTCACAATGCTTGGCAAACAAATCTCAGTTGACTCTTTTGCATGCTTTTGTTTGATCTCCGTGCAAACGCATCCTGAGTATGTGGCATGCCTATGATTATCCTGCAATGTATAGGTTCAAGATTCCAAACCATTATAACTCATTATAAACTTTTCAAGAAAAGGAGCTTTATGCTGTAAGTACTCAGACAATCCCCATTTATTCTTGAGTTTGAGTTATTCATGAACAAAAGGAAGTAAAGAACATGTAGAAGGAGCAGTAGCCACAAAGGAAGGAGTCTGTATGGGTAAAAAAAGAGGGTCACAGTGTCACAATCTTGCATGGTTAATATGATGCCGCAAATCTGTGTAGAACATAGATCCAGGTGTGTAATGAAAACTACTAAAAACTTTTAATATATTCAACCGCAGCCCCCTGAATGTGATATCAGTGGCTTTATTAATTAGAATGTTTTATTGATTAGAAAAGCTGACATCAAATGAAACATATTTTCTATATTTTTATATTTAGTTTTTTCAAGATAAATTGGTTAAATTTTATGCTGAGATCACATATACTTCGGTGGGACTCTGTTGAACCCTGCTGAAATCCTCTTACACAATAGACTATGGGCCAAGCCTGTCTAAGCCTGCAACCATTTTGGGGAGCTTTGCTTTGTAAGATACTACAGCATATTGTAAAACATGGAACATTACATGTTCCTTCTTTCGATTTTGAAATAACAATAGAACAAAATGGCGGCTTCGTGAAATCAGCGTATTAATGCTCATCAAGGTTGCATTTACTTGATCAAAAATACAGTAAAAACAGTAATATTGTAAAACATTATTACAAAAGTTTTCTGTTTTAATATTTTCTTAAAATGCAATTTATTCCTGTGATGGCAAAGCTGAATTTTCAGCATCATTACGCCTGTCTTCAGTGTCACATGATCCTTCAGAAATAATTCTAATATGCTAATCTAGAAACATTTATTATTATTATTATTATTATCAGTGTTGAAAATCGTCATACAGCTTAGTGTTATTTGGAAAACATGATGCATTTTGTTTCAAATAACAGTATTTATTTAAAATCAAAATCTTTTGTAAAATTATGAATGTCACTTTTGACCAATTTAATATGGCGTTGCTGAATAAAAAAAATAAAAATAATATATGCTATGGGTGTATGGTCACCGTAATTTGGCCAAGTAAGGCATATTCAACATATTTTGTAATTTATTTATTTCATTATTTTATTTTTTTTACACACCAACCTCAAACCTTTGAACTGTAGTTTAAATCATGGCATATTTTACCATATAAAATGTTCTTGGCATAATGCTCTTAAAGGAATTTGGGTTCAAATCTCACCTGTGTCAGCTTTATGGATTCATAGGTTTGATTCTCAGAGAATGTGCGTACTGATAAAAAGTATATGCATGAATGGTTGCTTTGGATAAAAGCATCTGCCAAATGCAAACATGTAAATCTCATAAAGACAGAAGTCCCGTTTTTAAAAAAAAGCACTGCACTCATGCAACAAACTTTCCACTTTTGCAGGATATGGCAGCACCTGGTAGACATTGTAAGAGGAGGACAGGTGTCCGTCATTATTACAACGCATTACATTGAGGAGGCCAGACAAGCCAATACGGTAAGAGACCATCCTGAACTGACCTACAACAAACCTGTATCAGAATTCACTCCAACTCTTAAAACTGACCTTCTCAGACCTCACTCTACATGATGCTGTGATAAAGTCTTTATATAATTTAAATGATTAGTTTTGACAAACCAATTTTAGCAATTTCACTAAGGCCTAAAACATTTCAGTTTAAAAGGAAGGATATTGACCAGAAGTGCATGATTTAATTGTGTGTGTGTGTGTGTGTTTGTGTGTGAAACAGTCAGTATTACTCATACAGATTTCTTTCTGTAATCCCTTATTATAGTCGTGGCTTATTTGCCAAATGTACTTTATACTGTGGCTTATTACATAACCTTAAAACTAGCTTTTGGTAAAAATGTTCAGGTGAGCTTTTATGTTTGAAATTAGCAAATATTTATTTGTACTAAATGCTGGTTAGTGTTTTGACTAGACTGTTTCATAATGCTGGTTTTGAGACCACTAATAAGCCTATTTCTTGCAATAATTAGGGACATTACTGTGTATATCAGGGGTTTTCAACTGGTTCTGTGCCAGGGACCACCATTCTGACTAACAAGTAATCGGCGGCCCACTATTGTGTGTGTCTGTGTGTGTAGTGTGTGGATTCCTTTGTCAGATAGCACAGTCAGACGTCGAATTGAGGAAATGGCATTTAAAAAAAAAAAGTTTGTCATGTCATTTTGCTGTGTTCTGAACCTATTCACGGCTCCATCAACATTTCATGCCAAATCGCTATATTTCCTTGTTTAAAATGTACTGCAAGATGCAGTTTCTTTCCAAACCGTGATAAGCGCCAAACCTATTTTTAGCCTAAACGCGATACATCCTCTCGACTAATCAGAATTGTCTCTCTCTCTCGCTCTCTCACCCTCAAATCACTCGCGCGTATCGCACCAGACGCTCAATTTGCCTCATTCGCGCGACCGCGCTGCGCTAAACGCCTCATTCGCGCTGCAGGACCTCCAGATGCGCGTAAACGCGTCTTTACATTGACTTGACATGAAAATCACTTGCGCCAGACGCTCTATTCGCGTTTGGTGTGAAAGCTACTCACTCACTCACTCACTCACTCACTCACACAAGGTCATGTTATTTGTTTTATGTAAAGCGGACAATGGTTCTACTTTTTATGGGTTCGACACTTTTCTGAATGCCAATGTATTTATTACTGACTGACTTGCCTTTTTTTTAAGATAAACTTTTTTTTTTATGGAAAAAAAGTGATTTTAATAGTGAAATTACGTAGGCTGGAATGCATGTCACGGACCACATGCAATGCCGCCGCGGACCACCGGTTGAAAACCCCTGGTGTATATCATCAAAAAAGGCGCTGGTAGACATCAGACAACACATTCTAGGAGAAGAATCTGCAAAGATTTAAGCCACCTGACTATTGTTTAATTTTATTTCCATTCAATTTGTTGTTTCACCAGTTTGTCTTGAGGTCATGCCATACTGGCTGTGTAGCGTCAGCCAGACAGTTGCTACATCCTGTTTATTAGTCACATTAAGGCGAGACACGGCAGGCAAAAACATAGATTTTTCATGCAGTGGTCAGTTTTGAGATTTTGGGTTAGTTTATTCCTTCAATGTGTTTTTTCAAGCTGCTATAAAGAAAATGTTGAAAATATACATTAAGATGTTTATTTTATTACATTTTGTTAACTTGCGGCAGTAAGTTTCTCCCGAATTTACCAAGAAGTTAGCATTCCAACGCGACATGCAGAGTTCCGTCTGTTTACTGAAGTCTGTCATGACCGGTATCGTTGTAAAGCTCTGAGTCTCCTGCACAACGCTATGGAACCCAAATATGGGCATTTCCTTTCTATCAGTAACCAATCGTGAATGTCCAAAGGGGGATTTAAAGCTAATGACGAAATCTCATTTAGAGCTATTTAAATCTTTAAATGCCGTTTTCTCAAAATGAGTTTTTTGTCATTCTCCAGTACAAACATCTCAGCCTATGTAGCACCTATGTACACCAAACCTTCCAGTTATACACTTATTCTGAAGATATTTTCAGAGGGATTTTTTAATAAATCATTCCTGGCCTGATTTATGTGACATTTTAATCAAAACAATATGGCGAAAATAGATTTTTTAAGGCTATGGACAGTATATTTTGATTTCCTAGGACCTAGGTAATGAATAGCCTGGGTTTCCCCATGCTGCCTTGTGCGCAGCGCGATTTTATTCACGCTGCTAGGCAGCCTGGATTCCATGGACTAGATTTTCGCCTCAGCGAGGGGACCAATCACAGAACGAGGAGGGTGCAGCAAGACGATGACGACGTCTATGCGACACACCGAAGCAGTTTGTTTATATCTATGGATCTAACATGGCAGCAGACGCGAAGTTACCTTTCGATGCAGCCTTAGATAGTGTTCTAAGCATGGTTCTAAGTAGTTTAGAACGCAAGTTTATTTCGTCATCTTCCTCGTCGAATTTCTGTCGCTCTACATACGTCATCTGGTATAATTGAAACGATTGGCTATGAGCTACGTACAGGCGAATTTGATAGACATTCGTAGCGTCCAATAAACGGCTCTGGGCATTCGTAAACCACGCCTCAAATACGAGAAAATTAACATGTGGTTCCCAGACCACGTCTCAATGAGAAAGAGGTCTGACGTTAGCCAGGCTAGGTAATGAAAGCATATATCCTGAAATCCCTCTGAATTTTTTCCTGGCTTTATCATATGTTCAGATCTATCTTCCGAAAATATATGCAAAATCGCGCATATTTAATGAGAGAATGCCTAATTTGCATAATTAAACATACAAATTTCAAAAACTTGTATTCATTTTTTTTATATACTTCTAAGTAATCAACTGAGGAAGTTTCATGGTGATATCTATTATTTTAAAATGTTACCCTATTCACCTGCAGTGTCTCGCCTTAACAAATGACACACAGAGACACCAAAGACACAATCATAACTTATTTACAGTACACTAACATATTCACTTGTCCTAAAGTAACACCTACCCAGAACAGTGATGTAAATTTCTAAATATGAGAACTATTCCTTACATAACATGACCCATCCCTTTCTCTGTTTAGCGTCTTGTCTCTCTCATTATTTGCCTCTAGGAAATAAGCTCTCAATTGTTTCTTCTAGTCTTACTTTTGCTTTAGCACATCTCACATGTGTCTCCTTTGGCGTTTCAAAAGAGACAATCTCTCAAACTGTAATCCGGCTTGCCAAGTTGGAGATCTCACTATGAACTCAAATATTTCTCATCAAATTCTTATAAGAACAAATCATCTGAGCTATGCTGTCCACATTCATTTATATCTGTACTCCTGCTTTGTCAGCAATTTTCTCACTTGTCTTCCTTGAGGAAATTTGTAAGTAAATCATCTGAGACAAAGTTTGTACTTGAAAGAAACCATCTTCTAAGCTATGAAAGAGGAACTTGTGGAGGAACTATTCAAATCTCTCTGTTTCTCTCTCTGTAGGTGGGTTTGATGAGGAATGGTCGATTGTTAGCTGAAGGTCCACCAGACGCTGTTATGAAGCAACACAATGCAGCAGTGAGTACACACACACATGCCTCACATGCATGTACATGCACTGTTTCGGTATGATTCAAACTTATGAAATGCATCTGTGTGTGTGTATTAGACTTTAGAGAGTGCGTTCTTGCAACTTTGTGAGGAATTCGATCAGATGGACTCCAGACTGAGTCCGCAGGGCCGTCTGCTGGACAACAGCCCGTCTCCAGACAGTTTGAGAGATGAGAGCAGAGAGCCCATACTGAGAAAGAGCACACCAGAAGACATACCTAAATATAAAGGTACAACAAAGAGGTAGAAGTTCACTTGCTCTAAAATACTGCATGCAAAAGCTAAACTAAAACTGAAACAGAAAGCCACTTTTATGCAAGATTGACAAAAATGTCACTGGTTACATATTTAGAATAGCATTGATCACCACTGAAACTGATGCTTGCAGTTGAAATGTTCTTGTGTCTTTGCAGCTGACTGGAAAGTGCGAGCCAGACACATCATACCAAAATGGCGCAACATTGCAGCGCTGATGATCAAGACGATGGTTCGAATGAGAAGAATGCCAGGGTAATGATATCCTAATAATCAAATTGATATTGATAATCAAAACATTTCATATCAATTCAGTAATTTGTGTATGTTCATCTGGTTTGCGCTCAGGTCCCTCTGTTTCCAGTTCCTGTTGCCGGTAATTCAGATCTGTCTGATGTGTCTGTGTATTGGTGGAGACCCCACAGGCATTGACGTGGCTGTGGTCAATAATGAAACTAGTCCCAGTGCCTACAGTAACACATTGCTGTCCTTTCTTGACAACACGAGTATCCACCAGGTACGCACACATTTGTTTTCAAGGTCAAAATTTAAACAGAAAGACGTATCATTTCAAGATTGTATAGGACTACATTTAACACAATACATCAGGTTTTTTTCTCTCCACAAATTCAGGACATTAAAATAGAATAGAATTTATACAGACTCTTACTCTCTCATTTCCTCTTTTCTCAATTTAACTTTAAACAAATTAACAAGTTTATAAATAGTCATGAGAAAAACTGTACATTTATTTTCAGTGTTGCAGTTTTCCTGTCTCCTTTAGGTGAAATTGTCTCATTCTGAAGCTTTTGCTGGTATCCGTAATGGGGAGTACTGGGGTGTCATAGAGTTTGGGGAGAATTTCACCAGCTATTTAACCAAAAGGTGAGCAGTGTTTCAGAAGTTTGCAATGTTAAACCTGAAAGAACGTGTTTTGTTTTTGTGGTAAAATTCAGAAAGGTGCAAGTCAATATGCAATACGTCTTGGTTTTTAGCAAGTGCTAAATGAAAAACAAAAAGTGTTGGGCAAGATACTAGCTAAGCAACAAACTCCTCCTACAGAAATATTATCTTAGCTAACTTTTGTAAGCTGTCATTTGATCTTATACATTTATAATATAAAAAAACCTATTCAGAAAATATGACTCTTGACCAATTCATTGCAAATAACCAGTTCAAATTTAATTTACAAATTAAACATACAAATTTTTACACTGTAGCATTTGTTAACACTACCCCTAGACTTAATCAATCCAGTACCTTTGTGTATAATTTAAGAAATATCAGCGCTATCACCTCGCTGAGGAACTAATAACTTTTACTTTAATCAATAAACACTAGTGTTACTCTACACTTTTGTTTATTAGAGGACTTCAAATGAATCTGCATCTTCTTAAGGTGTTAAAAATGTTCTTGCATGCAAATTTAGACCCATCCCTGACATGAAACATCAGGCCTCTCTGAGTCACAGCCTAAAAAACGCAAGCATTCATGTAAACAAGGTGTCGTGTCAGGTTACAATGACTGTACCAGAGAGACTGATGAGAATAGTGTTGGGAGAGGCTGCAGGAGTGAATAACAGTGTTTTTAAGGGGAGAAAAGCAGGTCCGTCCTGTATTTCTGTTTCAGTCTGTCCATCTGTGTCTCTGACATTGTTTGTACATCTAGGTACATCTACATCTCTGTTCATCTATACATGTACATCTCTGTCCCGACTGGAGCAATTTAAATGTCACATACAAACTTTGCCCTTGTTACAAATTTGAAAAAAATTATGTTTAAAGCTTTTATTATTATTTTTGCGTGTGTGTGCAGGATGTTGCAGCCCCGAGTCTCCAGAGATGTGATTGAAGGAGGATCCGTGCATGTTTGGCTGGATCTGACTAGTGAGTTTTATTTATTTTTAGTCCAATGAATATTATTCAGCTTTTGAACTCACGTGACCTCATATTTCTGCCACACGAGGGTGTACTTTATGCCTTTAAATACATGTTAGTTGAACTCATTTGTACTGAATTTTGCATGCATCTTTGGACATGAATTTGGATTCAAAAGACCATCATTGGGAATGTTTTTATTTGGCATGTTTATAGTTTGATTTATTTTAAATGACATTATTTGCATAGTTTTAGTTGGGCAAGAAAATTAAGCTATTTGTTTTTACATTTCAGATCGACAGATTGCCCTAATGCTACAGAAAAAACTCCATGAGGCCTTCGAGGTGAGTAAAAAAAAAGTACATTTAAGCTTTTTTCCCCATCATTCAAACACTTTAAACTCTTTTCCTTGTTCTTTCAAAAGGCTTTTATTGAGACAAAGCTGGGGAGTTTATCTTACATGGTGGCCTTCCCTATAAACGTGAGTACAGAGCGATGTTCTTAATCTTTTTTTAATATTTAAGACTTTTTGTAATATCTTTTGTACAAAACTTGTAATATCTTATATGTCTCTCCATCCTGTCTTTCCTCTATATGTGCCCTTTTGATCACTCTGTCCTTTCTTTTATCTCTTTGGTCTTTGGAATTTTCTTCTTTCTTAAAATGCCCTTCTTATTTTTGTTTTATGTGGTGTTATAGTTTGAAAAACCTATATATGGCAGTGAGAACACCGATTTCACAACGTTTGTGACTCCAGGAGCCGTTTTGAGGTGCACATACACACACCCAAACACACTTACAGCCCCTCATAAATATTACTACAGTGTCTGACAATACTACTGCAACCCGATAGACCTCCTTACAATGTCACCTTTCTCTACTTTTTCTCTTTTCAGCATCACATTTTACCTGGCAGTGGGGTTGACCGCTCTGTCCTTTGTGTTAGAGAGAAAGGAGGGGCTGCTGGACAGGTGCTGGGTGGCAGGTGAGACAGCTCACATCCACCAGATGGCCATCATTTAACATCTTAGGGATGAATTCACTAAACAATTGTGACACTTGTTTTGAGTATTTCAGCATAAAAACCTGTGCAAAAACCTTATTTACTAACCACCCGCAATCCAGGCGAATAAGCACTATGCCTCATGTATTTAAATTAAGATGTAGTCTGTTGTCTCCTCCACTAGTACTTCGAACCAACCTCCAGAATGAGAATGTGTTTTTGTTTGCCATGGGCACAATACATTTTTATTGAATTCAGCCCCTACTTTTCATCGAGTTTATGAATGAGCAGTTTCAGAGATTTACCAATAGGGGGAGCTGATCACCCACAGCAAATAAAAGCATGAGCAGCAAAGGCAGTTTTAAACACACACATGGTGAACATTTTATGTAGTTTGTGTTTCATGGATGTATGTTGTGTATTTATGTTTCTGTGTGGTTATTTCTCTAAAGGTGTAAGTTCTCTGGAGACCATGCTGGCACACCTCTTCTCACAGCTATTTGTCATCAGTGTTCAGATAATTCTTCTGCTGATCTTCATCCTGCTGGTCTTCAAAGTGAGTGTGTATATATGTGTGTTTGCCAGCTACGTGTTTATCTCTCATTAATATATGTATGTCTCAAGATTCAAGATCTATGTGTGTGATCATACAGCATAAATTAGACGTGTGTGTGCTGTTTATTTCTGTTTAAAAGTCAAATGGTAATTATAGTTAATCCTAACACTTACATATTACCATTCCTGTCGCATATGCCACCCTCAGCCTTTGTCGTCCTTCTAGTCAACACTTGGGAGACATAACACCAGATAGACTGTTGGCTTGTAGTCCACTGTGAAGTCTTTACATAAGACTAAAGCAAACTAAAACCTCATCCAAATTCAAAGAGCCAATCATATCCTCTCATCTTGAGTTTTGAAAAAGATTATTTTACCAGAATAAGCTATCTTTTCCCCCCCTTTTATCAAACAACTAAATAATTAAAAATACACACTAATGTTTAATAATTTGGGGTCAGTAAGATAAAAAATTTTTTTTTAAAATGTTTCTGGAAGAAGTCTCTTAAAAAAGGCTGCATTTATTTGGTCAGAAATACAGTAAAAACTAATATTTTGAAATACTGCCGTTTAAAAAGTATTCTATATGAATATTTTTTTTTTCATGTAATTTATTCCTATGATGGCAGAGCTGAATTTTCAGCATCATTACTCCAGTCTTCAGTGTCACATGATCCTTCAGAGATCAGACTAATATGCTGATTTGGTGCTCAAAAACATTTCTTATTATTATCTGTGTTGAAAATTGTGTTGAATACATTTCCTTTCAGGATTCTTTAATGAATTGAAAGTTCAAAAGAACTTAATTTTTAGATAGATGTGTTTATACAAAATACTATAAGTGATTCTGTCACTTTTGATCAATTTATTGCATCCAATTTTTATAAAGTATTAATTACACACACAAAAAATCTTTCTGAGCCCAAACTTTTGAATGGTAGATTATGTGTATATCAGTGGCATGCAGTGGTGTTAAAATGAAATGAGGAGGCAAAGAAAAAGAAACCAAACACAATTCTATTTTGTATTTTTACATTAACAATGTTATTAATGTTCTATTTATTAAAACCATGTATAGATCTCAAGTTAGTGTTGTAAGAAATTTTACATTTATTGCAAAATAATTACTAAAGGTAGTAATCATTTAAATAATATATATATTATTTGTGAACTAATGTCCAGCTGTTCTTTTTAATAGTCAACTTATTTTCAGATCATCAGTCATCAAGCTCAGTAAACACTGGTCACAGACACGACGATGTACCTTTAATTTCACCAAGCAGATTGCTCACTATCATCATGTTTTCAGGCCATTTCAAGTTTGATTTTGACATGACATAAAGCAGTGATATCTAAGTGGGTGAGTTGTTTACTAACTTTTTATTTAATCTACCCATTAACGGCAACATTTTGTTTATTCAGACTAATTCACGAACGCGGAAGATGCATTAAAAAAGAGGCAGGATTTCTCGCATGAACCAATCATATCCATTCATAACCAATCTTACCGCGATGGAGGCATTACCTCTTCTCTCGTGAATTTCCTCCATTCATTTTCGATTACCCCCCACCAAACTCAGCGCATGCTTAAGGGAGTCTGTTCAAACTCAAGAGAGACACAGACTCCCGCTGTAACTTTACCTGCGGGTGGCGCTGTTGGACAGTGGTACTTTAAAAAAGTGTATAAACTACTTGTTTTTCTAATGTCACATTTGTGTTTTTATTTTTGTAATATGGATTCATTTCTCATAAATTTTTTGAGGAGGCAGCAGCATTGCCTCCTTTGCCTCTTCAGAGGAAACGCCCCTGAGAGTGAACTTACTGACATGGCTAATTCCTTAAATGCATTAATATTCTAGAACCTTCTAGATGTTTTGACTATATTGGCTTTGGAGACTTCTATCTGCTCATGTTGATGTTCACAAACCTATCAGGACTGAGCAGGGCTGTTGTCAGGGGGATTTGGGATCTGTGAATTGTCCTGTGCTCTGTAAGTTTTAGAAACAGCTCTGGGACTGAGTCACATAAATATGTTTATTCATAAATAATTTCTTGCTTCGCATCTAGTGATTTGTGCTTGACCACCACAGCAACAAAGGGATTGCTTTGGTAACAGACCCAGCTGTAGATTAGAGATTCTATTTCTGATGTGTAACTGTAGCAGCGAGGACGCTGCACTGACTAGCATGTGCCGTGAAATCAGCCAATAAGAGCTAAGAGCTTCACACAAGATACTCTTCACACTTGCTTAAGATTTCTGGGATTGTAACATGCCAGTATGTTCAGATCACTATCCTATTGAAACACTCTTTAAAAACAAGCTATTGTTAAATATTACACATATGTATTGTTTTTGCAACATAATGTTAAAATGGTATATTTGACTCCTTAGATCAGGGGTACGTTCCTAAGGGCATTGGAATTAAAATATAACTTCACAGGAAGTGTAGCGGGAAACTTACCTACCAGTCATTACATACAGTACTACTGGCTAAAATAAATGTGTAAAAAAAAAAATCCACATTTTATATATATATATATATATATATATATATATATATATATATATATATATATATGTGTATATATATATATATATATATATATATATATATATATATATATATGTGTGTGTATGTGTGTGTGTGTGTTATATATATATAGATAGATAGATAGATAGATAGATACATACATACATACATACATACATACATATACAGCGGGGGAAATAAGTATTGAACACGTCATCATTTTTCTCAGTAAATATATTTCCAAAGGTGCTATTGACATGAAATTTTCACCAGATGTTGGTAACAACCCAAGTAAGCCATACATACAAAGAAACAAACAAAAATAAGTTCAGATATTAAGTTATGTGTAATAATGTGAAATGACACAGGGGAAAAGTATTGAACACATGAAGAAAGGGAGGCGCAAAAAGGCATGGAAAGCCAAGACAACTGCTGAAAACTTACAGTAATTAAAAAGCAATTCAGCCCCCTGTCAGTGGAAATTACAGGTGGTTCAGTCCCAAATGATGGCCAACAAAAAGGTCTCATTGCCAAGGTGTCACACAAGACGCATCTCATGATGGGTAAAAGCAAAGAGCTGTCTCAAGACCTTCGCAACCTAATTGTTGCAAAACATAATGATGGCATTGGTTATAGGCGCCATTCTAAGCTTCTGAATGGTCCAGTGAGCACTTTTGGGGCCATAATACGGAAGTGGAAAGACAATTATTTCACCATAAATTTGCCTCAACCAGTGCTCCTCGCAAGATTTCTGATAGAGGAGTGAAAAGAATAATCAGAAGAGTGGGACTGATCATTTGGGACTGAACCAGCTGTTATTAATTTCCACTGACAGGGGGCTGGATTGCTTTTTAATTACTGTAAGTTTTCAGCAGTTGTCTTGGCTTTCCATGCCTTTTTGCGCCTCCCTTTCTTCATGTGTTCAATACGTTTTCCCTGTGTCATTTCACATTATTACACATAACTTAATTTCTGAACTTATTTTTGTTTGTTTCTTTGTATGTATGGCTTACTTGGGTTGTTACCAACATCTGGTGAAAATTTCATGTCAATAGCACCTTTGGAAATATATTTACTGAGAAAAATGATGACGTGTTCAATACTTATTTCCCCCGCTGTACACACACACATATATATATATATATATATATAGAGAGAGAGAGAGAGAGAGAGAGAGATACTGTGCACTGGAATACAGGAATACATCTCATCATTATTATCACCATCTTTCTTATGTCTATCTATTGCAGATTCCAAATGAAGGATCTCTGGCTTTGGTGATCTCATTGATTGTGCTGCAGGGAGTGACGGGAATCTCCTTCGGGCTGGTCATCTCCTCTGCTATTGATGACGAGCAGTCGGCCAATCAAGCGGCTCTTGGAATCTTCTACCCAAACCTCATCATTAGCGGTACAGTCTGATCTCACAGATGTTAAAACATTTATTTGATGGCATAAGGTTACCCTGTGACTTATTTTGCTTGGTAATATTTATATTTAAATTACCTTTAAGCCTCACACACCAGTACTGATGCAGCCCTCTATTTTAAGACTGTCTGTCATTTCTCCCTCCACCCTAAAATGGTGCAGTCCAGAAAATATAATAAGGGCTATTTGAGGGCCATACTATCTGGGTGTGTCCAGTGAATTAATGGATGTGATACCACAGTGAATAAAATTGTGGATTGATAGTGGAGCGGAATCAACAGAGTGAATGATGATTGATGGATGAGATATAAATGGAAAGGAAAAAAAGATGATTATTGTAAAGAAAAGGAAGGGAATTCTCTTTAGTGAGGTCTTTACCCTACTTATCCTCTCTACCGTCTCTACCACTCTACCCTCACATTAACTCACATTAACGCACATTAACCTCACATTAAAGCTAATTTGTAATTTATGGTTTGCTGATGCTACACAGACATGGTAAGGTAACATATAAGGATTAAACGGATTAAAGTTTTACATTAATTCAGTTAGTCTTTTCTCTGTTCCTCTATCTACCTCCTGTAGGTGTTATCTGGCCGGTTGAGTGTATCCCGTATCCTCTGCGTTATTTGAGTCTAGTCCTGCCCCAGACCTATGCATCTGAAGCCCTGCGCTGCATCATGTACAGAGGTATGATTTAAAATATAGCACCAATAACAACATTTCTGTGGTACACACAAGGACCACTGAGATCCTCAGTGCCAGTTTCGATACTATAGCATTTAAAAAATACAATAATATTGTAAATATTAAAATTAAATTTAAATAATGCCATGTAGACTTAAAAATATTTCTTAAGTATTATATACTTTACATTATTTTAGTTTAATAAAATATATATATTTTTAGTATATATATTTTTTATTTTCGTATATAAATATAATATATTTTTATAATATAATATATTATAATATATATGTATGTGTATATATATACAGTATACTGTGTATATATATATATATATATATATATATATATGTATGTATGTATTATAATATAAATATAAATGTTTATTTTTAAATATTGTAATGTTTTATTTGATAATTTATTCATTTATAATAAAATCTAATATAAATATATACCTATTATTTGTTAAAAAAATATAAATATATATACAGTATATTAATAAAAAATGTATGCATGTATGTGTGTATATATAGTTTCAGTATTTTGACACTTTTTAAGTTGGTACTCAGGGCTGTTGTCTTGGTACCATAATACAAGTACTTTTGACATCCTTATAGGCGGCAATATAAAGAATGTTTACATGTGAACATCTAGATGACAGATGGTGTGTAATGGTTGTAGTGATGTTGAGTTGCATACATGGTACAGATGTAGTCTCCTCACCTACCACAATTAATGGAAACAGAGTGTATGTAGTTAGTATCTTATCTCTAGTATCTTATCACAAACCTCAAAGTCACTCCTACTCGCACACCTCAAATAACTATCGTCTCTTCTGTGCTGTTTTCATCCGACACACACACGCAACAATCTTCTATGAAGTCCCACTCACCTAACATTTTCCCTCTGATACAAACATCTTGAGTTACAGTAGACTCCAGGACACCTGATACTCTTCTATCTCAATTATTCACGGAGCAGGAGGAGCGTCTGCCTCCATTCCTAAATTAAACACACAGCTTCCCTGCTGTTTACCTATCAGCATTGCTCACAGTTGGGAAACACTTGGATAGACAAGGACGCCACACAGTTGAAGTTCAAGTTCGAATGTATTGAAGTTGATTGAAGTACAGGGTAGATCAGAGCTGAGACTGGTCATGTGACTGAAAATCTGCAGACTGTACACAAACATGGTTTTCCCCTTCATTAATCTACCTGAGCCCTTTTATGATAATGGTTTATGATTATGACATCACATCAACATCGCTCAGGAACAATGGTGTTATTGTTAATGAAAACAGAAACTATTAAAAAGAATTTTTCATTAATATAAAGCTCAAATTAAATAAATTATAAATATTAGATATAAATATGTAACTTACAAAACGTAAACAACATACTGAAATAAAAAGTCACAAAAATAAGCTAAATATAAATATTTAAAAGCAATAAACATGCCAAAAGTATGTAACAAAATGACTAAATATTTAAATTAATATTTAAATAACTGAAAATATGAAAATGTTCAGCTAATTCAAAATATTATGAATATGAATGATAGTAAAATAACTGCTCTGGGTGGAGTCATAATTAAAATTGGATAAAACCATGACATACAGCAGATTAGTTATTGTCATTTCAATTTTACTTCTCACTATTTGCAGAGCCAGACTATCTACATAAAGCTTAGTGTTATCTGTTGTCAGATCTGGTTACTAATCCTGTTACTGAGTACTGATTCTCCAATTTTGCATTCAGGTTGGGGTCTGTCCCATATGATGGTTTGGCGAGGCTTTGTGGTCACTCTGGGCTGGAACACATTCTTCATTATGCTAGCAACGATCATTCTCAAGCTGAGAACATGAGAGGCTCTGCCTGAGGAATCTGCTTCAGATTGGGTGTAGTGGTGTCCAGTAAGGCCAAAAAAAAAAAAAGACTGACACATGGAAATGCCAATCTGAGCCTCTCTCTCCTTAATATGCCATTCACCTAAAAGGATCCAAGGACCATCAACATGAAACTCAGGGCCAGTTTCTCAACCAGCTAAGAGACCTATTGAACAAGCAATTCAAACTTCTGTCAAGTTTACTGACTGTGACGCGTAAAGCTCATGGTGAATTTCACATGGTCTTCAGTTATTTTAAACATCCATCAAATAAGAAAGAAAATTGTTGAAGCCTACTGTTGGAACTTTCCATACTCTCTCTTCTTTTTTCCCCTGGATTATGTAATGCATTCTGAATTCACTGACTGCATGCCTGAGTGTCTTAGGGTGCGTCTCAATCAGCTCCTTAGTTCAGTAGTCAGGGCACTGATCAGGGAGTCAGATATTTTAAAGGCTGTCTCTATCGCAAAAATCCTTCCAGTGAACCGAAACGTTCGCTCCCTAAAAAGTTCCACAATGCTCAGTGAAAACTAGGGAGCATCAATGCTCACTATGTTCCCTTACCGGAAATTCTGAAGCACAAAATAAATCGCGTGAGCCAACTCAATAAACACAATGACACATATTAGATGTGTTTTAAAAAACAAACTAAAATAAACACACATCGCCATACTGGTAATGAACCTAATCTAGCTAACATTTATAATAAATTATGGCTGAAATGTTGCTAGGATATGTAAAAATCAAAGTATTTATCATAATATATTTTTAAATAACAAATAATATCAGTGATATCTGTGCTGCTGTTGTTCATAAATACCAGTAGTGACGTTGCATGTCGAGGGCGATGCCATGTTGCTGGAAAAAGAGCCATCAGTGTACAAATGTGTTGTGAGTCAGGGTCCTTACCAGTGCCCGAATTCGTGAACACGATAAACTGATTCATGACCTAGGGAGCTAGGGAGCTGATTGAGACGCACCCTTAGTGTATAGTCCATATGCTTTTTCTGTGCCAGTTAATCTTAGATTGGGTACAACCAGACATCTAAATTGCTTTGGTTAAGCCTACAATGTTGCCCTCCCTTGTGCCCCCTCATCCTAAACCGAAAACACAATGCTTGAAGGATTCTTCTCTCAAGTCTCAAGTCTAGTTTATTTATAAAGTCCTTTCCACTACAAAGTAGACCAATGGGCTGTATAGTAAAACATATTATTCTACAAATAATAATTAAACAGAACAAGAAGACAAAGGTTAATAATAACAGAAAGAAAAACAAAAGATAACAGAAAACAACATAGAAGAAAATAATTCTCTGGGCACGGTTCACCCATTGCATCGTATAGTGTTTTTGATTTTTCAAATTGCTGTTTTTTTTTTAATGATAAATGTTTTTAGATTAGCAGCTTGGGTGTTAATTTATCAAGTGCCATAAACAAAATGAAGGAAAAACGACGATGTTTACATTTTAGCACATAGCAGGCCAAAGTTAAACCTGCAAGTTGAACTGAAAAGACAAGTTTAGTCTCTTATTTTAGTATATGTTATATTTGAAAGACAGCACAAGCTGCATTACAATGCAAGCCATATATGCTAAGTTACTTGGAATGGTCAGAATAGTTTGATGGATATTTTAGTGTGCAATATTTGACATGGAGAATGCATGTTTTAAGTGGATTATTGGTTGTGGGTAAAAAAAGTGTGTGTGTGTGTGTGTGTGTGCATCACTGCTCTTGTAAGACAACAACTAATTTATTATATGTATTTATATTTTTTCCTCTTTATCTTTGAATCTTAAAGTTCATCATTAGGATACTGGATTTCTACATTTACCTTCATTAACCACCTCCAGGTTCTGGTTTGGTTTATATTTAAGTCTCTACACCACATCCAAATTAAACAAATCTGCTTAACTGAACTGAAATACTTTGAAAGCTAGAAGAAATTGTTAGTGTTTGTTTAAAATAACCTTTAAATTTGGTTCCACATCACATCAGATAACTGTATTTTGAACAGTTAAAAACCAAGTTGAATTTGTTTAGTTTTTTTCCATAAATGGAAAATTCAACAGGAAATTGCTACTGTTTAAAAATTGTGCAAATATTTAAAAATGATGGAACATTGTTTTCCTTTATTGTAGTAATAATGAGGCCCACAATAAAGGCTGGAATTTCATGGTATGTTTTGATAGAACATAGGCTGACAGTTGATTTTACTAGAGCTTTGTTGATTTTTGGATTTTCTGTGTCTGGCTCCGGTTGAGGCTTAGAGACAAATGTTTGGCAAAGGTTTGTTAAGTTCTGTGCCATTTTGAAAGGTCATCGTGTCACCTCCATACACACACAATACCATTATTTGCTACCTCTTGAATTGTTGCATAAAAAGCCCATATATATGCGTGAACATTCATATGCTCTTGGTGTAAAACGATCTTTGTGGAATTATGACTTCTTTTTCAACAATAAACCGTTTTAATAAGTTCTTCATATTTGTATAATGACTGTTATTTGTATAATATTTAAAAAATGTTTCCACCACTCACTCTTTCAGCTCTTACATTTATTGCCTCTTTTCTCTTTCATTAACAGTCACATTTCAATATTTACATTTCAAATGTCCACAGGCTTCAAAAGTTTCTCGAGATCACAAATAAGTTTGAAGGGTTATTCCCAAAACATTACAGATATTTTCCTAACAAATTTCCATTGTTAATGTATCACTGTAAGCACATTTCCTTTTTTGATGAACTATGGGTCCAGTCAAATTATTCATCTATGGGATCATGGGACGTCCTGATTTTGCAGAGTTAGGCACGTTCCTGGTCAACACATTTTATTGGTCCTGGAACAACATTCCTGTCCATATTCCTAGCTCTAAACCTAACCCTACCCATCAAATTATTATTAAAATCAGAGGGAAATTAACACTGACGGAAGTAAAAGCACCTAACCCTGATTGTAAGCCTAAACTTGACATAAACTGTCAATCTGTCCCTCAGATCTGATTGGTTGATTTGAATGTTGTTCTAGGATCAAAAAAGGAACATGTTGCACTTGGTGAAATCAAGTTCTGCGGGATGCGCACCACAGATGCTATTCATAGACAATATAAGTTCAAAATAACTATTCCTTTAACTCTGAGCACAGTTGTCTGAGATCGAGGTCAAAGCTCAGCTATCCAGAATGCTGGCACACCAATAAACAAAGAAGCCTATTGGATCTGAGACTTCTTAATCTTATCTGATATCTACTGATGTGAATTTGGCTGGCGAGGAAAGCGAGGTCAAGCTGTCAGATGCATTACGTAATCATCCATAATGCTGAACTTCCAACTTCCAGCTTTTATGCAACAGGTTTGGAGGATTGTATAACGTGTTTGGAAAACAAACAAGCACATTGCTAATTTTCTTTTGAACTGTCTCATTCTGCTGTCAGGAACCAGAAACCACTTATAAGAACAAGTTCAAACTTTCCTCTGTATTACTCAGTTTTAGGAACGACTGGGAAAAATGCCCATTCTCCCATATCAAACGTCATTCATTAGGAAATCAAACACCACACCCATGTTACATGATCAGGATTCAAAGTTACTCATGAAATGCAGTCAATCTATTACTGGAAGTCAGCTAATAAGAATAGATTGATTATTCTGGATTTTGTTTCTGTTTTTTCTATTTTCTTATATCTGTTTGAGAAGAGTTTGCAAAACTGCAGTAATTTTTGGGCAAAATATTCAATATTCTGGTTTAATAAACTGGTTTTTAATAAATTTCCCTCAAAACAACATTGCTTTACCATTATATGAGAATCGACACAACTTTTCATAGAACCACAGTGGTCGAATAACTATACCAAGAAAGTAAACTGCATAAAAAACAGTTGTAAACTAGTGTTTGGTGTCTAAGTATAGTGTCTAAGTGACTGATGACATCACCAGCAACTCACCCAGTGAAATCAAAGTCTATAAATAGATTCTTTGCAAGTATCTCACTGTTGTGTTAGGGCAGGTTTGGATTTAGGAGGGGTAAAAAAAACTAAAGGAAGAAATTAATTCTGAGAGAGAATCTACAGCAGCTCATCATTCTTCTTTCATCAAGAAAGAACTACATGTGCAGGAACTTTTAAATATTTTTAGCTGCCATTTTGAAAGAAGCTCCATGCAGGTGATCTCTAATAAAGTATTTGAATTGTGTGCATTATGATTCTTCAGGTTTGTTCCTCCATATTCTAAACATTCTGTAAATATATTTTCATAATGGTTACAGTCACCATGACAGCTATAGGACAACAATTTGAACGCCAGCCCCCGAACAGTGGGCAGTTTGGATATCTAAAATTTGGTTAAGCCTGAGTGTTGTGATTCGATCACATGCCGCTGTCACACTTTTGTACGTTTCTCACCTTATTCATTCTCTTCCCAGCACAGCTCCTATGTTTTGAATCTTATCAGGGCAGCACTAAAAAGCGAATTACCTTTCACATAAAACAATCGGCCTTTGGAGTCATCAGAGTCACCATCATATGAGGAAACGGGGACGTTCTTTCCTGCATTTACAAACAGTAAAACAGCTCAAAGCTTGTGCCAAATGGTGCTGAAGAACACAAATCATTTAAAGGCTTAGGGGTCATTCACAAAGAACACATGATTAAAAAATATTACATAATAGTCTGAATTGTGAGATATAAGATATAAACTCAGAATTGCGATTAAAAAGTTGATAAACAGATATTTTTTATTATGTGGTGGAAGTAAGCCTTCAAAATCATTAGTGTGAGAAAAATGAAAGAGAGTGTGCATGTCACACAGGTGAGAATTGCAGAAATACTGTATAATTATGATGCGTCAGTCTAGTTGCCATGACAAAATAAACACAGATATCAAAATTAAGCAGATATCGCAGATGAAGTGATATGTGTGCATGGACATGTATCTGTGTGCACTGACAAACCACTAACCACGTTGCAGAAAAAGTTTCTGCATATGTATGTGTAATGTTTGCTTGTTATCTTGTTGATCCCTCTGGCTTACATTGTTTTTGGACCGTGAAATTTTTTTAAGCATTTCATCACATGACTTGTGCCAACATTTCACTGTTTTCATAACATTGCTATGAGCTATAAGCAGGCTTGGGCTAGAGTTGAAGGTTGATGTAAGGTAAGGATACTACCAGATCATGTCTGAACAAATCGACCTCTACTGGAAACTCTTTCCCAAACTGAGATGGCACTGTTAAATCACCTCTCCAACATGTTATCTAGACCGAGACTAGTCATAATGTGTCTGCTTTTAAAGCGTAAGAAAAGTCCCATATCAGAAAAGAGTAGGTGGCTCGGAGTAGGAGTAGAGATTGTTTGATTGCTTTGAGGAGTATGTTTAGCAGTTAATGTGACATATATCTCCTTGACAGGAGAAACATGCACAAATACTCAAATATGTTTTATAATGCACTGACTAGTATCTGTAGTAACACTCAGAATTCAGAAGAATTACAAAATATCACTACACACACATATAGTTCAATCACATAAGTTTCCTCTAGTAGCACTGTCTATATGAAATGGGCTATGGCTGTGTGTTGTCACTGTGCCCCCCCAAAATGAAAACTATTAATGTCTCTGGATGCCTCAACAACCCACTTGGACAGGTTTGGGATTTTATCTGCTGTGTTTAATTTGTCTGCATGGTCTCTTTTTTATTCCTTACTCTTGTAAAGGCAATAAACTTGACTTGGCCTGACATTAATCTTAACCAGGATGGCTAATGATGAGGCATCCTCATGCATTCATAACCCTTAAAAGAATAATCCCATGACATTCTTGTTCTTATTGTTTATTACTCATAAAATTGCCTAAACTTGTTTTAGTTAAAGGCGTTAGAGAACTTCTTGATTGCTGAGTCATGTTTCATTTGCCTTTCCGAAACTACATTCCCAAAAAAGGCATGTATCGAAAAACGGGAAACAACACAAATGTCTTTAATGACAAGTTAATCAAGGACGAACAAGACTCAATTCAGATTTCAAAGAACTAAAACGCTACAAATAAATAAAAATGAATATGAAATGATGAAATAATGAAATAATGAAATAATGAAATAATGAAATAATGAAAATGAATGAATAAATAAATAAACAAACATGCCAATAATAATAATATTGATAATAATAATAATAATAAAATGTTAAATGCTGCATTAAATAAAATATAGGCTACAATAAAATAAAGCAAACAAAAATAATACACTCATCGCTGCTCATTCATTACCAGCAACAAACAGAACAAATTCCTCTGGAAATCGATTATACCTATTGGAATTGAAACGTTTTGATGTAGCCTAGTTATTTCTATTTACACAGAAATGTATAGGCCTACTGCCTGTGTTGTATGAATAATACAAGATTAGAGCCTTACTTCGTTGATTTGTTGTAGGCTACAGATACAAAACAGTGATTGTTTTCTTTGGGCGTGCGTGCAGCTCAAATGTGAGATTTGCTGCAAAGATACAGTAGCTATATGTGCGACCTAATCCAGTAACAGCATTTGCATTTGATCTTCTGACTGGTTCAGTGATGAGAACTCCATTACCCACAATCCTGTTCACCCGATCAGTGACGCGGCAGGTTTTTTTCTCCGCTCATCTACACTAGAGCCACTACAACACAAAACACCACCGTCTGTTTACAGTCTCTCTAATAGCAGCGGGCGGACAACACCATTTTCCAGGCATTACTTTTATATTTAAATCATCTGTTGTTCTTCCGAGCCCGAGACTGTCTGGGATCACAGCACATACAACGGCAGAAAAAATATTTTTGTTTGAATTTTGAGGAGAAGTCTCAACACCTGCCTTTGTTAGCAAGTTAGCCTCGCGTGCCCTTATAGAAGCTCCTCATCCATTATTCTGTGTTTTATTTATTTTTTATTTTATGTATTAATTTATTCAGTCAGACAGCAGTTGTAGCTAAACCTGTGCTAACGGAGCAGCTCTTTGTTCGTGCCTCGGAAAAAAACACACACCAGCACCGCCGTGAGTACCTCATATTATTCACTAGAAAAATAAACAGCATAGCTGGTGTTTTATAGAATAGCATTTATTTCTTCTCTTATTCTGACTTGTTTCCTGCAATGTTGTCTGTTTTGTTATATTTTGTCTGCATATCTTCTGGTTATCATGTTGACTTATGTTAAACAATAGGTTGTTTTTTATTTCACCATTCAGTAACGTTAGCCTATATAAATGCTCAGCTTATTTATGTCTGTTTATTGTGTTGTTTCAGTCTATCAAATATAACTTACCGACAAAGATATGTTTTGATTTTCAAAAAGCTGAGAATAAATATCTGTAACTGAAGTTTATTTTCATTTATCATTTAGCAGAGCAAAGAGGTGTCATTTAGTTAATTGTAAATGTTATATTTTTCTAGGTTTTCTGTCAGACATATACAAATGATTTTTTTGCGTCTTGTGTTTTAGCCACTGACTTCACAATTGTCCATGCTTAGCTACTCGACATGTCCAAGAATAAACTAGAATTTTAGCAGTCTATGTCAAGTCCAGTGAATTACATGAAGCCCTCATTTTCATTTTGATGTGTTTGCGTAGACAATGGAGATTTATACTAATTGAGAAAGCAGTGCCCTCCATATACTTTATGGGCAGAATTAGCATTGGCGTTTGTAGGCTCATTACAGACGTGTCATTGTTCTTTGCTGATGTATTTAAACGCTCAGAGTCATTTGCATAGGCAGACCGAGCATCTGGTCCGACCCAATGTGGCCTTTGTCCCGTTCCCGTGCTGACGTCAGGATGTCAATCACCCCCCCTCCCTTCCCTTTGGTACCAGCCGGTGCTGTGCTACATCTGAATTATTTATTAAAACAATCAATGGATTAACGTGCGTTAATACAACATTTACTGTCACTCCATTGTTTCTGCTATCACATTCATGCCTAGTGCTGAAATGAGAAACTTAGAGCTGTCAAATAAAGTGTGCTGAAGTTTGGAAAACTACTTTTGTCAGGTGAATAGAGAGACTGTACAACATTTGAATGTTTAATTGTAAACCTGCCCTGCTAGTAATTAATTTACATAGATTATAATGCTTAAATGGCAAAGCCAAAGTAATCCTTAATGATGCATAATTGTGCATTATGTAAAATGAAATTAACGAACTTATGAAATTAATTAAATTATCTTGAAATTAACTTCGTATTATATTTGTTTAAATTTAAATTAGTTTGAAATCAAATCAAACAATAATTGTTGATAACCCCAATCTGAAGTGATCTCTTTGGATATGTTTTTTTTTTTTGTGGTTTGAGTGAATTCAGGTTTGTGCTTTATTTGATAAACTTTACCTTGGGCATCTTAGTTGGAGAACTTTGATGCAGAGCATTTTCTTGCAGTTATATAAACTGAACTTCCTCAGTGAGGGCAATACAGTGGTGTCTACCCTATCAGATGTAAAGTTCCTTGTTTGTATATCAAAGTTACTGGTAAGAGAGAGTATTGTTCCTTCTGTGTTTGTTTTGCCTTGATAAATTACCAGGGACTCATTTCCAGCCGTTTGACTGCTTTCCTTTAGACAAGAGCAAAGGTTACCATTCGACACTTTGGGCTTTTTATGTTTTGCTGTACTGGTGATTTGAGTATGCTGTGTCTTTGTGTTCACGTCACCTTATGTAATGTGTATTACATGTATTCCCTCAAGCACGGGAGCCGCACTGACTCTGTAGTGTAAAATGATCTCAGTCTGTATCACTTCCAGTGTCTTGTGAGACTGCTGGTCTAGGATTCATTTTTAGCTGCTTCTACTTAACCGGTGCTGTGGCATTAATTGCGAAAAACTCTTCCTGGATCAGCAGCAATCTGTTTGCAGCAGATCAGATATCTGTGAAACTGTCTGATATCTCTAAGCCTGACTTGATTCCTGAGCAAAGTCATCATTCTCTATTAAATATTGCAACCTGCAGTTTAACTTTTTATGTGTTATTTTGCTTTGATCTTCTCTCAAATTTGACTTGCTGTCATTATGATTAATTTTCTGTTTACTAAGCCTACATGTTTGGGAATAGATCTTGCGAGACGATTTTAGGGAGGCATCAGAATGCAGCGTTGAAGTAAATTCCTCTTAAAGGGATAGTTCGCCCAAATATGAAAATTCTGTCGTCATTTACTCACCCTCATGTTGTTCCAAACCTGTATGAGTTTCTTTCTTCTGACACAAAATAATATATTTTGAAGAACGTTGGTAACCAGACAGTTGACGGTATAGCCATTGACTTCCATATTTCTTTTCTTCCTATAGTCAGTGGCTACCGTCAACTGTCTTGATTACCAACATTCTTTAAAAATATCTTCTTTTGTGTTCAATAGAAGAAAGAAACTCATACAGGTTTGGAACAACTTGAGGGAGTTTTTTTTTGGGTGAACTATCCCTTTAAAATGTCAGTAGTCAGCAAATCTATAACTTCCACTTGCTTGTCACTTGCTTTCAGTAATGAGAAACTCATCCAGTGTTGTGTGGGTTTCACAAATCTTTGAAGGTGTTAAAACCCATGTGAAATTGTGTGAGATGTCACCCACTTTTTGACTGATCGCTACTTTATACGTTCCAGTGATATACATTTGTTTGAAGAATGAGCTCGGTGCTTTTTTTGGAAACTGTGCCAAACCTCCGCATTTGAATAGCACCCCCAGAGACCTTCAATCTGCTGATTGTGTCCATTTATTTCATTGGAATTGAGTTATTGGCCCAAGTGCGCAGTACAGCATCATCTGGATCTATCTACACAACTGCAATGTGTTTCATCAGATTAATTATTTCTCACAAACATGTAAAGATATACATTACTGTTCAAAAGTTTGGCCCAGTAAAATAATTAAAAAAAGATATAAAAAAATGTTTCAACAAGGATTTATTAAATGGATCAAAAGTGACAGTAAAGACACTTACAATGCAACAAAATATATATATTTAATGACCATTCAGCCATTATATTCCTGGTCAGGACTGTCTTTTGGACACTTTGTTGTGTCTATACAAAGTTTTAAGGATGACGTATATTGTGGAAACTAGGTCAGACAGTGGGCACCTCAGAGGAAAAGGAAGCAGGAAGAACTCTCTCTTTCTCACATGCTTGGCTGTGCTGACAGGCTGCTTCAACCCTTTGAGTTTGTTTGTTGCAGCACCTGAAAACTGAGGAAATTTATGCATATTGTTTTTTAAATGGCTAGCTTAGAGTTCTCTTAAAATTTTCAGTAAACTGAACTCTTCCTGGTGTTAGCCTATGTTTAATTCCCTTTTCTGCAAAGGTTTCGTAAAGACTTTTCAATTTAACTAAAAGGAATCTAAATGCTGTTCTTTTGAACTGTCTATTCATGAAATAATTCTAAAAACATTTATTTGCAATTTTTTTGAGCACCAAATAAGCTATTATTAGAATGATTATTGAAGGATCATGTGACACTGTAGACTAGAGTAATTTCTGCTGAAAATTCAGCTTTTAAGTTGTATTTGTATTTCACAATGTTACAGTTTTGCTGTATTTTTTACCAAATAAATGCAGCATTGGTGACCATAAGAGACTTAAATCTAACCAACCTCAGTTTTTCAATATTAGTCAAGGGGACAGAGATTCAGAGAGGTAACTTGTTTGTCTTCACACCTGTTCAGACGTATCTTGATAGGTTGTATGATCTCTGCTCTTGTGTTTCTGTTGAACACCGTTTAAATTCCGGTACCTGACGTACCAAATAAAACCTGATTCTGATATGTCCTGCTGACTCTTGCTTTCTGTGTTTTTTTTTTTTTTTGCTCTGAGCAGCTCAATTCTGAGCGGTGTGTGAAAGACGAGACTGGTCATGTGACCTGAAGGACACACCAACCCCCATCACAGGCCTCGGTTCCCCTCAAACTTCCTTTGGGGAGAGCCAGGGCTGATCACTGTGGGCTGTAAATGAGTTATTGTCATGGAGACTGAGAGGTCAGCCTCTGCCAGTCAAAGATGAATCCGGCAGAACGATGAGCTCTGGCATGCATCTGGTGCTTGCGTCACTGACAGGATCCTTTCGAAACTGCCCTAAAGTATATCTAAAAACCAGCTGACTGGAGTTTAAATTAGTGTTAGCATATGGACTGCTCTGAAGAATGACTTGTTTCCTGTTTACACAGCCATATCTAAAGAGCACCCCCCACTTTACTGGATCATTTGACAGTTTCTGGGAAGAGTTGATTGTGCTCTCCGTAAGTGGATCTTTAGATGTGTTTTTGTAAGGTTAGCCTTTGTTTCAGACACATCACCTCAAAAGACTCAATACCATGTGTTTCTCTGTGGTTTCATGTACATATGTGTTTGTGTCTGCATGGTTAGTTCATTGTCACAGTCCAGTCTGTTTGTTTCTCTCTGGTTTCAGTGCTCATGTCATTGAATAATTAAAAAGCTCTTGAAATTGAAGCTCAGCCACTCCCATCATCTCTCCTGTCCTCCCTCCATCTGTCTGTTCTGTACTCGTTTAAGAAAGCTAGCCGTTTCGCCATGTCACATTCAGCTTGAGTGTTGTCCGTAACCGTTTCTTGTTCCTAGATGATTATCTTTAGTTTTATATTGCTTCCTCTCCCTATCTCTTTCTCTGACTGTTTATTACAAGTTCGAAGTGTGCAAAGTTTCTATTCAGATTCCAGTGAAAGTTATTCTTCACTGGAAGAATAACTTCTTATGTTATAGACTTTCTACTTTTTGAATGGGTAGATTGCCACAGAAAAAAAATTATATTCACTTTAAAAGTTTGTTAAATCAATAATTCACTGTTTTAAAACGAACAATTTCATCGTTAATGTTTCATTGAAATCTGATTTTGCGCAGTTAAACATACTCGGTTAAATGACAATGCATTAACATTGTCAACTAACTAGAAAGCTTTAGTGAGTGAAATGAGCTCCTGCTTAGTAACTAGGCGTATATGCATTCATTAATAAGGATGTGCAAAACGACATATTTGGTAGTTGTTCACACAGTGCTTTTGCTTTCCATTGTGTTCCACGTGTTTGGCCGTTGCACTCTGGTCTTGCGTCTTGCACATGACATGTCGTTCTAAAAACCTAAAAATCACATCTCTATAGTGACCTTGCATTTTTTCATTCCACTACCCTGTGTCTTGTGTTTTTAAATGCAAAAACACGCTCTGTGTGAACGGACATTTTTGTGTTGAAAGAATGCAAGACGTGAGCAGTAGAATGGGGGTAAAACGCAAGGAGTTAAGGTGCGTTTTTAATTTTTTTTTAACTTATTACCTTAGCACCACGTTTTTAGTAAGCCATGTTGTGTGAGACAATACAAAAGAGATGCAAGTGCAGTGGTCAAAGACATCCATCTAGTGCATATTTACAAAGGAAAACAATGGATAAGTGCAATCATAAAAGTGAAAGTCATACAGGTTTGGAACCACATAAGTGTGAGAATTTATTTTTTATTTTTTTTGGAGTGAACTATCCCTTAAAATAAACAATTAGGCTGGTTTTGAGTCCAACTGACCCAAATTTGATGTCTTTGAGGCATTTACATAAGATATGTTCTTGTGTTCAAAAGCTAGATCACCGCCAAATAAATAAATAAGAGTAACCAGCCAATGTTGTACTGTCAACTACTGAACCAATTCACCCATCCTCTAATTCATAAATGTTTTATCTCTGACACTGAAGGTCAGAAGGGAAGTCATCAGAGAGTCATTATGTTGCATCTTTTAATAATAATTTGTTTGTATTGTTTCTCAATTGCCTTTCACAATTGCAGTGTATTTCACTTTTTGGAGTAATTGTTTTGAGTCATTCTGCATATGAATTTGTCTCACGTTTCAGATGTTAAATATATAAATGATGTCTGTTGATAAGTTACCTTTGGTCATTTGGAACAATTTAGTACCAAAGGACACTCGGTTTTGCCTTACTTCCAAAGCCTGCATAGTATGTTCACGTGTTCCTGTGTGCGCACGGGTGGGTGGGGCAATGCAGAGGTCTCTTCCTTTGTGGTGAAATCGGTACCAGATGGAGAGAGGTGTGTGTGTGTGTGTGTGTGTTAATGCACGCCCCTCCTTTTCCTCTCCCCACATATTAAATCGAAATGCACATTCAAAGAAATCTTCAAGATCTGGCTTTTGAATCTGTGGTCGTATTCTCAGTGACAGACCTAATTGCGTCACCTGACCCACTCTCAATCGTACACTCTCAATTTGTTTGTTGGTAAGCTTGAAGCTGAGTGCTTGTTTTCTTCTGATCCTCTATTAAGCAAACACAGACTGAGCTGAGACTTTATAAACTGGGTTTAAGACAGCTTCCATGCACTCTTTGTTCCTTAAAGAAAGCTTTAAGCCAATTAGGCTGCTAGCTCAGTGCTGGGTGAATGGCCGTGGTGAGGTAGTGTGTGTGTGTGTGTGTGTGTGTGTGTGTGATCCAAACAGTACTCTGGAGATTAACCAGCCTTGTGGAGCGTGTTAGAATATGGTTAGGTTTTCACCTTTAAGAAACACTTTTTAAACACTGACTGTTGATTGGCTAGTTCACTAGTTGATCACCACTTTCTCAGACATCAGGGTTTGATTGTTTCGAATAGCCACAGACCACAGACATCTTTCCCATGAAGATAGTAAAGTTCAGTCTGCTGTTTTCATCTTTAATTTCTCCCACTTGTTCAGCAGTGCATAACCTACAAAAGGAGCACATTAAAAAAAGTCGCCCACTTGCATTTCCAAAGTGTGTATAGGGTCAGCAGTCCCTTGACCTAGAAAAAACTCTGTTTTAGATGTTTTACAGCAGCATGTAGGAAACGTTTGATGTTTCTCTTGCTGCTTCAAAGGCCTGTTGTTCCTAGCTGAAGTTTTTCTCAAGCTTTGATTTTTGTTTTTCACCAAGTCTCAGGTGACTTAAGGCCACTCTTTGCCGATGCATACGTGTCTGTCTGGTATTTAAAGGGACAGTTTCAACCTAAAACTAAAATTCTGTCATTTACTCATCCTCACCTCCCCTCGTTCCAAACCTTTATGATTTTTCTTCTGTGGAACTTTTAAAAATATATATTTTGACAAATGTCTCACTGTTATTTTGTCAATGGTAACCAAAACTGTTTGGTTACCAACAGTTCTCAATGTTGTTTTTTTGTCTTTTGCAGAAGAAAGAAAGCCATACAGGATTGGAATGACATGAGGGTGAGTAAATTATGGCAGAAATTAATTTTGTGGGTTATGGTGTTTCTTGTGCATGCATGCATGCTCCTGGATATCTGATTCGTCTCACCATATCTCCTTTTCACCATCTGCGCTTTCATCTTTAGCTCAAATTCATCATTGTGTTGATGCTGTCTTGTCAGCAGTGTTGTATTGATTCAAATAGTTGTCAGTGTAGAGTGGTGGAAAGGTGGTGATATGTGGTAAGTTCTGGTGTTCCTGCCCAGGTGGAGGTCACCTGCTTCCTTTCTGCAGTTTTAACTGTGATCAAACCACATGTGCATCCAGTTTCTCATTAATGGTGGAATGTTTTTATAATGTGTTCATTAGGATCCTTTAGTCAGTCTGTGTTGTTACTTGTAAAGTGATTCATGGATTTTGTGACTTGTTCAGTGTGTTGGTGTGTTTTACAGAGACATTTGCACTCTTCCGAAGCCTACATACCTGCTTTTCCAGAAGTTATGTTGCCTCCTTAGTAGCAACCTTTTTTTAGCCAAAACTGTAAGGCATCATAACATCTATCCATTGCAGAAAAGAGAATCCCAGAATGTGCTGCAACAAGCTCAGTGAAAACATTAGTAGCTGTGTCTTATTTTGGATGCATCCTCCATTTTTACATACAGTACATTATAATTTTGTGATGCCTAAATTCTATTGTAGCATTTAAAAATGATTTGTGTTTTTTTATTTACACAAAACAATAGTTTCATTTTATTTATAATTTATTTTTCAGAGCTGTTAGAGAGATTTGTTAAATATCGAAGGCCAAAGACTTTTATTTTTTTATAAATCCTTTCCTGAGCTTTAAAAAAAAGCTTGAAATGTCACACAGACTGGAAGTTTCCTTTGACATGGTTGTGTACAAATTCAGACAGCTTTAATTCGTCTGTGGTCGGCCATGCGTACGGGTGTTCGGCGGGTGTGTATCACTCGTCTGCTCTCTCTGCTGTGAAGCAGCTGCACACCCAACATGCTCCACTTCAAACTCCCATCACCCACATGTGGCGCTTGTGGATCCCACAGACCAGATGCCCATGCTGGATGCAGATGTGTACCTCCCCTCTGGTTCCTGACTTCTCATTTCAACTTCCTTCTCTACTCTTGGATCTATTTTAGACCACATATTATGCAACTGATACTTCTCCCTAATTTCTCGGTGGGAACGGTTTAAGATTCCACATCCTACCCACTCATGAAATAAGTTTTATTCGCCGTTGGGCTATAATTCAGACCTCCCCCGACAGCAAAGTGACTCTAGATTAGAACCTGAGATCGTGATTCAGTCTTAAAATTCTCATTTTAATCACAGAAGTGAGGAAGTAACACCCCCACCCCCCCAACAGAAAGGTGGTTTCTTTCCTTTGAATCTGAGTTTTTGGTGGTTTTTTTGCACGTGGGAAATTCCATTTCTCTCTCTCTTTTGAATGTGTATAAGGACTTATTGATTTCTAAGCTTTTGATACAGACTGAGTCTGGTTATATTTGCTCTTTTCAATGCAGCAAAATCAGCTGTGGACTCTAATGATCTTTTTCAGTTTTGTGTATTGTGTGTTTGTATGTGTCTGAATGCATGCAGGTTGTTTCTTAAGGTGTTGTCATAAGTTGTATGGGAGTTGTCTGAGCACACAAGTGGTTTCAGGCTGAGTACCTGAACCCACACACACATCTCTAAAGTCTGACAAGTTTGGCAGGCAATAGCATATCACTGTTCCAAAATGTGTGTAAAATTTGTAGAGGAATGGACACAGCTCATCACGTGTGTACAGTTCAAACTGTTTGGTATTATGTTCTGGGATCAGGGGGTCATATCATATTCCGCAAGGTCTGAAACCATGTTCTGTGTAAAAGATAAAGGAAGGGTTTTGTTCACAGATGCACCCTGGGTTTTATATTCAGACAGTCACCATGAAGTAAAAATCGGTAATTCTTATTTTTAATGAAATATTTCAGTGTTTATTATTGATTTATCCATGCACATCATCATTATTTTTTATCCTCCAGCAACCTGTCACTTACCTGAGATCGCAGCAGTTAGCAAACGACAATAATCGAATCAATACCAGATGGAAAAAGTCAAATCCCACCCTACATTGTTTTTCTCATTCGAGAAGCCGTTTCACTCTTATGTGTCACCATAGGGAGGAAAAGACCGTTGCAATTTCCAGTTCATGCTGTCTTTAAAGTAAAATGTTTACCAAAGATAAAGCGTACATGCTGTAGGACAATTTGAGTCATAGGCCCTGTCCCAATTGGCACCCTAAACATTTGCAGTCTTCCGCTTTGACTGTCGGGAAGAAGTCTGCTGCAGACCTCCCTTCAGTGCGGGCTCGGCAAAAGTGCGCATCGAGCCTGTTTACAATGTCTACCATTGTAACAGATGTTTGCATCTACCAATGTCTTGATACAGTGTGTGTGTATATATACATACATATGAATGTATATGTTTGTGTATAAATGGGCCTATAAATTAGGGCTGCATGATATATCATTTTAGCATCGATATCGCGATAGTCACATCGCAGGATGTGCGATGTCAAGTATAGGGATCATACTTGAAATGCACTTGATTCACAGATTAATAACAAAGTTTAACCATCGTAGAGTGAAAGTTTATTATTTACAAGTGTTTTAGGTCCTGTCAGTTTAAACATTCAAGCAATTTTAAACTGTTTGAGCTCAAGAAGATGCGAAAGAACTCCATTCAAACTCGCTCATAAAGTTGTGGAAATGAAGCCAAGCTGCCGTGGTCACTGGGCCTTAAGCCCAACCTGAGCCGTAGTAATGAATCTCTGTGCATACTGAAGATTTGTTATGAACTGGCTACTCTCACTTCTCACCAGCACCGAAACAAAAGATTAACTATATTCAGTAATTTTTTTATTTTTGAAAGCTGTGGGCTGAGAGCTGTTGATATCTCAGCTCTGAAACAGTCCTAGTTCTGTGGGTGATTTCGTTTTTTGATCAGGAGTTTGCGTGTGTCTCATTCTCAGTCGCAGTTCTGTTCAGGCTTAACGCTAACCCGGTCTGTCTCACTCCTCATGAGGTCGGGTTATTTTTCAGGTCATTATACAGAGAGGCCGTGCGAGACAAATCAGGACAAATACGTCAGGGGTGTGTGTGAAACAGGGTGTGCATCTGTCCTGTACTGTATTTTGGTACAGATGCTGACTGTATAATAGCTCTCTGAACTAATAACTAGTGTGTGTGTGTGGTCTGTCTGTCTGTCTCTCTATTGTTATTTAGTGTGTAAGATAAAACTGTAACCATGTGACCCTTTATGTAACCGTTTCACTTGGGTTTCATGAAATAGAAACCCTTATGCGCAGTGAGATGAGGAGATGCAGATATCGAAAGTGTTTTTATTTGACTGATTTTGTGAGGTGGTTTTGTGTGTGAAACCGAGAGAGATGGAGGAAAGAGCGAAATATCTGAAAAATCTGCATGCATGAGTGAAACATAAATCTGATGACCTTCTTCTAAAAGAACATATTTTTTTCTCTTATTCTCCCTTCCTGTTTCCTTTCGTTTTCTCTCTCCCACTTTGCATTACTACAAATTACTTCAGTGGTTTTAGAATGATCTGTTGTGTAAAATTGCAACAAAGAGAGCATCAAGTGTGTTTTGCTGTGTAAATATAGTTAGCTGATTTGTCCTCTTAATATTACTGGATTTTCAGGCCTAAGACATACAAATGAACACAAGTTCATACTCTCTTTGGGAAGGTTGACTTGTGGTTAATGTTGTGTATGTGTAATGCTCTTGTCTGATGTGTACTTTGGGAAGTCTTTACCTTTCTTTTCCCTTGCACTCTGTTGCTTTCTCACCTTCTAATCTCTCTCACTGTCTTTCTGTTTTAGTATAAGGGTCGTGCGTAAACGGTGTGATTTCTAAGAACAGGAAGAACTGCTGTTATTATACTTCATGGTACAATAGTGTGACAAATGGTCTCTGCCTTTGGTGTAGGAAGAGATGTGAGTAGTGTTGCCACAACACCTCTTTCTTTTCCTCTGTAAGCAGCATTGACTTCCTGTTCTGTGGTCACTTGTAAGACTGCAGATTATAAGTCAACCTTCTTTTCTCACTGCTGTTTCTTAGATGATATGCATACTCAGAATAAAATGATTCATTGTGCACATTGAAGCACTTTTACTCAAGTGATTGCTATATAGGGCTAATCAAACCCTGTCAAGCATGTTCCAAATTTCCTTGATGACCTCACTTCCGTTGTGTTAAACAGTTCAGGAATGATATGCCATGTGGCTGCTCCAGTGGTAAGTCACTTTGTACTGCTTTTGTGTGGTGGACGCAAGGTTTAGAGACAAACTACTTTTAACTTTAGCGCCATGTTTGAGAAAAATTATGCTCAAGAAGAACAATGGAAAAGCAACACACTGAAATTTTGTCACTGCTTAATTGTTCTAAAGGTCATTTTTCTCTGTTAAAAGAGAAGTTAACAGCTCGGGCTAACACCTGTTAGCAATTCATGTGCTGTGTATGTCATTTAGACCACATGCTTTGGGGTTATCAGGATTGTGTATATAGGGCAGGTGTTGATTTTGTATCAGTGTGAGGAATTTATTAGTGCAGTGGCCCATTAACACTCATAATCCTTGTTAAAGTATTATACAGGGACTGTAAGACCACATTTTCCACTACACTCTTAAAGCAAGAGGTCCAGCAGTAACACACACAGTTTAAGCCCATAGCAACAGTCTGGTATGTGGGACAGGGATCGCTGTGGGAGGAAGGAGGGAGGTGTGAAAAAGAAGACTCTCTGGATGGAAGAGGGTGAGAATCCCCAGAGTTGCTGGCGTCGCTGTTTAGGGACAAAGAACGAGAAGATGGACATGTAGAGACACAGCTCCCATATATACAAATTAGCTAAAGGCGGGCGTACACGGTGCGATTTTTGCTGTTTTACGAGCTCGCAGATGGTCGCGTGGAAATCGGTGATGCGCGCATGGTCGTGGCTCGCAGCGTGTGAGAGGAATTACGAGCCGAGCGGACCACGTTACGAGCACCTCCCGATAATTTTTAAACATGTTTAAAAAATTCGGGGAGTCGGCCCGATTTTCACCAGTGTATAGGCTGTCCCGTATTGCCAAATCATACACAACCACACAGGCTAGATCGATGGGGCTATACTCGGTGGCAGCAACCATACAGGCGTGCGCATACACTCTCTCATACATACTCTCACTCTCTCTCAAAACAAAATTGAAGTCTTGTAATTCATTTCACGTTCCTGGTTATATTTTGAATTATTCTTTAATTCATGTTATAAAAAAAAAACATTGATATTGAACCTTTTAATACACGGCCCTGGTCCCATTGGTTCATGTTTTTCCAAAGAAAATATTGTTTGTTTTGTAATCTTTAATTAAAATGTTCTAACTTTTTTTTTTTTTTTCTAAAATAGCTTTCAGTTTCTGCTGACGTCACTTAAGGCCCGTTCACACCAAGAACGATAACTATAAAGATAATTGTATTACCATCCACACCAATGGACGATATCCTTGTTTATTATAAGTGTGCGCAGCAGTTTTGTCTCCGCTTTAGGCTTTATATGCTCAAGTTCTTTATTAAAGCAGGATGGAATCTGATTGGCTATCAATGTTTTTTATCATCTATCAGAAAAAAACCACAAAAAAAAACCGTTGTTAAAGTGATTCCAATTATATAATTTCTCTATGCTGTTATCGTTATAGTTGTGGTGTGGATTCTTTTATATTTAGAATGATTTTTAGAACTATATCTTTATCGTTATCGTCCTTTGTGTGAACGGCCATTTAGGCTGTGCAGGCTAATAGATAATGTTAATCCATAGCCAAGCTATTTAGGTATTGTTTTAACAAACCTGCGTTTTCTGTCTCCATTGTAGTATAATACTGATCAGATAGGACCTCCTTCAGTAACACACACACAGGCTGTCCGAATTTTCAGGGACAATGCTCTCAAATCACGGTTTAGTGTGAGGGTCAATTTGGCCAGGTTTCTCATGAAATGCAGACTGAGGTGAACTTTGGAAAATCTGAGGAACTGAGGAAAAAATGTGCTAGGTGTTAAGCTCCATTTGATTGTGTCTGAGAGTTTGTTTGCATTTAGCTGATCACCATCTTTTCTGTTTGTCCTTTAGATCTTGTTAGCAAATCTCATGTCTAAGAGTACATACCATACTGTAAGTTAGCTTACAATAAGGAAGAGTGAGGTTAAGACTGCAGAATATGGTCCACCAAACATCACTTAAGTGGTGCCTGGTGCAATTTTACAATTCCTTCCTGAGGTTTACTAACCTAAATGATATGCCAGCTAAAGGCACTCACCAAAAATAGCCACTTAACTGTTTTCTTACAGGTTTCTTTCTCTGTTTTGTACAGTTATAGTGATGATGAAGATGATGATGGTGATGAAGAGGAGACAGAGCTGAGAGCTGAGTGTGTGTGGTGGTGTTGCGTTCACATTGGGAGCGGAAAGAACCCCCTCCCCCACACACACTGCATCCATGTTCTCCCCTGACCAGGAAAACATTTCCACGTCGTCAACCAAAGTGCCAGTCAAATACGGAGAACTCATTGTGCTCGGGTAAGGCCTTCTGACCTTTGACTCTGGGTTAATAGTTTGTAATGCTCAGTGACAACTATGCATGTGCATGCTTGTTTTTCTTGTGTTTCTGAAAACAGTCAGCTGCCATGAGGTTTTTGGTTGTTGTTGTTGTTGTTAGTAACGTCATTGTGGGCAAAATGTGAGGGTGATGCATATTTAAGGGAACAATGGAGCCCTCAGTTAGAAAACAGTGGTTTTCAATGTGGTGTTGGGGTGTCATAATGCACTTCTTTCATTGACTTTCATTTGCAGAACAGCCTCCTATGTGATACGCTGCGCTATACCATCACATGACCGACTGGTGTCTAAAAGAGCTTTTTGTGTATTAAATTTGATTAGATGTTCTCAGAGGTCATGGATTGGATTAGATTCTCACCCTGAAGCGCATGGAGGACTCAACTCCATTATTGTGTTGAGTTATGGCTGATCTAAATGTTGTGTTACTGCTAATCTATGATTTTAGCTACCTTGTGTGTAGGTCTGGACGACTAATCGGAATAAAAAAGAAATCATGATATGGCTTAGTGCGATTTAATTAAAGAATCTTGTTTTTTAGTGAAGCCCGACTCTGTTCTTACACAGAAGCTTATTATCAGCAGTAATGCTGCTCCACACAAACTGCATCTGCTCTGAGTTTGGGTCACTTTAATGTGCATTTGGGAACGCAACATGTGGCAAACATCTTCCCATATTATTATTATTATTATTATTATTATTTTTGCATTATAGTCATATTGATATACAATTGCAAAATTTTGGCAAAATTGTAAAAACAAGCACAGCAAACCTGGATTTTATTTTATTGCAGTCAGGTTTTATCAGAAAAATCCCAATTCGATTTTCCCCTAAATTGTTTAACCCTACTTGTGTGGATGTTTTGTTCTGTTTTTCATCTTGGTAGAGTTTCATCTTGTTTTGGGAATGATATTTGTGATATGCAAGTTTGGTTACTGGGCTTCTAGCTCTGACAAAGCTCTCTTGAGCTTATAACCTACATCTGACCACACACTATTCCATGAGTCAGTCTCCTGATGAGGCGGCTCATTTTCCCCCACCACCTTGTTTTCCCTTGGCTTTTCACTCTCTCCTCCCAGCAACAGCTGACACTGAAAGACTTCCTTCATCTTCACCACTCCGGGGGGGTTTCCCCTCCTTCCCTCCCTCCCTCCCTCTCTCTATCTGTCCTTCTCGGAGTGTTTTCTGAAGGAATGCGGTCGTATATGAGAAGTCACAGCTGCGGAAATACCCAGCCCGGTTCTTGTGTGTGTACATGCATCATGTTTTCAATCCATGAAATTCCCGGTTCTTGCTGACTCACTGTTCTTCAACTTTGTTTTTTCCCCCATGCATCAGTTCTTTAGATCATCACAGGAAAAGTCTCTGTTGTAAGGGTGTGTTTTTTTTTTAAGACTTACTCAAGTTGAAGATGTCACCTGGTGGATTTCTTCACTTTTCTGATCTCCATATAAGAAAGAATGTAGTTTTATGAGGGAAGTCTTGGGAGAAATGAGCACAATCGGTCAGCTTGTTTACTGAGTACATTGCGATAATGTGGGTTTGCCAAAATATGTTGAGAATGTACTCAACAACGTCAGTGCATGCCTTCAAGGAGTTCATGTTAAAACAATAAGAGACTTAATGAAGTCCATTGCTGTGCATTTCAAGCCCAAACCCACACAATACAAAACGCACAACATTTGAACTACATCAACACATTGCAAATATTGTGTGTCTGTGTGCTGTTTCTGGAGCACACTCGGGCAGTGAGTAAGTGGGTGGAGGTCTGAGAGGAAACCTCAACAGAGGAAATCACAATGCACAGCAAGTGCGGTGTTCATAATACTTTATGTACATAGGCTTCACACTGCACACAGATCTGATTTGTTTTTCAAATGCTGCTTTGATCTTTAGTACTGAATCTTGATAATATCAGATCCATTTGCTACATCCATTGGTTCCTTAGTAATGGCAACAGAAGTGTCAGCATTAAACCATAATATAGTAAATGACAATGTGGAAATGTTTCTTGGGCACCAGCACATTAGAATGATCTCTGAAGGATCATGTGACACTGAAGACTGGAGTAATGATGCTGAAAATTTAGCTTTGCCATCACAGGAATAAAATACATTTGAAAATATATTTAAGGTGAACTAAGTAACTTTTTTTACCTTAACCGAACAGCTTCGGGAGTCACTGGAATAGTTACATGACTTTTTTCGGGTTGAATGATGGTCGTTTCGCACCCCCCAAGCGCCTGTGAACCGAAAAACCAGCCTTGCAACTTTGGGCTGGCGGGCCGCCGGCCTCAGCGTCAGGAAGTATCGCGTGATATCAGGTTTCGCGATGTAACTAATTGCTTTACGGCACTGCACACGTACACGTAGAAAAAGGTAACGTTAGATATTGAGTTCTTCACACTTTCGTCATGGCTGAACCGGTAAAAAAGAAGCAGAAAGCTAGGAAAGCTTTGTCAGAGGACCAAAGAAAGAAGAAACGGCAGACTGACCGAGCAAGGAGTCAGACTCGAGTAAATATCGTTCTTGTTGATGGACTAGTAGTAGACATCTTCAGATGGAATAAGTTCTAGATTAGAACTTTGTAAATTCTGGACTGGTTTTTGTTTGGAATTTCTGGGATTAGGTTTTAGTTCCAGATAACAACCTAAATGGTTGTTTGCTTTTCCATAGAAACGCATTAGATTGAATATCTACCTTAGAGCTTTTGTTTGTTTCTGCTTTTGTGAGGGCTTGTATCTGTTTTGTTCACCACCTGTTGCCTGTGGCTGAATTGATGGAGTAAATGTTGTGTGCAGGTCTTTTTAGTTGAATTTCTCACTCCCTCTCTTTCTGCAGGTATAATGGCTCTCTACCCAACGGGGACCGCGGCAGAAGGAAGAGCAGGTTTGCCCTTTTCAAAAGACCCAAATCCAACGGTGTCAAACCCAGCACTGTACACGTAGCCTGCACCCCACAGGCGGCCAAGGTACACACACACACACACACACACACACACACACACACGCACACACACACACGCACACACGCACACAAAAACACACACACACACACACACACACACGCACACAAAAACGCACACACACACGCACACACACACGCACACACACACACACACAAACACACACACACACACACACACACACAAAAACACAACAAGAGAATCAGCACTTACGGTGTCATTTTGTTTCTGGTTAAGTTTTGAATTAAAAAACTTGGTGGGTTTGAGCTGTAATGGAACAGGGTGTGTCCACTTACACATCTGGATACTGTTGAGCTCATGAATGACCCCTCTGTGGCTCCCTCACAAACACACACATTTACACACATACTCACAAACAGCTCTCAGCCTGTTTCCACAGTCTGCTAGACTCTATTAGGCTGCCCAATGAACTTTTGCTGGCTGAATTAATTGTTTTCCCCAAATCGGCAAACCGTGTTGTGTGTGTATATATATATATATATATATATATATATATATATATATATATATATATATATATATATATGAATATGAATTAGTATTTTTTTAAATTTACAAATTGTTATAAAATAATTGTAGTTATTTTTGTGGCCTAAAGCATTTTCTTTATTATTTATTTGTTTATGGCAGTGGGGTTTTTATTTTTATAAAACATTTTTTTTGTAGTCATTTTTAGTGGTAAAGTGTATTTTTTTTTGGCCATGTGTATCTTGATTCAGCATGTTATTGTATCTCTCTTCCTGTTTCCTTAGGCCATAAGTAACAAGGATCAGCACAGTATTTCCTACACGTTGTCCCGAGTACAGACGGTGGTGGTGGAGTACACTCAAGACAGCAATACAGACATGTTTCAGGTACAGACTGTCTCACTGTTGACTGATCTCTGCTGTCCTTTTGGACCTAGTCTTGGACTGTGTACAAAAGCGTCTATTAATCTCACTGCTCAAAATGTCAGCTTGAATTAATGCTGTCACTAGGCAGAAAAGAGGTGTCACTATCATCTGCTTTGATTGTGTGTCTCCTACTGTGTTTCTGTAATTGTGTGCAGTGTTTGATGTTTAATCTCTCTCTGCATCTCAGATTGGCCGCTCAACTGAGAGTCCTATAGATTTTGTGGTGACCGACACGGTTCCCGGAAGTCAGAGTAACTCTGACACTCAGTCAGTTCAGAGCACCATATCTCGCTTCGCATGCCGGATCATGTGTCAGCGAACGCCCCCTTATACCGCCCGCATCTATGCCGCCGGATTCGACTCCTCCAAGAACATCTTCCTTGGGGTGAGAGAGCGAGAAAATGTGACTTGAGCTTATATAAAGAGGACAAGGCATGAGAAACTGGCACTACTTTTGAGCAGCGTTAACATCTGAAGACCCAGTATATCTAAATCTCTAATGAAAACAGATTTGGAATCAGAATAGATTTGGTAGCCTCTTTCTGAAATCAACCTCATGAATTGATTTGAATGTTGTATTATCTACCTTACATACAACTTTTAAATCACAGAAATGTTAAAACCACTGAGGTGTTCATTGAATCAAAAACTTGTATCATAATGTTTTTTAAGTGCTTGTTAACACAAGACTAAAAATTCTGTCATTTGCTCATGTCGTTCCAAACTTTTTTTCTTCTGTGGAACATAAAAGATATTTTGAGAAGGATCTCAGTAGTTTTTTTTTCTTTGTGTCCGTACAATGAAAGTTAATGGTCTCAAGTGTTTGGTCCAATGGTTCCCAATGTTGGAATGGAACGTCGTGTAAAAAATGACAGATTCAGGTGAACTCCTTTTTATCATTTAAATATATATATATATTTTTTTTTATTCTTACAGGAGAAAGCGGCAAAGTGGAAGACATCGGAAGGACAGATGGACGGTCTGACTACTAACGGTGTGTTAGTAATGCATCCTCGTCACGGTTTCACAGAGGACTCCAAACCAGGCGTGTGGAGAGAAATTTCGGTGTGTGGAAACGTGTTCACACTGAGAGAGACTCGTTCGGCTCAGCAGCGAGGGAAAATGGTCAGTGCTCCTATTTTTGATGATCCAGTAAATTAGTGTTTTAAAAAAAAAAAAAATCTTACCACAAGTTACTGTAGTTAAATGGTATAGCATAATTCCTACCAGCACATTTCTACCGCCACAAGGTATATACAGGTCCATCATGCTGCCCAGCCCTATTGGAGACATACTCTGTTTCAAATCATAAGACCATAAATATCAGCTAGTATTAATGAAGTAGCATTTGTGGAAGCTGTAATGCGATGTCAAATGGGATTCTGAAATTGAAGCTGTGTTAAACAATCATATGGTTCCCTGCAAGACGGGACGTTGGAGCGCTCTGGTGCCATTGACCGGTTGCTCTGGGACGCTGTTGCCACAGTAACGGCCCAGGCGAGACGGTTTTTGCCCTGTTCGGTGTAACACAAAGCTGTAAGATGATCTGAAGTTGATTTGTTAAGTGCGTCAAACCGGAGGCCCAATGAGAACTACCGCTTTCAACACTTTCCTCCCATACTCAAGACAAGTTATTATCTTTAGTTGTTATCTGGACAAATATAGGCCTGTAAAGACTCCTAGATATGCATGGGGCCCATGATGTGTTTGGCCGCATTGAGGAACGCAACTCAAACTGCTTATGTATTCTTGGTGCACAACTCAAACACTCTCTCTGATTCGCATGCACTCACAGTCCAGAGGCTCAGAGGCGCCCCATTAATCTGGGTTGTCATGGGCAGAACAAACACGCTCCTGATTGCTGTTCATGTCCTGCTCTTGAGGAGTCCTGCTGATGGCTCAATGCTGGCTAAACATGGATCTAATGCTGCCTCAGTGCTGGGCAAACACTGCTCAACTGTGCTGCTGTGGAGAGACGTTCGGCTTTACTGGCTCAGAACAGATCAGGTTCAAGCCCAACTGCTCAGACTCTGAAGTAGTTCAGAAGTTAGGACATTTATAACAATTTTCCAGTGCTAAGCACATGCAGGATTTGATATTTTTTGTGTGCCTCCAGTGTGCACCACTAGTTATAATTTGACCATTCAATACATAAAATTCTCAAGCAGATTCTAGTGTTGTAGTTTTTTTTTTGCTTAGACGTGAAGGTCAAGTATGAACAGTAGCGTAATAACAAAATAATTATTTATAATTATTATTTAAAAAATGTATAAAGTACTATCTATCCATCTATCATCTATCTATCAAAAAATATATTTTATTTTGTATTTTTTACAATTATAATGAATGTATTCTTGTTTTTGTTTTTATTCCTATCATTTCTAGTATTTCCTCAATTGTATACATTAGTAATATTAAAATAATACTGTATGTAGAACATGTGAAATATGACCTTTTAAATGTTGAGAGCAACATATTATATGCGCGCACACACACACACACACACACACATACACACTTGCTTGAATACAAAACTGTGTCGTATTTGCACTTGCACTCAGTGTCCTTCACACAGCACAGCTCAGACACTGCACAGTTCACACACATGGTGTTCATACAGCTGTGCAAGTGTGTGTGTGTGAGGTGTGGCTAATGCAGTATGGCGAAGGACAAACTAAAGGCTGATCAAGGGCGGCTCTGTGAAATATGTCGCAACCATGAATTGTGACTCCAGGTTGAATGTGTGGATCATAGGGTGTGTATTTTGCACATTTATGTCTGTGTGACATCACACTGGCAGATGTCTTAAGCAGTAAATGGTTAGATTATTATGTATTTTTTGCTGCTTATCAAGAACGAATCATTACTGTATGGATAGTGGGGCTTTACTGCCCCCTGCAGGCAAACTTTGCAGCACTGCATCTTCTGATAAGTCTTTGATTTTGTTTTGTGTTAAAGGCATAAATATGGGCTCTATTATAACTCAATCCTCTTCTCTTTGCTCTTTTGGTATATTTTTTTCTCTGTAGGTGGACAATGAGACTCAAGAATTGGTGGATGGCTCTTTGATCGATCTCTGTGGAGCGACTCTCTTGTGGCGTACTGCTGAGGGGCTTTCCCGCACCCCCACCGTCAAACACCTGGAGGCGCTCCGGCAAGAGCTGAATGCCGCTCGTCCCCAGTGTCCCGTGGGTTTCAACACTCTCGCCTTCCCCAGCATGCGGAGGAAGGACATCGTGGACGAGAAGCAGCCCTGGGTCTACCTAAACTGCGGCCACGTTCACGGCTACCACAACTGGGGCAACCGAGACGCAGAGCGTGACGGAAGGGAGGGCCGGGAGCGAGAATGTCCAATGTGTCGCGCTCGCGGGCCATACGTGCCGCTGTGGCTGGGCTGTGAGGCGGGGTTTTATCTAGATGCAGCCCCTCCCACTCATGGATTCAGCCCGTGCGGCCACGTGTGCTCAGAAAAAACAGCTGCATTTTGGAGTCAAATCCCTCTTCCTCACGGAACGCACACCTTCCATGCCGCATGTCCTTTCTGCGCCCAGCAGCTCAACGGTGAGCAGGGATACATCAGACTGATCTTCCAGGGGCCCGTGGACTAGACACCTGCCTATGAACTTTTGCCCCAGTAACTCCATTTGACAAACATTAGTCAGGCGTTTCTTTCTGTTGTTTCTATAATTTGATTTTATAAATATGACATTTTCTGCGCTCTCAGACTGTTTTCTTCCCTCCCTTTCTGGTTTGTAAGTGACCTTTATAATGCTTTTTTCAAATACAGAGAAAAACAAATATATATTTTCAAATAAAATAATAAAAGCAAAAAAAAAGAAAGAAAAAGAAAGAATAGACCTCTTCATAACAGCAGAGCACATGCACACCCACGTTTGAGCAATCTGATTGGGTGGCTCTGCTTGTCATTTGAAGTAGTGAGCGTGGCCATTACAGATGGTGGCATGTACAGTGTTTATTTGCTAACAGTAATACTCAGCATTAGAGAGGCAATACACCATCCATGTATGTTTATGATGAGTACTCAATTCATTCAATAATTCACATCATTTTACAAAGCAACTACATATAGATGACAGATAACCATTTTCCATATATGTCTAACTTAAATAAATGCTTAAAGTTTTTTTTATTTATACACTATCAATGTTTATCAAAGATAAAAATGTAGAGGTGTGTTTTTGGGGAGTTATGTTCTATGTAGCTGTTGTTTGTTTTCTCTTCCTCTGTCTTTATTGTAAGTCTCTTCCACTTGTAGCATTCGGTAGTGTTCAGATTGTCCCTCATTTGTTCTCATTTAAATAGGCTACATATTATTATGTGAGTGAAATCTTCAGAGAAATGTTCTTGCTGAAATCCTGAAAGCTCCAGAGGCCTACAATTTTTCCCTTCCCTTCAAGCACGGGCCAAAACCACATGCCCTGTCGGCGACGCTGCACGTCAGCGAGTGTTTGCTGAAATGTGTTGTTCATAAGAGTGTTCGTAAGGTCCCTGTTTTCTGTTTGAGCCTTTTGTTTAGATGAGTTTAGTTCCACCCTTGTTTGGATATTTTGTGGACATTGGGAAATAATTTCCATCCTTTGTGCAAAAAGCATCACTCTTTTTTATTTATTTTTTTATTTATGTTTCTTATTTGCTTTTCTACTCTGGTCATACTGAGATGTGATTTGTTTTGTACCCAACAGCTACTGGGAACTTGATTATAGCAGAAATTGTCATTTGCTCCTTGTTCAGTTTAAAATATATATTAAAAATGTTATTTCTAAAATGAATGACAGTCCCCCCCATGTGCAAGGAACTAAAGAAATAGTTCATGCTTAAACTACCGTTCAAAAAGGTTTGAGGTTAGTAAGATTAAAAAAAAATATATATATATATATATATATATATATATATAGACTCTTCAGCAAGGACACAAATTGATCAAAAGTGACATTAAAGACATTTATAATTATTTTTTTATTTTTTTTAATAAATGCTGTTCTTTTGAACTATTCATCAAATAACTCCTGTTTAAAAAAAACAATCGGTTTCACAAAAATATTAAGCAGCACAACTGTTTTAAAAATGGACAATTATAACCAAAGTAATGATGCTGAAAACCAAGTAGCTTTCCTTAACCCTAACAGAAAACAATATCACAATATTATTGGTTTACTGTATTTTGATCAATAAATGCAGCATTGAGCATAAGAGACTTTTAAGAAACAATAAAATGTCTTACTGACCTCAAACATTTTAAGGTTTTTATTTTATTTATTTTTTAACCCAAATGACTTTCTTACTATGTGGAACACGAAAGGAGATTCATATAGCAGCCCAAGCTTCACTTTTCCATACAATGGAAGTGGACAATGATGTTTTTCAGTCAATAACTTACATGTCAGTCTATTCCTCACAAAGCAATGATGACAGCCCTTGTTCTCCATCCACTTCAATTCTATGGAAAAGCACAGCTGTAACATTCTTCTAAACAACATATTTTTTTGTTCTATGGAAGAAAGTATAGATTTGGGATGATACTGTTTATTTTTTCTTCTATACTTTCGACAAGTTTTAGGTCCCCTCAAAGAATGAACCTCTATGTGTATGTATATGTGTGTCGGAGTACGCTAATATATTTGAATTTGTGTAATGATGTTTTTGACTTTGATTTCATGTAGTACATGCTGTCGTATGTACGGTGCGAATGTTAAATGTGCTGTACTGTGTTACGTGTAAGAATCTGGAGAGCATTCGTTGAGTCTGAAAGGTTGAGAATCCCAGGACTGTGTGAAGTGGATTCTCTGCCAGAGAAGTTCAGGCTCGACATCCAGAGATTGTTCAGTTCCTGCTGTTTTGAACAGCACCTAGACACGGCATACTGGTGCAGTTTTCACCTCAGGGAGTTTCCTCCATCTTTACCACCAGGGCATGTGTTCATGAAGTATTTCAGATCCAGACAGCTGATCTGGGGTCTGTTGTGTGTGGGGAGATCTAGCCCACACTCTGCTAAAAGTGCTACGAGCGACTATGAAGCTTGATCCCGCCACAGACATATTAGCTCTTCTCCTGTGCTTAGCCCCCCCATCCAAATTTGAGGATGCTTCTTTAGCAAAGTAATTCTCCATCTCCTCCTGTGTGAGTGTTTTTCTAAGTATTAAACAAACTCAGATTTGTTAGACACATTTGACTTTTTAAAGGGCATCGCTCGTTTGTCTCTGTAGAGACGACGTGTAAAGGGCTTTTTTCCTTTTCATTTTCTGTTTATTTGTTTGAGTTCTTTGACATGTCTTGTCACTTTGGTCTAACTGGTCTGCTTGATCTTAGTGTGTGTGTGTGCGCGTGCGTGTGCGCGAGAGAGTGTGTCCCTGTGTTCTGAAAAATCAGAATGCATAAAGGCAAGTGCTGAGAATGTTTCTGATCTACCATTTTGTACCAACTTTAAACAAATAAAATCTTAAAAAGCATGTTCAGTATGTCTGGGTGTTAAGTTTTTCTCTCATGGTCACATGAGGCCAAGATATCTTATACCTATGTAGCCTATAATATATAAGTTCCATGATATATATATATTTTCTATTTTCCACATCAATGATGTTGTTTTAACATAGTTCTTTAAATTTCTTAAATCACGAAATGAATTGTGGTTAATTATTATATAAACAAACTTCACCTACGCTGACTCCCAAGTTCCTGCTAAATAAGTTGGTCAACTGTTCACAATTTGAATCACTAAGTTTTTTTTAGTTTTGTCTGTGTGACTCTTTATGCAAGTAATACTTTTGTGAACTATGAATGATTCGTTTAAAAAAGAAAAGAAAGGCCACCAGGGTTGCCAACTTTTCAGTTTAGCTCGGAGTGAGACTTCTCCGACGGGGGGGGGGGGGCTAACTGGGGGGGGGGGGGGGGTATGGGGCAGGCAGGGGCCACTTGTGCTTTTAGGGGGCACACCTTTAACATTCATCTTAACCTATTTTCAGTATTATTTCAAGTCATTTTTCACCATGTCATGCATGACTGCAATCTCTAGAAAAAGCTAATAAATAATATTAGCTAAGCTAATAAAACAATTTCAATTCAAATGAATGTTTCATTATGTTTAATTGTAGTGTGATATAATGATCAATAATAACACATTTTTAGCATCTAAGCACATCTAGGCACTTTTTTACACCTGGGGTGGGCGATATGGCAATAATATCACAATTTTTGTTTTGTTTTTCAGAAAAAATCACGATTTTATCATGATTCTTTTTCATGTTGGTTTTACTATTTTGCATGTGACTGAGCATTACAGCCAAACTAATGTCCCTATTTTAAAAACAAAGCCTTATAACAAAATATAGGTAACAAAATATAAAATAAAAAAGAATGGCAGACATTTAGGTTAAAGTGGCGAAGCTAAAATCTTTGTCACTATTTTCTTTGTTATTAAAAATTAAGAACAGAGATACATATTACACATACACAACTTAATATACAAATGAAATAAACAGTGCTTTATTTTTTCAGCTATAGGTGTATTTAACAGTAGAATTGAAGAAAGTAATTAAATGGACAAATATGAAAATAAAACACAACAGACTTAAAGTTCTCAGTCAAGAGCAGTGAATGATTTCCTCTGTGTGTTTTGTTGTTTTATTAACATTAACGGCATAGTTCTCCCCCCAAAAAGTCATAATTTACTCTCTTAAGTTGTTTTAAACCTGAATAAGTTTCTTTCTTCTGTTGAAAATAAACGTTATTTGAAAGAATGTCAGTAACCAAACAGTTGATGTACCCCTGTGACTTCCATAGTATATTTTTTTCCTACTATGTATGTCAATGGGGACCAGCAACTGTTTGGTTTTGGGTGAACTATCTCTTTAAGAACAAGCGGCAGCATGTTTATTATTAGGGCTACTGTCTCTGTAAGAACTGCACGCGACGCGTCTAATATACACGCATATATATATGACAAGCAGATTTTAATTAATTTTCTCTGTTTGCTTTCACTTTAGACATAACCAACTTTGTTTATGTAAACATTGTCTGTATTTGACAGTATTAGCGCAATATTAGACTCACAAGATAACTTAGTCCAGTAACAGGCTTTTAGTGCATGTGCGCGTCGAGTGTACGCGCTCAGTAAAGCGCATATTTGAACAGCGCATCAGCAGCGAATGACATGTTTAACCGGCAAGGCTTTAAAGCACATGCAAATAATGAACTTTTGTGAACTGCAGTGTCCCGTTCCTCTGCGTTAACATTTGATGTGAATATACGTCGTGCTGCAGTGTAGACTATAGATGAAGGCGCCGCAACTGATAAAATGCGCAGTTGTAAGACTTTCCCTCTCTGCCGTGCGTGCGCGCGCTATCGGTTGGTTTGGACGACAGTCTCGCATGCGTGCTCGCTCTAGGTTCTGGGAGATTTTTAACTAATTTGCGCCATAACTAGTGGTCCATCCAGTAGTTAAGAGCCTGAATTGTTTATAATAATTCTGAAATTTAGTGCACATGAGTGAAAAAAAAATAGAGCACAGAAGAATGTCTATTTTTGCGTGAGATTTCTTTGTTGAGCGTGAGAGCGTGAGATTGAGGCTGAATGCGTGACTGTCACGCGAGATGCGTGAGAGTTGGCAACCCTGGGCCACGGCTGCGTCGGAAAACTTAAAAACGAAAAGACTTGTAAGGCAGCGTTTGCGCATGAGCGAAACTGATTTCGTACAGACTTCTGAGCAAAATAGAGCAAGCTTTGCAGATAACTAAGCGAATATTTAATTACTACAATAGTATTTTCTCGTTGGAAATAACATATGAAGTGGAAAATGTTGGTCAAAAACGTACATTTACATACTAACTCAGACATAATAAATTATGTCTATACACTAACTTACCAACCGCAACTTTCAGACGCCATCTTTACTTAAAAAACAAAACAAAACATTTTTAGCTCAACTGTTACAGAATGGAAAACACAGGATTGTGGGATATGAATGGATATCAACGAATATAAAAAATCGATCCGATGAAGGTCAAGGTATCCCAGGAGACAGGAAGTAAAGCTAACATTTCACTCGGACGTGCCTTGATGCTTTCCCTTTCCTACTGTGTTTTCCTCGGGGACGCGCAACGGTTAATTCTGCTGTGGCTTCGTGAGGTGTTCACGGGCGGAGCAAAAACAGTGTGACGTTAACTGACAATATACCGCCAAAATGTAAGTTGCTCAATATTAACTTATTGTTTAATGAACTGTTGCATAAAAAAAAAACAGTATAACACTGCACGTATAATACTGTTGAACATAAATGTTAATAGAGAGATCAAATCGAAAATCAAACTTAAAATACAATTTTGTGCAATCATAAGGTGATGTAAAACAGTTGAAAATTTATTTTGGTCAAGCTTGGGTAAGTAAATTTAACCATTTGTTAAATAAAACCAATGAAATGCTTCTAATTTACAGGCACTGTGTAGGCCTAATTTTTCTTTAGACAACTCATGTTCCTTTGTCCCAAAAGCATATCAGTTAATAAATTATCAGAATTGTTATAAAGTGTGATAATACGTTTATTACAATTAGTATCGCTTATTAAATTATTTCATACATCTTTTTTTGAAAATTACGAGGGTGGGCCACAATTCAAAGTGGATGGACCCAGGCCCACTCGTAGCTTCGCGAATCGCCACTGTCAGGTAGCTAGAAGTAGAACGTCTCGTAATTACGGTTGAACGCGGCATAAGCTCAATGTTTTGGTTCAGGAAGAACTGTAAAAGGCTGCTGCTGTTTCTTTGTGGCAGATTTTTTGTGTTCAGACCTAATGCAATTATTGGACGAGCATTTTTTTTTGGTCCTGTGACTTCCAAAGAAGATATTTGTACGTTTTAAATATTTACAACACTTCTATTATTGATTGCTATCAGGATGTGAAGAGATTTTTAACCAGTAGGCTATATCAAAAAGTGTTTATAAAACAAATCACCAACCCTACCTTTTAAACTCTCATTGCCTTCTGGTGTGAAAGCACTTTGCGACAGGGTGGCCACAAGGTGGCGGAATAAAAATACTTTTCCTAATGTCTTAACTTTTTTAACTTTTTTTTCCTCAAAGTTGTTTAAAACGAAAGAAAATCTTAGTCTAAATGATACTTTCTAGACTAATATAAGAGATATGTATGTCAGTACATTCATTAAAATGTTCCAAACATGTAAGGGTTTAGTAGTCTGGATGGGGAGGTGATATCTAGTTCAGCTGACCCCAGATCAGACGGTGGATTTTCTGCCATTATAATCTGTTGAGGCAGAACATAGTCAAGAAAGTCTGGAATAGCAGAGCACAGCTCAAGTTTCTCACCAAAGAGCCTTTTTTTAATGTGTTCTTAGTTTTGATAGGTCTGTACTTACTTACATAAGTGGCCTCTCCGTCAGCAGAATGAGGGCAGCAGCCAAAATCAAGTCATGTGATGTCCTTCAGGGATATACAGTACTACAACAGCAGAGTGTGTGATGGATCAACGCAGATGTGAGTACAACCCAAACTCCCACCTTTTTTCTGACTGTGCTACTTAAGAGACAACCCGTAAAATAAGATTAAAATCTGCATCAAGAAGCTTAACTATGTAATATCTTAAGTATAACGAGCCAACATAGAAAACCCCAAATTGGATTAGTTTTTGAAACATGGATGCTTTTCCAAACCTCCCTCAAACAGGCCCGTTTCACTAAGCGCCTCAGGAAACTTAATAGTGCATACAAATGAATGAAAAAAGATGAAATATATAAAATCTCTCACTCTTGATTACAAATTAAATTCTGTATTTACTGTACTTATTTGCAAATAATTCAACCTCTGTAAATAGATTAGTAGCAATGACAGCAGAAGTTTCTCTTAGTCTACTTAATCATCTTTACACCCTTCCTTTTCTTTCATTTGTTCGTCTTTTTTCGTATGAGCTTAAAGCAAAATTATTTACCGTCAGCATGGCATTTGAGGTTAATAGTCCCCATAACCCTCATTACTGACCTGAAACAAGATCATATAGTCCCATATAGTCATGCTGAGTTAACAGTGTGTGTTCAGAGGTGTTCTCAATGGATATTGATTTCAGTCGGATTGTTATTATTGGAGCAGCATTGTGCACAACAGTGGCAGTTGAATTAGGAATGTTTTTGCATTTGATTTACTGTATGTGGTAAATGTTTTTACATGTCAACATTAATAATATTAGCCCATCACTGCTATGATAATAAGCAACACATTTCACCGAAGTGTGATGCAAAAAGGGAAAAATAACTTAATACTCAAATCACCCCTAGATGATGAAAGCACATTGCGTGTAATGTTTTTATCATCTTTTTACTTGGATATTTTGAAGCTACTGTTTTTTTTATTTAAAAAAAGTACTTTTATAATTAAATTTTACAACTAAATTAAATAGTTAAAATAGTTAAATGGTTAAAAAAAAGTGTTCAGTAATTGAAATTAATATTGAGAATCGTTATATTCACTGGTATTAAGAATGGCTACTGAAACACTAACCCCTATATGTACTGATAAAAAAGGATAAAATTCATTGTGATACATTGAGAATGCACTTGAATCGTAAGACCAGTAAAGATTCACGCTTCTAAATAATAGAGGCTATTTGATTTGAAGATTAATTTATTGAATGAGGTAATTTGCCTCATGCATTCCTGTGCAATGGATTCATGGGACTTTTCTGGTTGACAAATCTCTACTAACTACTAACCACCACCAGACTCTTGAAAGCAGCTGTGTGGTTATTATATGAGAGCAGGATCTGTAAGACCCATTTCCTGTTTTTGCTTCAAATGAGCTCATCTTGTGACACTAATACAGTGTTCGCCAAAATAACATTTCATCCCCATGTGGTTCTGTTAATGTGACAGGAACTGATTTCAGTCCAAAACACTCATAACAAAAATGAAAGTGGATTTTTAAAAATTCATCGGTATTGTACATTGGACATTTAATTTTGCTTGCTCATTTCCGTTAACGCTCCCTTAAAGTTAGGCTAATCTTTAAAAACACCAATCATTTAATGTATCTTTAGCAAATCTCAAAATGAATAGGCCTACCCATGTTTCATACTACACATACAATTTCAGGACCTCTCTGATCTTAAATCACCAATGTGTGTGTGTGTGTGTGTGTGTGTGTTTCCTGCTCTGTGTGCAGGTTATTAAAAGCAGGTTTAATGCTTGGCTGCTTTCACATTAACGGACCAGTGGAACACAATAACCTCCTGCCTCCAGGGAGTCTGGGAGGCCTTGTGTAGAGCCCTTAAACACTGCTGCAATGTTAGACGCTCTTTTTACTTTCTTTCCCTTACTCGTGCACATACCTGTTCCCTCGCTTCCTTATTCCTGTTCATCATTTACTGTCAATAACAAGCATGTGTGTTTAATTTCCAGGGAGTTTCTGTGAAATCCACCTTGATCAGAAATGAAGATACATTCACTGCTAGTGTTCTGTTACATATTGCACTTTATTTAGTTCCATAGAACTTTCAGGATCTAGAACAGGTTCTAGAACACAAAGACGGAACCATCAGCCTTCACTGTCGCAGAACGCTTATTGCTTTGCACTTTTTATTTCACATTTTTGAGCACGTAGAACAGAGGATGCTGACCCTGAAGGATCAGTTTGCGATGCCATAGATACAACGAGAGAAATACTTAATTCTCAGAGTAAAAAAACGAAAACAAAACACAATAAAAAGACTTGTGTTACACATTGAATTTGAGAACCACTAAAGGAAAAATACACACATAATACTACAAAACTAATGTCTCTGGAATGATGTGGAAGTTGTATGGTGTCTGTGGCGCTGTGTGTGTGCTGTGTTCAGCACCATTGATGGAGGCTCTGAGAGTGGCAGGTGTGGGTTGGTCATGTGATTTGGCATCCAGGTCACGACACAGATGTGCTGTCTTTTATTTTCCATCATGGAATGTTGATTCTGTCTCCGTGGTTGGGTATGATGATGAGGACAGTGGCAGGTGTGGATCAGTCACGTGATTCTGTATCCAGGTCACATGATGACACAAAGGCTTCAGTGGTCCAGGATCCGAAGGTTTCCGGACACTATTTTGTTTTCCAGCATAGAGCCAGCCGGAATGTCGATTCGGTCTCCATGGTTGGCTATGATAATGACGGTTCCCTGGAGAGGACAGAGGAATAATCAGACTGTGCAACATCCTGCAAAAACGTCTGATTGCAGAATTTAAGATGTTCCTTACTATTACCTTCAGTGAGACGTGCTTTCCGAAGGTCACATCACCAGACACCGTCAGGTGATCCAGCTCTAGCATGTCTGGAATGCTCTCGAATCGTGAGATATATTCCTGAACCTGAAAGACAAGAGAGAACTGGATCAAGGCTTGCTAAGTATTAGTTGAGAGTGATTGTTCTTTAGAGAAACAAAAGCTGAGATCATGCTGAGATTTCTGCCTGGCAGACTTGGTAATGTCACATTGGTAATGTGATCGTGCCTACACACTGTGTAGTGTGAGAGGAACACCATGTGTTTTGAATGGATCATTTGTTGTGAATGCTTCATTAGGTGCGGTACCTTGGTAAAAGAGCTGCCCAGTTTGACGTGAGGAGTTGTGGGAAACTCGCGCCTCTCGCTCATGGTCAGAGACCCTGCCTCCAGGCTGTACAGATTGGACATAACCAGTAGGAGGTCAGATGTGGTTTTGACAGGCAAGAAGCGGCTGCGAGGCACGTTAATGCCCAAGGCATTATCAAAGCACTTGATGGCTGCACCCACCGCAGTCTCTAGCTGAATGACATTCAGACCCCCGTCTATAGTCTGAGAGAGAAAGAGAAGGATTTTAAACAACAGTTTTGTTATTCTCTTAAAATTGTCAAACAAATGAATTATTTGCACATCACACAGTCGCCATAAATTAGTTTAAACTTAAATTTAATAATAATAATACATTTATCAAAATCTTAAAACATTATATTTATATGCAGGTTTAAAAAAAAAAAAAAACTCACATTTTCAGTGTAGTCTAATACCCCACTGTGTATAAAATTGGACCTAAAATGATTTTTAAACCTTAAACGGATTATTGAAAAATAAAATAAAAACTGTAAGGTGGGGACTTGGTTGTATCCATTTATTGAACTAAATGAGTGGATTAGTCGAGCATACATCACCAGTTGTCACTCCAGTTATGACATTTTCATAAAAAAATTACATTGTGAAAAATAAAACATATACATGGATGAATCATTGACAATAAGATAGATAGCATGCATTTAGAAAACAGGTAGGGTGAATTTTCATTTCAAGTTCATATTCATGTAATTTGTCAAATAACCATGTAAATGGCGTTGAGGAAGTGAGAGGTATCACTGCAAGCACTCACTGTGAAGGCGATCTTGGTATCACACAGGCAGAAAAAGCGTAAGGTTGACAGGGACAGACGTGGGTGGGGATTGGATGTAAAGAAATCTAGAACAGACTCTATCTATATTAGAACAGACTTCTGCCGGGCCTCGGGGGAGAAATTGTGCTACAATACGAAGCTCTGCTGAACTGTGTACTACTTCACAAAGACACACTTAATTGGTTATCTAAATGAGCACATATCATAGAATTCTATTGATTTTATAGAATGCAAATTATAATTATTACACACTACCCACTTTGCATTAACCAGACGCAAACCTCTTCTGTCTTAACCAGCTTCATGTGTGGAGACGGAGAGACAAATTACTTGTCACTTGTAAACTGGAAATTCTGCATTGCGTTTGGTTTGGGCACAGTGATAGTGAAAATGCTATTTTATGTATCAGTAGTTTTTCCAATTGATGAGGTTCCTGTATGTCCTCAAAACAAAAGGAGGTTTTTTTGCTCACTTCTAAAAAATTTGTCCCCAAAGTATAACTATATAAACTGACACACACAAAAACACACCTCATCTTATGGTTACCTTTCAATTCTTTAGTCTCCTGTGATTCACTGATAAAAGAAAACCCAAAAGAAATAGTTTATAAATGTACTTTTTAATGTCAGTTGTAAAACCCTCCATAAAATCCCCTGATCACACTCTGAAGCCTCGGCTCGAACTAGATCCCAAATGATTCTCCACTCAAATCAGATATTGGATATGGTATAAAACAGACGCTCAAACACGGTCTCCACAACATTAGCTTGTTAAAGTGCTTGTGTAAAGAATAGACTGTTAAATAAAGATTGACAATGCATCTCCGCTTCCTTCCACTGTAAAAAAATGAAGCCAAAATATCCCAGAAACAGTCATTGCAGATTTTCATTCGGAGCCTGAGTCTGCGCAGTAATGATTCTGAGGTGGACCCGCGGTATGAAGGTCCTGCTCATACTTCTGCTTCCTCAAACTCAATCCCAAGCCCAGCTGTTAATCATGACGTTACACCCCGTTTTTTACAGCATCAAATATCTAACTAAACCCCAACTTATTAGAAAAATTAACACTAAAAATGACAGAAAACATCTTAGCAAAAAATTATATGAAGTGTAATTGGATTTTTACTTTGGGTCGCGTCCCATTCGATTATATGGAGAGGGGGCGGGGGGCAGCCAGTCACCAGGGGGCGATCAAAATGCTTTGGCTTTACTTTTCAGGACATGTTTTACACTTGATATAAAGCAGGGGTGTCCAAACTTGTGCTGGAGGGCTACAGTTTAGCTCCAACTTTCCTCAACACACCTGTCTGGAAGTTTCTAGTATGCCTAGTAAGACCTTGATTAGCTGGTTCAGGTATGTTTAATTTGGAATTGGAGCTGAACTCTGCAGGACAGTGTAGCCCTCTAGGAGCAGGACTGGTCACCGCTGGTGTAAAGGGTTTTGTAAATGGGTTTGATTCAGAAGTGAACACTCTGCAAAGGAGACTGCTGAAGCGCAGTGTTACAGGGTCCCATGTGACCTGATAAATTAATTAAGGTCTCACCTAGGGTTTCAGAAGTGGTTGTGTAAAGAAGAGGAAGACCAGGGAAATAAAACAGAGGTTTCTGGTAGAAATCGTGCTTTACAACAAAATTAAGAGTGACTGTTGGGAGAAAGGAAGACTTGACAAGGGAAATTCAAACTTCAAAATAAATTTTAAAAAAAACAGAAATTCACGTGTCTGGTCTAATAGCCGTTCAAATAATCCTTTCATTATCATTACATTAATTTATGCATTTGGCAGACACTTTCGAGTAGCAGCACAGTCAGAATAAAAAAATTCACATGTAACTATGTTAATAGCAATGAATTGGCCAAACCCAATTTAAATTCTATTTGATTGTAAGGGGTGGTTTAAACCGTTTCTAATTAATTTGATAGGACATGTAAACACTTGATCTGATTTTGAACTGGATTTGAAATAAAATCCAATGCACATAAACGCGCACATCTACCTGATCACTTATTTAGCGTTCATGTAACAATATGTTCAGATTCATCAATCAAACTGATTTAATTCCAACTGAAACAAAAAGTGTCTATGTAGATAAAAGACTTGTAACATCCTGATTTTCCACACAAGCTGTGGTTCCTGAAAGTTTTTACAATTTGAGTTTTCCTACCTTAGGGTTTACTATGATTTCCATGTCCATGGCATTCTGTTCCTGTAGTCTCTGTATGGCAGATAGGGAGATCCACAGGTTGTTGGTGTTGAAGATCTTAAACTTGGTCACTGATTTGAATTCATCAACATGAGCCTTGGGAACCTGGGCGATCTCCAGTAACCGAAGCTTACCATCATACTGAATGAGCGTACCTCCCTAGACAACAAAAACATGCAACATTCAAAGAAAATACAACAAATATAAGCCTCGTTCCCCACAAATAAACCTCATTTATATATATGCATGAACAAATCTTTTACCCAAGCCAATGCGTGTAAATGTAAAACCCTACCGAAGTAAATGCAAATTATTGAATTGCTTGGACAAAAGAAAATATATCTGTTCTGAGAATTTCTTGTTACACAAGTCACGCTGTTGTTTTGTACTACTGTAAGATATCACTCACAAGTAATATTCTCTCACCTTCACATCTGCTCTGGTCTTGTCTGTGACCTCCATGATAAACTCACAGCGTTTGCCATTTGGCTGGCTCACCAGGTGATTCAATATACACAAGTCTACCGTTGCGCCCAGGTTATCGATGTTGGAGACAAAAATATACTCCTTCCCTTCAGCGATGAGCTGCTCCAACAGACCAGAGTTATAAAAGCTGGCGTAAATGTCACCATGACCAGGTGGATACCACACATCTGCATTCTCTCCTGTCATACCCATGTCCGTAGCAACCGGCAACAAAGACTCCTTATTTATCCGTGGATACCTGCAAAATTCAGAGAAAGAAGTCTGAATTTCTAATATAGATTTGTAATACTGAGCATCGGATTTGTTATCGTCCATGTTATTATTGTTAACTATAACTAAAAAGTTACTAAAATGACTAAAACTGAAATGAAAATATATTTAAAGCCAAATATATATATAGAAGAAATGACAAAAGCACATAGCAAAATTACTAAAACTAAGTAAAATGAAAACTGGAAAATATAAAAATAAAAGATCATTCTAAATATTAAGAAATACTATAATAATATACAAATAATACTAAAACAACACTAGTCCATAATATGAAAATGATCATCACTATCATGTCAAAACTTTATTTCTGCGTCATCACTAAAAACTACAAGTCATAAAATAGATGCAAACACACACAGTGTCAAAAAGTGTTTCCTCTTTACAGAAAGAAAAAACAAGCCTTGTTTATGATTATAAGCACAAAAAATAAACTGCTTTGCTTATGCAAATGTATTCTCAGAGGGGCTCTAAAATCTTCTCTGGCTCCTGCATTTCAGTTTTATTCAGGTCAAATGAAGCCAGGGAAAACATCTGACGTTTTATGTAGCCTTCATCCTCCTCCTCTTCCTTTCATCACATTGTCTCTTCCACAAGCTAAGGCTTCAACCGGGACTGAGTATGTGCTGTCTTTTAGCACTGTATTCTAAATAGCATATTTAACCGTATCCCACGAGTGTCTGTTGTTAGCTTTGAGATAAATTTCAACACTGACAAGTCCATTAAATATTAACGTATCCCTATTATTGCTTAGAAACCTCATCAATCTTTAACTTGTTTTTACAAAACTTTTTAAGTGTTTGCAGGCTAAGGGTCAGCAGCATGCATTGTGAAGGTGAAGAAATTCAGCTTTTTCATCCTGCGCTAAAACCTGAATGACAAAATGTGTTTTTGTTAGATGTGTGTGGTAATGCGATGTCATCAGCTGAGTGGTATTTTGTGCTCAAACAACATAAATATCAAATTATTCATGTGTATGTATCTGTGGTTTGTGTTTAGTTAGCTATACTCAGAATACTTGCTATGAGAAGTCAGATAAATCTTGAAAAAACGTCCTTTCCTAGTCTAGATATAAAAATTATGAATAAATGCAGTTGCCCAATCAAACTGAGGGGGCACGAACCCCATCAAAGTTTTTTGCCAAAAGGATTTGAATGCAGCTTCCAAAAGACAAAAATGTATATTTTTACATTTGGTCAACCCTTTGAAGCGTATGATCACACTAGTGTGATTAGAACGCTCAGTGCATCACGTGATCAACTTCTACATTTAAATCTGCGTTCGCGCTTTAGCTGAACCAGAGACGGACTGTTTAGTGTTTTCGATCATATAATGGTAATTAAATTTTTCTGACATTTAAATACAGATAAGTACTAGCAAAAACATATGTATAGTTTGTCAAACTTTGGAGCAAAAAAGCATGCGGGTGGTTGGGGGAATCAGTCCAAAATTTTACAAAATATATATATTTTGTTTCCTTACGTTAAATTAACTTTTACTAATCGACCAAACTCAGCGTACTAATGGAGGACTTAGGTTTGCAGGACTCCAAAGAACAGCCTCTGATTCACAAAATGTGCTGAGATAAGGTGCACTTTGCCTTGCGGTGTCAGTGCTTATATGCTCTGTTTGTTTCTGTAAGCTACAAAATACGTTGAAGACTGAATCGACTGAACTCCCCACCCAAGTGGTGCCCTCTCAAAAATATGCATTACATCGCTGAATAAATGAAACATATTTCTATTTAAAAAATGATATTTTTAGGTTTAGTTTTGTATTATTATAATTAGCTTTATTTAAAAATAAATGTAAGACTATTTTATGTCAGGTAAACACGTGTGTGTGTGTGTGTGTGTGTGTGTGTGTCTCTCTGTGTGTGTGTGTGTGGGGGGGGGGTTAATACCTGCTTTGGTTGAAAGTGTGTATCTTGACCCTGTGGTGCGTGTATTTCTGTAAGATCTTCTTGGTGTCTTCATCCGTATTGAAAGAGTTCATTAGCACCAGTGGAACATCAGCGTTATATGTTTTATTCAAATGCTGAAGAGACCAAAGAAAAAAAGAATTACTATCTACAGTTACACTGTTGTGATGAACATGGTCAATAATTTATCAGAACAGAAGGTGAATTGGCTAATATCAACAGAACTGCAATAAACACAGAATAGAAAAAAGAAAAAGAAAAAAAAGATGCCTATTTTTGGAGCAAAGTTTAAGCCAAGTCCTAGACACCAGTTTAAGCAGTAATTATTTACATATTCAGATAAATTAACAGAAACCTTTTACTAAAAAGGCACAAGTGTCCAAATAAATGCAGATGCCTTTCAACATAGCACAAACATACATAAACTATCTTGTGAAAGTTTAGTCACACAATAAAAAGGGTTTTTTTTTTACAATCATACTAGGGGACAAAAACCTTCCACTAATTGAAGAATTACCCACAAACACAAACAATTTCCCTGTATTAATGGTACCTGTCCAAATAACTACAAAGTTTAAAAAATAATATGCATCATACTCTTTTAGAAACTGTTGGATGTGTTGACAGATTTTAGGTCCTTTTCCTGTAATGAATGTATGCCCATAAGTCCAAGCCAAAGAGAAGCCAAATGGTATAAACTGGCCTAAGGGCTTGCTAAAGGCCTGCCAAGCACAGAAACGACAGCCTGCATTTCTGTGGGAGAAGGACAGATTACCTATTTACATGTACTAATAGGCCTTATTCAGTGAGCAGGATATCTGACGACACGAGGCAGGTAAATGGTCTGCCGAAGAGACACTGAGCTGAGTGTTCTTCAGCGAGGGCGTCCCACAGGGCTCAGTATTCTGCCCCTATCTTTTTCCCTCTTGCCCAGAACACAGCCCTCTCTGTTTTGGTTTCACCCTAAGTTCTCTTTCATGCACACTACCTACAGTCCATGGCACTGAGAAAAATAACCAGCACAGAGCCTGTTTCTCCTGGTGTAAAATGCTTGCTCTGTATAAATGATGGAATGTGCCTGTGTTTTACAGCTGTAGATGAGGAGAGCAAGAGAAGGGAAAGACAGAGGAACATATGTTTGTGATTTAAGACTTATAGGTGGAGGTCTATTTGCTCACTTTCAAATCTCTCAGACAGCTGCTGCTTTTTCCACAGCTGGAGTGATTTATATTTCTTTGGGTTCAAATCTGAGAATCTCTCCTATTTGAAATACATTTACAAGAGACAATAATTGAATGTGTGTCCTCTACAGATAAAAACAAAAAAGGATATTAGAAAGACATTATCTTGCAAAAATTGTAGCAATGTATTTATTTATTTTTTACCAAAAACTGATTACATAATAAAATGCAAATTATATACAGTAGGGAGGTAATTTTCTATTTTATGGAAACAAATAAACTAGACATGTTTAAACCAAGGGCTCGATGTTTGGCTTGTTAGCATGGCCACTTTAGCCCCTGCTGAACAACTGTCATTGAGATGAATGGGAAGATATTATAGACCTCCAAGGATTAACTATAAACACAGTACTGCAAGCTGTCAGTGTCATGTGACAAACCTCGATCTGTTGGACGGTCAGATCCAGGAAGGTATTCTCGTTACGGACACTAATCAGGCTCTTGGGCCCTTTGCAGCCCATGCTGGTTCCCAGACCTCCATTCAGCTTCACAACCACCAGCTTATTCAGACTGTCCGCTATGTTGTCTGGTATACCCTTCACCTTAATCTTATCGTATGGCTGGATCTGAAACAAAGACAAGAAAGAGAAACAACTGTCAGTCAGGGCATACAGTCGTGCTCAAAAGTTTAAACACCCCTTACAGAATCTGCTAAATGTTAATTATTTTAACAAAATAAGAAGGATCATACAAAATGCATGTTATATTTTTATTTAGTACTGTCCTGAATAAGATATTTTACATAAAAGATGTTAACATATAGCCCACAAGACAAAAAAATAGCTGATTTTATCAAATATATATATATATATATATATATATATATATATATATATATGTTGCAACTGTTTGTTTATTCAAAAAAAAACATTATTCATCATGTATTTTCAATTTCTAATGTTTCTTCTTCAAACTGTGAGGACAGTCTGCCCATGAAGATTCAGAAACATTGCTGTAGAATGACAGGTAGAGTTGATTCTTTGAATTTATCAAAGAATGTTCAATTAAAATTCACTTTTATCACACAGTGTGCTCCATTGTATTGTATCAGTTGGTAGTAACATGATACGTAATTATTGCCATATTCATATACCATAGTATTCATATGTTAATCCGATGGATTCCAAAGAATACCATTTGCTGTTTTGTAATTTGGTTCATTGTTTTGATTGGCTTGGTTAATTCCACTCTACTGTGCAATGAAACTAGGTCATACACAACCGTGTAGTTAAAAGCATCTACTCTGTATTGACTGCATTTTTACAATGCTTTTTTATGGCCAATAAACAAAAAATAAATGTTTACGCACGCACATTCATTATCACATCTGTTAATACTCCTGGATTAAAATCATTCAGTAACAGCAGTGATGAATGTGACTTTTAAAATGTGAAAGAAAATATTCAGTAGTATTACAGAGAGAAATAATAATTCTGTATACACTATACACATAACTTTTATAACATAACTCTTCTGAAAGCATTCAACACACTTTTTGCACTTAAAAAATAGCACTTACTATTGCACTAGTGCTGTACTACTTGCACAAATTCGATATGGTAACATTACTTGTATACGCTGATTTCACGCAGCCGTTATTTTGAAATCGAAAGCGAGGCTCCGGTGGGAAGAAAACCGGAAGTGTCGCCTTTAATCACAGGAGAGTCGTGAATGCGATGGCGTATTGTTGTGTTTAATGATGTTGTGTCAATTCTAAAAATGTACATACATTTCTTTCATACTTTAGACTATATACAGTGAAATTCATTTATAAATAAATTTATTTTTTTATATATAATTCAGAATGTAAAAAAAGAAGCAGGAATGAACTATATACATATCCTATATTGGTAATCCAAGGAATTGTTGTTTATCTTTACTTCCGGGGTTCTTCCCACCGGAGCCTCACTTTCGATTTCAAAATGGCGGCTGCGTGAAATCAGCGTATTACATTACTTCCTGTTTAATGCTTCTGGTGGTATCTCACTAAAAGGGTTTGCTAAATTCACAAATGTAAGTGATTTTTATCTGCCTCTACCACGATTGTGTCCACCTGCTTATTGTTCTGTTAGTCTATGGGCCTTATTCATGAAACATGAGCAGAACACATTTCTGTGTAAATCATATTACATACAATTATTTTTGTTTAAACTGTAGCAATTAATTTAGTGTATTAATATACATATGAACAGATTTACGATTTAGACCGAAAATTGTTCTGCTCATGTTTCATGAATAACACCCAATGTCCTTAAACTCTGATCACGCATTGTTATTGTTGTGGTAATGTGGATTAAGTCTTATTTTTCAAGTTTTTAGTGTGTTCTCAGATTAAGCAGCATTTAAATCCTTCCTTTTGAGACCGAAATTCAAGACAAACACACACACAGTATATTCTTAGTGCATACTACATAATACAGCTGAGGTGGAATAATTGTGCCAACAAAAGGCACATGACTAAACCCGAATCCAGTTCTAAACCGCTCTGACACCACTTCCCCCAATGTCCTAAACAAAACCTGTCTGACTGAATTAACTAACCAGTTATCAAGAGAACAATAGGAATTCCTAACTTTGATAAAGAAAAGAAAGTATGAGACCTGAGCTTCAAAACAACGTGACGTGTTCTGGCGGCCATATTGGTATTCCCTACCGACAGCCAAAACCTTGACCTAAAATTATGCGATTTGCAGCTTATCAGTGGGACTTTTCTGCCAGGATAAGCGATATATAGAAATCGTTAAGATTTCGACACAGGTAACTGACCTAACACAAAATAGATTTATGTATGTAATTATCCAGGAAATATTAAGCTTGAACATATATGGGATTGTTATCAGAAACTTATTTGAATATATTCAATATTACAATACATACTATACACATATTACAAGCCTCTACTACTATATTGCTCTATATTGTATTAAAAGTAAGTTGCTGCCTTAAATTAAGTATAATATACTTGGATGTTTAAGTCATTTCAACTTAAATTACATTAAACAATAAAAAAAATGAGTAAAAAAAATTGCTTAAATTATTTTGATGAGATAAAGCACTGTAAAAACCTATGTTGTCAAAACTTATCTTTTTTTTTTTTTTTTACTGTGAAGGTTTACCTTATCTTGCTCAGAGTGACAAAGCTTCATGTCTTTAAATCCATACGCAGTCAGCTTTATTTCTCAGAATATGCTGTGAAGCGTGTATATTATTTCCTGGCTTTTTGTTGACCAACGTCTACTTCAGACTCTTAGAGAACTTGTTAAAAAGCCACAGGTCAGCTCAAATTCAATGGCTTTGCATATGAATTAAGTGTTATTTGTATACCTTGTTAAGTCGTTATCTTTACCGATTCAAAATACATGCTGTTATTGAAAACACTGTTGAATCATTTAAATTTTCTGTATGAATAAAAACAACATTATATAACACAACATAATTACATAACCACAGTGAATAACTGTACATGGCGAATTAAGTTGTATGCGCATGCCTTACAAAGCATTATTCAGATTTCAGAAGAATCATTTTGACATTTGTAATACAAATCTTGAGGTGTCTTGTCCATCAGCTGATCTGATATTCGCTACTATAATGAAGATTAATGTAACTTTTAATAAGCAGGGGAAATTCATAACTTTAAAAAAAATAACCATTTAAATGTTTATGATGTTTTCTTTGTAAGAATGTACAGGGAGACTTCAGATATAAAAACACTGACTCATTAGGTAGTTCTCTCATTAAAATCAGATGATTTCCAATTAATTCACTTATTGTGAGAGAATACTAGGGAATACCAACATGTGGGGCGAGGCGGCTTCACTTTTTGACGTCATGAGCAATCCAGTCATTTACTGTGTATATAGAGTGGTTGAGTCAGATTGTTTAATTATTGTTTCTGGTTTAGCCACATTCCATTTGTTCTACCCTCAAACCTGTTCACACATTCACAATCATATACACACACACACACACACGGATAATAAAACCTCACAGCTCCCACAGCGTCACAAGACCAGAATCTAATTTGCAGTCAGAAAGTCTGTTTGCATCATAAGCACATTAGAAGAGCTTCTTCTGTCTTGCAGAAAGAGAGGCTGATGAACAACTACAGTGCTTAAAGGTTCACAGAAGTAATAAGGCATTTGACGATAAACATTACCTTAAGATCATCAATCTGTGTGCAGTGCGTTTTTAAATGTGGAGTATTAACTGTGGTGAATTAAGACAGGAAGACTTGAACTAGACTCATTAAAATAGGAAGGATAACATTCCCTTTGGTATGCTTCCTACTGACATGCAAATTATGAAACAGACTTGCAGGATAGTTCCTGCATTTAGGAATCCTTTGCTGACACAGTGCTCAACAATAATGATGACCTGGGGCCAGTTCAGCATTCTAAATACTCCTTACCTTAGTTTATTATGTGTTTTTATGTCTTGCAAACAGAAACATTGTGTTTCTATGAAGTATCGAACACAGTTGTTGCTACTTTTGCTGATGTAAATCTGTCAACAAAGTAAAGTTATTTAGTTGACACAAGAAAAGGTCTTGTGATCATCTTGGAAATATCAGAATAATTATAAATTAATCATGTTTTTATTGTTCTGCATGTCATAATTTCCTGCATAAGTGTTTGAATTGATAGCTGTAAAAAAAAAGGTTAATATAAAAATATAATCAATTTTATGTAATAAATAAAATGTATTTAAATTTAAAATGTGCATTAAAATGCAACAGTTGAGCTAATCAGGTTTTTCAACTGAGATTGGGTAGGAAATATCATGATGAACTCAACATAAAATCAGGGTAAAGATTTCTGGGTAAAAGTTCCAGTGACTTGATGTTTTTACACCACAAACAAGTCAATCAGCAACTTATCTTGGGTATAATATATCTAATGGGACACTGGTCATTATTACAGCAAACATAAGGCATGATGTTGCAGGATCCATAGGGCAAGTTCTGGCAACGACTGGTTAGCCTTTAAACAGCCAGCAGATGTTTAATGGAGAATGAGTTTTTTGGGCAAAGACAGTTTCATAAGGACATACTGCAGTACATAGAGCCCTTCCCTCAGTTCCTCATCCCAAACCAAACATATTGCAGTAATTTCTCCAACAACCTCACCTTCTCCAAATATCCTTAAATTGATATGCAAACACACATACATGTAACGGTCAACTTTACTTTTTGAGTCTGAAAGGAGCTTGGTTTTAATTCTTGTCTTGTATGTGCACTCAAAACAGGAATTTCTGGAGTGATGTATTTAATATCCTGTTCAGATAAACTTGCTATATGCTGCAGACTATAGCATCAAACATTTCACAAGCAGTTTCATAGTATAGCCTGTATGTGATTCCTTGTGGAGCTAAAAGGCTTGCGTGTGGGTTTCTGGCTCTTCCAGAGCATTGCATAATCATCACAGACCCACAGGAAAGCAGACCGACACTGGATTCTTTATGTGAAACACAAACACACACAGCCAAATCAAATTAGGAGACACTTTTGTTCACTGTTTGTCTTTCTTACACTCCCCCTTGCCCACAGACACAAATCAATGCCGAAGCTTTATTTTTAATTTTCCTTGCACACACACACACACACAATCATTCACACACACTATGTCTATCTACAGGCTAATGCTTTAACTCTAACTGGACCCAAAGTCTTTGGATACTTATGTATTTAAGTGTATGAATGGCATAAAAATTTATTCATGCTGGAATGTGGGAAGCTTTTAATCATTGATGGCTAATTTCCAGAGCCTGAGGCGATACTAATGGCAACACATGAGATTCAAAGCAGAGGCTCTGAGTGCCGTTCAGCTCTCGGTTTTAATACTTGAAGTGTGTATAGACATACTAGGCTTGACTTTCTCTGCATATTCAGCCTATAGGTCTACAATCAAAGTAACCAAATGTGGGCTAAATTAAGAATCCAAGCGAGTGTAAGAAATAGGCTTGTGTACAATCAATCACTTGGTGATCTTACCGAGTCCTCAGGGGGCCTGTTGATTTTTGGCCACTCTACTGAAGGTCCCTTCACCTGCAGAAATCGGTGGAATATCTTCCTAAAGCCTTCAAAGTCCTTCTTAGACACCTGGGGAAGAGAGATAAAAAATAAAAAAAGTTATTGAGGACTGTCCTTCCTGTTTTCTCCTTCTGAGAAACAAATACTTAAAACTCAACCTATTTTGGCAGATGATGCCACTATAGGCCCATCCAAGAATGCACAATGCATTAACCTCTATAACCAGGCCATAACCTTTATTGACATTAGACACTGAGAGATATTTTCAGAATAGTGGTGAGTCAAAAGGCATTTTTCAATCATCAGTACTTAAACTTTTACATATGCCTTTAAATTTAAGGACATCAGCATTTTAGCGCTTCTCATTTACTTTAAATGGGTGACGTCATGCATTGCTAAACTAAATTGTAGGGTTCGTTTCCCTGCGTCACTTCCGTTACTTGCACAGTAAACATTTACATTTTGAAATACATTTTAAATATTTATATTTAAAATATAAACATATATTTATAAATAGAAAACATATTGTGAACTATTATTACAATTTAAAACATATTACAGTTTTTTCTACAAATGCAGTTGGTGAGCATAAGAGCAAAGAGACTGTTATTTCATAAACATTAAAAGAATCTTACCGACCCCAAACCTTTGAGCAGTAGTATATATAAATAATATTATACTGTCAACACTTTACTGTTTGATTAATAATAGACAGCAATAGGTCTATTAGAATGTATTTCACTGGAAGGTCTAATTCACTGATCTAATATTTAAACACATATCCCATTTTCGTCCCACCTGTTTTGTTTGTTTAATATGTTTACATACATTTCAATGCATTTTGAACAGGAAGTACATTAGATTTGATTTGATTCACAGAGCGCGCACACACACAAATACGTATGTAAGAGTCAAAAGCAGCTGCCTGTGAATCAGAAAACACTACTGATGACAGACTGGTTTTATTATTATTTTTCAAGAATCAATGTGGTACTGTACCAAAAGTACCAGTGCTTTTGATATCCCTACTTAAAAGGCAACTATAAGGTTTACAACTGTAAACTGATGACTTATCTTTACGTCATCTTATCATACTTTATTTGAACTAGCAGGGTGTGGGTTTTAATACGTCATTTGGCAGTAAATGTTCGGGTGGGATTATGGGAGTCTGTGTGTTACGGAGAGGGAGGGGTGACACAAGCGGTCAGCATGTGTCACGATGATGACGGCCTAAGTCTGATTATTACCATATGGTGCTGAGGAAACACTGGGGTGAATCGCCAAACATCTCAGAGTTTTACTATCTGACGTGCTCAAATGAACTCTACTAACTGAGAATTTCAGTGTAGCTAAAGAAAGAAAAATGAAAGCAGGGTAAAAGATGAACAGAAGGAAGTGTGTAGGGGCTGAAGAAATGCCAGAGAGAAGATGCATCATGATGAAGCCAGTCTCATGGTGAGACTAATTAAACATCAGCTCAGCAGTGCAATGAAATCTCTCCCGTCATACTGGCACGTCATTCATCAGCTACAGCACTCAGACGGCACCCAAAGAGGTTTCCTCTCATTTCTCATCTTTGCTCCCTTGTCATTTCTAAATGCACTAAAACTGTGAGACTATAAAAAAATTAATTATGATTTCTACTTTTAATTAAAAGCGCACTCACTTGAGATAAAAACTCCAGTCATATCAGTAGCCTAATTTTATTTAACATGGAGCAGGTTGGCTCTCAGTCTGACATGTCGAGATCACATAACCAGCCAAATACCTCTAGCTTTACCGGAAAAAAATTAAAATAATTAAGCAGCACAAACGTTAACAACATTGATAATAATAAAATTAAAATAATTTTACTGTATTTTTGATCAAACAAATGCAGCCTTGGTGAGCATAAGAGACTTCTTTTTTTAAAACATTCAAAAAACTTACAGACACCAAACTTTTGAATAGTTGTGTCTATAAATCACTCTTTTTATAAATCATAAAAAAAGTTAGCTGAATTTTTGAAAATGTGTTGAATTTTTTGTAAGCTTGTATCTCACCTCAGCATCTGCACCTTTGGCCGTGCTTAAGAGTTTCTCCAGCTCAACATGCATAGAGCTCTCCAGCTGCTGTCGCATCACTTCCTGAAACTGAGTCATCCCGTAGAAGTTGCTTGGTAACTCCTTACTCAGACCTACAATTGAAACCACACACTTTAATGTTAAAGTTTTTCACATAATTTTAATGACTTATGATGAGTCGTACCAATAAAAAAATACAGTTGGTGTGTTCAAACTTTACATACAGTTCCTTAACAAATCTTTTAAATAAAATGATTTGTAATAAATCCTTTTTGCAGTGATAATATGTCCATATGATAAGGAAGCTGGCAGCTTTTAGGGATAATTGTACATACCACTGCCTTACTTCTGGCCCAAAATGAAAATACCAGAAGGCATGAAAGCACAGATACAACAGTGTGTTATCATCAAGAGCATTTAAAGAACGTAAAACACACCTCATCAATGGGCTCTGGGTTAATTTCCTGTATTGGCCATTAACACTGACTGTACTGTAAGGTGTGACTCAAGACTTCCCTGTTCTACCACAAATACACCCCTTTATCCTTGAGAGAAAGGGGACAATAGAGAGGTTAAACCACATTATGTTTGATTAGGTTTATTCAATAATAGATCCTGAGCTTGAGGTAGCGGCCTTCCAACTCTGATTACCTTTAGACATCAGCTTTTATATCTGTCATGTTCAAGACAAGTGTGCTACCTTCTACACTACATTTCCGGCTACCTGACCGAATCCCGCTTGACCACATTTCATCTGTATACACCCAATCTAATTCTTTCGTCTGCCATTGTGCCAAAATAGGCTTTATGCTGAATGTCACATGAACAAACATTAAAACAGGTCTAACTGCATCCGCTTGTCAAAGAAAGCCTGGCTAGTTATTTTTATTGTTTCCGTTTTATTCTATTTAAATATCTAAATGTTAATGAGAAGAAAAAAAGAAAAAAACTTTTAGATATCAATCTGCATATGTGATGGATATCGGTTGTGCTCATCTTTGCTTGCTCCTTTGAAGGCATCTTGAGTAAACGGCTTTATATTTAACATAGCACATACAAAAGACTTGAACCAGTCCAGAAGCAATGAAGTTTGTTGCGCATAACCCCCAATAATTATCTTCTCACATACTGCCTGGCATGTGACATTTAACTTCTACAACAGCCTCTAAGTGACATTGTCAGCCAGCGCATTAAATAAGAGACCATTTCTGTATTTCTCAGAATTAGTATTTGTGCTTTTGTATGCTGAAAACACTCAGCGAAACAAAGTGTATGTCACAATACGATACATGGCTCACGATACAGAAATTCTGCGATAATCAATATATTGCTAGACAATTTAATGATATATCACAATATCTGGCTAACTATAAAAACAAAATACCAGTGAAAAGGTTAAGTGCAGGTTTTCTCTCTTTATTCAAGTCCAAACTGTTAGAAAACAGCACAAAAAGTTTTTCAGTCTGTAAATTAAATTGAACATTTTAAGTAAATCATTTTTTTTCAATGAGATCAGAGTGATTGCTTTGCATGTTTGCGGTATTACCCATGCACTTTACTTTTACCAGGCATTTCTTGTATATCACTTACTCTTTGTCAATTTTGTCTGTCCCATCAATGGTATAAAAGCCAAAGTGGGTCCATACTAGTTTGGACTTAAACGTGGCTGGGGCATCTATTATTTTACTCACACTGCTGTCCGCCATCCTGTTTAAAACCTCTTTTTCTTAAGCTAGTTAACTTATGTTCCTGTTTCCCTCATTCATGTGTTGAGGGCCACCTCGAGAAGCCATGACGTAGTGACGCTGGGAGCAGGGAAATCTATTTAGAACGGCTTATTTTATTAATTAAAATATCGATATTTGGCGCCAGCATATCGATTCTCGTATAGCATGGAGAAAGACAACGATATATTGCCCTATCGATATTTTGTCCCACCCCTCCGCTACTGGCTAGTATTTATACTGTAGCGGCAGTCAAACTGAATAGTTGTGATTTGCTATTCTTTCCTTTGCTTCGGCATTTATGGGGTTAATTCGTTGTATTATCGGATATGGAAGAAAGTATGTAGAGCTTTTGTTATCGTTTTGATACACTGTAATCCTGAATAAAATCTTCAGTGAGCGAGATCTTCTGTTTTGTCATTCATAGTAAGACACAACATTTTAATTTTTCGTTTCATTTTATTTAAAACGACACTGCAAATGATAATGTATACATTTTTCATTTTATCGAAAAGGATGAACAATGAGAACAACATTGACAAACAATTCCTAATTCCGTTTACACGAAACACCGTGAGTCATCCTTTGTCAATTATAACTGTGGTAACTCGAAATACTTATCTTAATATGCAAAAGTTAAAACTGTGACCCAATCATAGCAGTGGGCGTTTACTTCCAAGTCTTGCAAGCGGCACACCTATCAAAACGGAGTGTTCGAAAGAGAGGGTAAAAAACATGATAGAAAACAGCTTATTCCTTAAAAATTAGGCTGTAAAAAAATCTTGATAACATTATAAGTGGACCTCAGAATACTTTTCTTTTTTTACAAAATGCAGTTCATGGCCCCTTTAAAGAAGACAGTGACAATGCAAAATCAGCTAACAGGATGAGCAGGGGTTATTTTGCATTAATAACTGGCTGACTGTACATTATTTCACGTACACAGCTACTTACCAAATAAATTTAAAAAAGGACAATAAATAAGCTGTAATGTCATAAAGAATGACAATGGAGGGATGCAGGAAGTATGATACTACCAATACTCTGGGGGTATTTTGTAAAGGTACTCTGTGAAACGGATAACTTGAAAATTGCCATTGACAAATGATTGTACCAATACATCAATAGTTAATCTCACCTTCACAGCAAAGAAAACATGAAAGATAACTAGAGTGCTCAGCTATTTAGAGCCATTAACTCTCAGAATGCTACTATCATCAAATGTGCTCTGCATGGGTCAAAGTGCAGCCACGCACTGCACCGTACATCCAGAGGTCCAAAAGTCTAAAGCCGGGTGCACACTGTGCGATTTATAATTGTCCTTTACGATTGTTCCTTGTCAGACTGTATGAACATGTACACACTGTAGTAAGTGTCACACTGTAGTAAGATCTCAGTTGACATTAAGGTCATACTATACGACAATGAAGACGTGTTAAAAACGGACGCACACAAGAAAAGTCGTCTGGAGTTTTACATCAATCAATGACACGTTTGGTGACAGTGGGCTACTTTACATGTGAGATAGAAATGTTGGCTACAAAGAAATCTCCAACGTTGATTTCGGTCATGGCTTGTCTTGAAAAACAATTTGACTCGTCGTAGGAGAAGTCACACAGCAGGACTGTGAGTCAAATCTTCTGACACGGCCAGAATTTTGTCAGAGGTAAAATTTGATCACAATGGTCATTAATCGGCTGTCGGTGAGCACGTCAAACTAACGATCAAAGACTTCAGACTTTAGCCTAGGATCAGAGGAATCTTTTAGGATTTGCTAAATTTGTCTCAGACGGCCAAATCATGGCCAAAATCAAACAGCGTGTACCCGGCTTAAACAACTAGAAAAAATGCTTCATGCTTTTATTAAAAATAATATTAAGAATTTGATTGAAAATGTACAATTGTATGTCACTCTTTTGACTGTAGCACTCAAGCTCAAACTCCACAAATTTTTGTAAAACCTGATGATCTTGTTCTCTAGTATGATTTGATAATGATTTAAAGTAAGAACATCTGATCATCTGTACAAAAGAATCATCATCAGCAAGTGACAGTAAAGTCATTTATAATGTTTCAAAATATTTCTATTGCAAATAAACACTGTTCTTTTAAATGTTCTATTCGTCAAATAATCCTGAAAAAAGTATCTTCAAAATGTACAATAAATGTTTCTTGAGCACCAAATCAGCATTTTGTGAAGACTGAAGTAATGGCTGCTGAAAGTACAACTTTTTTCACAATATTTCACAATATTACTGTTTTTACAGTATTTTTGATCAGATAAATGCAGCCTTGGTTAGAATAAATAATAATAATGAGTGATAATAAGAAAAAAAAAAAAAAATCTTATTGACCCCAAACTCTTGGTAGCCTATACTGTAAGTCATCATGTTTCTTAGTATTATATCTTTAAATTCCTAAAGCTTTTTAATTTCAAGATTTTAATTAGTAGGCTACTGTACATCCGAAACACTGTTGAACGCAGACAGTCAGAAGACTTAACTCAGTAACTCCTATAATTATGTTTAATATAAAATATCTTTAAATTAGACACTTTCAGGCCAAATGAATAGCTGTCAGAAAACCAGACCTCTAACAGCAAAACCAAAGCGAGGAATGGACCGACAGTCTGGAAAGGTCAAAAGTCTACAAAATAAAGGCTTCAATTTCTGCAGAGCCAGATTTCTAGAGCAACTTTTTCCAGTCTATCAGTCTATCAGTCAACATTGACTGAAGGGTCCATTCAGCTCTCACTCTCATCAGAATTCAACTGGCAGCTTTTACATGGTGCGGTAAGATCCAGTTGATCACTAGTATCATCTAATTAATCAAGATATATCGGGAAAACCAATACAAACTTAAAAGTACTTTATAAGTACAAAAAAAGAAAACAGGATTAATTAATGATCTTACCTTCAACGTAAAGCGACATAGTGCTACAGTATCTGTCCTCTAAACTCAATGAAATGCAGTTCGGTTCAATATCACAACAAAAATAATCCTGTTTTTTCTGTCATGGGAAGAACAGCAACATAGATACCGTCCAGTCGGGGTGTGACGCTTATTGGTATTAATAATAATAATAATAATAATAATAATAAGACAGAAGGTCAGCTGATCGATTCTCTCATTCTGTTCACGAGCGCTTTCCTGTCGTCCACTGTTCACACACTCTCGTTCTCGCTCTCTCTCTTTCTCTCTCTGTCTGTCTCTCTCTCTCTCCTCCCACTGACTATCAAGTAACGCAGGGTGAATAAACGACTGCCTCCTTGACCTTTACTCGCGCGCGCGTTTATTGCTCAAAGGAGACGGTGTTAAAATGTTAAGTAATTATGTGTATCTCTGTGTGTGTAAATATAGGAATTGCATTTGTGCTCAGCCCCTTTCGGTCAGTCATTATTTAACACGTCACATTATTCCAGTCGCACTTCCTCGATCACATCCTCCCGATGCTGGCTGCGTTGTTAGGATCATTTTAAAGATATTAGGGCCAGATTTGTTAAGTTTAGGGGGTAAAGGATGAATTTTTTTTATATCACTATATTCTATACTAAGAAATTAGTTGTTAGAAGCTGCAATTGTATCATTTATCATGGACTTCACGCGTTATTGCAGTATTTTACTTTGCAATCACAGAGCAGTGATGTTCTCTCTATGCATAAACCCATAGCAGACGCTTGACGTTATCATTGCATCGAAAAAACGTCGACTTTTAGATTTTTTTTTTTTAGGAACACGGTAGAGGTGGTTCCATGGCGTTAAAGTATTATGATTGCAAAGCGAATGTGAAAGTAGATTTGAAGCGTCTTACTCTGAAGGCTGAAGGATGCTGTCGGGGAGCTGCTGAGGGTTGTTCCGGAACAGCGACGTGTGTTTCCCTCTCTCTCTGACCAACCAACTTTCTTCTCTCAGAAACAGCAGTGCGGGGTCACTGAAACACTGCGGAAGTGTTTCACCAAAAACATTGTTTAAAAACATCCTGAATATCATACGTTGAATATAGTTAAATAAAAAAACTGCTTTGAAACTAAAATTATGTACGCCACTTGTCATCCATTTATTTATTTTATTATTATTTTTGGTAATTATTGTTATTTATCCTAGTCACCTAGTCTTGATGAATGGTGATTATGGAAAAATGTATCAGTTCACACTTAAATTTTTACATTTATAGATGCAACGGAACAGCGGGATCTTTTCATTTATGAAGTAAACAAATGCAAGTTATTTATTACCATAGTTTATTACCAGCGTTAATGTATTGCAAAGAAGAAAAAAAAATGTAAACTCGCAGTAACCAATGAAAGCACTGCATTTCAGTACGGCGACTCTCATTGGCTGACTTCAGTCTGGCAGCAGTGTTGCCATGTTCGCATACAATAAGCGACTTTAGGGTTGCTGCTTAATAACTAATTCACTTATAAATATGAGCTATGTCGCGGGTTTAGATTTTTTTTTAAATCGTATCCGTAGAATACAGTCACGTTTTGGGGATTTCTAGTGCTTGGTCACCTTAGTACAATAAAACATCACCTACCTTACTTATTAAGTATCGAAAAGACAGCAAATTTTGGATTGTTTTTCTATCGAGATTTGGCAACACAGTCGAGAAGGCCACGTCTGCAATCTCACACCAATGACCTTGCAGTACAGAACGTTTAACTCTCCTTTCATACAGAATGTAATGTGTCAGAGAACAAGTACAATATTTTGTTTTTCTAATATTTCTAAGTGAGGTCAAGAACACAAAAATTATCTTGACTCTTAACACTACAATACTGACAATACACTGGCCATAATATAAAAAATGTTGAGCACCAATTCAGTGTAAACGGCAGTGTGCAAATGATTGATTTATTAATGTAGGAAAACTATGTATTTTAAAAATAAGTGCAAGTATGCATTTTAATGTCTTGTTTTTATTGCTGGATACATATAAAATCTGTTACAGTAACCGCACTGCCAAAGCACTTTAACACATTAAACATTCCTTGTTCATTTCTGACGAACACCTGTCAGACATGTAACAGTTGAAATTTCAGTAAATTTCAGTAAAATGACAAAGAAGGACCTAATTTATGTACTCTTGAGTCCTTTCCAGGCTTTGTTCCTCCTTTATGCAGCTTCGAATTAGAAAGGGCAGTCTACAAATAAATAACATCTTGTTTTAGACTATTGTTTCTCCTTACATGACAGCTGTGCTCAGATGGAAAACCAAAAACAGGAAGAGAAACAACCCTGTCCCTGCTAAACAACAAGACTAGGTTCCAATTCTGAAAAATCAGCCAAAATCCAGGATTTCAAGTACATACAGTTCTAGAATTTTGTAACAGTTTCAGGGGGAGATAAAGATTTTCTGGAGTGTTTCACAAACGTGCTTCTGGAGTTTTCTGGGCATCTAAGAGTGGTGAATATGGCTGGGTTTCCAGTCACACACCCAGGAAAGAGACAGCGGTGTCTCTTTCCTCCACTAATTCTGCTGCTGTTGCATCCATCTTGGCTCTTGAGAAGTCGTTGATGGCCAGCCCATCAACAATCTTCCAGGTCTTGCCCTGAAGAAAAAGAGAGACGTTGCAATGGTGGCTAAAATCATTCTTTTCAAGGTGATTAGAGTATGATGAATAGATGTGAATATGAATTTGATCTCAGGATTGATCTCAGTAAATAAGGCCATGGTGTGGAGATTAAGGAAGAGATATCAGACACAGATTTTGGGAAAGTTTCATGACAAACCTTGATTGAAACAGGGAATGAGTAAATAAGGTCCTCAGGTACTCCATAAGAGTTTCCAGTGGAATAGACACCCATAGAGATGAACTCACCCTATAAAACAAATGCAAGAAGAGTTCAGAACAAGTGGCCTCCCAATAAAAATGTACAGCATCAGTCCAAATAAAGTTGTTGCCTTGTGTGCAATATCAAACAATAAGCAGAGAACACTTCAATTTGACTATCATATTATGCAATCATCATACTGAAGATGAAATTATTTACTTAATTAAATGAACTACTTAATAATGTAACTCAAATTGTTTTTTTTATGGGAGTGGAAAAAAGGCTAATGAGCAAATGTACAATGTTATTACACAGTCCTTGGGCATTTTTATTTCCTATTGCTTGGCTATTGCTAACAGAAGTTTAGGTCTTATTTTTTCCCGTTGTGTCTTCCCTGTTTATTAGGCTGACCTTGAGCCGCCTTTTGTCAGAAATTGCTGGTAAACACAAAACTTTAGAGTAGAAATCATTAAGAGATTCCTTTTAAGATGCAATCAAAAATCTACAACAGTAACTCTCAACTAGGGGGCCAGGGCCCTAAAAGAAAGTTGACCTCGGAAGTGCCTGTCCAGATGTCTCTCATGTGGTCACAGATGGCCTTGGCGGCTGACATGGCACTGGAGAGCTTCCTGGCCTTAATGACTGCAGCACCACGCTGCTGCACTGTCTGTGAAACAGAGGAAGAGTGGAATAACAATAAAAAGATTATGATCAGATTATTCCAGTCAGTAGTCATGTGCAAACTGAATGTTGTTACAATGGACCAACTTAAACTGACTTTCTTATTACTAATGTCATACACATGAATGCTAATAAACATACTGGGATATTCTTGCTTACTCAGTAATGTGGCATAGTAAATAGGCCAACAGTGACCTCTACAGGAGGAGGAAGTCATAGCAGACAACACTTACAGAAATGAATTCTCCCTTCAGCCAGGTATCGTCCTTCACTGCATCGAAGGCAGTCACGTCCTTTCCCTGCACAATCACCTTGCAGTGGTGGACGTCAGGGTACTGCGTAGACGAATGATTTCCCCAGATGATCACATTCTTCACACCGTTTGCTGAAATTCCACAACGGATTGCCACCTAGAGGACACATTGTGTGGTACAAGTTAGTGGGTATAAATTGAATCCTTTCACCTCTTTGTATTGTGCTCCATTAGTGGACCATCCAGCAAGGGGGTGTTTTACCTGAGAGCAAGCCCTGTTGTGATCCAGGCGTGTCAGACAGGAGAAATTCTCTTTGGGGATGGACGGGGCGGATTTTGCCGCAATCAGACAGTTAGTGTTGGCTGGGTTACCAACAACTAGAACCTGCATATTAAAACATAAGGGTCAAAATACTGCCTTCATACTTGATTAACTTTAATTCTTCCAACTGTGCAAGCACTTAATTAGGTCACGGTTATTCACCTTGACTGTTTTCTTTGCATACTTGTCTAGTGCCTCCCCCTGAGCCTTAAAGATGGCAACGTTGGCCTTAAGTAGGTCCTTTCTCTCCATGCCGTCTCTCCTTGGCATCGAGCCCACCAGGATTGCAGCATCCAAATCTTTGAATGCAACGTCCTCTTTATCGGTGGGGATGACCTCTGAAACAAAAAGACAGACAGTGGTATAGAGTAGATGAAGGGTAAACAACAACAGCAACACTCAGTGAGTCACAAGACAACACACTTTTTTAGAAGAATCTCAGAACTAAAGAACCTGAATAATGTGAAAAACCTCATTATTAAAACTTGATATGATATGTAAAAAGACTCAGCTATTACTGTTGCAAAAAGTTTTTTTGTTTTTTTTACTTGTTTCAGACTGATATAAACAGAAAAATATATTTTGCTGAAATACTACTTGAATACAATAATTGGCCTAATGCTTATTAACAAAAATAAAAAAAATCTCCCATTTTTAAAAGTAAATTTATGAAATAATAATTGAAATAATAATCTATTATTTACATTACATTAAGTATATATCATGGTAATATTTGTTGAACTGTCATGTATTTATTATTCTGTACATTAAAAAAAATACTGTTTGTTTTAAATAAATAAAAAAGAGTAAAGGTGATTGTTAAGAATGTAATGTCACAATGCAAATATATTGTTTATATATACATAAAGCCACTGCATTTTTTCTTTGGGGTGAAATGTAACCAATGGCATATTTTGTTTCACCCATCCAGTTTGGTACTCCAGAGTTTTTGGTTGTTAGTTTTGTTCCATACACTTGACAGCTCACATACTGTTAACCTTCCCATACCATCCTCTGATGGGAACCACAATTCTAAGTTTAGCTGCCCTTTCAGCTGGGGATCATACAGGCAGCCAATCAGATTGCTCTGAGCTCTCGTCATTTGTGCAGTGAAAACACAGGCCTTTAAGACTGCATAACTGGCACAAAGACTAGAGAACACAGGGCCTCATGACAGTCGATTCTGTGCGAGTGTACCTCTCAGAAGTGGGAGGGCACAGTCCTGCAGCTCCATAACGACACCCTCCAACACAGGCAACATGGGAGTAATGTCCAACAGAACCAAAACGAGGGGCTGAAAGAGAGAGGGAAAGTGAACGTTAGTGCATTACTTGCATAACTGTCACAATATAGTTTTGACCTGCACCTAAGTATTAATCACATCAGATGTGGGCTGTCAAAGACATATATGGTGCCTATTCCTGGAATTAGTCAAACAGCATGAATGATATACAACATCCTTTAATTGGATGTGACGGGACATTGCATAATCCAAATCCTGCCTTTACCTGATCTTTACCGAAGACATCTCCCTTTGCGATACCATACAGCAGAGAGTATGCAATCTGCCCTGCGGCGCCGGTAACCAGGACTCTAATTGGCTCAGCCTACAGAGAAACAAGAGAGGTAGCATTATAAACAATAGATGTCATGTAAGGTAGCAAAGAAAATAACAGTGATCTTAATCAACCACTCAGTCAGGACAGAGAAGCTCAGGAGGCTCACCACGAACATAAATAGTCCTGGAAAACTCTGCCAGAATGAAGTGCTGAGTGGGATATTTTTAAACTGGGAGACATTTATACATTTCTTCAAATAATTCCCTTTCACCATTTGGCACTTCTGCAGAAACCTTCATTTGTTGCAAATTAGTGTATCTGCATTCTATTCATAATAACTAATCTCTATGACTTATCATAATAACGTTACACTTCAGAATGCCTTTAACTGATTGATATAAAGAATATCACATGTGCAAACAAAAGTTCTTGACTGTTATATTCCAACAAGTTCTAATCAACATTATGCGATTCTTGCTTCCCGAACAGTACATTATACATCTGATCTAACAGATAACTGCAAAAGTTTAGGTTCTGCTATAATTCTTAAAGTAAGACTCCACAAAACGGTCACTTTCCGCTAACGTGATCATATATTGACAATAAAATACTTTAATATAAATTTGGAATATTATTTGTCTTACCATTTTCAGCTGGTTTAGAATGACTGAGGCTTTTCCACTACTCTGGTGATTGCGGAGGTCACCCCTATTTCTCTCACGAGGCAACACGTTGTCGCTGCACCTGCGTTTCAAGTGTCTACTGGGAAATGTAGTTTTTAATGGCCGTACAGCCGTTCATTTTGTTGAAATAAAGACTACAGTTCCTATAAAATACTTATGGTAACGGACCCCTCTTCCACTAGTCGGACATACGACTTATCACAGCGAATCAGTTCTTTTAAACAGTTCGTTTCAAAGCACGAATGCAAAAACCCTGTTTGTTTGCAGTCATTATTCAGGTCATAGTTTAATTTTATAGAATTAAATCTTTTGAATAATCAAATAGCAGAAATGCTATATAGCCTACAACATACTGATTTACAATAAACAGTGCTGCACATATTCAATTAGTACGTGCACTTAAAATAAAATAGCCTAATATCCAACCATTATACATATTTTCAGTAGGCCTGTGTTGAACTTGTATATAGCATTTCTGCTATTTGATTATTTAGAAAATTGACAACGTTCAAAGAGCTGCTCGGACCGATTTAGTTCGATTAAAAAGGATCCGACTCTCAAGAACAATTCGCTGTGGTATAACGTAGTTAAGATTATTGTATGTGAAAAACATGATTTGCTCATAAATAACATATAATAAAGCCGTTATGCGAAATTAAGGTGCTAATGGTTTAATATTTAATATTTAAAGTGTAGGCCTAATTGGACAATAAAGCAGTAATGAAAAATAACCTAAACATTTCTCGAAAAAACTACTAATTATTTAAAGAATCTGTCGGGGGTCTGTAAACTCATGTAAATTGTAACGTTACTACACAATATAAATTCATCCTGATCCAGACTGCTGGAACAACCCGGAAGATATTAAAGTTTACCGTAGTGTTTGGGAAAAGAACGCGGGAGAAAAGTAAACAGTGATGGAGAGTTTACAGTTGCGTCCGTTGCTTAGACACTGTTAAAATCATGAACATGTCAATGGCAACAGCTTACATAGCCTACTCTAGTCTAAAATATAGTGTGAAAATGTTTAAAAGTTACACAAGTGAAGGAGATCGCCTTTAACGGCAAACATTTTAATTTTTATAAGCGTTTTCTCCTGAAGGTTCATTTGCAGTCGTCTGGCAACAAACACACACGGCACCTTTGGCATCAATTCAATCAAGTGGAGATCAACAGATTATTTGTGAACTAATCGGTAAGTCTATGAATGAGTCAGAGCAGCCTGTGCACTGGAGTATTTGAAGTGGTGAATCATACATGTGTATGGTAAATTAATTTAGTAGAAGCTGTTGTAGGCTACAACGCAAAACAGTGGGTGTGTAGTTTTTTCTCGTCTCACCCGAAAAATTGAAATTGTGCAGCAGTCAGATATGTCGGAAGTCGGCGGACTACCACCACCACTTCGGGCCGGACCGGTTCAGCTGAACGGTCAAGGTTCACTGCTGTCGGCAGTCTCGGCACTGAATTCTGTGCTGGATTATGGTTTTGTTGAGAGTGTGGAAAATATTATTAGTGGACATGTGGTATCTAATTTATAAATTGGAATATATTCTGTTATTTCTCGTAGTTAACAGATAAAGCCTACTAGTAATTATCTGATAAGCTAAGGAACGTCAGAAACGATCAAAACTAGGTTATAGCCTATCTTGTATCCCTTACAAACTTATGGATACCCCAAACCTGTTTTGGGATGCAGGAGTTAGTTATTAAACCATAAGGCTATTTCCCCATTCTGAAAAAATATTTTCAGTTAGTAAGGAGGAGGCTAGTAATTGTCAGATAGTTTCCTCTAACTGTTTTACTAACAAAAATCATTTATACAACTGATCTGTTATCTTTATTCTGTTTGAATACACAGCAGAGAGCAGCCATGTCATCACACAACCTGTATATCTTTATGATAGATGGCCTTCGCTCCCTCCTACTGTATATTGAGAGGTTGATATAGGGCCTCTGTATCAGTTCAGTGCTGTGAGGACCCTTGCTCTGGGTGAGATAGATGATCTCCCTGCTGCATTTTACATGAACTCATTACAGGCTCATTACAAACTGCTTGACAAAGGAGATGAGGATAATGTTGCTTCTTCATGTGATGTGCACGCACAGAACAACACCAAACACTCTTCTCCACAACACAGTTTACGAGTGCTTTTTAATACTTTTAAACAATTGCTGCCGGATCACTGGATATAGTTTTATGCATTTAATCGTATTTGGATTAGAGTATTATTGAGAATATTTTATTGAAGACATTTTTTAAAACATCCAAGCCTGCCTACCTTCTTGTCTTTCTTTTGTTTCTCTTTCTTTCTCTCTCCCTCTGGCTGTTTCATTCATGCTGTGTTTTGTGGTGTTTATAACACCTTCAGTTTTCTGTAAAAGGTCAAATTTCACAGCCTTTACAATATATATAATGCATATTTTGTTATAAAAAAATACATTATTTTAGTCAGAAACTACAGTAAGAAGTTTTAATTTAACTTATAAACTTAAGGGATAGGCTAGAGATATTGTTCTGATCCAGAATAAAATGTAATGATTAGTTCATATTTATTAATAATTAAACATTTATTAATTGATTTTAGACTATTCATACACCGTATACAATTAAATAGTATTAATTCTTCGAAAATGTATAACAGGCTTAGGGGCCCTGTTAGGGGCCCTGTTCCGGGCCTTTCACATAGAACCCGTTTTTCCATTCCAATACTTGTCCAGTGTTTTTCTATGTAAATGTGTGCTGGACGGACGTTTATAACCATTGCGTCTTGCGTCTTTTGCAGCACAGATGCGCACGACAAGACGTTTTAAAAATGCGGTGCTTCAAGTTAAAATCAGTTAAATTAAACTTAAAAAAATAATTTCTCTCGAGATCTTGCGTTTTCCCCATCCCACTGCCAGTGTCTTGCGTTTTTCAAACAAAAAAACAAACAAAAAAAAACCCGCGTTCTGTGTAAACTGCCCCTTAGGCCTACTGTATTTAAAGATGGATTTATTTTCTGTGTTCAATACAGTTTTAGGCATTTACTTTTGTCAAATTATACTGGGAAATCAAAGTTATTTTTATGCATGTTTTTTTTTTTTGCAAACTATTGTAAGTTCCAGCTATCTGTGTATCAGATCACTTAGGAAAACATAGGCCTATTAACCTTTAAATCACACAATCTTTGCTCTTAACCATGACAGGATTGTCACACTAGCAAATGCAGTTTTGAAATATTTTAGTAGCGCAGTATCAGATTGCACCCTGTGAGAACTGAAATTCTAGAATAATCCAGGCCTGCTTCAACAAGCCCCCTTTTTAAGACCTTAATCTGTGCTAGATGTTAGTCAAGTCTCTCCATGTCAATCTATAGAAAATGAAGTTTCATTCAAATTAAATCATTAACAGATTGACTGCACCCGAAAATGGCAGAGGCGGATTTTTAAATGGATGAAGCACTAATTATCATCAAGCATTTGTGAGATACTCTTTTTATTAATTTTTCAACCATTAAGACTTACTGAGCTTAACGTTTTTCAGTACTCTTAGTTTAAATAAATAATAAGTTGACTGATTTCAGGCTTCTCTTTGTGGATTATAAAGTCATATCTCAGCTGTCATGTTTCAGATGCTGTCCCTGATTCAGTGCATCTATCAACTCACGCTCTAGCGACTTTAGCTGGTTTCTGCCTCTTTTTTCTTTTTTTTACTGTGCTGTTTTTCAGAAATTTTGCATTGCTTGTGTCATGTCAGTAGGAATGTTTGTTATTGTGTATAATGCTCACGCTGTACCTGATGAAATGAATAGGATATTCATGGTCTGTGCATAGAGAGAAAATCAAAACAATACCTGCATGGTATCCAAGAACATCTGCACTCTTTGACCTCATCAAACTATAACTATAAAGAGGTGCACTGTGGGATGTGTTATCACTTCAGCGCCTGAGTGAGCTACAAGAAAGGTGAAAGAGGAAAAATATTGAGGGTTTGGGTGAGAGAGTGTGAAAATGAAGAGTTTTTGACCTCTTAAACTTTCTTAATGTGACCTGAGGTCAGACCAACATAGCTTTTTGGAAAGTGAAGGAAGATACAGTATATTTGACTATTTTTTGTTTTTTAGGCAGTATGTTTATTTATACTATCCATGTGTCAGAAATTAACTGAATAATATGAAATCAATAAAAAGTTACACTTCCATGTAAGACTTTTTCCTGAAAGAAATTAATACTTTTATTCGCCATTAAATAGCCCAGATCAATTTCAAATAAATGCTGATCTTTTTAACTTTTGTATTCATTAAAGAATCCTGAAAAAAAGTATCACTGTTTCTGCTAAAATAAAAGCAACACAACTGTTTTTAACATTGATAACAAAAAGAAAGGTTTCTTGAGCATCAAATTAGCATATTATAATGATTTCTGAAGGATTATGGGTAACACTTTATAGTAAGGTTTCATTAGTTGACATTATTAACTACTTTAGTTAACATGAACTAATGAACAAGATTTCTACAACATTTAATAATCTTAATTGATGTTAATTTTAACATTTACTAATACATTGTTATAATCAACAGTTATATTTGTTAACATTAATGCACTGTGAACTAACATGAACAAAAAATTAATGACAGTATTTTTTTTAACTAATAGTAACAAAGATTAATAAATTCTGTATCAAATGTATTGATCATTGTTAGTTCATGTTAAGTTAATACATTAGCTAATGTTAACAAATGAGACCTTATTATAAAGAGTTACCGGATCATGTGACACTGAAGACTGGAGTAATGTTGCTGAAAATTCGGCTTTACTATCAGAGGAATAAATTGCATTTTAAAATAGATTAAAATAGAAAATACTTATTTTAAATTATAAAAATATTTCACAATACTGTTTTTACTTAATTTTTTATCAAGTAAATGCAGCATAGCTTATTTCATGATCATAAGACTTCTTTCAAAAACATAAATAAATTCTTATTGTTCTCAAACGTTTAGTGTATACATAAAATATGAAAGAAAAATATGGATTTTTTTTTAACATTTAGGCTTTTTTCAATTTCAGTGGCATTTTTACCCCCATACAGTTGATTTCAGAAGTGTCATGACACGTCATTTAACTGTATGGTTGTATCATTGCTCCATAGACGTTGGATCTTTTTGTTTGTTTGTCTTTTTAACTGAAACCATCAGCATTCACCCATGCTACAAATGACAGAATTGGCACAATGAAAGTGCCAAGTATTATGTGTACATGGACGTTTTGTAATCCATGTTGATTGGATTAAGATTCACATACCCTTATTTTGTGATTCTAAATATGTTTTTATTCCCTCTGTATTACAATGAACTGCTTTATTCAAAAGCAGTGGTATCTGTTGGTGATCTGGGACTGTCTGCCGGTGACTCACCAAAACCCCTAACCAGACAACTGTTATCTCTTTTCCATTATCTTTTAGCAAAAACCATCTTGATAATGTGCTGTCTCTCAATGGGGTTACGTGAGAATGTCCATCATTGAACTTATTTCTTAGCAGGATCTTGGATTATTTTTCTAGTGTCCGAAGTTTGAACTACAGTTCCGCCTTTTGAACAATAGGTGTCAGTGTAGCACTAGTTTTGTAGTGTAATTCCTTTAACAAACATAAATGCAACAAAATAATAAACAAGAATCACCTTTGAGTTTGAACCTTTATATTCCACAAATCACAGAATGGTTCTATTTTATTGTGCTCATTTTAACCTGCACTTGTTTGGAGTTTTGAAGGCACAACATTTAGTTCCAGCCCCTTGAAACCTGGCTGGAAGTAATTGAGCGAGTGTTTAGTTTCTCCTCCTTTAGGGGTTTTTAAGACAGCCGCATTTCAGGTTGTCACATTGTTTCACAAATGTACAGCTTGATTCTCCTGGCTCGTGATCATTCTAAGTGCTCTTTGATTTAGCTTCAAACAACAAAGCCCTCAGGAGTATTTACTCAAGAATGCTTTTTCAACCCGAGACTTCCCCATGCCTGTCAACTACACACTCTGTCAGCCTCAAATTTTCCCATGCCTGGCAGCCACACACACACACACACACACACACACACACACACACACACACACACACACACACACACACACACACACACACACACACACACACACACACACACACACACAATCTGATCAAAGTGAAAGCACACACTTCACCTGCTTATAAAGCAGTTCCCGCCCTCCACCTGTCAATCACCCTGTCAATCCTCTTCTGTGTCTGGTAAACATGCCATGAAATCCGCTGACTGTATAATGTGCCTTTTCCTTAGCATAAGGGTACATATTATTTTTTACACAACAATAACATACAATAAAATGAGAAAGTATAATAAAAAAATATTTGAAAGTTATATATGATATTTTGTTATATTATTAATTGTTATTTTGTGTGTGTGTATTGGTTCATGTTAAACAGCAGGCTTTAGATCAGTTTTGCCGTAGATGGTGGTGAATCTCCTAGATTGTAGTTCTCTCTGCGTGACAGTTGAGTGTGCTGATGGGCCACACATAACCATAACCCACTTCAACATTGCATTGTGTTTGGTCTCTGGTCTTTTTTGTTATTTTGTTGCTTGCTTCAACAGTGCTCTTCTTAGAGTCTTACACATCCACTGCACTCATCTAAAGGAGTGAATCATTGCCTTGGGGATCAGAGGCTGGTGCTGTTCAAGTCGCCCTTTGTGTTCGACTGTAGCTGTCCAGCAATCAAAACATGTTGCATTAATTCAAATCCCTTAAACTGGACAGGCAGTCCTGGCCTTCACACTCTCTTGCACAATGGTGAGAAATGGAGAAACAGAGACAGTGAGCATCCTGGACCAGGTCCTGAGTTTGAGGGTTGTTTTTTTGTTTGTGCCTCTCTCAGTCAGTGTAGGGATTAGGCCTGTAGTCGTTGTGCCCTAAGTTACCGTACAGATGTTAGTTGGGATAGCATTGTCATGCCAACCATAGCCTCCTGTCTGGATGACGGTGTAGTCGGGTCCTCCAAAAAAAGCTTGCTCGCATGTACTGTATGCAGGTGTTTGTGTGTGTGGTTTGGGGTGAGTCCAGTGCCATTTGTCTGACAAAAAAAAGCTATAAAATATATAAAAAATATAGTTATTACAGTTTAGTACTGATTTTACAGTGTTGAAATGTTTTTTCTGTTTATATACAGTAGGTATCAATGTGTTTGTATCGACAGTGTCTGGCTTTATGGGAGTTGATAGGTTTAAGGCAAGCTACAACACAATTGTCTGTTTTCCTTTGTGGAAACTTTTAAACCAGACCTTAAAACATAAGGCTTACAGGTTTTTTCCTTAAATATTTTTATTTGTGATGTGGCACCAATATGAAACTCAAAAACATTGATAATTGTGTTGTTCTTTGGGCACACTTGTCTCATAGGAGCATTTTAGGCCGTCAAAGTGATGTAACTCGGGGCAGAGGCATGCCACATTCTCAAGTAAGACTCAGTCCACGTCACTCGCACTGGCTCTTAGTCACACAACTGATTGGCGAGGACCATCTTCTCATTTAGTTCATCAGGAGAGGGTGATGTCTGAAATATGAGATCTCTGACAACCATTTTAATTCTTTAACTGCTGCAGAATACTCTCTGAGCTCTAGTCCCGGCCCTGCGGGCCCCTGCTTGGGAAAGCTGATATAGGATCTGACAAGACAGGGCTTGACACAGCAATGCACTTCCCTGCCATTGTGTCCACTGACCTGGGGCCAGCTGCCTGCATTTGAGGATTTTCCCATATAAAGAGGAATAGGGGAAACATGTGTATGTGTTGACTATCATCAGTCAAATACAACATGTAGCAGCCATGGATAGAATGGCAGGGAGTGTGTGTGCTGGGTTTAACATCAAATGGGCATCCCATTAGAGTCGAAGCCATTGTGTTTGTAGAGGGGCACATGGGTGGGTGTGTTTTGTGTATGCATGGTTGATCAGTCTGTTTTTTTGTCAGATGGAGCTCCACCAGGTGTCAGAGAATTCCCAGTCCAACCCAGCACTCCTTTTCCGCCTGCTCTCTCTGTTCCTTCTCACCCGCTCACAGACTCACATGATGATGCTCAAACTCAAAGGTCAAGGGTCACACAGGAAAATCCGACCTTTATTTTAAATTGAAAATAACTTTGTGTCTCGTCTCTGTCCGTGGTGAAGGCTTTAGGGGTCAGAGAGAGGGCAAGACTCTTATCCAGACGGGCAAAACACCTGGAGAAAAAGATAACATTTCATTACAAGTTATACTTCAAATGTCAGTGTAGTCTGTGAAAATTGTGCATTGCTAGTAATCAGTTTTTTTTTTTTACACGGATCTCAACCAGCCTGACTCGGCAACATTGGCTCCACCAATGGCAGGAATTGGGGATGGGACTATCTTTTTGTTTGACGGATGGCAATTCTTTTTGATGCCAGAAATTATATTTAATAAGTTTAAAATTATATAAAAAATATTATATTATATTATATTATATTATATTATATTATATTATATTATATCTTTTTTGGCTAAATTGTTGGATGTGGATTTAAATAAGTGGTCCCATGATTTTTACCATGAGAGGTGCATAAATTAAATATATTTTATATTGAATTATATTTTTTAAATGAAAAATATAAGTTTTCACTCAGAAATTTCAATTTCAAATATATATATTTTTTGTTAAACATACTCCAAATAAGCTTGGTTTTATTTACAATTTTGAAAAATAATTTTTTGACAGTGTTTCATAAAAAGATCTCTGGGGATGTGATTTTATTTGTCCTCTGTGTGGTCTGATGTAGAAATAACTCTGAAAGGTCTAAATGAGGTCGATCACTCTTGATGTCACCCTGAAGAAAAAGAGAGTGAGGGAAAGAGAGTGAGAGGAAGGGCAGGCATGTGCTGTGTAGCTGCCACCATGTCAACTTTTGCCTTTCTGGACTGACAGGTTGTCATTTTTTTGTGACCGCATCCTGCAGACTCTCCGTAATGAGCTGCTGTGAAGTCCGGAACATTCTCCTGACCTTTCAGCTGTTCGTGACGTTCCGAGGTCTTCTCCTTCCACGCATCCTTGTCAAAGGGCCAAACCGCAAAACGTCAGGGGATGAACGCTGGCAGGGACATTAAAGAAAGTAAATCCAACAACAAAAACAAAGACACGGGCACACTGACACCTGTCTCACCAGCACCTGTCTCACCAACATCCGCACTGGACACTGATAGACAGACTCCTAGAGCTGCTTCTCCGTTGTTTAGCGGCTCCTTGCGGTTTTGGCTTTTGTTGATGCTGATGTTTACTCACCTTTGGTCACCAGAATTTATTTCACAAACAAACTCTAGCCTAGTGTTTGAAAGTCACAGGGGAAAAAAACCCAGAGTATGCAGACAAAAAAAGATCCCCGCCATTTCTTAAATGACAAGAAATTCCTTGGCTCTGAGAAGTGTGACCCAACCTCGCGCCCCCACTGTTTGGCTTTCTGCTCCAGGTCTCTGGGTAAACACCTGCTTAAAAGGCATCGCTCCTTTTTTCTGTCTTCTGTTCTTTTCTTGGCCCTCTTTCTACTGATCATTTTGCTCTAATGACGTTTACAGATGTACTTAGACCTCCTTGTGAGTGTTTTAGACTCAGGCTATTACCACCCATGTTTACAGCTATGCTAACAAGAATCGCATTACGCCCGACCTGTCGGGATAGAAGAATTCAAACCAAAGCTCATTCAAAGCTGTCTTTATCTAAGTGCTTAGCAAGACAGACAGCCTAGACATTCAATTTAAAACTCCCTTACATGCAGTCATATAAGTTTGTGGGTATTAAATTGTTGTAAACCCACACACACACACACATAATAATAATATAACTACACGTTGAGTCAATTTGACATGGGTTTGGCTCAGCTTTGCCCAGATTTTGAGAAAACTGAGTGTGATGGACATAGGGCTGGCTATTGATTCTGATGTCCCGATTGTTAATTCAATGATTAAATTTTCACCGGCCACACCACAAAAAGCCACAATTGAGCCATTTATCCTTGTATTGTAATAAATAAGGTTATGGCACCTACAATTTGAGATACCAGTGAAATTTAACAATTCTCGGTTCCAATTTCGATACCACAGCTAAAACTACGGACTAAATTTCAAAGACTATTAAAGACAAGTAAATAGTCATTAATAAATAAAAACAAATAATTAAACTGCAAGCAATAGCACAAATGAATAAATACAAAAGAACAAAGATACAAATTAAATAATCAGTGCTTTTAATGTTTTTCAGGTAGGCAAGTACAGAAACTGAATAAAGAAATCAAATCTGTAAAATAACACTGCTGCATATAATCTTCACTGTACAAATTAAATAAAGGTTAATCCTTATTTAAGTTACAGAAACATTATTCAGTGAAGAGCAGAGAGTGATTTCGTTGTCTTTTGTAGTTTTATTAGCAGCAGGAATATTAGGCTGCTGTCGCTTTAAGACTAATGCACGGACCCAATATAACGATGCACATGCGTTCTTTCTCTACATTTCACTGAAGCCACAACCGACTTGGATAAAAAGCCATAACTGTGTACTTGGATACTCGCATTTTGAGACAAATCTGTGTGAATTTGTCAGTTTAGGCGCAGGGAGACATGAAAGAGAATTAATTTTAATATTTGCACCAGACGCGCTTCGGGTGTGTGAGCACACAAAACACACAAAAGCGCGCGGGTTTGCAAATGATACACTTTCGTGACCATGTAGCACTGGCCCGATCGCAACCGTGACAGTTCCTTCAACTGTCCGGAACGTCTTTCATGCTGAATGGAAAAGGGTATTGCTTTTATATAGGCTAGCAGTTAATTTAACAAGAAACTATTATTGAGTAACTTGCTATATTTTTTGCTTCACCAATAAAAATTGTTCTAAATTAACCACAGCAAATTTATCTTCTGCACATTGCCCATTTACACATTGTGGTGTGAATCAGTTGAGTAAATGATTCTATGACTCACTAAATACTATTCAAGGACTGTATTTATGAGTGTGTAAATTGGTATGCAGTGAGTAAATGTTTCATTCCTAAAAAGGAATGTTTTTTTTAATGAATCAGTTGAATCAATAAGTAAATGGCTCACTCAAAATGAAGATAAAGTGCAAAAGAAATTATTATTTCAATTATTATTATGCATTATTTGAAATAGTATTTTTTTAAAAAACATTAAATGTTGATCAACATATATATTTTAGGGGCATAACCGTTCCGTGCTCCAACCATGGTTCGGCACGCACTTGTACCGCTGTTCATCTTAAATCTGACGATGCATTTGTAATATGGTTTGTAGAAAATAATAGTACGTAAAACAGACAGACAGAGTTTCGCTAATGTACGTTTCTGTCGTTGGATACATATTCTGGCTTCCAAATACATTACAACAGCGATAATCAAAAACACGCGGACATAACAGGCATTCTTTGTAAACGTCTCGTCCTTCGAATGAGACGCTAAACCCAGGTCCTGACTCTCTGTGGTCATTAAAAATCCCATGGCACTTCTTGTAAAGAGTAGGGGTGTAACCCCGGTGTCCTGGCCAAATTCCCTCCATTGACTATTATCAATCATGGCCTCCTAAAAATCTCTATCAACTCTCTCTCTCCTCTCCAGCTGGTGTGTGGTGAGCGCACTGGTGCCGTTGTACTGTGGCTGCCGTCGCATCATCCAAGTAGATGCTGCACACTGGTGGTGGTTGAGGAGAGAAACCTTTGTTCAATGCGAGTGCCATATGCTGGACATAACCAGTCATTTCATCATCATGAAGAACCTTCCATGGATTCTTTCCATTGTTCAAAAGTTTCTTTAGATTATAAAAATGTTCTTCACACTAAGAAAAGTTCTTTTGGGAACCAAAAAGGGTTCTTCTATGGCACCACTACTAAAAAACTCAGTTAATGCGGCTAACTCTTGTTTGAAAGTGCTGGCAACTTCTGTACATGTTTGAGCCGATCTTCTCTGTCTCAAACTCTCTCTTTTTTTCCTTCTGTCTGAACTTTTCAACTCTTGAACTCTCAGTGACCTCGCTTGCCTGCTCTTTAACATCAATTGGAGTAGATTCTTCCTTTTCAGATCATCCCTGTCGGGATCTCCTCGTTTTTCACACTTTGTTCATTCCTTTCTCTTCTCATTTGACAGACAGACAGGCCTGCCCCCCGGCCACGTCACTCACGCTGCCCAACTTCATTTACGGCCCTGATTGACACCTCTTACACACGCGCTCGCACACACAGACATACTGTAGCTGTCTTCTCACATGAATAGTATTAGCTTTACCTCATTTTGAGCTGCTTGCCTGTCAGTCGCTATTATTTGCCTGCTGAATGTGAATAGAGGCCTCTCTCAAAGACACTCAGGCAGTTTGTGTGTGTGTGTGTGTGCACGCACCATGGCGCCACTCTGTCCTTGTGTCTCTTCAGTGGCACCTTCATGTTGCGTGGTGTAGCCACTTGTCTCTCCCTTTATGAGGACCTGGGAAAGTGGAGGAAAGAAATAGATGAGTGAACTGATATGATACGGTATAAATTGTATGAAGCTTTGGTATTTCAACTGCTAACAGCAGACAGATGGGAATATATAGACTAATTTAGATAATTTCTTTGCTTGCATATGGTTTTCTGGCTGTAAATATACATTTAAGCAAGTATTTCTATAAAAGATTATAGCAGACTTTCAGAAAAATGCTCTGGTTAAGATCAAGTAATTATGGCTTGATTATTTACATAATGGCAAGAAAATTTGTCAGAACAATCCAACCATCTCCATTGACTTTGAAGCGTGAAGCTGGCTCCTTGTCATTTCTGACTTGTAACAAAAAACAAAACAATGTCTAAAAGCTGCTATGTGACACGGTGTTCAGCAAACAAGCTAAAAGAAAAAACAGAAATACGTTTTTATAAGCTGTCGACCCCAAAAACCGAAAAAAAACAAAACAAAAGTGGATACAGGCACTTCAGACAGTGCGCGTCGTGTCATATTACTCTGAGAACTACGCCCACTGGAGGGGAACGTAATCGGCGACAGGGATAGCTTAGCTTACAGAAATATAATATATAAAACTGACATTTGGATATTTGACTTAACAGTGACAAAATGTTTACTGCACACGTAGTGTATTTTTAGTGCTTACTGAGTGTCATGATCCCACAATTTACCCATTCGTTCAAGCCTGTCTCCACTTTTGTGTCCTTAAACGCTAGTTTTTTGAGCTCGACAGCTATTTCTGTTTTTTTTTTGCTTGTTTGCTGTACACCTTGTCACATAGCAGCTTTTAGACATTGCTTTGTTTTTTATTATAAGTCAGAAATGACAAGGAGGCAGCCTCTCATAATGCAAACTCAATGGAGATGGTTGGATTGTTTTCCCCCCGGTGGCCGTGGTTTTCAGATTATGACGCGTGTCGCTCTGTCTCTATGACTTTTGTTTAAGGAATCTTTACAAAAAACAAAGCCAGATGGAAAGTTAAATTTTAATTAAAACAATATTAAAGAAATATGTTCTGTTCTGATTTTTCTCTGATTACAGAAAAGAAAAATTATTTGTTTTATAATTATTTTTTAGTTTGTGCAGCCTAGAAAATGCCAAAATCCGATCACACTAGTGGTAAAATGATTGAAAAGTACTGTTTAGAAGTTTGGGGTCAGAACTGGGGTAAAAACTTTTTTTAGTTTTAGACAGTAAATACATTTATAATGTTACAAAATATTTCTATTTCAAATAAATGCTATTCTTTTGACCTTTTTATTACTCTGAGAATCCTGAAAAAAGTGTCATGATTTCCACAAAAATATTAAGTACAGCTGTTTTCAACATTGATAATAATAAAAAATGATTTCTTGATCACCAAATCAGCATATTAGATTATATTCTGAAGGATCATGTGACACTGAAGACTGGAGTAATGATGCTGAAAATTCAGCCTTGCCATCACAGTTGTAACTTTGCTGACGTGGAAGCAGACAAAGACGATGGTGAAGAGAACCCAAGTGCAGTTTATTTACAGTGTACAAAAACATGAAACAAACCATGAACAAAAACTTGACGCATGGAAACATGGAACGGCATACGTATTTCAATACACGACAACTAGACAAGGCAACTATCACAACCAACAAACAAACAAAACGAACGAAACAAGAACCAATCAGAACACGACACATGAAACAAGGGAACCAATCAGAGCATGACACATTAGACAAGAGGATCACATGACAAAACCAGGAACCAAAACATCAACAAAAAAAGAGAAATAAAACATGAACATGAAACTAAACTCAAAACTACTGTAAACGTGACAACGGGAATGATGGGGACATACAAATTGACAGGAATGACTCACACCAGCTATAGGTGGTTAAGCTGGTCTAAGGTGGTCTATAAGTCCTAACCAGTTTGGACAAAAATATTTGTCCAACAGTCCTTGGTCCCCCCTTGGGCTACTTATCACTCTTACTTACACTCTCTCTCTCTCTCTCTCTCTCTCTCTCTCTCTCTCTCTCTCTCTCTCTCTCTCTCTACACATCATCTTCTTTCTCCTCTGTCTTATCACCCTCCCCACAGCACTCCTGGGCATCCTCCAGTATCCCACCATGCCCTTCTGTAATCTGTGACACCATTTTGTCAGCACATCTACTTGTATGTTTGACTTCCCTGTTCCCCTTTCCGTTTCTCTCTCCTAAAGTGTTTTCTTTTGTTTTGTGTCTTTTTAATGTTAATGCTGATGGCCATGGCCAGGCTGTGCCCTAGAGGACTCTGATAAGAGCTGCTGCCTTTTCTGTTTTCTTTTTGTTGTACTGTATTATATTTTCACTTCAGTAGCTTCAGGTTGAGATACAGAAGAAAGAGAGAGAGGAAGAACAGAGATGATGATGCTGAAAGTCCACACACAAGTGGAAGTATTATTTATACACACGTGTGTATATATATATATATATATATATATATATATATATACATATACATACATATGTATATATGTATATATACACACAGTGCTTTGTGAAAGTATTCGTACCCCTTAATTTATTTTCACACTTTGATGATGCTGCCGTATGTTAAACTCCTTTAAATTAATCTTTTTTTTTTCACATCAATCTACACTCCACACACTATAATGACAAATGTAGAAAACAGATTTGTCACAACTTCACAAATTTATTAAAAAGGAAAAACTGAAATAGGTATATTACAAGTATTTGTACTCTTTACTCAGTACTTAGTTGAAGCACCTTTACAGCCTCAAGTCTTCTTGAGTATATCAAGTATGATGCGACAAGATTTGTACATCTGGATTTGGTGATTTTCTACTATTCTTCTCCTCAGATTATGTCAGGTTGGATGGGGACTGGGACAGGTTGGTCTGTGGACAGCCATTTTTCAGGTTTCTCCAGAGATGTGCAATTGGGTTCAAGTTCAGGCTCTGGCTGGGCCACTCAAGGACATTCACAGAGTTGTCCATAAGCCACTCTTGCATTGTAGGGTCATTGTCATGTTGGAAGGTGAACCTCCAATAGTCCGAGGTTATGAATGCTCTGGACCAGGTTTTCATTAAGGCTATCTCTACATTTTGCTGCAATGAGCTTTCATTCTACCCTGACGAGTCCCCCAGTCCCTGAAAAACACCCCCACAGCATGATGCTGGCACCACCCCACCTTACTGATGATGAGCAGAGTGTGGTTTCCTCCATACATGATGCTTGGAACGGAGGTTCATCAGACCAAAGAATCTTGTTTCTCACAGTCTGAGAGAGTCCTTTAGGTGCTTTTTTTGTTGTTGACAAATTCCAAGTGGGTTTTAATTTGTCTTCTCTGAGGAGAGACTTGAGTCTGGCAACTCTGCCATAAAGTCCAGATAATTGGAGTGTTGCAGTGATGTTTGTCCTTCAGTAAATTTCTCCCATCTCCATTATATGATCATGGAGCTCAACCAGGGTGACCATTACCTTCTTGGTCACCACTCTAGTCAAGGCCCTTCTCCACCGATTGCTCAGTTTGGCCAGGAAGCCAGCTCTAGGAAGAGTTCTGGTTGTTCCAAACTTTTTCCATTAAGGATTATGGAGATTACATTCTTCTGTGAACCTTCAATGCAGCAGAAATTTATTTTTAGTCTTCCCCAGATCTGTGTCCTCACACAATCCTGTGTCTGAGCTCTACAGGCAGTTTCATTTGACCTCATGGCTTGGTTTTTGCTCTGATATGCGTTTTCAGCTGTTAGACCTTTTATTGAGAGGTTTGTGCCTTTCCAAATCATACCCATTCAATTGAATTTGCATGTTTACTTCACTCGAAGTGTAGTAACATCTACAAGCGAAATTACAATGCTCCTGTCCCAGATTGATGTGAAAATTTTTAATTTAAAGTAGTTTAACAATGCTGCAACAACAAAACGTGAAAAAAATGAAGGCCTACGAATACTTTCGCAAGACACTATCACATATAGTATAGTATAATATAGTATGTATGGAAAGTTTTGTTCTACAATGTAAATTACACACACCATGTCAACAACACAAATTTTGAAGCTGTTATTTTTATTTTATAACTAAATGAGAATGTTTGGGTTGTGAGTTTGTGCAGTTAATGTTGTAGAACCAAACATATCAAGTATCGTCAAAATATGTTCACCACACAGACCTTATTTTACTCATAAATTGAAAACCCCATAAAACCCTATTGGAAAGTCTAGAGTGAACCAGTGGTGAATTAGTCTTCCGGGTTTTGACGTCATCCCTGCAGCACTGTAAAAGAAAAAATGGATAGATTGATTGAGCATTGTTACAGTGTTTGTCTTGTTGCAGACCGACTGTTTTGTACATTGTAAGGGGCTTTTTACACAGAAAGCTCTTTTTTTTGCATTTAAAAAAGCAAGACACAGGGCAGTGGAATTCTGTCGAGAGACAGAAAAGTTGTCAGTGTGAAAATTCGACACTAACCTGCTGTCAATGTGTGTAATGTGTGAAACCTAATAACGTGTACCAAAATCACAGCAAGTGTCAGGAAAAGGGTGTTATGATTTTTTTTGAAAGGAGAAGAGTGAGAGGTGAAGGGTTAAGATGAAATTAAAATGCCTTTTTGAGGGGTGTTTGGGCGGGGGCTGCAGATCTTCACCTCTGGCGGTTTCCATTGTCTATAATTTCAGCTGTCAATCCAGGTTAGATGGGACACTTTTACTTGTGTCTTTGACTGAAGAGAGTTTAGAAGAGAGAGAGGGAAAGTCAAGAGAGGACATGTCTGCTTTTCCCTCACTCATCTCCTGAAATCAGCAGGTGCATCTCTCTCCACTCTCCGTTATGACCCTGATAGGGGCATGGGGTCACCAGGGGTCAATCACTTGCTGATGATTTTCTTTCCGTCTTTTCCGCTGCAGTCAGCTAAACTGCACTGGTTATCTGCGCTCGCCCTGCTGCACGTGAATTCACCGGTCTGACCTTTTTAATTTCATCTGACATTTTTTATTATTCAATTTGCCCTGTATTCTCGCACGTCGCTAAGGTCCTGTTGCTTTGAAAAAAGTGAGATGAAATAGAATATAAAAATGTAGAGTTGCTTGATTGCATTAAATAAATTGAAGGATGGAGGTGTGGATGATAATTGACTATGAAGGGCAGAACTAAAGGTACAGTTAAAATGAGAGTGCCATAAATGAGGAATGATAAATTTAATCTCAGCCTGATTAAATAAGTGAAAAGAGGAACGTCTCTTTGGGGTCAACCATTGGGCAAACAGAAAGATTGCCTGACGGACTCGTCCTTTGCTCAGGTTGAATATTAATGTGAATATGTCTGTGTTAGAGAGAGAAAAAGAGGGAAAGAGCACCGATAAGACTTTGATAAAGATTCGTTTTCCCAGGGATTTAATTATGTTGCCTTTTAAATCGGAGCAGGACCGGAGGGCCAGATGCTCCCTGTCCTTGTTGTAAAACATTCTCAGTACTGTTTGACTTTAAAGTTCACCTGCTTTGACAAATCTAATTTGTAATTTAGAGACTTACAGCAAGTGTACTAGTGCAACATGCTTTTCATAGGCCTCCACAAAGGGTTAGTTCACCCAAAAATGAAAAATTTGTCATTAATAATTACTCACCCTCATGTCATTCCAAACCCATAAGACCTTCGTTCATTTTCGGAACACAAATTAAGATATTTTTATTGAAATCAAGAGGTTTCTGAACCAGCAATAGGCAGCATCGTCATTGCAAATTTCAAAGCCCAGAAAGGTAGTAAAGACATTGTTAAAATAGTCCATGTGACTACAGTGGTTCAACCTTAATGTTATGAAGTGACGAGAATACTTTTTGTGCACAAAAAAACAAGCAAAAATAAAGACTTTATTCAACAATTTCTTCCAATACTTTTGGTAATATAGTGTACATCCTTGCTGAATAAGTGCTCATTTCTTTAACTTTAATTTCCTGGCCCCAGGATTAGGATTAGAGTTAGTTTGACAGCTGCCTAGCGTGGTTCCTGTAAGTTTCCATGTGTCCAGAAACAGCCACAGACATGAATCTCTCTGATAGGAGTTTACGAAGTAAAAAATTACCCTATCCTTTTGATGAGAAATGTATTGATTGCTTGGTTAGGTTAGCATAGGTGTTTTAGCTGCGGTGCTTATGAACAAGACACAGGTTCAGGTCAAGGTTCAGTAATTTCAAATAAAGCAAAAATGTTGGAATTATAAATACATACAGTTCTGCTCATAAGTTTGCAGGCCCCTTGCAGAACTGGTTGGTCTAAACTTTTTGAATTAGATGATGGGGGTAAATTGTACACATTTTGTCTTCTTGGAAACGTAAATATATCATGTTCTAAAGGGCAGTGCTAAATGGGAAAAAAAAGATCTTTAAACAAATTAGAAATTGTACAACCCACGGCTCGTAATGCATTGTGTTGCCATCTTGAGCATCAGTAAATGTTTTCACCTTAACCTAATAGTTGTTTTGAGTCCCTCAATTGATCTCAGTGTGAGAAGAGGTATCTCAAAATCATACAGTCACTGTTGAAAATGGTTTAAATGTGCAGAAGATGCTAGAAAACCAAAGAATGTGAGGAAACTTGAGGATTTTCTGGATAACAGTGCTCGGTTTAGAGAACTGCAGAACTGCTTTTTTTTTCTTTAATACATGTTCTACATATTAAATATGATCTCTTTATTTACAGACCTCTTATGGACACTAGTTTTTTGACAAGCTTTTAAGATTTTAGGTCTAGGTTAACACATACACATGCACGCACACATTGTGTTTTCATTTTTTCTGGGGACTTTCCATAGACATAATGATTTTTAAACTGTACAAACTGTATATTAAATCCCCTTACACTAACCCTACCCCTAAACCTACCAAGCACACAGAAAACTTTCTGCATTTTTAAATGTTCAAACAAGCCACTAAATGCTGCCCAGGGAAGGGGAAATAGATTATTTTTATTTGTTTTTTATTTTTTATATACGGGTTGGCTCTCTCATACATTCACACTATTGACATAGAAGAGGCCTGTCACAGACAGATGATGCACTTGTCAGATTTCTCAAAGGATAACTCAAGTGTTTTTCAAAAGCATTTACACATTTCTCTCCTTCCTCTATTTAAGAGAGCTGGCCGGTCTCAATGAGAGAAGGAGAACCAGAAATACGAATGCAGATTTAATCTCATGCCCTGGACAAAAACTACCCCTCTCTCCACAAACTAACATCCTCTGCTACACACACCTGAAACAAGTGAAACAATCACTAAGAACTCTCAGACAGCTAATTAAACAATCAATCACAATTTCTCAAAAAAGCCAATTCAAAAACACTCGACAATGAGAAGTCCCTAAAGCTGCGATTCAGTGTGTGGCGTAGAAAGGGTTGTGTTCGTCCCACTGGCTGACCTCTCTTTTATTCTTCCCCAGATCAGTAAATACTGCTTCTTAATTTGCTCGCGCATGGCACAATAAAAGCCCATTAACTCATGCAAATGTGTGGCCACTTCAGCAGCTTGCCACGGCCGGCTGGCGCTGCTGTGTTCACGATACTGTGGCATCTGCAGCGCGGCACTCTGGGACGTGGCCGCTGACACCGTGAACGAGCGCACAGGGAGCGCTGTGTCTCCGGTGAGTGCCAGGAAGGCAGTGTGCGCTGTGTTTTGATAAGCAGTCTTGCTAATTTGCCATTCAGGTCATTCGCATGTCTTAATTTAGGTGGAACAATGAGACCAATTGTCTCTTTTTTGTTTCACGTGAAGTGCTTCGCCGGCCTGTCTAGCGAATCGCAGCCTTGCGTCGCCCTGATGTCAAAAGTAAAGATGCAATTCTGTCTCATTCTCAAGCTTATCTTGGCCAATTTGAAACAGGGTCATCAAAAATGAGCCTTCCGTCTGACTGTCCATCTTAAAGTGTGAATTGAAGCTTCTTCCCTCTGTGGAGAAATTGGGTTTCTGTCGGGGAGAGAGAAAGAGCTGACTCGTTCTAAAAGCTGGTGAGAAGATGAAAGAATCCTCTTATGTCAGTAAACTTGTTAAGAGGCTGTGCTGGGGACAGCGTTTTCCCAACATTTTTCTTTTTTTTTTTGGTTTAGCGTTATTTCATATTTGTGGTAAATTTTATTTATTTATTTAGGAAAGTGGCAGAATTTTTTGCCCTTCTCTCTTTCTCTTTCTCCCTCTCCCCCTCTGTTAGCCCAGGCCTCGAGATAAGACTTGGCATGCTCAGCGCTAACCCTGTGACACAGACAGAAAGCAGAGATGCTGCTCTTCCTTCAATATGACATTAGATAAATTTTTTTCTGCAACCTTTAGCCATCCAAACAGGTCACACGGATGGATAGACGGCTGGACCAGGAATATTTGAAAGTTATGTTTGGTCGCAGTCAAACTCCATGTTTCTGCTGAAGCAGTCGGTGCACATGCTCCACACTGCTTCGCTCATATGGGTGTCGCAGATTCGTATCCGGCATTCCCTGATATCATTTCCATGTCTTTTTAGTTTTTACACAATTATTTTCTGTGATTCTCCACTATCACTCATTAGCCATGTTTCCATCCACCTATTTTTATGCAAATTTTGGGATTTCGTTTAAAAAAATCGCTGGATGGAAACGCCAAGATGTGCATAAATTCAAAAAAATGTCATAAGAAGACATGCACATAAACTATGATGGAAACACATTTACTGAATAAATCCTTCAATACTCTACAAAAAACCTCACATGAATGTGATTGAGTATGTGATTGGATCAGTTTCATTGCACAGAATCTCAAATGTTGATTTGATCACTCTGAAATGCCTGAGCCAAGGTCTGTCATCAGAATTATTTGGTATGATGACCTCCCAGAAGTGTCTCACATGATTGCGTTCCCAAACCCCAGACATCCGAACTCAAGATAACATGACAGCGTTTATTGCATTTCATCTGCATGCTCTGAAGCTCAAGTCATTTATGATGGATGAAAAAAGAGCCACAGTGGGTTCCCTGATTGCTGCAACTTCCATTTTTATTACAGGAAATTTCCTAGGAAGTGACGATTTTGTTCCTTTAAACACATGGGATGGAAACGGTGCTTTATTTGCAAATCTTTTATATATTCCAATTCCAAGTTAAATTTGCAACTTTGGATGGAAACAGCTATTTACTGCTGGAAGTGTTTACTTTTTGATATACAGTATTAAGCTGCTTTAATTAACATCTGGGATATTTCATGCCATATTGTCATGTCTAGCTAAATTTTTTTATACTATTTAATCAAATAAATTTAAAATTAAACACTAATTCTAAGTGAATTTAGGAAAAACTAAATTAGAATGTACAGTATGAAATTAGCTAAAGATTACATGTGACAGTGTTGTTAAATTGAGTGTTTTTAAAAGATAAACTTTAATTGAGCATTATATATGTAAACATTTAGCAAATGAGTATGTTACGTTACATAAAAAAAAATCTCTAATATCAGCTGATAACTGATGTGGTACCAATATTTTATGCGTCTAGATAAAAGTGTGTGCTAAATGAATACATGTTATAATAATCTAGCAGTTGAAGTTGATAGTACACAAAATGAGACTGTTACTACAGTACCTAATAAATAGGCAAAAGCAGCTTGGTTTCTTGTGATTGTTTTTTGGGTAACATGTCCACCATCTGCTCCTGACTGGCATCTAATGTTTGTGTAGGAATGAATATACAAATCTTTTTGAATGCCATCTGTGTGAGAAAGAAAGAGTGTGCATGTTTGTGTCTTTGTGTCGTAGCCCACTGGTCCAGGGAGTTGTCACAGTGTGTGTGTGTGTGTGTGTGTGGAGGAGACAGAGGTGTGTTCACCTTGTTGAGACGTGCAGAGGTGTTCCACGCTGCGCTGACACCTGGCACAGAGCTCTGGCTCAAACCCAGACACACACCAGGAGCGAGTGTGTGTGTGTTTGAAGAAAACAGAGAGTGTGTGAGTGGTGTCATAGTCTGGTGTGTGTGCCAGCATGTTGTGTCAGTAAGCACCCTTGAGATGCATATGTTTATCTGCGTAGAGGATTCATCTTGTTTCATTCCCTTTAAGTTAATGTGTTTTTGCATGTGTTCAGAAGTGTATGAACTCAAATCGCTCCTCTTTTTTATTTTTTTGGGCCGAAGGTGCCAAAAACTAGTTACAGTCTGAAAACAATCCTTCCTATCTCAACAGCTCTCTGTGGTGATATGAAAGGCACAGTGCAGGGCTCTTGTTGCATATCTCCACTATTGTTCTGTCTGCCTTTCCTCTTTCTCACCGGCTCTCTCCCTGTTTAGACAGTCTCCTGTTTGAGTTCGATCAGATGTCGTTCTGCCTGGCGGAGCTGCACTTGTGGTCCTTCAGGAACAGCCTGCATGTCCCAGGTAATTAAAACACATTGAACGTCTCTCTTTCACACATTTTGTTGCCTCTCATGTCTGTTCCTGCTATCTCCCCTTTATTGTCTTCTTTTCTTCTCATTAAATGTGCCCGTTTGCCTCTCTCTGAATTTTTCTTCTGTAATAATGAATATTAGTTCTTTCAGAGCCAGTTAAACTGCTGTGTCATACACTTATGTAGGTTATTATTACACCAGAGCAGTTCGTTTTTTTATTATAGACGTTCTATGGCCTATAATTAAATTTATGGCATACATAATTTTAGCTTTTAAGAGGCAGTTTGTGATAATACTTCATAATGCACAACATTTCAATTTGTCATGACTGGTTTTTATTGGTGCTTTATAGTAAAAACCCTCACATCCTCTGCTCCTGTTTTAACCTTTTTGAATGTTTGTTCCTTCTTCACCCTTTGGTTCTTCTCCTTGGGTATTCTGGTATACTGGAAGTGTGTGTAAGAGCAATGTGTATTTTGCTTTTTCTCACAGACTAGTCCAGTTATCAGTTATTTGGAAAATCCTGTGATAACATGTTGTCGCGGATTGTAAGCATGCATGTTTGTGTACATGCATTATATTGTGTTCTGCAATCTGTTTGCAAGTATTTGTATGTGATTGGAGCTCTATCGCTTTTAGCCAGCCCTCCTGACCCGTGCATGGAGTGAGAGAGAGAGAGAGAGAGAGCGAGCAAGGGAATGAAACGTGGCAAATCCGCCAGTGTGAATGAATGAAAACTTAGAAAATGCATGGATGGAAATGGTGTAGTCCATCTTTATTTGTAATACCATGTCAGAAGTACACAGTCTATGAAGAGTAAATCAACAGTAAATCCAATGCAGTCAAACATTATAGGTGCTCACATATTTGTCGTAATGTCGCCAACAAACCAGTGTTTCATTTTGTATTTGAATAGAACTCTGACCTGTTCTTCCCTCTTTTGATTTGCATTTTCACAGATACAGACATTGGCACATACCAACTCTATGAAAAAGGAGAACCAGGTATGCTGCATCTTGTGATTTTCTTAAATATATCATTCATTTACAATCCTTGTTTTTTCATAAAATTTGATCATAACCTTTTTGTGTCATTCAAAATTTTCAAAATAGTAAAAACAAATAACATGCAAGTATAAATAGCTATACAAAATAAGAACTTTTTGTTAATTCTTCCTGTCTGGACTACAGTATTCTGTAAATGTCTTTGAAGTTCACCGAATGACACTTCAGTGTATTTTCCTCGTGTTACTCAACACCAGATGCTCTCTCACACAACTCTCTAGATTTCCACAGAATTGTAACACCCGTCATTCACAAAGTTCTACAAATCTCCCTGCACCTTTTTAATATTTTTTTCTTAAATCAGTATTCAATTTGATTATACCTTACTTATTCAATTTTGAAAGATTTACCCCTAAAATTAGCTTAGAAAAAGCTGAAAAAAAGTCTGCTTCTCACGTGGGCCTGCTCACAGATGTTCTCTAAATGCTTCTGGGCAAATGAAGTGCCATCAGTTTTCTTTATTTTTTTTTATTTTTTTATGTGTCACAGATTAAACATTTAATAATCCAGACCCCTCATGAGAGGACACAGCCAGCTCTGAAATGTGAAAAGCGTATTGATTAAAACAATGACAAAACTAGTTTATTCATTTTTAATACTTCAGACTTGAGACTTGAAAGATTTTGTTTGTTCCAATGTTTTATATGATAACGTTTGAGAAAACACAAAGGCTTTGATGTTTAAAGACTTTTAGATGGTTGAAGTCTCAGAGAATTAAGAAGGGGGAATGTAATAATGCAGTGTTAGTTTATTTCACATGCCTGTTTATTAATAGAGATCAACATTTTTATGTTAAATTTGTAAAAACAGCATACAAACATAAGTCATTCTGCCATTTTTTTATTATTATGAAATCAATCTCAATCTCTGATGGTAATTTATTTAGATATTTTATCTCTCATCTCCCATTTATGATTCACACAAGGAATGAAACATGACTGAATTACTTTAATTATCTTTATTTAACCTACTGTGTATTATTTATACTTTATAGAGCAGGCTATAAATCCAATATTTTTTATAAATGGAGTTTCTGTCTGAATGTGGGACCTGCTGTTTCTCATGGCCTCCAGCAGAGGGCGAAGGAGACCCATGCTTCTGTGAGGAAGGGGGCTCTTCACCCCTCTATCCCGTAGCAGATGTGTGTGTCTGGGGCAAGCAGGGGCAGAATGGCAGAATCTGATTAGCAGCAGTAATCCTGAAGCTGTCCAGCAGGTCCAGGCCTCCAGCAGAGAGAGGCAGTGCTCCTGTAGAGCAAGGCAGGGAATGGGGCCGTCTGGTTGGGCCACTGAGGGCTAGAGATCTGGGACTCTAGGGTGAGATGGGGCTTAAGGTGTGGGGCTATAGCATAGAGAAGAGAGAGCATGCTGACAAAGCAGGAGTTTGGTCTTGCCTCAATCATTTCCGTCTGTCAGGATACCTGTCCCTCTGACTGTATGAGTCAGTGTTTTTCTCTTTCTGGCAAACACACACATTGGGATGAGACTACAACTTAGTGAACATATGCTGAGGAAGACATTTGAGGGAGTGTTTACGCATACATGGGTGTTGCTTAAACTATGGGCACTTTTATGTGGCAGGAATTTATTTGTATTAAAAAAAATTTTTTTTTGAAGGTTACATTAAAAATATCTTAAATGTCTTACCATTTCTTCATTTGTTTTGCTAATGTTCATATATTTTTAGTTACAGTTAAAAAAAATGTTTGTATATAAAGTATTTAAAAAAAGTATATCAAACGTTTGATCTTAAACAATGAAAGTTCACTGTAAAGCTATTAATTATTACATTTAAAAAAACTAGAATATTTTAAACAACGAGTGAAATATACAAACAATTTAAAAATGAATGAGTATGAAGATAATGAATATAATTAAAAAAAAAATTGACCATCACTTGTGAATTCCATCACACCCAACAGGTCTGCCACTAAAGTTTTATTTAAAAATGTTTTATTGCAACCAAGGACACAAAAGTGTCTGTCAAGATAAATATCAATTATGTTTAATAACGGTACTTTCATTATCCGTCATTTCCAGTAAAGGTAGTATTTTGTCAAATTAATCAAAAAGTGTGAAATTGTGATTTAATTGTGTGAAATTTAGTATTATATAAAAATGTGCATTCGAGGAAAAAGGTGTTTGCATTTTTGTAACAAAAATATTTGATTTAATAGTTGATTTGGAGTGTGGTGGGTACCATAGAAGTAAATACATAGATGCCTCATTAACGTCTGTTTCTCTGGGCCGCCATTGGAACAGTCAAAGCCGATCCATGAACAGTGTCTGCAACCATAGTTAGACGCATGTATGAATATCTATATCTGCAATAGAAAAACTAACACAATACAACAAGACGAAGACGTCAGCTAACACAACATTAAAAAGTTACCATAGTAAAAGTAAAAACATTCAAAAGTACCATAGTAAAAACCTGCAATATTGAGTTAATAAGTATAAAAACACAAACCAACACATGTTCACCTGTGAAAGGTTATCCCATTTCTTTGGGAATTTAAATCTCGTTGGTTTCACAACCAGAAACTGCGCAATGTTGTGGCATCATTGATTCTTATTGAGAGTGGCGACATGCTGACCGTTCCAAGATGCCAGGATGTGTCTGGAGTGTGGCATCTACATATACATATCTTTGGTGTAAATGACAGTGGAGAAAGTTAGTTCATGACTCTGAAAGTTAGTTCAAATGCATTTATTGTTGTATATTGTTAGTAGGTAGATTAAACTGGTTAGCATGTGAAAATAGTTTTAATTGAGTTTACTTTCTACAAAGGGCCAAAACACCCACATATGCACGTAAAACTCGCTTTCGCATTCTTTCGGAAGATAAAAAAAAAAAAAAAAGGTTCTTACAATGTTTTCTCCTTCTTTGTGCAGCCTCTCCTACAGATCAGCATTACTACAACGAGAAACAGCAGTTTGCAGACAGTAAGTAATCCATCATCAAACAATTAACCTTCATGTCATTGATCATATTAGCTCATTATTTAAGAACATTGGTTTGCATGTTTCTAAAGCAACACTCATCTGATTCCTAATTTAAACTGTGCTTCAGATGCCTGGAAAATGAAGTGCCCCATTAGAGCAAATCTGACAATTATTAAACATCACTCCATTATCCCTCCACTTCTTTAACCCTCATGAGCCTGATGCAACATTAATGAAGAAGAATGGAATGAAAAAAATGCTGCATAAGGCTATAAGTCAGGACGATGGATAATTTGATGATGTTTTATCAAGCTTTTGCACAATAGATGTATTTTTATGACAGTTCTACCGCCTTCATTAAGGTCTTCAGTGCAGCAGTCCCTTACTAAAAGTATTGTGTTGGTACCATGGTACAGTGATGGTATAATACATAGCACTGATTAATACCATTAATACCATAATACTGATAGTACTCATAGTATGGTATGTTCTCCAAAGTACTTTGAAGAATACAGTATGGTACCATGTCAAAAAACCTGGTAATATGGTATTTTTGGGTACTTTTTTTGTTGACAATGTTAAATGTTTTGCCTGGACCATTTCCATTTTTCCAGCTTCACATTTGACCATTGCACAAGTTACAGTGTTTCTTTTCTCCTTTTAGATTCTGTATTCATTTTAAGACAAGTACAGCCCGTTAATGTAGTTTATTATATGACTGACTCTCTAAATGATATGTCTTTTTCACATTAGTTATGATGTTGTCAGATGTTCACTTCCAGTATGGCCAGTGCCTTCCCACTGTGATGCCCAGTTACCTCCTACCCGCTCACCCTGCTGGTGGGGTAACTCCCGTCGCCCTCGAGAGAAACACAAACACCCTTATCAGGAGACACAGACCCGTCCCCCTCTCGCCCCCGTCCTGCTCATCTCCCATCCCCTCTCCTTCATTTGCATTCATTTATTTCTGCATCCTCTTACTCCTAAAAGACAGGAGACATGTCTTAATGGTGTAGAAATAATAATAATAATAATAATAAATAAAACAGATTGGATTTGATTGCGAAATCTTTACGAAAACAAATAACAGACCTCCTCCATTTCTGTTGGTCCCTGTCCCGGATGAACGTATTAATGCATAAATGCAAACGCACACTCACAGATTGAACTCAGCCGAGAATTCTATTAACGTTTCTTTCTCTTTTTTTCCCCCTTCGCTGGTTTGCTCCAGAGGGAAACAGGGACTGAGATCTAAGCGGAAATTTGGGGGGCTTTGTGAGCGGAACGAGGCATTTTGGAGTGGCGTATTTAATGTGTTTAATATGTTATGGTAACTTTGAGTTCTTCCCTCGGGTGACTGTGCTAACTCAGGGAGCGCTGATTGAATGAGACTGCGGCGTTACACTGAATTTAGCCTCTGTTGCGCTATTAGTTAATATTTCGCCTTTAAATCCCTTCTGTCTACAGCATTAGAGAAATAAAAATAGGTTTTTATCCGCACTTTGCATTGTAGATCAAAGGAAAACATTCATTTTGGAGTTTGATTGGAAAGAAACTCTTTGCAAAGAAAGACTTTTCTGTAAAAAGGAAAAAGAATTGCATAAAACTTGAATGCAAATGGGATGAGACTTTTTTTAGTTTTTAAAACTCACTTTAACATTTAATGAAATATTTGTAAAAAATATTTTACAAATATTCAAATACAAATGTGTATTTTAACAATAATAATACAATTATTAAAATATAAGTGTTAAAATATGAAAATCCACCAAACAAATATGAATAATTACTTATCATATATTAATATTAATTATACCTTTCTTAACTTTTTAACAATGATTTTATTTAATAAAAAAAATTAAAACTTTATTCTCCTGTCCCATGTTTGCAATTGTTTGTACCCAAATCATCATCAGGATTGAAATGAGAGGATTTCATTCTTGAGCTGTCAGCTCAGATTCATTTGTAGGGTGACCTCAGGTGGAGCTGTATTTCAGGGTCAATCCTCTTCGCCCTTAAAAAACCCACAAACACAAAAACACATTCTTTTGGCTGTCTTTTATTGCTTCTTTTTTTGCCTCTGATGACGGTGCATTTCATACCTGTGTCCTCTCTTTCTGTCACTCAGGTCGGGGTTACCCATGGTTCCTTAGTAACCGTCGTCCGGAGAAGCTGCGTGATGCCCTAAAGGAACTAGAGGTATTTGTTTACATTTCCTGCAGTCCGATTAACAAATAGGAGCATTCTCTCTCTCTCTCTCTCCTTTCATAAGGAAAGAGAAAATCCCCCCGACCTCTCTCGCTTGCTCTCGCTCTCTCTCAGCACCTGTGTGGGTGCCTCTCTGTCATCGTGGGGGATATTTGAGGGGGATGATTGGGACTGTGAGCTGGCTCTCTCTCTCTGCCTCTGGCTCTCTCACACAAACCTAGCTTTGTTCAGTCCAACTCGGGCTCATTTTTGCTGCCTCTCCGTATCTGAAACTGGAAACATCCTTCTAAACCTGACCCTGAAAACAGGGTCTACTCATTCCTAGTACACATTCTCTGTCTCTCTTTCTCTCAGGAGCTGCTGCAGTCATGCCCGGTCATGAGTGTCAGATGGAGAAGCAAGCAGTGCTTTCAGGTACCTTACCCAGCATGCACCAGTACCCAGCAGGCATCAGGCCTTCTTGGCATGAGTTGGCTCATGTAGCAGAGGTCAGGCAATGAGCATATGCAGACTGTTTGTGTCAAATACTCTTGGGGAATTTATCTCTGGGATCAAAAAGATTCCCTTCTCAAACACATCACTGTAACCCAGCGGTTTTCCGTTCAATGCGGACTCTTCAGCCACATGTGCACACATTTTTCGCACCTAAAGTGCTTGATTTACGCCGTTTTAAAAGGTCAGGGAGATCAAACGTTGTTCGACTTTTTATTTATTTCTTATTTTTTTGGTGGTCAGAGATGGTTTTTCCTGCCCAACAGCAGGGTCTGATTGGACGCTGTGACCTTTATCCACTGTTCACATTCTATAGAGATGAAATTCTACCTTATTCCAGACAGAATGTTATCAGGCAGAGATTTTTAAAGGGATAGTTCACCTAAAAAAATTCTGTCATCATTTACAGTACTTGATCCCATTTCATTTCAATCTAAAAGAAGATATTTTGTATCAGCTGTTTTTGTCCATATTATGAAAGTATTATGAAAGTTAATGGGACCCAACATTTCAAGCTCCAAAAAGAACAAAAAGGTGGCTTAAAAGAAGTGCTTTAGATCATTTAAAAATGTATTTGGTTAATCACGATTAAGTACACCTAACATTTGAAATTTGTAATCATAAATATATTTCACATTGAATCTTCAAATGAATGTGGAAACAACATAAAGAGAGTATTTAAAATATTAACATCTTTTCACATTTATTTTCCCTCTATTCATTTTGTTATTGTTGTTATTATTAATATTATTTATGGAGATAAATTGCAATTATAGCCATTCAGCATTAGAGTGTAATTAAAAACCAGGCCAACAACTCTTAAATGAAAATGGGGGGAACTTTTAGAAAAATGGGGGGAAAATACATTAGCATTGCTGCTTCTGTTATTGAAAAAACAAATATTGTTTTAAATATTTTTAACATTTTAAACAGCAAATATTAATTTCAGAAATTATAAAGTTATATTTCCCAACCTTACTTTGGTGGTTTCATCCAACTTTTCTGAAGCCATGCGATCATACTGCATATGACATTGATGAACGTATTTAAGCCTTTATTCACTCTCAAATCAAAGCATTGATCAACACATACATATACAGACTACATCAATAATGGCGTCACAAACCTCAAACGCCCAACTAATGTCAAACCTCATTGGTTCTCAAATGGCCAAACGTCATGATGTTTGAGGTTTGTGTCACCATATTTGATGTAGTCTTTGTATGCATGCATTGAACAGTGTTTTGATTTGGAGCTTGACCAAAACAGCTGAAACTTCCTTCAAAATATTGTCTTTTGTGCTCTACATAGTAAAAAAGAAAGGTTTGGAATGACACAAGGATGAATAAATGATGACAGAATATTTATTTGTCCGTGTGAACAATTCCTTTAAATGTATTCTTGTTGTACTCTGAAGATTTACAATCATAAAGTCCCATTCAGTGTGAATGTGTTATTGTTCGTTACTGTGTGTGTAGATGCTGTTGAGATCAGGTGTGTTGGTGACCCTTATCCTGGGTGGAGCTCAGGTTGAACGAGTGGCCATTGACAGAACGCTGGTGGGGCGACTACCTGCTGACACCATCAGTGACGGTGAGTAAACGCGTACTCACACGCTACCCTTCCTCTCTTCTTTTTTCTTGTCTCTCCCTCTCTCTTTGCAGTTTCACTCACTGCTCATTTTCCCAGCATGGGCCTGGGCGGCACGCACACCCACAGGTCAGGAACGGCAGTCCCTTCTGTTTCTCCTTCTTCCGTTACTCCCAGAGGAAGTTCGAAAAGCACGGACACACGCGCACACACACACATACATGTCGAGGTTCCTCCTGAATCTCTGGGGAATCTGCCATGGCTCCCTGTCTTATTTCTGGTTTGTGAAATTGGACACTCTCCCAAATCTGCTAATTATTTTCTCATATCATTTATTGTTTAGAGCTTATATGGCTAAAGCTCTCTGTGCCAGGTCTCTAGATACCTGACGAACCTCTCTCTCTCTATCTCTCTCCCTCTGTCAGCCCACCCCTTCCTTTTTCCTAGTAGCCCCCCATAGAGTGCCATTCAGGCCCCCAGAGCCCCTAATTACCAGAGTAATTATGTGTGTGTGTCTGAGAAAGAGAGAGTGTAAGGGTGGGGGTGCCAGGAAGGCTTCTGCATCTGTCACTTATTCAGTTAGTTTCACACACGCAGTCAGACCTGTTCTGGCCTTGATTACTTGTTACTTTGTGAGCGCTGTAGTAAAAAGAGAGAGATCGAAAACTTTGATTAGCCTGTGATTGTGAAAAACACACTTTTTAAACCCAAAATCATCTGTAATGCATCTATAGCTGTTTCATTAGTACAGTCACAGGTTAAGAAGATTTTTAAGACTTATATGGACAGCCAAACAATGATATGAGAGGCATTTGGGAATATTTTATATTTGTAGGAACAGTAATCTTAGGTAAAAACAGCTTAGTATTATTGAGTCCATTAGTGATTGCTAAAACGTAATGAACTACAATTTAAATATCCACCATTATTGGATATCATTTTTTCTAGAAATAAATTTCTCTGCTGGTAAGAGTTTCAGACAGTGATGTAAACATGTTTTAAATGAATGGAGTATTAACTAACTAAGCAGATTTAGGGGAATTTATTGATTTATTCTGCTAACCCGCTGTTCATATGTTCCAAAACCTGTTTACTAGCCCCTGGACACAAATTTGGATTTTTTTTGGAAGGATTATCATGGAATCTTCCCATTAATTTGGACATGATTACTGAATACTAATGCATGTGTATTTTCTCTGAAATTTTTGTAATCTTTTAAAAGCATGTTGAGTATTCCATGTTTTTCTTTTTTCTTTTTTCTTTTCCAAAGGGATAATGTCATTTAATTTGGTAGAGTGTATCATTTACATTTTAGAATTTCCAAACCACTCTTGAGCCTCTCAAAGTACGTGGCTAAGCTAAAAACGTTGGTTTAAGCAAAAACGATTCCTTCAAATTCCATCCTTCAATAAACACACAATACATCAGCATTTTAAGTTAGATGTGGATGTTTTCTTTGTCATTAAAGACTTGCTAAAGTGAAACTTAAAATTACGCTTAAAAATACTGCATTCAACACACTATTCCTTTGAAATTAGCACCCTGTTTTATGCCTGAATGTGAGATGATTCATAATTACTGCAGAAGCGCTGATATTCCGTCTCTAATTGCTGTTCAGGTTGGAAATTCCAGCCCTGAATATCATCCTCAACTAAACCTGCTTCTCTGAATGGGTTGTATTAATTTTTTTGCCGTTTAATTGGTTTCATAAACAGATTAATTTTTTAGGAAGGGAAGGTTAATTGCTAATCACAGTGTGGAGAGCTTGTCAACATTTTCACTGCAAATGTCTCTCTTTAACATGAAAGCTGCATACCCTACAGGCTTTACAGTGTCTCTTCTTCTCTCTCTCTCTCTCTCCCCTGTGACTCTTAAACTACTACTCTGACTCACTTATGAAAATTATTCATTATGTGCATTTCTGTGTGTGTGGGTCAGATTTTACTTACATTGTAAGGACCAAATATCCCCACAAGCATTGTAAAACCTGAAATCACCTGCATTGCTTGAACCAGCCAATAGTCAAATGTCAAACTTCCATTTGGGAAATTTGGATAAATCGTCCTTTGGAAAAATGATCTGTAACTGAAATAAATAATGGTTTTTTTTAGGCTATGAACAGTGCAAAAAGCTTTTCTGTTTGGGGTAGTTTAGGTCAATCTGTAGTGATTATAATGAGCATTATATTTGAACAATAGAAGTATATAGTATGTCCTCATTTAGATAGCAAAGTAAATGTGTGTGCACGCTATGTCTTCTCACAAGGTCATATGAGTTTTGACCTTTGACCTTGCTCTGTGGTTTTCAGCGGTGATTGGCGATCGCTTCCTGCTGTTCTCGCTGATGGAGAGGAGTCAGGTGTGTCAGGTTTACTTGAACAGGAAGAACCAGAGCTCACCTGAACCAGCACGACACATGGAGAAACTCACAGCTGCGGAGATTAAGGTAACACACACACACACCTTTTACACACACATCTATTGAACACTCGCCCAAAGACATACACTCACGCACACATACACACACTCTTCAATACACACACATTAGCACATTTTAGGAGGAAAGGCAGCACAGCCTCTCCTGCTTTCAATTAAAACGCTTTAATGAGGCTGGTCTGGCTCTTTCCACAGGGCTTTTAACTCTAATAATTGCCTGGCTTTACTTGCTTTCTTTTACCGCTGGGACAGGTAACACTGTGATTACTGGAGCTCTTTTCTAATGCACACCTTTGGGGAACATCACGTCCAAACACACAGCACTTCTCTCTTTATAGAGATATCACATCATTTATGACAGTACATGTGTATATGCCTGAGAAATGTTCTTCCCTCTATCTCTACATTTTTTTCTGTAATTTAACAAAAAATAAATAAAGCTCTTTTTTTTTTTATAAAAAAGGAAAGATAGTTTCAGATCATTGTGAATGTCCTCTAATAACTGTTTTTTTTTTTTTTTTACATACCGACATAAAGCAGTTTTTCAGTGTGCACTTTACACACTGTTTTCCCACATTGCTAGTACCTGAATAGGAAGAACCAAAATATTTTTTGTATTTTTATATAAATTAAATTTGGAATATTTACATTTGCATCTTTGCATTTTGCCAGATAATTTTGGCTAAAAAGATCAAATATAAATATTTTATTTTTGTATGAACCAATAATCAGGTAACAAGATGGGCAGGGTTAGACAATAGACAGGAGAGCACATGGCACAAGGAAACATACATGACAAGCCATGTGCTTACACCAAACATGACTAAAACACAAGTACGTGACCAGTGAAAAAAAATCACAAGCCGTGTGTGCACACAAAACATGAAAGCACTCAGTCGTGTGCTACACAGCACAAGCCAAAACATGACAAAAGCATGCAGCTGATGTAAACATGAACCGTGTGCTACACAACAACACACGCGGACAGAGGAGCGCACGGCCCGAGCAAATTCGAAACCGCACGCTCACACAACAATACAGAGTGCATGAGAACTAGTGAATACTCATTCCGTGCACTCGCAACAGACGACAAACACATGGAGCATGAATGTCCGAATCCCGACACAAAACGAAACCAAACTAGACCGAAGTGCCGGGATCAGAACACCACTCTCCGCACACAAAACAACTCGCATGGACCGAAGAGCGCACGGCTCGAGCACACTCGAATCCGCGCATTCACACTAGACAAGACAAGACAATACAGTAGCGTCAGGGCTCTGTCACAAAACCAAGAATAAACTAGACCGAAGTGACACAACCCTGACACTATCTATATTATAAAATGTGACCATTATTATCGTTTTGTAAAATTGGTCACAGCCATGTAGTTTGTCGCTAGCAGAGCAGTGGTGTAGAGGTTGGAGGGTGGGGTCAAGTCCATCTTCTCCTTTTCAGAGGAAATGAAGGTGATCACTCCATTCTTTATCCCTCATCCCATTCATTCTCTGGCTTTCCAAAGCAACTTGTCTAAAAATTCATAACGGTATTTAAGAAAAAAAAAAAATCTTTATTCGTCTTCTTTTTGAAAGCATTAACCTCATTTTAATGGGCCAGAGACCAAGTGTGCGGAGATCACAATTTGGATGGGTCTGATTATGGACTAAACACAATACATAAATACATCAGGCTCTTAACACCCTCCGCACCCGAACATTATCGCATTACTGGAGCGCTTTGTTGCGATGGCAGCCTGAGTATGAAAGCAATCTCTCCTGCGGTGTGGCTGGCTCCAGCAGCATGGCTCTGATAAGGGGGGACCGTACGCCCCCCACCCCCCACCCCCAAACCCTGTCCTCCCTCCCCGACACCACCCCCGCCCACCACATCCCCCATCCCAGCCCGGCCGGCCCCATCCACTGCCTGCTCCACTGGACTAAGCTTTGAGCCTAATCCTCCAGAAAGAGGGTCTGATTATTGCTGACCAGCAAGCACAGGCAAGATGGGGAATCAAGTTTTGGGGGAGGGCAGAAAGAGACAGAGAGAGATGAATGTTATTTTCCCACAGTCTGTATTGGTTTATTTTGTTTTTGTTTGTTTATTAATCTTATATAAATCATTTTCATGGTGGATGATACTTAACATGCACGATTAGTCTTTACAGGCGCAACGTGAAGGTCAAGGTTAAATGAAGAACAGTTTTTGTTGTCATGGGTAGACTGTAGTACATTTCTAGTCCTCCCTATTGTGCACAGATAGAGTTGTTGACATAAAGAGAGACTCAGTGTTTGCTCTCTTGATAAGGCCTTTCAGAATGAAGTATATGGAAATGACTGCTATTATGTTGCATGAATAGGCACTGACTCTATAAGAGCCATATCGTATTTTCATGCCATTTATTCGTACTATTGGCTGCATTGAGGGTCTGCTTTAAATCCTCGACCCAGAACTGCTGAAATAGCACATGATGAGCCGTTGCAGATATGAGATAGAGTTTAATGCAGCGGCATGAGACAGTGGCACAGTGTAGGAGAGAATATCGCTCCATACTGCACTTTTATTGCAGTCCCATAAACAGATAGTGGATTTAATGCCCTTTCAAAGGAACTAGTTATGAATACATCAATTATTATGTCTACATGGAGGCTAGACAGTCTTGAGTGATTAAAGCTTTTTGTGCATCAGCCAAACAGCAGGTGTGTCAATCAGGTGCGGCTCATTTTAATGAAATTTGGTAGTCAGACTTAGTCAGCAGCAAAACACTGGCCTTTGCTTCATTAGAAACCTGTAATTTTGGGTGGGTTTGGATTGATCTGTGCTGCATATTTGCTGATGTATCTTAGATTCTGAGGTATATTGAGTTTGTCGTTTGATTTCATTTGTTCAAAACTACGTCACTATGTAAGCCTACTGTAAAAGTTTAAATTCAGAGCTGTCAGGTTTGATTTGGTGGGAAATATTAGGCTTCTGTCATTTGTCATTGTGTGTTTCCCAAAGGAAAGACATGAGGTTCAAATATTATAGCGGCTGATATGCTACTTACTTGCTCAGATGACATGTTTTTCAGAGAGACTGATGTCTTATTGTAAGTGATCTTGGTGTATATGTTTTTTTGTGGAAGCTGATTTCCATATCTAAGTTAAAATAATTGAAAAAAATAATTTAATATAATTAAGTGTTCTTTTTTTTTAAATGTGAGAGACCGTAATAAAAACAACTATTATGTAGTAAGTACACTACGTACATAAAGCAAGTTTGTAAGTACATGTAGTTACTTAATATTACTCAGTACTTAAGTGTATAATTACAGTGTAACAAAGACACTTCAAAATAAAGTGTAACCGGTTTTTCCATTGGATTTTCCTTTTTTTTTTTTTATAATTTTTTTTTGTAATCTAGTTCATTCCTGCCACACTGTAGTTTATGAAAGTGAAAGCATCTAGAGATCTTATTAGCAATCATTCAAATATCTTGTTACCTTCAAACATCTCGCCAAGTGCAGAACAAATGCAACTAATTCAAATGAATCTAATAATAACCCCACCAAAAAATAACAATGCCCTGCTACCTGAAACAGCTCAGGCCACATTAATAAAGCAGCACGCAGCTGTAATGTGTTATGCAGAGGAGTTGAGGCAATGTTTTATAGATGTTTTGTGGTCTGATTCCTTTACGGTTGTTGTTCTTCCGCAGGTTTCAGTGGTGGACTTACCTGCCGGGGGACGCCGCGTGGAGCGCCACATGGGTCTGAACCGAACGCAGGATGTGGCCGTGTGCTGGTGGCCGCTCTGTAACGAGGATGTTAGGCCTTGGTCTCCCATCCCTAGTGCCGCGGACAGGGCCAACCTGGTGCTGCTCGCCTGCTCGGAGACCCCTGGGCTTATGGTGAGAAGACACTTACATGGCTTCAGGGTTGGCCTTTTATCCCTTTCTAAACTAATATTTTTTTGGTTAGAAATATGTGAGATAAATTATGTGAGAGTGAGATTTTGGAAAAACTCGAAGGTCAGATAAAAACCAGAGTGTAACCTCCTAAATAATATAAATACTTTTAATAATGCCCTCACAATATGCTCCATTGCTCAAGGTTTTGGAAAGATTCTCAATCCCTTTTTCACCCCAGTCTTTTTGTCCCGTTGTACATTTCTTTTTTCTCTTTTGTCATGCTTTACCAATCACCATTGTATTTCTCAATGAGGTGCTGTAACTCACAGACTGTTCACTTGAACTTTTTCTTTACGTGAACAGCCAACCTTTGACCTTCCTGTGTAGTTGACACACTTTCATTGTAGAATGTATTTTGCTCTCCAGTGAATGTGCAATTAGGCAACAGCTACACAATGAATGTTCTTGATTCAAATGATCTTGATTCAAAAAATATTAAGCGTATGAAATAGAATTGCACGCATTTATCTATCATCCTCATACAACTCATTTTATGCTTGCGTCACTCTGGATAGCATGTCTTGGACTTACTGATGTCTAGCAGTATCAAATACAGCTTCATGCACGTTTTCAGAATCAGTCATGATTTTATTCATTACTATATATATATATATATATATAATATATACATTTGTGAGTAATCCAAGTTTCATTATTTAATTAAAAAGTGACTCGTATTCCATGCAGTGATTAAAATACTTATAAAGCTTTTATTAGGCTACTGATATTGTCTCAAAAAGTACTAATTCTTTTTTTTGTGTAAAACTTTTTTAATGAGGAAAAAAAAGAATAGCTCTCAAGAACCACTTATAAGACTGTCCGTCCACTTCTCCATTTCTACTGTACATTCCTTATTTTTCCTGCCTCTCAGCGCTGCACCCCATTGAATGGCGATGATTCGAAAATCAGCAAGCAGTGCTTAAACTCACAACGTTGCTCTCTGGTTTTAAACATATGCAAAATCTTCACTCGCAGAGCAGGGAATGAGAGAGATGGAGCGGCGTTTCCAATTGCAAATGCACCAAATGAAAACAAACAAGGGGTGGAAAAATGCTAAATAAAAAATCGAGCGACGCTGGATTGCTCTGGTTGGAAATGAACCCTGGATTTATCCTGGGCCTTCACCTATTTATTTTCCTCTCTCTTTCTTTCTCTTTTCCCCTCTGTCTCTCTCTCTCTCTCTCTCTCTCTCTCTCTCTCATTTTTCTACGGTAAAAAAACATTAAAGTGTCTCTCGCCTTCATCGTTTCTAATTAAAGTGTTTGTTGTCATTTTCAGATCCGTGGTGTGAAATCAAGCTAGCAGTTTATGTAAGACGCGAGCGGTGAATCAAACGGTTCGCTCGGCGCACAGACACACACTTCAATCAATTCTGCCTCATATATATGTTCCCTTTGTTAAGTTTGCTATCTGCATGCTAAACCCATTTTCTGCTTAGTCTTCAGCATTTAAAAAGTACGCTTTCTTTCCCTATGTGGTCTTAATTCTTACCCCTCGCAGATAAGCACTGCCAAGAGACACACCGGGAAAAACACTCGTGCACACACACTTATTTATGCAAACGTTTAACATTTTTAATCAATTCCCCTGTTCCTGGAATTTAACGATTTTAATAAAAAGAATTTTTATAAATACACTTCACTTATTTTGCATGTTGAGGTGGTTGTTATGTTTTCAGTAAGCATTTGATATCTCTCTCTTTTTTCCTTTTTTGATAGTTGTTTTGCATATTAAGGTGGTTGTTGTTATGTTTTCCGTGCGCATTAGATGTTGTTGAATATCCTGTTATCTCTCTCAGAACACTTCTCTTCATTTGTTTGATCTGCATATTTACCAGGCGTCTGTACTCTATTTACAAATTGCCACATTTCTTATGTCTTCAACCAATTGCATATTATGCTTTTCACCCAATGTAGAATGATAGCAGAAAAGGATAGTTTTACAGTTTTAAGGCCTGTTTGAAAATGACTCCAGACATCACACATGAACCATGGAGTCAGTGACTTTTAGGGGGGTGTACTTTTTTTAAAGGAATTTCTTGAGGAAATTTTGTGGCCACAAATGGTTAAACTATCTTAAAATATATATATATATTTATTTATTTTTGGAGATAAAACCATGAAAAAGTAAGTATATGTTTTTATGTGTTTTGTTTGTTTTGTCAGTGTTCCATCTGATAATGATCCTAACAGAATTGCTCATAACAATTTCTTCAAAGCTTGGTAATACTTTTTAAGTACAGTAAAAACAGTAATATGGTGAATTATTGTTATTACAATTGAAAATAACTGTCTTCTATTTTAATATATTTTAAAATATAATTTACTCCTGTGATGACAAAGCTGAATTTTCAGCATCATTACTCCAGTCATCCTCAATCCACAAAGAAATCATTTTAATATGCTGATTTGCTGCTTTAGAAATATTTCTTAATTTTATCAATGTTGAAAACATTTGTGCTGTTTAATATTTTGTGAAAACAGTAAGACATTTTTCAGGATTATTTGGTGAATCGAAAGTTCAAAACAACAGCATTTATTTGAACTAGAAATCTTTTGTAACATTGTAAATGTCTTGAGTGTCATTGTTCTTGAATGTTCAGAATCCTTACTGAATTAAAATATTGCCAGTACTGACTCCAAACTTTTAAATGGTGAGCACACCTGTTTTGACACAGCCCCCTCTTTTACTTTTTACTTTTTGACTGAGCTATTTGTCCTTCTGCTGAATTTATTCCCCATATTTTTGGATTTGGATTTTATTTATTCCTTATTCAGTGACTATTTGATTCTAGAAGGCTCATGTGGAATGGTTTCAATATCTATCATTTTTCCGTGCATGGCTGCTGTTATGATTCCAGGGCATGTTATATATGAAGAGAAAAGGTCCGAGTGGAATGTGATTTCCCGGGTTAAATTCTTGGGCATGTGCAGGTGCAATAGAGCGAATGCTTCTGTGTTGATTTCATGCCACAGCGGCCTGACAAGCATCTGAGTAGCACACACACACACACTTACACACACCAGAAGAGCGGAGACTCAGCAGCAAGAACTTTCATAGATTGCCTTCATCATCATCTCCCTTTCTCTCTCTCTCTCTCTCACTGTCCCCCTCTCTCTCTCCCTCTCTCTCACTGTTTGCTCTCTGAGCTGGAAAATTGGCTCAAAGAGCTCTACTGCTGTGAACAAGGCCTGCTGCTCAGCTGGACCTCTTTGGGTTTATCTTTCAAGCTGCAAAAGAAAGTCCAGAGAAGAGAAGAAAAGAAAAGAATAGTTTTGACCAGTGACTGAAACCAATAACTAACAGAGACTCACTTACCACTGTTCTCTCTCTCTCTCTCTTTCTCTCTCTCCTTTGCACCGCACCCACCCAACCTCCCCAACCCACCAAGATGCCGTTTGTCTTTGTGAAATTGAATCTGTCATTGTTTCAGCAGCAGCTGTGGGATTTGCAATGTTTGTGTGTGTGTGTGTGTGTGTGTGTGTGTGTGTGTGTGTGTGTGTGTGTGTGTGAATGCAGGTCTTAAGAAGGATCACTCTGTGAAGATGTTAGAACCTTTGTGGCGGGTGGGAGAAAGACACTCAAAATGTCCCCCAGTGCTGAGGCAAACACACTGCCTCTCAACCGGCTCTCCTTTATTTCTTCACCTTTTTGTTTTTGTTTAGTGTTACCGTGGCAAAGAGCTTAGCGCTTTCTCTCTGTGGCTATCCGTTACTACTAAACCGGATAAACAAGTGTGAGGATTGTGCAATTTCTCGGTAGTTCCTGATGGCAGTTGTGGTCCACGATTTTACACGCACAACAAAGCACAACAGCATTCAAGGGTTATAGCGTTTAAATGTGTATTATTAGCCAGAAGAATATCTGTAGCACTACCTAGCATGGTATTAGCAAAGCATTAGCCTCACAAGGTCACATATTCTGGCCAGAGCAGTGAGCTGACCACCTTAAAATGGCCCAGAAAGGTGTTCAACCTAGCCCTAGCTAGGTTTTTACTAGCTTAGTGCTAGCGGGGTCAGAATTATCGTAGTATTAGCCAAAGCAGTTGGGGCGTTGGTCTTTTGCTAGCATGGTCAGTGGGGTGTTGGTTCTGAGCCCGGGCCCAGCTGTGGACAGGCCCAGAGTGGGGGCCTCTGTGGCTGGGGCAGGTGTGTCTCAGCGGGGCCTGGCTCTGTGGAGAACTGGCACTGTTCCGGATCTCCCCTCTGTGCTGTCAGCAACTCCTCTCCCGCCCTCTCACTAAACCCCTCTCACCCCCTGGGGTGCAGCGGGAGTTGGCCCAGGGGGGATTACAGCTAAAAAAAAGACAAAAAAACTCATCCCCTGCTTTCACAGAAACCATCGGCAACCCGCTTAACTCAGTCTCCTACGCTGGCGCGCACGCCACGGTTCTGTGCCAGCCCATCGCTCTCAGTCTCTCTCTCACCACACCATCTGCACCAGAAACACACATACTACAGGTAAACCCGAACTTCCTGCGTGCTGCTGTCTGATAGGACATTTTTTAAGCTGTTTGTGTGCACATTTTGAGGTAAAATCTCCAAACAAATTTGCTCAACATCTGTGTTGGGCCTGTGATTTCTACTGTCTCAGGGATGGAGGAGTCCATGCTGAATATTTACTTTTGCAAATGTTTTGCAAACTTCTGGCCTCCCTGTGTTTTTTTCAAGGCTGTCTGTGTCCTTCTTTTTTTTTTGTGCTTTTTTAATTGTAATGGGTTGTTACTTTTCGCGTTTATAAATTGGAAATATAATTTAATCACCCATTTTCTAAAAAAATTTATTCTTTAGAATCAAATGTGTAGGCAGTGCACATGCTTCGACACATTGAGCTGTCATGCTCAAAGCTTTTTTTAATATAATTGATTATTAATAAAATGTTAAGATGATTCATTCACCATTTCACTTTAATTACATATTATGCATAACTTTTCTAATACTTTTTTTGGGTGAAAGGCAAAGAGTTAACTTAACTTTGGAGTTAAGCTGCTCAAATTTGTGTCAAATTTGAATCTGACTCATTACCTGATTCCTTTACCTCTCTTCTCATTACTTTCTTTTCTTTTTCTCCTCATTATTTCCAATTCTTTTCTGAACTATACTACTACACACCATACATACAATTTTAATTTAGAAAAAAATATAGATTGTAATTTAAAGTTGCAGGTACAAGTATATGTATTTACAATGAATTTCTACATACATTGGTCTTAAAATCTTATCTGTCAAAAGTATGTGAACCCTTTTTTTCAGCAGGATTTACTTTCACCAACATTTCCTGTAATTGTAGATCAGGCATGCACAACCACTTTATAAAGAAATTCAAATAGTAAATCCAAGGGTTCATATACTTTTTCCTAAACAATACTTACATAACTATTAAATGAAATACTTAACTTTTGACTTTGTTTCTCTCTGTGTAGGTTTTGAGCTCTGTCCGAACTGACGGGAACCCTATTGACTGCAGATTTAGTCTGACCCAGCCCTACCATGTCCTGACTGTGGAGCTGCACAAAGAGGCCAAACACTCCACGTCTGAACTGCATGAGGAGGCCCAGCCTCCCGATGTCCAAACCTGTGTGTATGAATCTGCTCATGGACGTCTCCAGCGACTCTCCGGCACTCCTCTATCCCTCAAATCCAAACCCATAACCTGCAGTCGCGACCCGTTGGAGCGCTGGGTTCTCCTGGGGCTTCAGGACTGCTCTGTGGTACTTTTCGACCCACAGACTGGCCTCTCCCAGTGGGCCACCTGCTCCATGGTGCCGGCGATGCTAGCTTGGCATCCTTCAGGAGCTCTGCTGATGGTGGGTGGAGGTCAAGGCGAGCTCCAGTGCTTTGATATGGGGCTCTCGCCTCTCCCTCTACGGTTAGTGAGTGAAGAACCAGTCCCCAGCTCTGCAGGCCCCAGCCTGCAGCTGTCTCGCCACATGAAAACCTCAGAGGGGCTAGAAGGGATCCAATGGGCCTACTGTCCGATATCCCAGGGAAACGAGGGTCTGGAGGCACATGATTTACTGCTGCTTCGATTTCATGGAGGGCCACTTGCTGTGCTGAAGCTAAGACTGGGTCAGTGGGACCTTTTGTGTTATAGATTCAAATCAAAGTAGAACATTTCAAGTCTATCACTAAAGGGTCTTGAACGTGATTATATTTAGTATATAGCCAGTTATGCCAGAAAGAATTTACACTACACATTTACACAAAAGTTTCAAAGGTTTGAGGTCAGTAAAAAAAAAATATTATTTTTTTTATTCAGCAGTGATGCATTACATTTGATCAAAAGTGATAGTAAAGACATTTATAATGTTACAAAAATGTTCTACTTTAGATAAATGCTGATGTTTTATACTTTTTATTCATGTGAATCTGAAGACTGCTGAAAATTCAGCTATGCCATCACATAACATTTTTAAATATATTCATATATTAAAATACAAAATGGTTATTTTGAATTCTACTAATATTTCACAATATTTCTATTTTTACTGCATTTTTTATCAAATAAATGCAGCCTTGGTGAGCATAAGAGAGTCCTTTCAAAAATCTAAAAGCATCTTACTGACCCCAGACTTGTGAATGGTAGTGTATTTTAAATAAAGCTGTACAGTATAGCAACTAGTCCCTGTACAAACTGGTTAGTCAAGTCACCTTTATTTGTATAGCACTTTATACAATAGAAAGTTTCAAATCAGGAAAGTAACAGAATTATGTTACTGTTACTTTTTGCAAACTTGATCAAATAAGAGACTGATTCAAATTCTACTGTAAAGCAGCTGTAGCAAGGTACTAATGTGATTATTCAGCTCAATTCAGTTCAGTGATGAATTAGTTAGGGATGAACTGGTTAGGGATTTATATGAAATAGTGGATACCACAGTTAAAGACTGACATGGTAAAAATCATGCATAGTCTGTGTGTATTCTGAATTTGATCTAAGTCTAAAGTAAAAAGTACTGATTACTTCATAGATATAAGAAAACAAAAATTATTACACAGTTCTGATCTTTGATATGCAGTTTATTTTCTACTTAGTGGCAGAAATGCAAAAGTTTTCTTAAGAATTTTTTGGTGAAAACAATTCCCCGGTAAACAGAGCCTATGGTGCAGCGGTCGGTGCACATTCATCACATTAACCACAATGGTGCTCAAATGGGTGACACATTTGAATCCAGATTCCCATCCTCTTCCCAGTTGCAGGAAAACAGTACATACATACAGTGCTGCTCAGAATTATTTTGCCCTCTTGGTAAATATCATCAAAGATGGCTGTAAAAAATTAATTGCATTGTTTATCCTTTTGATATTTTATAAAAAAAAAAAAGCAAAAATCTAACCTTTTATTAGGAACACATTGGGAACAATTATTTGCCATCTTTTATTAAGTACTTTTTGCAATCTCCTTTTTCAAAGATAACAGCTCTGAGTCTTCTCCTATAATGCCTGATGAGTTTGGAGAACAACTGACAAGAGATCAGAGACCATTCCTCCATACAGAATGTCTCCAGATCCTTCAGATTCCCAGATCCATGTTGGCGCTTCTTCTATTCAGTTCAGCCCTCTCATTTTCTGTAGGGTTCAGGTCTGGGGACTTGGTTGGCCATTGCAGATGCTTGTTTGTTTTTTTTGCTGCCAAAAAGCTTTTTTTTCTTTTTTTTTTTTTTTTTTTATCTGTCCATAGAACGTTTGAAAAAAGTAACTGAAACCACAGGAACTTCAAACAGGATGGGTTTTATGGTCAGATGAAACAAAAAAATAGCTTTTTTGGCAGCAAACACTTAAGATGGGTTTGGTGCACACAGGGATAAAATAGTACCCCAGGTGTAAAATGAAATATTTTGCTGTATCTTTAATGCTGTGGGCCTAATTTTCTGCCAGAGTTCCTGGACATCTTGTTCAGATACATAGCATCATGGATTCGATCAAATACCAACAGATAAAAAATCCAAACCTGACAACCTCTGCTAGAAATCTTATAACGGGCCATATTTGGATCTTCCAACAGGACAGTGATCAAAAAACAAACATCAAAATCAAAACAAAAATGGGTCACTGAGCACCAAAACCAAGCACCAATGGCCATCCCAGTCCCCAGACCTAAACCCTATAGAAAATGAGTGGGCTGAACTGAACATGGATCTGGGAATCTGAAGGATCCGGAGAGATTCTGTATGGAGGAATGGTCTCTGATCTCTTGTAAGGTGTTCTCCAAACTCATCAGGCATTATAGGAGAAAACTCTGAGCTATTATCTTGATAAAAGGAGGTTGCAAAAAGTATTTAATAAAAGGGGGCAAATAATTGTTCCCAATGTGTTTTGGAGAAAAACATTTATTTCATATTGTGATTTTTCCCCCCACTTTCAATTCTTTAACTTCAATGAAAGGTTAGATTTTTTCTTTTTCTTTCTTTTTTTTTTAAATATCAAAAGGATTAACAACGCAGATTTATTTTTTACTGCCATCTTTGATCATATTTACCAAGGGGGGAAATAATTCTGTAGATATCTAGTTTTCAAATAAAACTCAGAATATCTTTCAAAGATTTGATGTCACAATCCTCGCACACGTTGCCAAATCCAGTGATTAGTTCTTCCAAAAGTGATCATAGTAGCAACCTGGTATCTTGTTTAGGACATTAAACCAGCCAATCAAATAAGAGCTTGCTCAATCATGAGAGTGTGTGCTGTTATTGTTTGTAATATACATGGGAGTGTGGGTGTACCATCTGAGATTGTGTTCATTGTAGAATTGTAGAAGACATTTGAGGGAATGGCAGAGGCAGGGGCCAAGTCTTCTGAGGTCACTCAATACCCACCCTTGGGCTGCCACCTCCAGGTGCATTCTGGGATGCATTTCTCCGATAAATCATTTACAGTGGCTTACGGTCCCTCCAGGCACCAGATAAAGTTTGCCAATCAAAACCTGCCCATGCCTAGAGTTTAATTTTGACTTTGGAAGTGAATGTGACTCCCAGCGACTCTGTCAAAGTTTTAAATGGAGAGCGTCAGCAAGAGAAAGAGTTTTCTACGAGAGAGAGGTAGAAAGCAAGGGAGGGTGGAAGGGAGAGAGAGCGGCAGCAGTTCCCTCTCCTCTGATCGTGTGCCAAGGTTTTGATGAAGAAAGCAAACGCACATCCTTTCCGGCTGATAATTTGGAGCAGCTAGTGAGCAGAGCTTGTTTGCCTGTTTGTCTATTTATTTGTTTGTAAACGTGTTCGTTGGGCTTGTCTTGCTCACGCGCCCATATTTATTGACTTATATATCCAAAACTGCTACATGATGAAGTGAGTGAATCGGACGCACAGAAGATGAAAGAGTTGGCAGACCTCCAGTCTTCCCAAGGAAGCAGCTCTTTCTTTTTCTTTCACTCACCCTCCCTTCTTTTTTTCCTCTCCTCCCTGAGTTATCTCATCTGGGCACGCGCTCGGCACAGGAGAGCTGCTGTACGGAGTGGATACGGGGGGCAGCTGGCCGGCACACTCTGAGAAAGTGAAAAAAAAAGTGAGTGAGGGAGAAACAAGATTAATTTAAAGGAGAGGAATTTGCACAGCATTGCAGTTTAGAGGCCTTTGGTTGCATCACATAGGACACCCCGTTTGTTTTGGTTGGGCCAGATTATGCAGATTGTTAACACTTTCAATTAAATAAATTAGTGGGGTCTTTTTTAACCACTTAACCACAATTAGAAGACCAAGAAAAACAGCTTCCATTGAAGTCGAAATTATTTTTTGTTTTCTATCACAATCGGCAATGAATTAAGACGCCTCATAACTGAAAGTCACCTAACTGTTATTTCAAGCTTTTTTACTGGACAGAACAGTTACATTTTAAAACAAACAAACAAAAAAAAACATTTCCACTAGATTCATTTCCACATTTAAAATTTGTTTCCCATTCATTTCCATTTTTGAATGAAAGTCAGGAAAAACAAGCAAACAAATTTTTTTTTAAAGTATATATATATATATATATATATAACTTAAAACAAACTGTAAACGTGCACTCTTCCTCAGTGTGATGTTTGTCAGCTTGTTCACAGGCCTAGGGAGAAAATTAATCCTTTTCTTTTTCAATTTGGTGTATATGTGTGCTATAAACAGCATCATTGTGTTATTGCGACTCTCTGCAGCTCTTCTGTGTCTGTGCTGACGTCTGTCATTTCTCTCTACACTGTTATTAGTCACATTAGTTGCTCTTCAGGGGCTTGTGGGAGGCGGCCTGTTAATTTCCCACATGCAGTTTTAATTGGACCCTCCCCGACCTCTTTTCTAAATTCACTTAGAAAAAAATGGTGGCGTCATTTCATTTGCCGCAAAATGGCGCCTCCTTCTGCTCTCAGCGTCCACGGGAGGTGATTTCTGTCTGAGAAGGGAGTTAGAAACAAAAAGAGATAAAAAAGAGAGTGCTCTCTGCTTTTCTTTGCTGTTATATGTGTGTGTTCCTGTAAGACTTCAGGAATCATTCATACAGATGCTGTTGATGGGTTGTTTTATTCATACTCAACATATCTCTGTGTTTGTATGATGTTTGTCAATGTTTTATGTGCATGTGGTTTTTTGTGGCTGTACTGATGGTCTCCTGTTGAGAAGCGAGCAAGGTTAAGCGTAGCTGCGATTGAGTGTGCCGTTCAGAAGCAGATCCAGTATGGTTGGATTAAGCTCTATTACATTATTAAAGGCGCTTTTACAGGTGTCAACTGCCTCAGGTGATTACTGCTCATTGTGATCACAGATGCTAACGTTCACAGAAAGTTGGCAAAAGAAACAGACAGATGAAAGAAAGGAATAGAAAGATGTGTCTGAGAGAGAGAAGAGACAGGAATGATAGGAAGAGAGTGGAGCAGATACTTAAGGATGAGTGTGTGAAATGAAATGTAAGAGAAAGTTTGAGTATAGTTAGGCCTATATACGAAAAGTTCTCGATGCACTGTGAAATCTGAACCTACTGTAAAATCAGCACAAACCTAAAGATATTAAAGATACTAGCTGATAATGTAACAACAGTTACAAAAAAGTACAATGTAGTGCCTTTACTAGCTTACCACAAATATTATAAATAGCCATTTTTTAGGAAAATATTTTTAAAAAATCTTAATTTTCTTAATGAAAAAGTTACCTATAGTTCAATTTACTTTTTTTTTAGCAAAATATCACTGATTTGACTAGATAACATTATTTTAGTGACATTTTAATCAGCACAATTTTACAACGTTCAACACGTTGCATAAATATATGGGTGATAAGACAGCACTACTTGATAGAGCAGTTCAACTAAACCAAAACACATCCTTATTGTTACCTTGTTTTTTTTATTTTACTATAATTCTTAGAATTACTTTGTAGTTCTAAATACCATGATATTTACATATGATATTTAATAAACACTACCGTTCAAAAGTTTGAAGTCAGTAAATCAGCATATTAGAATTTTTTCTGAAGGATCATGTGACACTGAAGACTGGATTAATGATGCTGAAAAGTCAATTTTGTCATTTCATTGCCTTCTCCCTTCTCACTATATAAATGTATTGATATCAGCCGTTAAAAAATCCATATCAGTTGACCAATAATTTATGCATTCAGATCAGTTTGAAGAAAACTCATCTGTTTGACCCTTTTGTGATTAAAATGGTGTTTGATTGTCTTGCCAGTAAATGCACATGTTTGAAAAGCTTTGTAAACAGTAGAATGTACATCCATTAGCTCAATGTCCGTTCAGCTGCTCTCACTATCCCTCTCTGATTGATTCTGTGCTGTACGTGGCTTTAAAAAAAACAAAAAACATCCGTTGTTCCTTCTAAACAAGGGCATTTTATTAATATTGATTTTAATTGATATGTCAAAATGATGCCCTTGTGTGCTTTTCCTGGCACACTGGCGTGAACTGCTGTGCACTTGCATGAATGTACACAGGAGTGCAATGGCTGATGTCAAGATTTTCCACTTTATATTACATTACATTACATTGTTTCTCGCTGAACTCTATCATATGCCTTCAGAATACTTGGAATATATTGTACAAGTTGCATGGAATTATATTTGCATCCTCTTAAAAAAAACACACAAAAAAACCTTTATGAAAGTCACCTTTCTCTGCCATTAAATGAACAAGCGTGAGCATTTGTCGTTTCTTTTTTGTGTTCCAAAAAAGAAGGAAATAATGCTTTACAACAACATCAAAGTGATTTAAATCTTTTTTGTGTGTGAACCAGAGCTGTCCCAGAGATGAAAGCAATCATTTGCCTATGATTGTGATTTATGACAGTGTTATTATGGGTTTCAAACCAACTGCTCAGAGGTTGCAAGCAATTGTGAATTTTACATATTTTTTAATAATTCTACTGGGTACCATAGACTGCACTTCACCAATTAATGAGATTTCCATTTCATTTTAATTGCGTAATCTTGCTTTTTTTGTAGACTCTTATAGTGTAAGAGCTGCCTTTTTTTCTTTTTCTTTTTTTCCTCATTCATATACCAGCAGCTGCCCATTATCTGCCAGGTTAGATTTAGATTTTGTATTTAATTGGCTGATGTTGTTGGTTAATGTTGCCGTTTTGTCTTTCTTCTGTTGTTCTACACTTAATTTAATTGATATTGCCACGTGATGTTGTTAGAGTGGATGACATCACCTGAACTTGCCACACCTTGACTCTTATAATTCTCTAAACTAACTGACAGCAGTATCCACACCAACGAGTACGTTTAACCTAAATCGACTGCATTTGCTGTGTTTGTCAGTTCAGTGCTCTCTCTCTCACACACACACACACACACACACACACACACACACACACACACACACACACACACACACACACACACACACACACACACACCTCAACTGTGCTACAGGGGAAGAGCACAGACTGAAGATCGATCCAAATGTCAATGGCAATCTTACAGAGTGTCGCCTCTAAAGATCTCCAACCTCATACGATCCAGAGCTTGCACAATCTCTCTCTTTCTCTTTTACTTGTAATTGTTAAATTATTTTTGCCTTTTTTGTGATTTTTATTTATAGTATATTATAAAAGGGTACAGCCAATTTATGTAGCCAAGAGTGAGGGAAAGTGATTGGGAAACATGGCTTAATCCGCCAGAGCATGATCGTTGCCATTGTAGTGCCATTGAAAGTGATTTTGGAGAAAGTTTGCTTTTGTCATCATGTATTTGATATACGTCATGTCATAACCATGCAGCAACTTAATAATATTAATAAAAAATAGTATTTGTTCTATGTGCAGGTGTGTTTAATGGTGCTCAGCTAGGCCCAGGAGATCTGGTACAGCACCGTTTGCGCTGTGAGGAGGTGGATGCAGCACTGGGAATTCTGGGTAATATGGACTGGGCCATGATGGGAGCAGAGTGTTACAGGTCACTCATCTCCATCACAGATCACCTGCTGAGAAAACCACTGGACCAGCAGACTGAAGGTAAAGACTCCAGACCCTACAGGCTTTGATTTCTGTACAGAGACTAAACTAAGTGCACAATAAACAGCTTAGAATCAAAAAGGTCTTTACACTTTACACTAATAAAAAAAATGAAACCACACACACATACATACAGTATTTAAAAATTTGAGTATTTTAAGTATTAAAATAAAAAAAAATATTAAAAAGTTTAAAACACTGTGGTTGTCAAAAGTTAGTGGTTCTTCATCAACATTCATAGCTAATGTGATGAACTAAATGAATCCACTGTAAGTCACTTTGTCACCACCTGGTTAAAAGTCACTGAAAAAATGTCTCATCATTTGTTTGCAGATTCCACCTTTTTGATATTTTGTATATAATTTGATGAAAACTGTTTGAGGCCATTGAATATACATATTTGATCCTAAAGTGTGTGATTGCAGGTCAGTTGGAAGCGGCTCTGGGGCTGTTTTACACTCCCTGCAGACCCCTCTCAAACACTATCATACTGGAGTACAGAGACCCCATCAGCAGATACGCCAGACGATTCTTCCATCACCTGCTCAGGTACACACATAACACACACTCTACATACTGATGGTGTGTGTTCCAGATTGGAATGGTTTAATGTATTCTCTTCAATTAAAATAAGCATTAAATAAAAATCACCATTCAGTCAGATGTTCAGAAATGGCGATTCAATACTTCTGACTTTACTCTTCCAGACACCAGCGGTTTGAAAACGCCTTCTTGCTGGCTGTAGATATCGGAGCTAGAGATCTGTTCATGGTGAGCACACACTTTCAGACATGCACATACTGCCACAACTGCCCCGAAATGTACTTGGACACTTCCAGGGATTCCCAAACCTTTTTTATCAGCCAAAAAAAAAAAAAAAAAAACTTTAAATCATTTAATTTTCACAGTTCTCTGATGTTAGTTAATTGTCACATGACATGCAGGTAAACAAATGATTTATTCATTTTAATTTGATGTTTTTATGATTTTTTTTTAATTATTAGATTTTCATCAACTCACAAACACAAAAAATTAAGACAAAGTATTTGGACACTTTCTAATTTTTAGATGTTAGTGGATCATGGTCATACACCTGTTAAGACTGTGTGAACTTGATGAGACCTACTTCAATAAAATTACCTTGGTTAAAAATAAACATTTTATATTTTGTATCTCATGAAATTCATACATTATAATTGTGACTTAAGTGTCCAAGTGTGAATTTTTAATGGAACAAATTTGTAAAAAAAATATACACTACATTCAAAAGAACCAGTGAAGAAATTAATACTTTTATTTAGCTAGAACACATTAAATTGCTCAAAAGTGTCAGTAAAGACATTATAATGTTACAATGTTTTTTTTAATCAACAAAGGTATCCTGAAAAAAAAATGCATTACTGTTTTCACAAATTTTTTGAGCAGCACAACTGTTTTCAATATTAATAATAATTGATTAATATTCAATTATTCTTGAGCCCCAAATCATCATATTTTAATAATTTCTGAAGGATCATGTGACACTGACGACTGGAGTAATGATGCTGAAAATTCAGCTTCGCCATCACAGGAATAAATTACATTCTAAATATATTCAGAAAGAAAACAGTTATTTTAAATGGCAATAATATTTCAAAATATAACAGTTTTTATTGTATTTTTGATCAAGTGAATGCAGCCTTGTTGAGCATAAAACATTTTTAAAAAATCCTAATGACCCCAAACCTTTGAACATTTAGTACATATTTAAATGTTCAAAACTGACAGGTAAAATGCAGGTAGAAAGCTAATATTAAGCTAATAAATACTTTTCAAGAAAACATATCAATCTGTGATGATTATTAATAATAAGATTAATTCATTTATTCTTGTGACCGAGGTATAAGTGATAAATCTGTTTTAAAATGAACTTCAAAATGTGTTGCCATTGTCATGATAACAGTGTAGTTATAGGTGGGTTACACATGCAGAGAGCTTTGAGACTGAGAGGCTCAGGGCAGGTGCAGTTTGGGATTTGAGGCCCCTGGCCATGTCATGTCCCCTCTCTCCTACCATAACAAGAATCCCAGAGACTCCAGAGAGCAACAGTTGCTAAGAGAGAGAGGGAGGGGGTGCGGAAGAAAAAGAGCGAGGGAGTCTGTCTTTCACAGCTCTCGTGGCTGGTACACTATCTTTTCTCTCCCTCTCGTTTCTCACTCCTTTAAATGGTCCTGTGTGTGTGACCCCTTTTCTAGGCCTCCTCTCTCCATGCCCGAGTGACACCTTCCCTATTAGCGTTCACACCGGCCGCTGTCTCTCTCTTTCTCTCTGTCCTTTTTTCTTGCAGTTCCTCTCTCTCCCTCCTTCTTTCACGCTGATCGCACTCGTTCCAATTCATTCCCCACTAAGTGCTGCTGCTGAGGGCCCCAATTGAAAAGGTGGAGCTCGAGCCACACAAGCCTGAAAGGGCAGAGAAGAGAAGGAGGGAGGGAGGGAGAGAGAAGGGCAAAGGAAACCTGGATCTGTTATTCTTGGGACATGCACTGGGAAAACGAAAAAGAGAAAGGATGAGAGAGACGCAAGTGGCAAATTATGAATGGCCCATGAATATCAGTCCTTCTGAATCAACAAAGAGAAGTGAGAGCGAGTGAGCTAAAGGCAGAGAAACGGAGAGAGAGTGAGAGGGAGCTAAAGGCAGTGGCGTTTCACCCCACGGTTTTGGCTCTTGACTAATTAGCCACAGAAGTTAAATTAAACCAACCGCAGGAGAGATGGAGAGAAAGAAAGAAAGAGAAAGGCAGAGAACGAGCGGGGGTCCTTGCTCCATCTGATCTGGTCCCCTCTGTGTCACAGAGGTCAGCTGAAACAAAACGGACGGAGCCCCACGTAAGAGCCCCCAGTATGAGTCGGGCTCGAGTCTCCATTGTCTCCGAACCAACAATGGAGCACCGAAAGAATTTCTCTTTCTTTTCTTTTGTAAGAAGCCTTTTGTGAAGTGAAGCACTTTGGTGTCGGAAGAAATTGGAGGGGTCGGAGTCACCCAAAGGGGTAGAGAGGAAGGGAGAGGGAGGGCAGGGTTGCCCCTCCACTCATTCACTGGAGTGTTTTGCATAATTGTTACATTCTATACTTGTAATTATCCTGTGATGTGAACCTGATAGTGTCTGCGCTAATTCATTTAGCTGTATTTCGCTGACTTTACTCATTCCTCGCTCTTTTTTTTTGATCTGCCGATTAATTAATTAGATCATAATTGTGATCGTATGCTTGCTTTGTTGGTTAATGGGGCGTATGCATGTGCGCGTGTTTGCTGGATCGGAGGGGGTCGTGTTCATATCAACGATTAGACATGACGTGCGGCACTGAGCTGATATTGGCTGGTTTCTGTGTCGAGATGGATAATGAACTCTGTAAGACCCTCTCACATATCTGATAAACACCTTCCTCAAACACTCACGTGGATTACAGGTGTGATCCTCCAGAATTGTCTTCGCACTTGTGTGTGTGTGTGTGAGCGTAAATGCGCAATTGTGCATGTAACGGTTCTTTCTCCCTCTCATGCTCTGCTCCACTGGTCCATGTTAATTTGAAACTCTTTTCTGACGTCGAGTGAATATCAAGCTTCATCGCTGGACCAGCTGTTTATCCTGTCTCCATATGCCTCTCCAGTCAAAAATAACACTAAAAGGCCGTTTATCCGTGTTTGAGCTCTTAAAGCTCTTAAATAAATAAGATTAGACCAGATCCTGTGTCCTGTGTAAGCTGTGGTGAATAAGAGGTATAATATCTGATTTATGTACAGAATTATTGTCATCCCTCTTAGAAGTCTGGATTCACTCGCTTTTTCTCCGTCTGTCTCTCTGTTTCCTGGCCTTCCTTTCTTTTTCGATCAATCTCTCTTTCTGGCTCAGAAAGCATTATGTTCTGCTAATCTGAAATAAAGGTCTTCAGATGCATTGCTAATATCCTCCCTTTCGTTTTCCCTGTCAATTCTCCGGCTTTACCGAAAACACGATGCCCTTAGAATGCTCTCTCTATCTCTATTTTTGCATCTGATTTTTCCATTGTATATGTGCTTATGGAAATGTGGGCATTCTTAAAATACACAGCCACTGAAAGTTCATGCCTGTAGCTGATTCAGGGCTCTCCAGACTGTGACTAAAATGTGACTAATAAATCGCAATAATAATTAAAATCAAAGGAAAACTTCATAAAAAAGATTCATAAAACAGTCTCAAACTCGCTTGTTAGTTAGCGGTTAGAATCAGATTCAGTGAATTGAGTAAGCCGTTACTGAGTTTGAGTTTGACTATATTCAAAAATAAAACATATAAAAAATATAAAAAACAACCACAAACATTGTTTAGCATGATGAGTTATGTTTGTAATGTTTAATCAATTGTAAGGGAATCGATTGTGAGGTTTAATCTAAATAAACTCAATATTAAAAAGTAATTGTCTTTTTTTTTTTTTTTGATGAAGAATCATTGTTTTGAATCGTGAGGTTATTGGCTCTCATCCCTGAGCCTGTGAAGAGCTAAACCAAGTCCCGTTTGATGTTTATAAGTCACTCTTAAAAACTCCCCAACCCCCCTCATTTGATCAGACTTGGAGAGACTGGTTGACAAAACAGGCATTAGTGCTCTGCAGGTCTGACTGTGCTGTATTCACCCTCCCTGCATCTTGCCGAAGCTCTGACTGATGTCCCTGAAGCGGAAGGATGGGTTTAGCGTTTAAACGGACAGACAGAGAGAGGATCTTATTAGTATCAGAGTCAGCACTGAGCTTCTCTCACAACTTTCACTTTAATTTACCCGTGAATGGGCCCCTCCAAGATGGTCAAATATAGTCTGTCAATTACATTATTATAAGTTCTTCCAGCGTGTCCAAACATCTGAGGATCTTCTCTACTGATGCATAAGGATATTCTGTTGACTGAGAATGTTTTATACCACGTTTTTTGAACTACACTGAAGATACACATACTATGTCAGATTCATTTTAGATAGCTCTAGCTTCTTACAAAATAAGTTAAATGAATGGTATACACATATGACCAAACATTGAAGTTTACATGTTTGCAAGTTTTTATTTTATTTTATTTTACTTATTAATTGTATTTTATATTTTATTTTATTTAGAGTTTAATTAGAGTTATTATTCTCCTGGAACTGATAGATGCTTGGCAAAGGAATTGTTTATTGTGGTTGTTATTTTTAATTAATACTAACTAAAAATTAATAATAAAATATTACTAAATATAAACTAAATATTTTTTTTATATTTGCCATTGCCCCGTTTTGTGAAAGCCGCAAATAAGCATTTCTATAGTGAATTTACCACTGTGTTGGTAGGCCTCTCTTTCTTTAGTTTATTACTTGTTTGGTGTATTTTATGATAGTTTTTAAAGACTTTCAGTTGAATTCACCAAAGATTTCTGTGGTCAGTGAAGCACATCGAGTGTCATTGTTCACCCAGACTTTCTCTGAGCACTCAGATGTGCTTTATCTTTGTTTAGTCTCAATCCAGCATCCATTTTGGTGGGACTAATGGTGTGACATTTAAAAACATGTTTGTGGGTTAATGGAGGTCTCCTGACTGCATGAGGCTCTATAATAGATATGTTATAGTCTATTCTCTGGGATGAGAGGGCTCATATTTAAGAGAGAGAAAGAGCAAGAGCGAGTGTATGAATGTGTGTGCGTCACACACCCACCTGCGCGTAATGACAATAGTTTAAACTCTATTCTGACATGAAGAGCATCGCTCCTGCTTTTTAAAAGATGACACATGCCTTTTCCCACATCTTTGTGCTTTTTGAAACCAGTATGATTGCGTCCGGTCAGAGTTCAGGGAGAAAGAGAAAAGGAGGGAGGACAACATAAAGGCGACTGAACAAATGAGCAAGACTGATTTTTGAAAGTTTGATACTTTTATCTGTTTTTCCCCCCCCCTCTGAAACTTCAAACAGGTTATTTAATCTATTCTCTCTCTCTTTTGCTCCCGCAGCCTCTATTCGCTGCTTCTCTCTCTTCGAGTAGAGCGCAAAAATGAAAAACGGAAAAAACTGAAGTATTGTCATGTGAGCTGAGATTAATTTTAGATTGCTCTGCTGTTCTGCTTTACCTTCAAAGGACCTCCATTACGTGGCAGCAGATAAGGGTGAGGTGGTGTTAGCCGCTGTAGCCAAGAAGAAGGCTAATGAAATAGACGCAGAGGCACAAACATCGGCACCAGGTGAGAGAATTATTCACATAATGTTAGTTACAATAAAAATGATCCCAAATCTCCTAGTGGTGTATTAATAATGTTTTGTAAGAGCAAACGATCAATCAAAAACACTAATTATCTGCATGTTTTCATTTACTCGTTTAGAAAAAGAAATGCAGAAGGTACAATTATTTAAAAGCTGAACTGTTTTCAAACAGGTTTCCTGACCACTCCCATTGTCTTTCATTGTTTGAACACACATTTTAAGCTGGGATTGGTGAAATTATTTTGAGACAGAAATTTTTTTTCTTTTAACTTAAAGGGATAGTTCACTTTGAAATAATAAAATTTTGGTATGTTTTAGCTTACCTCAAGGGCATCCAAGATGTAGGTGTCTTTTTTTCCGCAGTAGTTTCAATTTTGATATTTTTAGGTCAAACCGTTCTTGTCTGTCGGTCAAATAATGCAGGTGTATGGTCACCACCTCAAAGAGCATGCACAGAGTCCAAATTAAAACAATTCCACATCGTCCAAATTAAACAATTCCCCATCGTAAGTACACATTGATGGCCTAAGACACGAAACGAGCGGTTTGTGTGAGAAAACGAACAGTATTTATATCGTTGTTACCTCTTGAACACAGCCACGTCCAAATGATCTGAGGGCGCGGGCGGGTATAGATATATACACTAGATGTCGCCTTGGCTACTGCAGTTCATTGGAACGAAACCGTGTTCAAGAGGTAACAACGATATAAATACTGTTCGTTTTCTCACACAAACCGCTCGTTTCGTGTCTTAGGCCATCAATGTGTACTTACGATGGGGAATTGTTTAATTTGGACTCTGTGCTTGCTCTTTGAGGTGGTGACCATAGACCTGCATTATTTGACAGACAAGAACGGTTTGACCTAAAAATACCAAAATTGAAACTACTGCGGAAAAAAAGACACCTACATCTTGGATGCCCTTGAGGTAAGCTAAAACATACCAACATTTTATTTCAAAGTGAACTATCCCTTTAAAAATTCACAATTTGCAGCTGTTGCCGGTGGCATGTTGTGCTCTAGCTCTGAGTTCAAAACATGTACACTGTTCATTTCATTCAGTCTTTCATGATATGACGTAAGACGCATGTGACCCTGGCCGTGGCACCACTGGGAAATTAAAAAAGTCATTAGGTTTCGTAATGTTTAATCGCTTATGTAATTATATTTTTCTTATTTAAGGTTTTTTTTAACACTGTGCGCAGATATAGAGGAGAGTTTGATTTGTTCACGTTGTTGATTGGCTGAATAGGACGGGTTTAAAGTGCATTGACCTCAGCTCTAGTATTCTGTTTTCTACTGACCTGAAGAGGACGTCCTACGTGCTGCTCTTCAGCGATGTTCAACGAATATTTCATAGGCCAACAGGATGGGCAGACATTCAAATGAGAAAGGGCATAGAAAGAAAGGGAAAAGCAAGTGGGAGATGAGGGACGGACAGAAGTTGTTCAGCTAACAGGTGTACAGAAGAGACAAGGGAGGTGTTTAGCGTCTAATAAGGGGGTGAAAACTTGAGGGTGTGTGTGTGTGTTTCCCACCCTGTCTACCCATAAGCCTCTTAATTATGTCCTTGATGATTTCCCTGCTCTCTCACCCCGAGCAGACCTTAGCCTTGGAAGGAAGTGCTTAAGAGCGTGAATGTGAAATGAACAGATGGGCAAAATAGTCTGTTTGAGGGCATTTTACTGCTGTTAATAGTTAAAATGTTGCAATTAGAAGTCATTGCTTGAGTTTTTTTATATAGTGCAAGATACCCTCTCTCTCTTTCTTTTCAGTCAACTCTGTGTAGATTTTCAGGTCAATAGCTTCTTTCAGGTGCTGATATTGCGTGTGTGTGTGTTTGTATGTAGGAATTATTGAGGAATAGAGGAATATTTACAGGAAATTCTGTAGGGCAGCGTGGAGGATCATAAATAGGGAATGAGAGCGGTATGATTCTGCTTTGTGCATTAAACAGACAAGGTGTCTTGTTTATATTTGGCCAGCCTGAAGCAAACGTCTCACACTGTCAGCCAACCATGACTCTAAAGGACATACGCACACACTAGAAATTCAAAAGTTACTTAGTATTCACACATTATATGGTTGTTCTCATAAATAAAACAAAGTGTCAAACAGCTTTAAGGGTATTGTTCTGTTGTAGCTGCTTCTGGATGATTATTAACAATTTAGCTGTGCTGCCTAGAGTCTCTTAAACCAATATAATAAAGTCTCTTAAACCAATATAATAGATAGGACTGTGCCAATCTATTAAAATATGTAATCAAATAAATTACATGATGCACTTATTAATTAATCAAATATCCCCAAATTAGTGCTGGGCAGTATGATCTGAAAATCTGTATTTTACTGTCTGGAGTACATAGATTATAAAAACATTGTATGGTCAAATACTTATTTAATAATAAATAAATAAAATGGTGGTAATCAAATCAATTTATAAAACTAACAATTTAGTTTATCTTAAAAGGTAATGGTTCCCTTTTTGGCAAGTTTACTGTTTAAATTAAAACATGTATGAAAACTTGTGTAATATTCTGTAAATATTCCTCTACTCTGCAATAATAATATATTTGTTATAATTTCTTCAAATTAAACCGAACTTTTATTTTGACGCGTTGTCGTGAAGACCAGTTTCTGTGTATATGACATGACGATCGTTTCATCAAATAAAATGGTGAAATGCTTGTAAAGTTAAAGGTAGGCTTGGCAATGTTTTTCCTTAAACACTTTTTGTTTTACAGAACAGATTTAGTTATCTCTTCACATCCTAATAGCGATCAATAATAGAAGTGGTCTAAATATTAAAACATTTACATATATGTTCTGTGGAAGTCTCAGGACCAAAAAAAGTTCATCCAATCATTGCATTCGGTCTGAATACAGTAGCCTACGTAGCGGTCTTCGTGCCCATTGAATAAATATTTTACATATTTTACGTGAAATTGAAACCACAACAGTTGGTTGAACTCGTACCATATTTCGCCCAGCAATACCACAAAAATAATTTCATTTATTCGTATTAAAAGTGGATTTAAAATCTACAGCAATCAATAATATAGCTATATATATGATATATATATATATATACAGATGATCCTTCAGAAATCATTCTAATATGCTGATATAATATGCTTTAATATGCTCAAGTAACATGTATTATTTTTGTCAGTGTTGAAAACTGTTTAATATTTTCATGGAAACTGATTTTTTTTCTTCCCCCAGAAGTCTTTGATGAACAGAAAGTTCATTTAATTGCAAACAGCAATTTTGTTGCATTATAAATGCCTTTTCTATCACTTTGATTAATTTAATTATGAAAATCTCGACCCCCAAACTTTTTTCTTTGTTCAAATGTTTTACTGAGTGGAAAGTAAAAGACATAAAAAACAGACATAGTGAAGACAGTCCACTTTTTTTTTTTTACTATTACAACAAAGAAAACAACAGAAGAATGATAATTCAAAGGAAAATTGTTTGCACTCAATGAATGCATTAAAATAACAGCCCTAATAATGTATTTTTCCTTGCATTTTTTAATATTCTTGAACTCCCTGCCTAGACTCCCTGCAGTTTCTCTCTGTCTGTCTGTCTTTCCATCCTTCCACCGTTGCTTTGTTGTCACAGAAGAGGATCAGTGTCCACTATCTCATTGAGGAGTGTGTTGATTTGGTGAGAGAGCCAATTGTAAAGGAGGACTCTGAGAAGAGCGTATGAGAGGGATCATCTTATAGCTCATGAGACGCAGAAGCACACTCTGCTGTGCTGTAGGGTGTTCCCTGAGATCAAGTCTCACTTAGTGTCTCTTGTAATATGTAACCTTCACTGTCTCTGTCTGGGAGAGTCATGTACTAGACGCCCATGTTTTACACTATATGTCATGTTCTGTCTCTCTCTCTCTCCATTTCATTGAAAAGCGTCTACATTTCAAAGATTCTTCATGTTAAACTGTTTTCCTCGGGGCATGGTGGGATTTTGTGTGTGATTTCAGATGAGTGTCAGTCAGCAAACGGAAGGCAGAGTGGAGTCAAGCTCCCACCAACCAGCAGCGACAGACATGTTCACGACCCCAAACGCTGGAGCACTGCATCAAGGTGTGTGTGTCTGAGTGTTTTAAATTAAGTAGTCTAGATTAAATTGTTAGCTGATGCATTAGTAATTGCATTTCTTGAAATGCCATAAACTGGTGTTGTCAGCAGTGTCATTTGAGTGCATTTCTTAAAGGGATAATTCACCCAAAAGTGAAAATAATATTACTTGCTTGCCCTCATGTCATTCCTATCTGTATGCTGTTATTTTTTTCTGTGGAACACAAATTTCAGCAAATAATCTTCATAAAAGTAGTCATGTGATGCATAGCAAGAGTTGTGAAGCCATACGCTTTATGAAATTTACTGTTAGACACTATTTCATAATAATACTGAAAACCACCCTGACCCGAGCATTGACTCATTGAGATGAACCTGGGAACCGACTGAGAATGAATCATTCAGTTTGATTTGTGTTTTGGATCAACCAGTTCATTCAAAAGAACTTATTCTAACAAAGAAAAAAAAAACTGATCAGTATGTCAAGTTTAATCATTCAGTGACTAATGGCGTAAATTTCAGTCTATTCCTCGCTTAATGCAATCATATGGCTTCACAAGAGTTTGAATATAGTGAATATAGTTTTATGAACTTTTTTATTGGGGCTTTTTGTCTCTTCTAGCTTAATAGAAGTAGTAATTATGAACGGTCATTAAATGTAAAATAATTATGTGTGAAGATTCTTCAAATATCCTTTTATGTTCAAAGGGAAAAAACAACAGCATATAGCTTTGGAAAAACATGAGGGGAGAAAATAATGACAGTATTTGTATTTTGTGAACTATCCCTTCAAACTCATGTCAAACATATCACAACAGGGGCGTGCGGTCCATATACTGTAAGCTGCGAATGCTCTGCATACCCAAGCCATATGTGGACTCGCTAATTAATATTAACAATATAAATTACTATAAATTCCTTTGTTTGAGGTGTACCATAAAGCTTACATGATAAAATGTTGGTAATATGTATGTCTGTCTGCTATTTGTTTATTTGCCAAACAATGGTAATTTTCTTCGAATCTGCTAGTTGCGTGTGTTTCGGGTAAACGTATCCACAGCAGCTTTGGCGCCTACGCTCTGTTGTTATGTATCATCATCGTTGTCCTGCGTTCTCATTGGTTTTCTGGCAAATGGGGGATTTCATTTTTTTCAAAAACTTAGTGTTAAAGACAGACATACTGTTAGTAGACCTACTGTATCTATCTGAGGTTGTTAATCGCTACTATATGCTAATTTCTTATTATAAACACATCCAATGTATCTGCACATTTTTTGACATGACGTGCCACCCAGCATACCGAGTTAAATAAGTCACCGCTCGCCACTGCGAGAGATATTTTAAGCTAACTCTTCTAGTGTGTGTACTTTCCCCAAGTTTGGCTTGGAGCATCACAATAAGGGTGTAGAGTGGATGTGTGTGTGTGTTACATGAGGATTGTCCTATTGTCTTATCCTCTCTCTGCTTCCATTGCTGCTGACAGAGGGACCATTGACTCTGTGCTGACTCTCTTTCTTTCTGTCCCACTTAAGCTCCCTCGATCTCCTTTAAATCCTCCCTCTCCCGTCAGCCAGTTACGAGTGGACGGCCCAAAGAGGATGGGGTGGGATTAAAGGGTTTTTAAAACACAAAATAAGGAGTTTGGGGTAATTTGGCAGCCTGAATCCCAGTTTACAGGCCTGCACTGCTACACGGCCGGATGCAAGACATCAGAGGGAGATGCTCCCACCCAGATAAATAGCAGTCAAGAGAGAGAGGAAATCCTCTTCTCATTTTTCCCTTTTTATGTTTGTTTTTTGGAGTTTTTTAAATTCTATTTAACCAGACTAATCTGGTCTCCGATGAAGTTTTATTGTTCTTTATGCTGAGCCAATAAGGCTTAGAGACACTGATTCGAGCCTCATGCCTACGTTGTGCTGGCAAAGAAAAAAAGATCGGGAGAGTGAGCGAGAGAAGGAGTACAATGACTTGGTGGCATCACCGTCGGTTGTACTAAATCCAGCCCTGCGCAGGGAGAGAGGCAAAGATGCGGATATCTGGAAAACATCCCGAGTCTGACACACATCTGTTAATGTATCCTTTTATTCTCTCACACACACACACACACACTCAGAGAGACACACTCCAGCTCTTGGACTCGTGACACTTTTTGCATCTGAGTGCATCTGTACATGTGTAGCGATGTGTATGTGTTTGTTCGCTTGTTTGTATGGTGTGGGCTGCGCCCCGTAGGCCTCTTTTTCTCCTCCTCCCTCGATTCCTTGTAAGCGGCGTGCATCACTAAAGGAAATAGAAAAACCCCAGAAATTGGACCCCATCTCCATCGCCAGTCGCCGCAGAAAAACCCAAATCGCACAGCCCACAATACGACTGATAACATTCACGCAGTCTTACACGCTTGCTGGATTTGACGGCACGGCGTACGGTGGCAGCGGTTCGTGTTTTTTGGAATACCCATGAATCCCTGGGAAAGGCCTGACTCCCACACATAGCTGTTCTGTGTTGACTTGATGCTGTGTGTGTATGAGTGTGTGTGAAAGAGATCCAGGCCTGTCTGCTGTGAATGCTAGTACACTGAACAGGATAGTAACATTTCTCTGAATGCAGAAGACTAGAATATTCCCATACAGCATTCACTGTTAGTCTGATCGCATAGAGTTAGAGAGATTTCTTTACTCATATATGAAAAACTTGATTCCACAGGAATAGGGCTGCAGAAACGTCGACTTCTGAGGCTATGGATGACCTCTCTAACACCCTGACGAGTCATCGCACCTGGCCTTGGAAACACACAGGTGTGTTCTTTTGAATGCAACTCCATTTAAGTAAATACTGCTCTCAAAGTAGATACAAAAGTAACAGGGTTGAATGAGTACATTGTTCTCAGTATTTGGATGAAGGCGTACAGCTTGTTTTTCAGCTTTATTGGCACAATTTATCTAGTGACTGTGTGTTTCACACAGAGCTCTACTGCCACAGATAATTCCTTCATTAATGCCCTGAGAGTGATATCTTCCCCTCTGTTTTGCCCTCTCAAAAATAGGTTCAAGTTGACTGCCTTTTTTTTCTGCTTGTATTGTACTTAGCTAATCATCCTAAAACATTAATGTTTTATTCTTTTCTGTCCACAGAATAATTAAACTTTTTCCCCATACATATTTATTGGACAGTACAGACTCTAGGCTATTACAGACATTTACATCAGAATTTTAATACACGCATAATCCTGAATGCTAATGGAACAGTCATAATTTAGCATGGAGAAACCCTCCTCCAGTTGAGCCGCAGAGGACGCTTGAACTCAACACTTCCGCCCACTCGTACATACAGTGCACTTACTCAAGATAACCGAGTGATTGGTGCTCGGGCTGATCACCTGATTCAGGTGTGGAGGTAGAAAGATGCTGCTGTGACACTCAAGCGGATGTGTTGGCGTACAACTTTTTTAAGACTTTAATGCAATGCTCACTTCACTTGTAACATTTGTGAGTATTATTTTCTTAAGTTTAAATTTTTTCTCTCTCTTTAGAAATCAACCTTGTTGACCGGAACACACAGGTATTGTTTTATATTTAGTATTATTGTATATTTCTTATTTTTGATGATGCACTGTGTTGTTAACTTTTTCTCGGAGCATCATTTACAGTCCTATAACTGATGAATGTTGACAAAATATGATCTATTTATTAATATAAATCAAAATATTTTTAATAATTTATATTACTGCAGTTAATGCTGATAATTGTAATAATTATATTCTTATTTTGTGACTCATAGGTGCCTGAGGAGGGGAAACTGAAAGTTATTCATTTAGGTTTAGTCTAAATTTGTACAATCAATGCTATTAATATTTTTTTAAATATTTTTTTAACAATATAAACATTGTTTTTTAGTAAAAAAAAAAACAGTTTAACTGATTAAATGTGCTTAAACTATAAAACTGCTTTCAAATAAAACATATTTTTGCAATTCTTTTGATTCTGTTTCAATTACTTTTATAGCTTGCACAGTGTTTGTTCAATCATTTCTTGTCACACTCTATCTTGGAAAAGGGGTCGTAAGATCCTGTGTATGGCCAGTACTGTACAGCCTTGTTGAGTATATATATATATATATAAAAACTTTTCCATGGTTATTCCTTTTTCTGTTACATATACTCCCTAACCATTCTGGCTCGTGCCAGTCACTATCACATTATCAGAATGGATGTTTGAGGGTCTGCAAAGCGCTTTTTTTTATTTTAGTAACACTTGACTTTCTTTGAGCATGGTGGCACAGAGGCCACACTAGTATCCCTGTTCTTGATCACAGGATCAGTGGTGCGGCTTGTGGGCTGGGTTTAATTCTCCACCTGTTTGGTGTATGAGATTACATGCAGAAGAAATGCAGAGGGGATACGCTGCGCGTCTCTAAAGAGGAGGCTGCCGTTTCCCCCCACAGTCTTCACACAGCGGCCGTGTCAGAACTGTCGCCGACCTGCTCTCCGAACTTAATCTGACAGCACCCAGCCATCCATAATCCCTCACTGTATCGTAATCTATTTACTCTGCATTCTAAGAGGATTTTCTTTTTTTTTTTAAGTATATGTACAAGATATATAAATATGAATTTATGCTGGAAATGGAGGAAGGGTCAGGAGAGGAAGCTTTTGTTGCCACCTCTGTTTTTATGCCTGTCTGTTGTCTATTCTTTGCACGTTTTAAGGACAAATCAGTACTGTTGTCACCGTATCATTTTTAAGCATATTTTAAAATATTGCATTGCATATTATCTATTGTAATGTATACATTGCCCTTGATTTGTGCATTAAAACAATCAGCAATTATGATGTTTGATCCGACAACTGATTGAGTAGTTTTCAAGAGGCATCTGTCTTATTTGAATTATTATATTCATATTGTGTTTTTTTTAAATAAGTCTGGCCTCCAGTCACTGATTGTGTGCCAGGAACCATTTTCAACAGCTCAGACTTAAGCTTAAAACTTATAATCACACAGGATTATTTGAGATCACAGTTTTTCTGTGATCTCAACCTTGTAATCCTGTGTCGAGTCAAACTAAGAAAATGTTTTGGATCAAACAATCTTTCTGGCAAAAATGCTGAAATTTGATTGACACATCAATGGGTTTGATAGACGACGAGTTTCTTTTACAACATCCAGAAGCATTGTTAGCTTCTTTTTATGAGATGATAAGGGAGCTTAGATGTTCTGATCATGTTTGTGTATTTTGCAGTGTTACATCAGTCTTATCCATGAGGTCATTGAATTCACGCTTATAATATTCTCTTTTAATATTCATAATTTGAACTTTTTTTTCTAATGTTTTGGAATGTACCAGTGCAGATGTTTTTATGAATTTACCTGAGCAGCAAGGGCCTGGCTCTGCACAGTTCATCAGAGGTCTTTACATCTAATTCAACCAGCTGTCATACACCACCAGATATTGAACAAATCTGCACAAACAAACAGCCATTCACTGTTAGTGTTCATTTCCTGAATGGTTGTGTAAGCAGAGGGCAAACTGGTTTTCAGTCCTCACGCTCCCTGTTGGATCAACAGCCCGAGGAAGGCCTAAAGGTTCATCTGAGTGCCATCTTTCAGACGGTGAGAACACAGTCTGGTCACAGTCTGGTCACTTTACAGGAGAAAAATTTACTTGACAAAATGTTCTCACCTCAATTAAGAGTTAATTAACTGTTCCCGTTTTAATTGCAGCCATTAACATCAATTATGTCACCACTGATTGCACTGTTTTGTCAACTAACACTTGAGTGGTAAAATAGTATACATTAGAGATCCTAGTCTCTATCATTGTAAAACACTATGTCCAAGTTTCACAGACAGGGTTTAGATTAAGCTAGGATAGGGCCTTAGGACATTTAAGTAGACATTTGTTTCTGCCTAAAATTGTTACATTGTTTAAATTAATACATTGTTTGCTAACTGCGTGATTTGTAGGCTATATGTATATTTCTGAAATACATAACTTGGACACAGTCACTTATGATAACAGATCACTCGACAACGTATGTATTTTAAGATATGCCAGTGCAAGTTGCTTTCAGTTAAAACAGCTCAAAATAAGCATTTTACTCTGGGACAAGCTTAAGCCAGGGGTTTGTGTTTATATTTATTTTTGTCATATAAGGAAAATCATTCAATATCAATATTTTCCATTCCATTTATAAATATATACACCAAGTAGTTACTATTTACCTTGCACCCTAATATATGGGAGTGTATAACATCAAAAAAGTTTTCAAATAATTTTCAACCAAGGCAATTTTTCGACAAATGTCACATTTTATATTATTTCAGCAAAACATAAAGTAATTTTTAGTGTTAAGCCTACTCCGCTTGACTCAAACAAAAATATGCCTTTTTGTTGAAAAGGTCAGAATACTTTGTACCTAAAAATAATGATGATAATTAAAAAAAAAAAAAAATGACTTTGAGACGCTCCTTTATATATATTTTTTGCCACGTGACAACACAATGGTTTCCTGCATGTTGTTTACGTCACACTGACTTTAAATTGACAAATATTTTACCGTTTATTATTCAAAAACCAAAAAATTCTTCACTAATAATTTTAATTAAAAAATATTTTAAATATAATTTCAGCTTTTTAATTAGACTTTTTGTAGTATATTCTGAAGATATTAGCCAACAGCGCTGACATTTCTGAATGGAGGCCCCACAAAAAAACGAAAAAAAAACCCGAATAAATACCAAATTAAAACGCTCAACAAGAAGTGTTTTCGCAAAACAGATTAGAAAAAAAAAGAGCTTTTTTAGTCCTAAATATCTTTTTCTTTTTTATATGCCGAGAAAAAGTTATAGTTTGTCTATTAGGGACTATATCTGTAGCTATAGCCTACCTAAACTGTATGTATGGTCAGTGATTTAATGATAAAGTTATATATGAGCTCAGCAAGTGTCCATCTTGACAGCCATAATGTCATCTGTTCCTAAGACCTCAGCGTCAATACTGTAGGAATAAATCCCTCTGGTGGTTTTTCCACCCTCAGCGTTTCTGTAACTCACAGAGGCCTGGAGTCAGCATCTCGCCATCTCAGCAAACCCTTCGCTCATCACACTTCCGTTTTCCCATTAATGCTTTTGGTCGGTAATCTCTTTTACAGTTTTCACATGTAATAATATGGTGCCAATTGTGGACGAGCCGTCCCACTCGGGTGACATTTGGACACATGAGCATATCAGCTAGGCAAGAGTGGATTGCTTCGTACAGCAGTAATGAAAGCGTCCTATCCGCCTCATGAACTGAGAAAATTACACATTTTGAGGACAGTTCATCAAAATATTCTTGACCGAGGGAAGTTTGCTGCTTGGGCTTTTTGCTGCAATAATTCGATTTCGTTTAGATTATTTATTAAAACGACCGGTGTTAAATTGTTTAAAGGAAAAAATACTTGCAAGGGGCAATCTAAAAATAAAGTAGCCTAAAGCTTTCTCAGTGAATTGTAAGCTATTTGAGTTGTAGTAGTATGCTACTCAAACGGCAGTGAAAGGCACATGCCTTCCAGGTAGAGACTGATTAAACAATATCTTCTGTTCTGGTTGAGTAGCCTAAATGACAAAATGATAGGCGAGATAATTTTCAGAACGGAAATTTAAAGTGAAAGCACAGCTTGTTTGTGTGACAGTAGCCTATAAGCTACTATAGCCTATAGGCTAAGCGAAATTTCAGATCAACATGTGAAGTGAGCGTCTAATTAACTTTATCGTATGTGCTCAAAATTAGGCAGAGGTCAGGCTTAAACTAGCATGTGACCTATAGGCTACGTCCCTCTCATGGTTTTACCCAAATTCTCACTTCGGCTTGCAAACGTAGGCCTAACGTTTTCTTTGTTGTTCACTTTGATAGCTGTTAAAATGCCCGTGCCAGCCAGGCTTTACATTTTTAAACTTATTCCATTTCAAAATAATGAAAACTGGATAACGTGGTATTTGAATGTGAGTGTTTAAATGGCCGATCTTAGATGTTATTAAATTCAGAGCTTTATGATAGGCCTATATAGCCTATTGGTTATCCTCTTTTCGCCTTGACAAGTTTATGTAAGGACGAAATATCTAATGTCTGAAGACGGGAGCTTTATTTAGGCTAATTCGGTTTTTTAATGGGGGAAAAAAAAATCACAGATGTTGGTTGTTATCAATAGTGACTAACTCTGTGAAGTTCATGGACATGAAACCACCTCTCCAGAATCATGCCAGCGTCAGTTGAAAGTGTTAGAACGAACAGGCCCTATAATGTTTCCTCTCTCTCACCCCTCGGGCTTTAGCAGGTGCTCCACGCGAGGGCGTGTCCGAGCTCCTCGAATTATTCGCCAGGAAGACAGGGCGCAAATGTTTGTTTGATGCAAATCTTACAAATCCATTCATGTTTATGTAGTGTCGCTGAGCTGCGGTGGAGTCTCAATGCGAGCAAAATAAAACAAATACGAGTAATGTTCTTCTGCGCAAGGTGTTGATTCAGCTGCCAGGTCAACACATCAATAATTAGCACACAAAAACACTGAAGCTGATTAAAGTCGTGCGAATGGGTTCTTTTATTATTAGCCTATGCAAGGCTACTAACGAAATTGTTGTGGGAAAAAAAAACACAACAACAACAACATGATATTCATTGAAACGTCGAGTAGCGTGTCTCTTTCGATGCGCATTTATTTATCATATAATAAAAATGTGATGGGGCTATAATAAATATAACAGATCTTTGTTCCTGTGGTGAGAGACATATAAACAATTTATAACCTGTGCACATTCTTTCTATCCGCAGCTTAATCGACCAAAAGGAAACTTTTTCTGTTCGAACACGTTCATCTAAACAGCTTTGCCAGACCTTTGTTTTTCTCGTGCTATTTCTTTAATGGCCCGGTGCCTGACGGCTGCCTCCCTCCCGCTTTTGACCCATTAACCCAGACCCACCCACGTCATTACCGAATCAGAAGAAGCGATATCGCTCCGGGTTATTTTGGCGAAGCGCTCCTGTGCTCCAGAGCGCGCTGAGATTCTGCTGGGAAGCAATTATCGCGAGCGCATTCAATTACGACCTGATCAAATGCGTTAATAAATATTTAAGAAATTTTGCGGTGCCGTGGCCTTTATAACAATTTACACAAAAAGACCTTCAAACGATTGTGTGTTTTCTAAAGCCCAACTGAATATAGGCCTAGTTAAAGTCCAGGTTTTGAGTTAATCAATTTTACACCACTGCATACTCAGTTGTAGCATCCATTCCCATGGCAAATAACCGCTTTATTGAGGAGCAAAAACTTAATCCTTTCCACATGACAAAAAAAAAAAAAAAAAAAATGCAGTCAGTAGGCTAACATGCGGGTTTTCACTCACGCCCTTAAAATCCTCACAATCCGATGGAAATAAATCAATGTTCATCAAGTTCAGTGCAGATAATCATTCAGCTCTCTCTATATATATCACTGGTTAAAAAAATAAGTTAAGTTGTAATGGCCATGTAAAAGTTGTTCTGAAACCAAAATGCATCCAGGATCTCACGAAATAAATAAAATTGAGGTGCGTTTATTGTACTTTTTTTTAAACTTATTTATTCGTTCGTTGAGAGTTGAAAACATTTGCAACAAGAGTAAATTTCGGGTGATAAAAATCGGACATACCCCAGTCAGAAGTCATGTAAAAATTCTGGTTGTTAACTGATCTTTATTACGGACATGAATGTAATGATCTGCGCTTGCAGTACATTCAGCATTTCACTGGCATTTGGGAATTCTTCCTTAACCACATCTTTCATCCACATGATTTTTTTTCCTTTTTTTTTTTTTTTTCTCGGTTAGAGCAATTAAATCAAGTGCTGTTAAATGCATCCAACAATTGTAATCATGCCCGTGCTCTTTCACCGCAACAAATCTTCAAATGCTAGTTTACCTAATGGAATATCACAGCCAAATATCCCCCGCTCTAAAAAATGTCCAACGTATAATTAAGATTCTTTTTTTCAAAATGTAATTTCCCCCCCACATGATGTTCTCAATATAAAATCCTATTTATTTTTTTCAGGGTAACAAAAATTGGTTTTCAGTATATCAAATAAGTCCAGCGGCCAATTATTGATCTTTGGATTATTTGGGAAAAAGATTTACATAAAGTCGTTTCAAAGTCTTATTAAACCATTTGAAATCCAGTAACACCAACTAAATATGGTCAATGTAACTGACCCAAATACATATGTACAAAATTCAGCTCCGTGAAGCTGACTAGAATCTGTCATCCTAAAAAATAACCATATTTAGAAAACGAAACAGCTGTACAGGGTTTGAGAGGTGGAGGTAAACGGTCGCTGAGCGTTCAGTGTCCCGTGTAGAAAAACGATAATCCAGATCAGGCAGGAGAGTGACGCGAGTTCGGCGAAACACTTCAGAACCAGAACTCTGGCTCGTCGAGTAAATGTAATTAAGTCTCTTCAGTGACAAAAAAGGGAAAACTAGCTTTCATTTCATTCCACAACTTTGCCATTTTCCCCTCTCTTATCGCTAAGGGGAAGGGGGAGGGGGGCGAACATCTAACTATTCTGTTAAAATCTGCAAGTCCGTATATATTTTTTTCCTTAAACTCAGCACACTATTAAAACAGAGAGATTGTGAAAATGGAGGGCATTTAAAAATTTTTAAAAAAAAATAATCAGATCACAAGACTTGGAACCTCCAGGATGCTTGGTCTTTGTAGTCCAAACAGTCTGTAGTGTTGAAGTTGAGCTTCCAGGAGGAGGCCGTTTGCTCCTTGTAATCCAGGCAGTCAGAAGAATTGAAGGCCAGGCCAGTGCCACTGTAGGCCTGGTGGTGATGGTGGTGGTGATGTCCTGAGGACTGACTGATGTGGTGGTGGGGGTGCGTGGACATGGACGAAGCTGCCATGGGGCTGAGCTGGTGAGGGTGGTGGTGAGAGTGCATGGGGGCCAGATAGGAGCCACAGTCCACCCCACTGAAGTAAGAACCGGAAGGAGTCGGGTAGCCCTGGCTGTAGCCGGTGGTCTGGTTGTAGGGCATGGGGTAGGAGGAGCCGGCCGTGCCTGAGACAGAGCGCTGCATGCAGGAGGTGTTTGAGGGAGCGACGGGCTCCGGCAGGGAGACGGACGGGGGTGCGGAGCCTGGAGAAATGGCAGGGCTCCAGATTGAGGAGACAGTACTGATAGAGGTAGAGGTGCTACTGATGCCTGTGTTATTGGTGGTGGAGGAAGAGGAGGAGGAGGAAGAGCCAGCACTGGAGACTGCCGGAGGGGTGAACTGGCCGCTGCTCTCGGAGCCTGTGCTCTCCCGGGTGGGCGAGGATTTCTTCTTTGCAGGCCGAGCTTTAGTGCTGCTGCCACTCTGCTGCTGCTGACGGCATTTAGCACGACGATTCTTAAACCACACCTGCAGGACGGAGAGAGGAAACAAAAACACTTCAAAAACACTGTTTGAACAACACCTTTAAAAATAGATGCACATGAAAAGAGGACAGCACAGAGTCCATTACGCCTAATACACACACGCACACAGAGCCCCATTAAATGATTATGGAGACCTTCGTGCTTGGCTGAAGGACATGTTGGAGAGCCATTGTGCAATATCAGAGTGGAAAATAGCTAGTTATTAGCAGTTCCTGGCTTTAATTTGCATGCAGGGCCTTTCTGCTTTACTGTGTGGATCTAATTTCAGTGCTTGTAGACGACTGGGTGATAGCAGCCTATTGAGTTTCTCCGCAGAGATGGTAATTCAATAGTGGAAGGAGGGTCTGACCGTGTAAAGCGTTTTGTTTCATGTGCTTATTAAGAGCAAATAAAATTGCTTGGGAAATTGACGGAGGGTTGCTCCTTTAGGCCTCGGATCACTTCAGAAAAAGCATTATTTTCATGAAAAATCCACAGCGGACTGTGGGAATTTAACATTTCCTCATCAGTGGTATTTACATCAAAGTGAGTGAGCATTTTAAATCACAGTGATCTGGGAAACACCTTCATATATTTGGATATATTTGGCCACATTTCCTCAGTGCAGGAAATATAAATTCAAAATGCACAAACAAATGCACTAAACACTACTTTGGTTTGGAGATTACTAATTATTCAAACGTAATTTATTAAAATTCTTTCATGCTGCATTATTCAAAACAAAAACAAAACGACAACAAAAAAAATAATCAAACAGACAGAGGAGCAGAAGTCACCTGCCAATTAACCCCAGTTCTGTAATGGCTGTACAACTGACAACCAAAATGTCAAACACACACCTAGGAGTCACACACCTGTAATAATAATTGCAATAATTGTAATCATATTACAAACTACTATGAACTTTCAAGAAAATCAGTAGGGGGAGCAGCTGAGCATAAAGCACATTAACGAATATTTGGGAAAGTTGTCATACTTGAACAATTGTTTTTTCTAAAGGAACCATTTAGTCTATTTGGATTTTTTTTTCTCCAAACATTTAGAGGTTACATGTACCTGAACTCTGGACTCAGGAAGGTTGATCTTCAGTGCCACCTCCTCTCTCATAAATATGTCCGGATAACGAGTTTTGGCAAAGAGCGATTCGAGAATGTCAAGCTGTGAGCGCGTAAATGTCGTTCTTTCCCGTCGCTGCTTTCTGGGCGTCGCTGGGGGAAGAAAAAACATGTCAAAAGAGTACACACAATAATATATTATGATTTTGTTTACATGTGACATAGCAAGTAGCTATGGACTTTTTCAAGGACTGTTTTCGGAAATTAAAGTAATTTTAGCTTATCTTAAAGCGCTTTTAAATTATTAGAGGACTTTGAGGTTTTGTGGGTTATGTGTGCGTGTATAGTCCTATCTGTTATTTATATATTTATATATATATATATATATATATATAGCCTATGCTAAATAATACAACGAGCATATTAGGTCAAATACGTCCTTTTTAAACGTCGACAAATGCGCTTACACAATGTCAAGAATTTCAGTAAAGCTTTATTGAAAACAGTTTCTAACAACTTAAAAAAAAGACAAAAAAAAGACAAAAACCACAGACGTGATTCTTGCGCACAAAGCGCTGTGTTAAACACTGTTCACCGTAGGCTACACGTAAACCGTGTTATTGAAGTACCTGGGTATCCGACGGACGGGTGCAGTAGGTCCATGGCCGCACCGCTCAGCCCCAGGCCGTTCATGGCGTAGGGGGGCTGTTTGAGGTATGACATCATGCTAGAGGCAGTCACGGGTCCCCCCAGATCTTGCCAATAGTTCGATTTCCCCCGATGTTGCAGTTTGACGAAGGACGGACCCGATTTAAGTTACTGAAATGTGATTGTTATAATATTAACAACTGGTATTAACAACATTTGTTTCAAAAGGAAATAAAAGTGTGAAAACTGCAAAGTAAATTAAATAGGAGTCAATAAGAACTGAACAATTATTAGAGAAAATAAAGTAGCCTATAAATAAGTGACAATCTAATTGGTTTCCTGGTTTTTAAATTATACAGAAAATTTATCTATTAGGCTACCTTTTTCGATGATGATGATGATAATAATAATAGGCTACTACTAACCTTACTACTAGGCTACTAATAATAAGGAACTTAAAATAGCAGTGGTGAAAACTGATACCAGGATGCTTGATGTGAATTAAAAGTATAATTGTATTTCTAAATATTTCTACAATTTTGAGTTCATTTTGAGTTTGAGTTTTAGCTGAAATATGGTTACAAATATAAAGTATGAATATTCCCCATTTTCTGACATTTCCTACATAAAAGACAAAAAGCATTTAAAATATTTTATAAGAGTTAGCTACATTTATTTTACATTCGTTTTTTTAAAGTAATAATTTAATGTAATGATTTAAAGTACATTTTAAATACGGCTCTGCAGAGTCTATCTTAACAGGGCATTTAAGACTAAATCTGTGCGGTTTAAAAGTAGCCTATTTATCAAAATAATTTGATAATAAAACTTGCAGGCCTAATAAACATGGAATTCAGTGTCACACTGAATTTAGCTTTGTGTAAAAACACACAAAAAAAGAAAGCGTAATAGACAATGTTTATTGTTAATTATTTAAAATTGTTTTGTTGAACATTACATCTTTCAAAATAGGTAGGAAAAAACAGAGATAGGCTACTTCTAGAAAATGTATAATCGTTTCGTAGCCTATATTATAATTACAGTCTGGTACAGTTAAATAAATAAAAAACGTAGACTATATCTAGCCTACCGTATATTTGACACGTCGTATTAATTTCGTTAGTCATTCAATTTTTAACCAAATGTAGGAGCTGACTGGTTATCTAGTGGAAATGAATGTGGATGGGCCCCGTGCTGAGAGCACCGAGCTGTTTAGAGTTTTGTGTATTCCAATCTATTCCTTGCTTATTCTTTACTCTGTAAAGACTGGTTAGAAAGAGCACATCTACGTGCAAATTAACTCAATTACAATGCAGATTAGACCTCAGGGGAAACACCTTCATTTCTTGGCCTTATCACCAAAATAAATTAACAAAAAAACAAAACACGCCTCTCCAATTACTCTCCAAGTGAGCTGGCTTAGGCTGTACTGCGGCGGTGAGTTGATCTGTGCAAAAATGCTCGTGTTCGATTCAAATATAGGCGACGGGTCGCTATACTTTTTAGATTTAATTCATTTTGAAACATTTGCTTCGAAGCGACTATGACAATTACCCGACTGTTTACTGCGTAACTTAAACACACCACTGACGTCGGTAGAGTGAAGAGGTCAATAAAAATAAAAACTTTTGTCTAAATAGTATCTAAATAGTATAATTAACTTTTCAAATTTGTCTAAATAGTACATCAGAATATCAAATGTTGTGCAAACATAAAAAAAAGAAAAGAAATTGTAACACTAACTGAAACTTGTAGCCTATTATAGTTCCGTTTTGTGAAGAGTTGAACTAAAATTAGGGGGGGAAATAAATGAAAAGGCGCATTTGTTCTTACCTTTTTCAGAACCCTGCGTCCTTCTCCTCTCCTCAATTTTTGCAGTCTGACAAGAAGATAAAAATATCCACCAGTGGAAGAGTTCAGGAAGGAAAATCGACCGAGGAACCTCACCAAATAAATGTCGTCTAAAACTCCTCAAAACTGCAGCAATGTTGATATGGCGCACGTGTCTGGCTTTTAGCTGGACTTCTTGTTGCCTATTGAGTGTGTGTTCCCGGGGTTTAAAACCAAATACATTAAACTCATTTGCTTTGGCTTTCTCGTTCGTGTCTGTCACTAGTTTAAGGTGATTGCTAATGTAGACGGATGGAGATTGATCACCTTCTCCTAACCCTGCCTCTCTAAGAGCGTAGGACACCTGCAGATCCGCCCACTCCAGCCAATCACCGCGCATTCCCTGCTTGATTGACAACTGTAACAACCAGTCCACGGGCAGAACCTCTTTAAAGCCCCACCCCGCGCTGACTAAAGACATTACGAACATGCACCGTCCAAATAAACCTTTAGAATTTCGAGAAGACCTAAAATATCCAGAAAAGTGTTGACAATACAGTTAAACATTTCCTAGAAATTGGTTGGTAAATATATTAAGAAATGGGCTTCATTTTATGAAATTAAGGTAGGCTATAAAGTAGGCTATAAAAACATTTAAACTAGCTATTTAAATTATAATATTACTAAAAGACCTTACGACTGCGATATTGACCAAAACATTTAATTAGGAAGTCGTGTCAAATCTAAACAAAACATTTGTCTAGTTGCTTAATTACAATTGTAACAGTTTTGCGTCTTGAAATGTATTTTATTTGGTTTAGCCGACCTCTAGAAAAAATCGGAAACCATATCGAATATTTGAATAATATTAATTTATTAATTCATGTGAAGCCAGAATTTACCCACTTGGATTAAATAGTCTAATATAATTAAAGCTATAACCACTATCCAAAGAGTTAGAAAATTAGAGGGAAAAAATGAGAGGACATTAAGGTCTTTACTGAAATGTCTGACATCACGCAAATAAAAATAAAAATAAATAATCCACAAAGTAGCCGTTTGATGCTACAAAATTTAAGTTATCGATTCATGTAGGCTATATCGATTTGAAGCGGGGTAAAATGCATCAAAAAAGTTTAATTTATCCACTTTATCTATTTTCATTTTTATTGTTAACCCGCCTCATGAATATTAATGAGTGGCTAATCCCCACTTAGAATTACATTTCAGAATAGTGTGCGTAAAGTTTAATAGGCAGACGGAGAGGAAACGTGAAAGGGAGTGAAGAAAAACTCGGCCCTTCCAGAAAAGAAACGAAATCAGCACATAGAGAGAGTATGAGCCTCAGAGAATCAAAGAAAGCACCTTTCAAGCCTCACTTTCCCAAAGAAATGCCAATAAAATACGGTAACAGAATATCACGGAGGGCGCGGTGTTTCCTTAACTGTTTCTGAAAGGCTCAGAAGATCTTAATAAGGCTTCGCTCGGTCCTTTTGTTGATCTCACAAAATCAACTCATTCTAATTGAGGCCTGAGCTGAAAGCGACCTAATGTTCAAAGCAAGTGACCGCCGGAGGAACGAAATTACATTTTTACTATATGGGGCATCCAATCAAAGACCGGGCGGCTTTACACGTTCTTCTATAGATCAACAAAGTCATCGACAAAAGTACTCTTGGGAATAACAGAGATGCTGCTGTTAGCCGTCAATAGACGCGGAAAAACTAAAGGGAAAGTTATTGGATACTGCTGAGAAGTACGGTGACAGGGAATGCGCATATTAAATGTTTATACCGCCTGTTTAAAGCACAAGTGCTGCCTCCAGCCCCACATAAAGGCAGATTCCACCTGCCCTTAAACTATATCCACGAACAATAATAATAATAAAATGTGATCCTTAAACACACACAAAAGAAATATACTAGCCTATTCCTGCATTTTGTCTGTTTGCTGATTTATTCTTTCGGCCCTGATGTTGCTAAGACCCCGTGATAAACCCCGAACAAGTATCAAGTTATCAGGTTGCAAGAAGCTTTTGTAATAAGAGTATTTTGTCTAATCCCAAATTGCAGTCGAATTTTCTAAATGCTGAGCTCGTAAATCTCGGGATTAGAGGAGGCGAGAAGAGGAGGGGGAAAAGTTTGGTTTCTTTAGCCGGCAGGATGGGAGCGAGTCGGCGATGTTGTCGGTCCTTATTAAAACGATGATGCATAAAATACGATATTGAAGCTCGTACAGAAGGCTCGGTACCGTTTCCTCCGGTGTATTTTAGGACGAGGGAAGGATTTTCGGCGGTCGAGAGGCTTCGTCAAGTCCAACTGCTCAACACCTGAAGTCAGGCCGTGGACTTCAAAGCAGCTGGATCCACAGAACGCGCGCTCTGCTCGCGCTGAGATGCTGTCCTGCTCTCGACGCTGTTTTGGATAGCTCTTTTCTTTTTGTCTGTGATAAGAACATTTATTTCGAAAAGCTTTCATTTATTCATTTTTTTCTCTCCCACATACACTATTGGTTTAAGCCTGAAAACAACAGTTGGCAAAATGGACAACAATCAGGTAAGGAGGGAATTGTGCATATTGACAATGTCACTTGTATGTGAGTGTGTGAACTAGAACTACCCAGATAATATGTTCGATTTTTTTTACATTTTTTATTTTTATTCACGTTTGTGTTTGAGTGTGTGAAATGAAGAGAAAATACCTGAGATAAGACAATCTAAACTTTCAATAGTTGCTTGACTGAAACAGAACATTTACTGAATTACGATATCGGCTAATACAATAGCCTTAACCACAAATGCATCAAATAATTTAATCAAATATATATATATTTTTTTTACAAAAAAGAATAAAGTTTGAGCGTTTTAAGAGCTACTTGTAAAAAAGTGCACTAAAAAGACAGACTACTTTAAGCGTATTCCAAAAGTAAAATATTAATAGCCTATTCCATCCCACGTTTCACGGGGACAAATCAGATGTATGCATACACACCTTGTATTAAATTAAGCATCTGAATGGACTCAAGAACAGTTCAAAGCGGTCATTTGGATATGAACACCACGCTACCGTCTCATCGGGATTACACGGACCTCGCCACAGGTCTAATGCATAAAATTATGACATGCGTTTCAAGCATCTCACAGGCTAAAACTCTCCGATTAGTTAAGGCAACAAACAAATGTCCTTTCCGCCGCCGTGTAATGGCTTGTGAACGCCAGTAAGTGTCTCCTATTCAGAAGATTACAGTCATTTGTGATAACTGCAAAATAATAAAAACAAAAACAAAACGCCCGGGGGGGAAATGGAGGTACAGTCAGACCCAACCAGTCAGCAAATGAATGTGGAAGTATTAGAAGGGCTAAGGGAGGACGTCAGCTGTCAAAACTTATTTTGCTCGTTAAATGGAGGACGCGAAGCTGCGGTGATGACTGTTTGGCTCAGAATTAAGTGTCTGAGGGAAAGCAGATGCTTTGGACGGAGTGATTCTGCCTTAATCTCCCTCAGAGGAAAGACTTCAAACAAAACAAAACGCAAACATTCATTTAGAAATAACCCTAAAATGTCCCTCTCGAGTGCCTGTAAATTGTTTTATTAATTGATATTATATATATATATATATATATATATATATCGTCTGTCTTGTTTAGTCATAGTGCGACTTCATATGGGTTTTAAAGTAATGAGAGTCAGAAACGTCAGTCCAGTCAGAACATACGAAAAATAAAACATCATTGATTAAAGTGATTAAGACATTAGGTTAAACATCATGTAGACAGGCAAATCTATTCAATAATGACAGAAGAAAATATGCAATTATTTGGAAAAAAATATATAAAAACGAACAGAACTGCATTAACGGCAAAATTAAATAAATGTGTTTTAAAATTCAAATTCTAAGTTTATTCAGTATCAGCTGAAAAACGATGACACACACTTTTCTTTAGAAAAACAAGGCCAAATCCATTAGCAACACCCAAAACCACACGAGCTGCTGCTTGATTCGAGTATGAAATCATTTTGAATTTTATTGAACAGTGATATTTATAGTACAGTTGAATAAATAAACCGGTGATGCTCGTACAATAAAGAAGTGAAATATGCGGACAAGAAAAGCCTCCCTTCTAACTATACAATAAATATTAAAGTCTTTGAGCAAATGTACAAGATTGTGAAGATGGTTACTTTAAAAACGTCTCAAACAGTAATAAAAGCAAACAGTAATAAATTACTCTGATCGTGACTGCTTCTGAAAATAAAGTTGTTTTTTCTCCATGCTTTTTTAAGCCTCAAACAGTGAAATGAAATGTACAACATGACCGTTTATTTCTGTTTAAGCACTCGCAGTATTTCACTCTTCTCACTAAAGAAAGCTCTAAAATGTTTGGTAAACATATTAAACAAAGTCAGTAAAACACAAAATCATTTTTTTTAAATGCAACAAGTTCCCCTTCACAAATATTCTACACATAGAAAGTTGAGTAATTAAAACATTTCAGCTCTTGTTAGAGGAGAACATGCTGATAGATTTTCTTAAAACTGAAATGTGATATGATTTTGAAACCCAATCCTATTCACAAACAGATTGTGAAATGTCCCCAGTTTATGCGCTGTACCGAAACTTTGAGTTATAATGTCCTGTAAGAAAGAAACTGCAAATGTCTTAGTGTTCAGATTCATCTAAATTGTAATGGATTTAACCATTTAGTCAGAAAGTTTTCGAAATTGTACAGCTTTTTGCATCTCCTCAAATATTAGTTCTTCAAGTACCTTGTTTGTGAAATCCAACAAACCAAACAATAACAAAGTGTTTGAATTTGTGTATGTGAAACAATAAATCTCTCTTGTATTAATGAAACAGGATGCATCTCAGGGCATTCAGCAGTTCTTCAGCCCTTACATAATAAAAAGATCAACATATGAAGATTTAAAACAACAATAATAAAGTGTATGCTGTAGTCTCTATGACACAAATACATTTCAAGACTTTGTAGCGTACACGTCATCTTGCTCCTTTTTTGCTTCGGAAATGACCATCACTGAAGAACGCACTTCTCCTCTTTTTTTGCCATCTTGCCTTTGTTCTGTTCTAGGGTTCTCTCCAGGTGCTCATCTTCCTCTTCAGCCCTGCCGACACACACACAGGACACACAGGATCAAAGGTCACACACATGGACACAGGAGAATGCCACCTGCACCTCCACCACCTATGACCTGTACTCTGTCTGAATGGCTTCAGCTCTTGAAATATTCACAAGCCCTCTCTGCCTGACTCCATCCCCCCCACAAAACACCTAAACATGCTCAGTGGCAAAGAGAATGAGGGTGACTGCAAACTTTGGCCTTTAAACCCTCCCTGAACCACGCTACAGGGCCTAAAGGACTAATCAAGCAATCCCACAATGCCTTGCAGCAGGAGGACTTACTCTTTCTCCTGGGCGTCCAGGTCTCGGACCAGCGCGTCACGTTTGTTGACCAGTATGACCAGCTCATCCAGCAGCAGCTGCTCTCGGCGCTTCTGTGCCTCCGTCTTCTGCCAGTCTGGTAGATGGAGAGGAAACAAGGGAGAATGTTAGAGAAAAAGCTGATCACTAATCACCTCACAACACCTTCCAACACAATCCAGGAAACGGGACTTAAAGCGATAGTTCACCTGAAAATCACAGTTACTCACCGTCATGTCGCTCCAAACCTGTATGACTATCAAAAACGAACATATTATAAAACATCTCAATGTTGTTTTATCTTCTTTTCTTTTCCGCAGAAGAAAGAAACTCATACAGGTTTGGAATGACATTAGGGTGAGCAAATGATGACAGAAATGTACATTTTGAGTGAACCATCCCTTTAAAGACATAGACGTCATATACTGGGTTTTAGTGAGAAAGACATCACTGTCCCGTGATAAAATATTCAGAGAAGAAAGCGTAGCCCGTACTGTTGTGGAGTTATTGTGAAGTTGTACCAGGGCACCCACAGATTCCTGTATGGAGAGCAGCCGCACGGTGGAATTCAGACTAAAAGGATCTGATAACGCGAGTGAATGCGAGGTACACTATGCGTGAATGCGAGGTTCTTTAAGTACACTAACTGCTTTCAGACGCCTCAAAACAGCTCCCAAAGAGACGCACTGACGCGTTTATGATAGCATGAATACATTAAGATTCACACTAAGAATAAATAGCCAAAAATCTGTCCATAAGTACATTATAATTCAGATTTTTTCACTTAAACAAACATGGAGTTCCATAATCTGGAAGAAATGTACTTGTATATGTATTTTTTTTGTAATGTAATGTATAAAAGGCGCGTAACTTTAGCAAAGGTCTCTGTGAGGTGACCTGCTCATGTCCCTCTGCCAACAACAGGTCTGAAATATCAGCCAGGCAGACGAGATCAGGCCTTACTGATACCAGTGCAGATTAGGGCCCTGCTCACAGCCAAGGGGAAGTTATCTTACCGGGCCTATTCTTCAGCCCGCTGTAAGAACAGACTGTACTTGTGTCTTTACACTGCTTTATTAGCGCTCCCTCATGCACATAGACTCACAAAAATACACGCATACAAAATCAACTTCTCTTATTATATAGAGCCGCCAATTTCTATCAAAAAAAGAAAAGAAAGATAAACGCACATTCGGCCTTCTGAAAAGTCAATACTTGAAATAAATGTACTTCATTAAAAATAAATATGTTATGTGAAATTGCAGTGTGGTGCTGAGAGAGTCGTTGGTCCCGAAAGGTCTGCTCCTCGCTCTCGTTTAACCTCTCCGCCTTTGAAGTGAACCGCGGTGGCAAAATGAACACAGTTCCAATATTTGAAAGTTATTTGGTCCCCAGCAGCTAAATGAAAGTCTTTGGTGTTCTGACACTAGGCTTCAGAGAGAGTAATGCTAAATATTTGAGAGGATTTGTCTCAGCTTTAACAAATTTGCCAAATTTGCACAAAAGCTGCAGGAAAGAAAATGAAAAAAAAAGGTGCATTGTTCTTTAAAAAGCGATTTAGCGATTTGCAAAAGTGAGAACAAATATCAAGTTTAATTTTCTGTTATGCTAGCAATGTGACACAGGCCAGCCATTTCCTGTGCGCCTGCAGTGCTGACCGTATTTAACATCCTACAGGCCAGACTGTTTATCCTGCATCGCTCTCCATACGTTCTGTCTTTCACGACCCTCCTCTTTAATTCGCTCTGTCGTTTCTGCTACCCCTCCGTCAAAAACGACAATGCCTACTTCACAAAGACCTGCCCGGAGGGTAGGCTACGACCAACAAAAACTTCTCCTGCATGTCCCAAAGAGGTAGAGAGAGAAAGAGAAAAAGCCCCTCGACTCTTTACCTCCTCCTCCTGTTCCCCTTCAGCATTCTCAGCCAAAAAGCCACAGATCCTCCCCTGCACCTCCAGCAGAGGCCGCATGCAGCTGTCAATCAAGTGGAAGCGGCACCGCCCCCCTCATTAAGAAGGTAAACAATGAATATGGACGCATGGGACACGGCAGAGTAAACGAGCCATCGCAACTCGCCAAAAAAACACTAACGGAAGCTGCTGCCTCCTCTCTTTTCCCTTGAAGAAGAGAAGGATGAAGACTATTTGGAGTTGGTGGTGGTGGTGGTGGTGGTGGGGTGGGGGGTTCAATCCTTTTTGGATTACTCCCCTCTTTCTCTCTCTCTCATCGCCCTGGGCAATCACGTTAAAACTCACATGGTCGGTGCTTATTCAGATAACCCTAACAATGCACACCAATGGTAACCATGTGAGCACTCACAACCCACAGAAGAATGCGCTGGTTCAAATCCCCATGACCCTCCTCCACAGCAAAATTTATTCAAGAGTGCAACCTGCTCGGCAGCTTCAGGAGACACAGAGCTTCTTCTGAGAGTTCTGCTGAAAGATCACTAAACACAAACTTCACACACCCGCTCTGCTCGCTATAGTGTACGGACACACGGAGCAAACTTTTGGACTGAATGGAGTTGTTGTTTTTTTGGTTAGAACTTTTTTTTTGGAAGAAATAACAGGAAATAAGTAGTGTTGGAGGAATCCAGGGAAAAATGCATGATCTTATTACAGCAGATTTAGGCAAGCAGTGGGCAGGCTGGGAGCGCCAGCGTAAGATGGAGCTGGAGAGAGGCCAGCTGGGAATGAGACAAAGACCAACATGGAGAACCATGACAAGGAGGGTGACGGGACGACAGTCCCTGGATTCTTACCACACTACACCCAAACTACATCAGATACAAATAAAGTGACTATCAAAAACAAACCATATACACACTGTCTTTGAATAAATCTTTGAATCACTAATCTGCATCTTGTGTTTCTGTGCATGCATATGAGCGATGTTACTAATTTGTTTTTTTTAAATGGAAAAAACTTTACCTACACAAGGTTAAAATCCTGAAAAAAGGGCAAATTATTTCAGTAAAATTATACACCCTTGATATCAACTATTGCCAACAACTTAATATTATCACCCAAATTAAATAAAAACAGTTTAAAAAATATTACAAAAAATAATATTATAAAAAATCAAAACAGAATATATTACGACAACACGAAAAACTTGTGTGAATCAGGAGACTACACAAATATAAATATCTATTAGGTGCTGTTGTATAAAAGTGGATATTGAGAGTCAAATGCAGAAAGCAACGGCTAAATGGAAATGAACACAGATTTCAGTGAATAGTGTAGAATGAGAAAGTGTCGTCTCGCCTTATCTCCAGTTCCAGTCAACTAGCAATCTTGAAAGAGTTTGCAACATCATCAAAGCCGGCCATTTGATAGGATTCTCACACTGCACCCAATCAATCTGAGGAATACGGCAGCCCAGACATGTAACAAAGCTCAAATAGATTTACAAATGGGGTTGTAGGGGGATAAGCCCTTGCACAGGATTACATATTGATTTTAAACATATAAAAAAGCTTATCATATAAAACCGTAACAACAAAACTGGGGGACCTATGCAGAAATCCCTCAGCAAAAAGGAGCGTCCACTTTCAAATATAACGCCCCGGAGTGCACCGCATTTGAGGAAAGAAAGAAATAGGGAGAGGGGAGGGGGAAAAAGACGAATTTGAGAGAAAGCGTGTGTGCATGGCAGGCAGATAAAAAGGGCAAAAAGGATCAATTTGGAGGCAGAGAAATAGGAGTCATGGCATATTGTGGAAGGCCTCGGCACTTTTCTTTGCCTCCCCACAGCAGAGCGCAGACTGAAGGGGTTATCGTTTAGCTGACATTAACACTCACCCTGTTTGCTCTACACTTTCAACCGAATCCTTCACGTCTTTTCAACCTGCCTTTATAATTTATAAAAAAAATTCTTTTCCATACTGGTGTCCACGGGCTTCAGATCTAATAATGTGTAATGCAACAGGCAACAAGTGTAGCGAGTAATGATATCTACAGTATTATTATTTATTAAAAAAAGGGTAAGAAAAAACCCCAACCTGGTCCATCTGACAAAGGTTGTTCCATATGTCATGCTAGTCAGGGTCAGTCAAATTCTGATCTGAATAAATGCGTTAAAAAGGAATAAATCCCTTTTAAAATTCAAAATTCAATTAAACTGGCCAAATTCCACAGCAAAATTGAACTGGAATTTGAATGGGAATGACAGGAAGATAAATTTACTGAAATTTATCTCATTTATAAGATCATTTCTATCTATCTATCTATCTATCTATCTATCTATCTATCTATCTATTTATCTATCTAATCTTTAAACTGTTTTAAACTAGTCTTTGCTAAGACAACATTCAAAGTTTGTCTTGATAAACTTTGCCTTTTTAGTTTTCTAGTTAAAAATGAATGAATTTCAATAAATTTTAATGTAAATTGTAAATTTTAATGTAAATTGTACACCTGTACATTGTAAAACTGTACACCTCAATTACAATTCTCAATTCTAATCTCAATTACTTTTTCTAGAAGTTAGAATAAAAACAACATTTAAGGACACCTTATAATGGAAAAAACAAATCCTTCTTGACATTTTGTTAAAAAATACATAAAATGCCCTAAATGCTACCCAAACCTCTCCATGACATCTATACAAGCCTTCAATATTACTCATCTCCAGGTCACACTGACTGTAGACTCTCCTCTGCACAGTCGTGGGGTCGAAGAGGGTGAGTATTTTTCTCTATCAGCGAGAGAGTGTGCACTGTGTGTGTCTGAACGCCTCAGCCGATACACTTCCAATGTCATCAGCTGACCAAGCAAATCAGCAATTACCTGTCTGCATTGCCTGGGCGCGAGAGCCCGTCGGGGCTCCAAATAAGAAACTGATGCACGAACCTCCTCACCAGCAGCTCAGAACTATCTCTGACTCGCTTCAGAAACACCCTGACTCTGAATGCCAAGTGCTGGGCCTCATGGGAGAAAGAGAGAGAGAGAGAGAGAGGGAGCAAGGGAGATAAAGTGAGAGAGAGAGAGAGAGAGAGAGAGAGAGAGAGAGAGAGAGAAAATAACTGCGAGTGATAATTCAACAGGTAGCAGTGTGTGGACTGATAGGGTTGTTACAAGCAGCAGGGACTGAATTACCACTGCTGTGGACGGACCCCATCACCCTTGCACATCCAGACCAATATTTGGAACTCACTCCATGTTCACTGATAAGTGGACACAAGGCCGAGGCACTTCAACATCTGAACGTTATTAGTTCTCGATATCGGGCTCAGCATTAAGCGTTCAGTATCACGGTGACTCTCAGCGTGGAGGAATCTTTCAGAAACAAGACAGAAGCATGTCAAAATATTGAGATGAACCGTGTTGATCTGCCTCGGCGGAGCCCTGGAGGTGAGAAAGTGTGTGGCGAACGGCAGCATCACAATATGGGGAGCTGTGCTCTCTGCTTGGCTATTCATGTCCACTGTCAACCTCTCCGAACTAATTAGAATTGATTTATGATGGATCAGCTAGCTTATCAGGTGCAGAAAGAAATTACCATGGCTAGCCAAGGGGTGAGAGGGTCACCATCGAATTGTAAAATCAATTTGCATTGATTGTAAAAGGTTCATTTTGCGAAAGAGGACACAGTCAAAGGGATTAAACTTAACCAGACAACTTTGATACAGCACAATAGGCTTTATTTTTTTATTATTTTTTTTACTTTCCATACCTGTCTGTATTACACGCACTCAAAAAGCTTATAAACATGAGCGCGTCCTCCGGCGCCCCGGGGCACATTACAGAGATTTAATATTGATGTGGAAATGACATGTGCACTTTTGGCTGTAATACTTGTGATTTTGAGAGCAAATCGTATATCTTGTGTACAATCCCAGGGTGAATTTGTAAGATCTACATTATTAAAGGGTAGTGTTTTCAAATCAGAGCTTGGTGGGCGGAGCCATGTCGGTGGTGTCAAAGAGCACGTCGCGGGCAGGTTTAATTAAGCAGGAGAGGATCTTTGTCTTTCACAGAGCGCCTCTCAAATTCACCCCCAAATCCCTCTTTCACTCCCTCTTACCTTCAATCGCCAGCATTGCCCTTAATTCTCGGTTCAGCAGCTCAAAGCGTCTCTCCAGATCGTGTTCCTTTTCCCTGGGCAAGTTGTAAAAGTTCATCAATATGTTAATTACTAAATCATTAAACACTTAAAGAAACCTTTAATAAACATTGATTCGTGAACTCGCCAACACCTTCCCTACCTCACATTAATCTACTGCAAATAAGCGATACACAAACCGGAACAGAGGGGACTGAGAGCGGGGAAATGGCGAATGGGGGGGGGGATAAGCGGGCGGGCGGACGGGTGGGGTATCACGCAGCAAATTAAATTTCACCACTTTCAAATGTATTGGAAATGAGCTAACTCTGTCCCTAATAGAATTTGTCCTTCACAGCCTGTTCGGTGACTAAAAAGAAATGAAAGAAAGAGAAATTATCAAGGCCCTTTTAATTGAGCACTTAAAAAGCCCTTTTCCAGTGATATAATGTGATTAGAATACTTCAATCTGTCATTTGTGAGAGCTTTGAAACTCTGTCTCTTTCTTCTCCTCTTCTCTCTGTCGCTCTTTATACAGAATGAACAGCCGCCCAGATTTCTGTACGTCTCACTCTCACTTTTAAAGAAAAGGATGAAAGGTTTCAAAAATGAACATTATTATCTTTTGAGGCAAAAAAAAATAATAACTGCAAAAGCAGTTAAAAAAAAGAGGGTAAATATGCGGGTTATTGTTATGGCTTCCTCTTTTAGGTGAATGAAGTCATTTTTTCAATTCTTTTTTTGGTCGATCCAATTCTCATAATGGGTGGAATAATACAGTCTTTGAAATCACATTATTGCAGACGCGTCCGTACTGATATGCCGTTTTGTCCTCTTTACGGTGGAGGGCCGCCGGGGGAGGGGTGAAAGTGAATGAGGGGCCCGACCTTCTGACTGGGCTCAGGTCTCTTGGGAAAATCATTTCAAGTGTGGGTCTCAACATATTATAGGTGTGTGTGCACAGAGACCACAGCTTCCATTGGTAAGGGTGGGAGAGAGAGAGAAAGAGTAAACATTAACTCACAGCAGAGAGAGCTGGTTCTGTCGGCGGATCAGAGCATTCTTCTTGTTGACCAGCGTGAACCATTCCTGCATCATGGATTCCTCCTCTTCCTTATTATTCCCTGAAGACACACACAGAAAAACTTAGTATGTAAAACTTTATAACATTCTTGTCATATTATAAACATCATTCTGGACTCCCAGTGGGCTGTAAGTGGGTGCTAGCAGGCCTGCTTCAGAAAAATACAACTAAAATAAATATCTTCAAAAGAAAAGAGTACAGAATTTAACATTACAATTTCATTCTGTTTTCTAAAGACTGCTCAGAAATCACCACAAATTATTTATAGTCATCAAAAAATGTGCACTAATTACCCAGACACGCTAGATGTCTGTAAATATGAATTAGCCAACCATTCAAGTTCCACAAATACCTCAATACAACAGTTTAATTTCCAAAGCGGCCTTTAAACACGCACCTTAACAGAAAGGAACACGCACACTTTTGACCGACTTTCTCTGGAACGGATAAGTTAAGCACTTTTCTCACACCTCCAACGAGTATAAAGTGCATCAAATGAGATTATCTGACAGGCTTTTCTCAACAGCGCAGACTGACACGCACATTAGGAAGCTATCCAGATGCGTGTTCACTACCATATTTAGCCACATATTAGACACTTCAGAAGGTACTGGCATTGTCAGTAAAACAGAGATGCCTCTGGATTAGAGCAGGATTAATGAAGGCTGGTTACTTTCCTCCGCTGACTGGGATTAAAGCTTCAACTCCAGGTCTTTGTGCAGCCTCAGAGCTTCAGATCCGATCCCATCCAAAAGCACATGTCCTGTGCCTTAGGCCTACATGTGTGGATGCCAGACTTACACAGTCGGAAACTACAGGTGGAGGCCCGCACATTGCTCAGGGGCTGAATGTATGACAAGTAAGAAACTCAATTACTTCGTTTAATTCTAATGGCAAAAAACAGCTGTCTGCATATCTGGAGTGCAATGTATGCTACTATTCAAAAGTTTGGTGTCAGTAATATTTGAATATTTTTAAAGAAATAAATACTTTTATTCAGCAAGGATGCATTAAATTGATCAAAAGTGAAAGTAAAGATTTTTACGTATGCAACAAAAGATTTATATTCCAAATAAAGATATCTTTTGAATTTTCTACTCAAAGAACCCTGAAAAAAATGGGATCCACAAAAATATTAAGCAGCACAACTGATTTCAACATTGATGATAATAGGAAATGTGTCTTGAGGACCAAATCATCATATTAGAACAATTTCTGAAGGATCATGTGACACTGAAGACTGGAGTAATGATGCTGAAAATTCAGATTTGCCATCACAGGAATAAATTACATTAAAAAAAATCTAAAATAGAAAAAAGTTTAGTTTTTTATGTAAAACGGAAAATGACAAAGCAAGTTGATAACATTCTGGGAGACAAAGATTTCACCTTTTGTTGGTTTTGTCTGACCAAGCGATGCCATCTCGATTCAAAACTTTATTTGACCTCAGAAGGTATCAAAGGTAAGCAGACACTGTGGGGTTTGGTAGTTTGGGCCGTGAGGTAAACCGGCTAAGTGGGTTCAGGAAGAATGACTCCGATGTCAGTATTCTGAGCATTTTTGTGACACTAATTATGTCTTTGAAGAGGGATGAAAGAGGAGAAAAGATGAAAGATCCTTTAAGCTTATGTAATCACATCACCTACTCTATGCTCCTGTGATACCTGTCTGTTCCTGACAGCATCAACAACAGAATTAGCATCTGTACACAAACACGCTCAGTCTTTTGACTGATGTGAGGACTTTAAGATCAATTTTTGTAGATCTTAAGATGAGAATTACACCATTAAATAAAGATCTGCGCATCTGAGTGATCCTGGATGACTTTGATGTGCATTTACTGTAACTGTAGTGCCAAACACAAAGACAATTATACCTAGCATTTATGGTCATATTATACTGCCAAAAAAGGTTACTTAATCAATAAAGTATGAGAAGCCATCGTATATTGTGCAGCAGAGTGCTTGCAACCGCTTCAGTTGTGACTACATTCATATTACAGCATGGCTTTCAGTGTTTTATTGTTTAAAAAAAAAAATAGTTACTACATATTAAATATAATAGGACACACATTTTTTGTAAAAAAAAAAATTTTGTTGAATGACATTTTCATCTAGATAATATAGTTGCTATGCAACAGGTGAACAAAGCCATAAATTATACTACCGGTATATCATGGATTTCAGCATGCTGTATTGACCAATCAGAAGCCAGGACTGGATATGTTTAAAAAAACAAGCAAAATGACAGTCTGTCTGTGTGCACAGAGCCATTACGAGGACGGGGTGGGGGTGACAAAGGGCGGATCTTCAATAAGAGTCTGATGTGGGAACTTAAACCTTGGATCTTTTTTCCATCACGCTGTTGCTTGGCACCATGTGACTGTGACGCTGGTCATGTGAGAGAGACAAATCCGCTAGCCACAACAAAGCCAGCGGCTGCCCCCGGTGGGACGACGGCCCTGTCACTCACCCCCACCAAAACTCCCCAGCCCTCCACCAGGGGAGCCGCTCTCATGTCTGCCAGTGCCAGATGTGTGAAAATTTGCATTTGACGACAACGCAGAGTAGACGGGAGGGGGAAAAAAAAAGAGGGGGTCCCGGATTTAGGAATCAAGCCTGGATTATTGTAGTCAACTTTTAAATAGTGCAGCTCGGAAGGGATAAAGTGTGCAGTGACAGGTCATTGTAGCGACGCACAGTCAAATGAAACAAGCAAATAATAAATGGTAATATTAAGCTTGTGTGACATTGTAAGGGAATGACGGATTAGTAGCTGCATCCCGGAGGCCATTGCCTGAGCGTCAGCACTGACAGAGCCCTGACAGCATGAAAGAAGTCCTCGCTTTACCACTAAAACAAATAACACGCACACAAACACTCTCATTCTACAGAAAAACACATTCTACAGTGCCAACACTTAAACTATGACCTTTGATGGGGACGACCCAAATAACCGATGTCCTGAAATTGCAAAAAGTACAAAGCAAAAATAAATAAACAAATGGTAACACTTTACAATAAGGTTCATTAGTTAACTACTTGGGTAACAAACTAAGAATTAACAATACTTCTACAGCATTTATTAATCTTAGTTAATGTTAATTTAAACATTTACTAATACACGAACAAACAATGAACAGCTGGTTTTGTATTACCTAACATTAACAAAGATGAATACATACTGTAACAAATATATTGCTCATTGATAGTTAACTAATGGTTAACTAATGTTAATAAATAAGACCATATTGTAAAGTGTTACCAAATAAATAAATAAAATCTTCTTAGCCTTGAAGTTTTTTCTTTTCTTTTTATATTTAAATTAATCTGATTTAAGATTATGTAAAAAAATTAAATAAATAAATGCCATAATTTAGACAGTTTACACAGGCAATACAGTTTAAACCAAATCAAATTATTTTCATAGTGTTGCAGTGCCCGTTTAACTCCGAAATATGCTATTTTTGTTTCTGGGTGCACCTCTTTGGCTGTTTGAGCACTTTTGTCCAGCTGATTTTCATTTCTTAATTTTAGAAAAAATATTTTGGTTGAAGTATATATTTCTGTAATGATAAACTAAAATAATAATATTAATTTAAAGGATTAAAATGGTTTAGTGCACTTGTAAATGATCCATTAAATTCTATAAAGTATGAATTAGATTCTTTTTTTTTTGCATTTGTAAGGCAAATAATAAGATAAGTTAGCAGATTATAACACTTTTCTAATTATGCAAACATTTATAACAATTTATCTAAATTATTACATGATTTGATGGAACTTTATTTATTTGGCATAATTTATTTTCCCCAGAGCACTGAATAAAATCGATTAAAAAATAAACAGAACCTGCTTCCCTAGATTGGCTGATCAGTCTCAATAGCAATCACTTTACAAAACTCAAGAGAGAGACCTTCACACACCCTACAGTCCACACATACAGGGGCCAGGCTCGCCTGGTAGGCCCGAGGAACTGTGTCCGTGGCAGGGTGATCTGGGCCCTGCAGCCCAATCAGATTAAGATAGTCATCTCAGCCACTGTTGCATTCAAAACAGATAGCATTAATGAAATCCTCACACATTTCACAATCTGCCCCTCTTTCCTGCTAACCTTTACTGATTATTTACTAACACTTAACAGCACACACACATAGACGAAACAAACCTCAAGCCACCCAAATGTAAAGTTTCATGTGAATATATTTAGATTATATTAGCTAGACTATAGCTTTAAACAGATATACACCTGATTCATTTCAAATACACCCTAAATAGCTCCAGGCACAACTGTCACGAGTCCAAAATATTAATTAAATATCTGAGCTGCTTTAGCAACTGGTTACAAAACCCACAACTTGATATTTGGGAAACATTAGCGTACAAGATCTTTCCAAAAGTTGCCAAAATGCTTAAATAAGATTGCTTTTCATTTGCAAGGCATGTAATTAATTAGGCTAAACGCTGTGAATAGCAAATTAATTATGTGAATTGAAGGTTCTATTTATTTATTTATTTTTAAATTAGAACCTTATTTAGATATTTACAGAATGATAAAAGGCAAATAACTCTGAAGTAAACCTCCACAACAGGGGGACTGTTTTGCTTGGCATTTTGTTTAATTACAAAATTCCCCCTCATTTGATTTAGATAAAAATCTTTCTAAAGCATTAAGAAACCAGAACAATTACAAATTAATCCTGAGTCCTGCTAAGAGCTGGGTGTCTTTACTGAAAAAAAGAAGAAGAAAAAACAGGCTGGGGGTGGAGAGAAGAGGCCATAAAGAAAAGAAAAAGAAAAGAAATATATTAAACCCTGTGATCACAGCAAGCTCTTCTCATTTCTTATCCACCCGTTTTCTGTTTAATCCAATACCCAGTAATCCAATTTGTCTATCGGAGTTTGAAGGGGAAGATCTCCACTCCTCCACCACTCAGTCACTTTTTGAACATTTACGATTTATTTTAAGTGGGCTGACTCTCCTCACTCATTCATTCTGTGCGTCTGACTGCCGTTTCCCTCTTTTTTGTTGTTGTCAGGAGTGAGAATGCATGAAAAAGAGAGCGAGAGACAAATAAAAAAAAAAATAAGTAAAAAGGGGGAAAGAACAAGATGAATCTTGTGCGATTGAGAGGAAGCTCATTAAGGCCCAGTCAGGGAGTCTTTTTGAATATGCATGGAGGCAATAATCAGATCTTCACTCGTCACTGAAGGAGAGAGCAGTGAGAACAAAAGGATTGATTTAATTACTCTGAGTGGGTCTGCAATGTGGAGAAGTCTTGTTAGCATGGGCTGAAAGGGCAGCACTCGCCTTGCGCCGCTCTGATGGAAGGTAGTTTAGCTTTAACCACAATACCTAATCTCAGGATAAAGCCCCGGCCATTGTGCTTTAAGACGCCCATCACTAGTTTCAAAATGGACCGAACACATTTTCTCTTGTTTAAGCCAACCTAGTTAACCACTAACCTTTTCCCCTGTTTGCTATTTATCTGGGGATCAGCCTCTTTAGGTGACCGAGACCCTGAAAAATGAAAGAGACATGTAGAAAATGGAGATCTTCAAAAGCTTCAATTTACTCTACTGAAGTAACGGTTAATTATTTCCACTTTATTAATTAAACCACTTAAAGAATATCATCCAAATAACTAAAACATAATTAAATGACATAAAAAACCCACTGTATTAAATCACTTCAATCTTAAAGCGGAAAATAAACACGTTCTTAATATGAGATCTGAAACACGTTATCAATTCATGATCACAGACTGACATATTTGAGTTAATGGAACATGAGCAGTCAAAGCGCATTACAATTTAATTCCTCGCAAAGTGTCCCGTCACTGGGTTGTCAATTGCCACTGGTATTATTGACCTTCAGTTGCTTGCTTTGCGGCTTATGAGGAAGGATTCATAAGCGGAGCGGCCTTACAGCGAGGAGAGAAGGACCGCAGGAGGAAAACAGGATCGCTTAAGTCGCCCTTAATGACAGAAAAGTCTTGGCTATACATACACCGTTATCATACATCCTTTCATGTAATTGTTTGAACGTTCAGTGAGGGACTGACAGAAGATAGTCTGTACCTTAATACTCATCTCTCACCCGCCCCTCAGCGCTGTTAACACAAACAACTCCTCTGCAAACACCCCAGTCCCCCAGCACTTTATGTCGAGTTTGGCAGGGGCAAAACAAACAAATGGCAGATAATAGATTTTTTTCTATTTTTGCCTTAACTACATTCCAATTTGTGTATAATATTGAATGAATTTGCATATCCATCAAAAATGGTTCTATTACTTTAAAGCAATATTTTGACATGGGGAGTAACAGTGGAGACTATATAAATTGTAGCCTGCCTGTCTGAGTTAAGCAGCAGGAATCACAAATATGTCCATCTCTGCCTGCAGCCCCCTACTCTATTAAACTGTGTTTGTATTCCACCCTTCTTTTTAATCAATAAACATTATCACAGACTGACAGACTATCAGCTAGTGTTGGCCGTTCCTTGCTCCTTAATCCCTGGGCTGCCTGTCCACTATCGCAGCTTCACGATGAGCGTAACAGCCAAGACAGGCAGTTTACATTACAAAACAACAATTACAGCCCTCTTCACAACAGCACTCGCGATAAATAATGATGCAAAATGACAGAAGAGTGGATGAAATGAAAAAATGCTTGATGGATGAAACAGTACCATAGATATTGTTTGACATTTGTTTAGTGTTTGAGTTTTTGTCTTTACATTTATGCATTTGTCAGATGCTTTTATCCAAAAGCAACTTACACTGCATTCAAGGTCTACATTTTATTCCTGGGAATCGAACGCATGAATCTGCCGTTGTTGCGCCATTCTCTAGTGTTTGAACTACAGGAACAATAATAAATAGATGACATTTGATTTGCACACAAATTACATATAATATTATCTTATCTTATTATCTATGTGTGTGTGTTGCATTGTATACGCAACAAATAAATCTCTGAAATTAGAATGAGGGTGACAATATAAATGTAAATACTAAATATAGATATTGAAAGTGTCAGTAAGTAAAATGAATGTAAATCAACAGTTTGTACTCAAGTAAGGTTAACAAATACCAATTAAAAAAAACATATATATCAAATAATAGGGTTATAAAGATTAAATCAACCAAGTTAACAAAAAAAAACAAAAACAAAAAGTAAACAAACAAAGAAATAAGGCCTAAGATATAATATGACCTTCAGGGTGAAACACTGGAGCCAGAGGTCCTCTCCTTTCTTATTTTGACAAATACTATCATTTCACTCTATCACCCACTTTAAACCTGCTTTTGGGAGCGCTGAACACAGGGGCAAAATCAAGGGCCTTTGGAAAAAGCTGAGTACTTCAGGTAATTAAAGCTGTGTGAGTGGCAGATGAGAGCGGTAAAAAAAAGATCACCTGGTGAAGCCTCCGAAAAGGTGTTTCATTAAAAGCCTTTTGCCATACAAGCACGGCACAATGTGGGGATGCTGTATTTTACCACTTGTGCTCAACAGGCCCTCAGAGCAGAGACTCGGATGAGAGCAGAAACCTATCCCGGTTAATAATCTCATAACAAAAGCTAAAAGACATCATCCTATTAACTAGTGGTCTCCAGCGCTAATGCGAGGCACTGCCTTGTGCCTCTGTATAGAGAACGCAGCTAATAAAAAGGAGTGTGTGAACAGCTGGCAGGAGACTCTGTCAGACCCAGGCCCTCTTTCACCCTTTATCTGTCCCCTCTTGTTCGGGAGCTGTTATTGATATCATGAAACTCAGTGTCGACATTGGTCAAATTTTTTTATTTTAGGTGTCTTGTTTTAATGGAAACGAGAATACTAAGGTCACGGCATTTCTGTTTTACGATTTCGATTCTCTGCAATAACTCGGAGGAGGAATGCAAGTGACACCTCCCCCTTTCCCTCCAGCACCACCAACTCCTTGTTGCACATTTTACCTTTTTTCTTTTCTTCTTTCCTCTGTCCTTTCTTTCTCGGGGGGAATATTAAATGAGTGAGCCGGCTGAAAGGCGCTGAGTCGCTGACACAAAAAGCGTTAAAAATTCTCATTTGGTTGTCTTTATTTTGCTAGCGCCATGTGGTCCTTGAAGATGTTGAAAACACGGGAAGCAGAGGAAAGATCAGAGCCGGCTCATTAGCATTGGGACAGAACTGGAGAGGCAGCGGTGTATAGTGGGCCCTACTCCAGAGCTCCAGTGAGAGCGGTTGGTGGTAAGCTCCCTGTTTCATTGTGCTTTTGTCTTTCCTCTGGGTCTACCTCACAGCGGGGAGCAACGCTAGCCCCAGGTTACACAAGAGAATTATGGGAAAAATTTATTTTGACCAAGGTGGAGAGGACTCATACATTGTCAGACATAGGCTTTGTGGGTAAAGATGATGTTCTTTGCGAGATGACAGAAGGTGTAAACGATTCTTCTTCAAAGACCCTATCATACTCGTACTGAATCCACTCTTGGCTGTTCAATCTACTCGTACAGTCTGAGAGAAAATACCCCACAGACCAACAATGTTCTCTGAAAATCATACCACAGTACAAACCTGCAGTGGTTATGCAGAAAATATTAGACTCTAGCTATAAGCTTATATAGCTAAAATCTAGCTATAAAATAAGCAAGCAAACAAAAAAGCTATTTATTAGGAAATATATTTTAGCCCAAGGGCTTAGTCATGATGATAATATCCATACTGGCTGACCAAATGGCTCACATTTTGATGGAAAGAGAAAAACATTAGTTCTAACCCATCTCCATCTCACCCCTGCCTTCCCCAGTCGTAGTGAAATGGATAAAGGTCTAGTTGGATTGGTTTATCGGGTAAATCCTGCTGGTTGGCCTGCTATCTTGGATGATGACCCTGAAGAATGTCAACAGCTCATTTCCCCAAAGCTGGAAGGAGTCACCATGGAAGTCATAATCTGCTCCTCGGCAAAGACCTTGATTCAAATACCAAATCTTTCCATCTTTCCAAATATGTATTAACAGGAATCGTCCACTCCTGCGCAACCATAACACTTATGAAGATCTGAGGAGGAAACGCTTGGTACCAAATACTCCAGCTTTCAATTTTATAGAATGGTCTTTTGTTGTCATGGCTTTATATTCAGGCCACATTAATTGACTGCAAACCTTGACACTATTAATGTAAGAGTTCCCGACTGTAGCTTAAAAAGTAAAAGCATGGCAGTAGCAACATCAAGGTCATTGGTTACATTTTTAAGGGCGGATTAAATGAGAATATGTAAGTTACTTTGGAAATAATTTGCATAAATGTTAAGTTTTCACCTACTATAATTGCTTGCTTGTCATTAGTTAAAATGTTTGATCTTTTTATTTTTTTGCATGAGATATTCACACACAAACCCTGCATTTTCTGTTCTTACCAACAGGACGACAGCGACAGCATGAGACACCAGAGTGATTTTTTTGGCCACGTTGATGGGGGTCATCTGCTTGACACTAACTGGCCTCCAAAAAAAAACCCAGGACCAGATGTTACCGAAATGATCAACAACCAAAGCAACAATAGCTGCAGGGGGAGGGAGAGAGCAGCATAAATTAATGGCTGATTTCTCTGGCTTTGATGGAATTAGCGGTACTTCTTTTCTCAATGTGCCATGTGAATGTCCTTGCGTTAAACGTTTTTTTTCTCCTATTCTCTTTCTCTCTCTCTCTCTCTCTCCTTTTCTCCCTTTTTGACAAGTAAGGCCACCCAGCAGAAAGCAACTGATGCAAAACCCCCAAGTAATCCCTGTGTTTATCTCTCCACTGTGGTAAGTCTGAACACAGACCCCATTATCTCACGGATTTGAGCAAACTTTCATTTATTTGTTGGCCTTGGGTATTCTTTCTTCAACTTCGATGCCTGAGTTTAGGATCCCCTGATTCCCCTATTCCAATGTAAATAGATTTGCATAGGGTCACAATGCATCTAGCTGAGTACTGATTAGCTGACAGAGGGGAGGCCTGTTTGCAAAGGTGGGGGGACCCCAGTAGACATGTACATGTAAAAAGGTGCCTTCCAGGAGGGAGCAATGAGCACATACATATGTATCTGTGATTGCATGAAGCTTCTCAAAATCTCCACAAAGCCAAATGGAAAAGGGCTGCTTGCATTCCTGCCCCCATCTCTTGTTCTTGGACCAAAACTAACGGTGTTGAGTTGACTGCACCTGAATTAAGTGCTAAAATTTACACAAATGTACAACTTCTTCTGTATTTTTTCAGTAAATGTATGATTTGTAGGCATAATACACAAAGAAACAAGACATTTAGATGACATGTCTTAAAAGAATTTACTCACCTTTAAGTTTTTCCAAACCTGTTTGACTGACTTTCTTCTGTTGAACACAAAATATGATATTTTGAAGAAAGTTTCAACTGTTTTTGTCAATATGATGAAGCCAATAGGGTCCAAAACAACACTAAATTAAAAAAAATAAAAAATTAAAAATATCTTCTTTTGTGTTCCACAGAGGAGAGAAATGTGAATGTAAATTGGTTTTTATTTGTGATGAAGCATTATATCACGTAGCGTGAGCAATAATTTTAACAAGGACTTTATAGATGCTTTTGACATTTATCTGAAAAATCTTGTGGGTCAACAGATGTAAATTGTTTGCAGTTACAGTAACCAACTACCAGTAAATATGAGCTATAAAAGCTATAAAACTAGCATTAACAAAGGTGGCAGCCTTGGCCCCACCTATTTGGAACGCAAGTGTTTTGGTAAGACATTAGTGTGCATTAAGGACAGGTTGTAGCCATTTAAGAGTATCTCTGTTATCTCATCTACTTAGGACCCGCTCTACCTCTCTGTTTACATACTAGAGGTGTGAAATTCTGGGGGGTTATCAGAGCTTGAGCAACACTCCATTTAGATTCACACCAAACCCTGAGAGATGCTGAAATGGCTACCTGTAGAGACGACAAATTAGCACAAGCAGCAAGGTCCCGTCAACACCTGCAGAATGTTTTTCTTGCTAATATATTATTTGCTTTTATTTGCTTAATCCGTTTTCCAAGTCTGAGCAAACGATTGCGGAGGGTGAAACACATCTGCTGGTCCCCTAAATGTTCAGCCTTTCAGATGGCATTTAAAAAGTCCCTATTATCATTATTTAACAGACGTTACAGCTTGCGCCAAGTAAAATAATGTGCATTGCATAAAATAAGATATATTGAAGAATGTCTCAACTAATTTTGTTCAAACAATGAAAGTCAATGTGGTCCAAAACAACATTCTAGTCCTGTTTTCAAAAAGACACTATTCAAAAAATCTTTTTTGTGCTCCACAGAAGAACAAAAGTCATACAGGTTTGGAATGACATGAGGCTGAATAAATGAGTTAAACATTTTTGGGTGAACTATGCCTTTAAGGTCAAAAGGTACAACAAGATAGGAGAATGAATGTGACATGGCTTAGAGTGAAGGAAAATGGGTTAGTTGAGTGCAGAGGTGCAACTCCCTCTGCGTTGTAGTCATTTCCCTCCTGCAGTGTGTCTTTGCATAATTTGCTCCTCCTCCCCCATTAGAGCGGTCGGCTCGTCTCCCCGGGCCATGTGTTAGAACAAATTTGAGCAGTGTCATATTGCACGTATTTCAACAAGGCCAATACGGTTCCCGCCCAATTTGCTTAATGAATTAAGCTGAGGAGAGTAATGGATGTGCTAACACTATTAGCCGCCCTCCACACATCTGCATTGTCGATTCTGGCATGCCCCCCCCTTCCATTTTTTTCTCTCTTTTTCTTTCCTCAGGTTTGCTTAAGGACAAATTGATAATGAGTCTCCTCCCTACAGTAACTATAAAAGTAGCTTCCCTCGTTTATCTCCCCATCTCTACTAAGCGGCTAACAGCAGAACAATAGCATTTAAATGGTCATTTCCATTAGCTCAAATGAGCTGTTTTGGGTGTCGTTAGCGTGTTTTAGCATGCTAAAGGTGGGCTGGGGAGAGACGCTGTGTGCTGATAAGGTTCAGGTAGTACGCTAGAGGAATGTGTAGCCTAGAGAGGCCCATACAAAGGGAAATGAACAACAACTGAGCTAGCATAGCAGGGCTGTTAGCACGTGAATGCCCCTAATTACAGGCCAACCCCGCGTCATTACACTTAATTGTAAAGTGTGTCTTAATCAGTTTCCATATGAAAAGGTCTATTAATTAAGTGCATGACTGAAATTCAATTATGTTGTCAGGAGACAATTTGTAAACCAAATAATGATCAATTATGCAAACAGAGTCCCATGCACCCAAACTGTTTTGCTAAGCCTTTTTCACAATGAGAACTTCTCTGAAAAAAATCGAATGTAATAAAATTAAAAACAAATTTAACAACAACACAATTACTGAATGACATTCAAAAGCCCGACTTAAAGAAATACTTCAAATGTCAGACCTGTCAGTGTCTGTTAGCTTTCTTTTCCTAAATATGTGTCAAATAAATTTTCATTGAACAATAGCTTACGTGTTTGCAACAAAAAGTGGGGTGTTGCGCACATGATATGCAAGTTCAAATCTCGGCTGCATCACACAAACCCATTCCCGTCTACTCTCGAACGTCCTCTACATTACAGACAAAAATCAAATAAAAATGAAAAAGACAGACACACACAGCAGTGCCACAAAAACACAACAAAAAACAGCAGATCATTGAGGTCTTGGCTGGCGTTGCAGAGAGTAGCTCTCTGTTTTTCCACGCGTATGGAGCCGCAGTGGCACGGCAATAGCTGCGTTTGGCTGGGTCTTACTGGAATGGCAGTCAAGGGGGTAGGGGGGGAGAGAGATGAAAAGGCCTCAAGATGCTTCAATAAAGGGGAGATTATAATAAGCGCCATCATTGTGCCCCTTTTTGAAAATGTTAATCAGGCATATCACTGCCTGCCTGCAATGCCACATGTAGCAGCGTTTAACTTAACTTCACACCAACAATTTAGAGGACAGCAAGGCCACTGCAAAAAACAAGGGGGGGGGGATGAAAGAGAGGGATAGAGGGAAAACGAAAACAAACGGGGATGAGAGGGAGCGCTATGATGGCGACTCATCGTAATTTCCGTGCTGCTATAAAAATCTAAATTACATGTCTCACAATGCAGGCCGTATCTCCTGCAACCAACAAACCCTTCCCCCCGACACCCCCCTCCGCAGACACCATCCACCCTGTGCGTTTTATCTTAAGATTCTCAGACAATGCCTGGAGGATCCCCTTCTCTAATCTTCCTTAAAATCCCCTTTCATCCAACTGTTAAAGAATGTTTGAAAGCCTGACACCAGACCAAAAAAAACCCCTCTTCACATCTGGGAAAAGCTTTTGGAGGGAGGGGTTGCTGGTTGGGGGTTTGAATGTAAAGTCAATGCAACTTAACTAATTAAATTGTTTTTGCCTCTCGAACATTCAAACGGCCTCAGAGATTAAAAATGGCTGATGTGAGGTGTTTTTCTTTCTCGCTTACAGAGATCATCACAATAGACTGGACAAATGCAAGGAGAAATTACACTCATTTTGCTTAATACAAGAGCAGTGCTAATGTCTTACATCATGCATTAATTGAGGCTAAAGGTCTAACCTGTTGATATTAGGTAGCAAGAATACATGACTTCACAAAGGAGATCTACTCTGCGCACGTAACGGTCCGGTGAGAATTAAAACCAGTGGGAAGAACAAAGGCCGCAAAAGCCAGTAGCCGAAAATGGACCATTCTGATGTTAACCAGCTCTTGAAGTCGAGCACATAGTCCAGCACTAAACCTGAATAGGCAGTCACCTCCTGATCCAGCGCTGGCCTTTGGTCGTGCCGATAAAAGCCATCCTTATGAGCCGAATTCCTGCGTTTGTCTCCAGGCTTACTTTTCCGCTACTCACGGCGCACGCTTAGCAGGAAGGCTAAACGAGGTCTTTGGTCTTTAAAATTAGAGTGGACAAGCTACCGAACTAGCATGCAAATCCCATGGAGGAGAAAGAATAGGACAGAGGGAGAGAAAAGGGAAAAAAGAGAATTGAAAGAGAGACAACAGAAGAAAGAGAACAGCAGAGAGGGAGGAAAAAAAAGAGTTTGCGATTACACCGATAGAACCCGGTGCGTGCCGATTGCGCGAGACATCACAAAACCCGTCTCGTCCCCAGAACCGGGGCGAGTATTATGCTCTAAACACTTTTCCTTCTCTTACTGTGGAAAGATTATACTGGTTATCCTATTAATGCAGCTGAAATGCCATTCTAGTGTCTTTAAGCTCTTGCATAGGAGGTCAAGAGGACTATGCCACCGCTTACAAGCATGCTGTGGATGTAATCTTCCCAAAGTTACAATAATTAATGTTAAGCTTCTTTAGCAATACGTTTCTGAAAGAACTTGCCTGATAATATACTTAAAGCTGTGTTAGCTGTTAGCTGTTGTCTGAGCTCGGAGACCATTTCCCCATGCGACTCACGTAGCCAAGCTTAAATCTTTAGTCAAACTAAGGGGCTGGTTACAAGCATGTTGCCTTAGCCACACGAGCAATTCCATTTCAGTCTTGGCGGAGCTGAGATCTATAAACGCAGACACTCAAGCAATTATTTCTGCATGGCCAACACTGTCTTGGAATGTGGGCAGGGAGAATTAATGTGGGAAAGCTGAGGGGGGGAAAAAGCGGGAAAAAAAGGGACTGACGTTTTGAGACTAAAATATAAAAAGGTGCACATCCGTGAAGAAGCCTGGAAGAGGACGGCCACGTCCCCGAGAATAAAACAAACACAACGGGCCTCTTCTGACACGTTTGTTTTTGCTGGCACAGACTGTAATGGCTTGTCTGTAAACTGCATTAAGCTGATGATATCCGTCTTGTATGAATTTCTGTGACCGCATCGAAGAAAAGGAGAAAGGATTAGCATGCAATAAAACCTGTGTCAATCTTATCAGACTCAAGTGCAATTTTTAAACATATGTTAATCTCACCTAAAACTCATTCTTTCCCTCTGCTTTTTTAAAAATCTCTTATCGAGGACTCCGTAGGTGTGAGGGTTTTTAGAGCGCCTTTAAATGCCATTATTTTCATAATTGCGTTCATTGTTGCAGGTTATAAAGCAATTTGAAAATCATATGTGTGCATAAATGCATGCTGAGCAGATGTCAGGGAGATGCATTCAGAGGGTTGCTGAATATCAAAAGCCGCGCAGATAACATTTACACACATTTCAATGCTGTGAGCTGAAAAATTTCAATGTGATTCGGGACGGTATTGTGCACGGACAGAATGGCGAGTGCGCAAATAGCTCTCCTCTCTCACTTTTGATTTTGCGAAATGTTCAAAATTGATATGTTTTCGTCTAACATATTTAGACGTAATTCTAGGGATGTGGCTAACTGAGGTAATGGTTCAGCTGCTGGTGAGATGGGCATAGAAGCCTGTGTGTGTGTGTGAAGGACACTGCTCCCTCTGGTGTGGGAATAACAAGTTCATTAGGCAGGAGCCACCACAGGCCTCTGCCTTCCCCCGAGCGCTCTGCGTTCCGTTTACGGCCTCCTAGCCCATCAGCGGCTGCATCATTAGGGCTCTGCCATAATTAAGAGCTGTTAGAAAGTGAATTCTCCAACTGCAGATTAGAAAATTAAACTATTTACTGATTACATATTAATAGAAGACAACAATGGCAGTCGCCATAAGCTTGGAAGGCAACCAAGGAATACATCTGTGTACTTAATTACCATAAACAATGGTTGCATGGAAATAGAGTTTTATACGCATTCCCTTCTGTAATACGCCTGATATCAGAAGACACTTGACAATTCGTGTTCAATTATCTCCATTCTTTAATGTGCTGTGAACTGCACACAGTAAATAAATTAACCAGCCCAATTACTGTGAATTCATCTGGGAAACAAATGCAAAAAACCAGCAGACTAAGGCAGAGCGTATAATGAGGTGGGGAGGGGGGTATCAGGGATCACGAGTAGTTCTTAGAACAGTTTTTATATGTATATAAATATAACTTTGTATGTGTACATACATGTTCACGCATATATATATATTATTTTATATATGTCTATATATATATCATGAATTTAATTATTTGCCTAATTTATGTGTATGTATGTATTTATATGTATCTAGTGACCACCGTATATTATGGATGGAGGAAGCAAATAATAATACAAAAGTTAGATAAACATGCATATGCAAAAAAAATTAATTGAGGAAAACTTTAACTAAATCCCCATGAAATTACAATTATATAATCTATATAATTATATAAAGTGCAACACAGCTTGGTAGCGTGTTAAATTCAATATGTGTATGTTGAGCATAACATAATGACCATGTTTGTTTTGTGTATTATTGGCTATAGAAGCCGTTACTGAAGATCATGTTGTCTGTGAACCTGACTGAGGCGTGAATTCACCCGTTTGCAGAGCTGAAAT